>NC_135670.1:13683185-14344435 GCF_964188315.1 Podarcis muralis | reverse complement strand
GCATTAGCATAGGCGCCAATTCCTTGGCCAAACACAGTGCAGCATCAGTGACAGGCTCCTCCTGAGCATGAGAGTGGAGGAGCTGCAGCCATTGGTGCCGAGTGGCACTGGGCCAGGTCCTTGGCCCCCTCTCGACGATGTGCGCACGATGCATGTCATGCATGTGACGTCACAAGACATGTCATGTGACACTGGGGCCCCCTCAGTCTTGGGCCCAAGCTGGAGCCTCTGGGCATTACCCATTTTGAAAAAGCTTTAAAGTCTAGAAAGTTGCCTTTCGTTGAATCGCAGAACCTGAGGGTCATCTCATCATCCAACCCCCCCCCCCCCAGCAAGATGAGCTTGAGTAACTCAGCCAATGCTTCGGAAAAAGGCTGTGGCTCGGGGGCAGATGGAGGGCAACCAAAATGGTCAAAGGCCTGGAAACGATGCCTTATGAGGAACGGCTAAGGGAGCTGGGCATGTTTAGCCTGGAGAAGAGGAGGTTAAGGGGTGATATGATAGCCATGTTCAAATATATAAAAGGATGTCATATAGAGGAGGGAGAAAGGTTGTTTTCTGCTGCTCCAGAGAAGCGGACACGGAGCAATGGATCCAAACTACAAGAAAGAAGATTCCACCTAAACATTAGGAAGAACTTCCTGACAGTAAGAGCTGTTCGACAGTGGAATTTGCTGCCAAGGAGTGTGGTGGAGTCTCCTTCTTTGGAGGTCTTTAAGCAGAGGCTTGACAACCATATGTCAGGAGTGCTCTGATGGTGTTTCCTGCTTGGCAGGGGGTTGGACTTGATGGCCCTTGTGGTCTATTCCAACTCTATGATTCTATGATCTTCCTTGCTTGCAGAGGGTCCCACATTCACTTTGCACCATTCTTCAAGTAGGGAGCCTGAAGTCCTGGAGAGCCCTGTATTCCCCTGGTGTCTGGCGTTGCTGGCTGATTGGCGCTGTGGGAAGGGGCTCTGGTTGTATCTCTCCCTTGGTTCACCAGGTTGAGGCTAAATCGACGTTCTTTTAAACAGTCGCCCTCCTCCCCCTTCTTTCGTTTTCCAGGACAGCCACAGCCACCTGCCGCTCGGGAGCTGGTGCTGGACTACGTGGTAGAACGGAAACGGATGCCGGACCTGTGCAGCAGCATCATTGACGGCCGCTTTCGTGAGCAGAAGGTGCTGCGCTGTGTCTGGGTGGGGAGAGTAGTCGCCTGGAGCCCCGTGAAGGGAAGGGGCTGGGATCAGGCAGTCTGATGCAATGGTCGTGGCTCAGTGACCGCGATGAGAGCCACAGGCAGTAGCTGTCCCATCACAGCTGAAGGAATAGTCCTGCTTGCCTTCTCTGCTCCACAGCCTGATGGAACGGCTATTGCTCAGTGGCACTTAGGGAGGAGGAGAGCCCAAGGGAGCTAGTTGCTCAGCAGAGCAAGAGGGAGATGTCCTGCTTCCCTTCCCTCCCCCTCTGCCACTCTGCAACATTTCAGAAAGTAATTGCACTAGACGAGAGTTCCTCTGAGCATGTGTCGAGAGCCCTGGAAAGCAGTCGTTTTGTGTGTGTGAGAGAGAGCATGCACTTGGAGAGCTCTGAAGGCTTCTCCACTCCCACACCTGCAGCACCCCCAGCTCATAACTAACTGCTCACTTCTTCCTAGTTCCGTCTGCGGCAATGTGGCATTTCTCACCCCATCTACCTGGTGGAAGAATCGGGCTCCACACAACACCTCAGCTTGCCCGAAAAGACTCTCCAGCAAGCGATGACCAACACCCAGGTAGGGGCTCCCCAGGAGAGTCGGTACTTCAGTCTACCTGGCTGTGTTACCTCAAGCCCAGGTAGGGCTGCCGCTGTGCATGCTTCCCCCAGGCTCTGCCAGCACTCAGCCACCCTGGATCCTGCCTCCATCCCTAACTTGTCCCCTGCCATGGCAACCGCTTCAGGGTTGCATATTTGGGGGGTTAGGGAAGGCTTTAGCTGCCTGCACCTGGGAAGGGCACTGGCAGCTTCCAGCAGCCGTGATAACCGTCGTCTTTCCAATATGGTTTAACAGAAAGCAGAGAGGATGGACCAAATGTCTCAAATAACCCTTTTCTAATGTTACTGGCCAGGATGTGGGTGGCGCTGTGATCTAAACCACTGAGCCTAGGGCTTGCCGATCAGAAGGTCAGCAGTTCGAATCCCCGTGACGGGGTGAGCTCCCGTTGCTCGGTCCCTGCTCCTGCCAACCTAGCAGTGCGAAAGTGCAAGTCAAAGTGCAAGTAGATAAATAGGTACTGCTCCGGCGGGAAGGTAAACGGCGTTTCCATGAGCTGCTCTGATTCGCTTAGTTATGCTGGCCACATGACCCGGAAGCTGTAGGCCGGCTCCCTCGGCCAATAAAGCGAGATGAGTGCTGCAACCCCAGAGTCTTCTGTGACTGGACTTAACTGTCAGGGGTCCTTTACCTTTACCTTTAATGTAACTGGCAGACGGAAAACCAGAAGTTTTCTAACATTTCTTACCCCTTTGCTCTTTCCCCCCCCTCTTCTTTCCTTTTTTGCTTTCTTTCTTGTCTTTTCAATTCTCTCTGTTATAGATACTATTTTACTGGATTGTGAAAACAAATAAAAATTGATTTTTTATTTTTATTTTATTTTTAAAAGATAACCGTTGTCTTTCCCAGGTGGTGGATGGCTTCTTTGTTAAACGCACTCGGGACCTACGGGAATCCGCAGCGTATTTGACCCTGATGACACGTCAGCTGACCAGACTGTACGAGGCGAGTTTGGAGCGGGGTGAAATGGGGGGGGGGGGCTTCTCACCCAGGAGAGTGGCACATTTAGTTTGTTTCTCTGCTGTAACTGCCTGCCTCTTCTGTGTATTTTTATCCTTTGGTTTTAAAAGATTTGACTTAAGCTCTTGCCCTGCTTCTTTTCTCCCAAGATGTGCCAAGACTGGTTGGGAGTTACTTAGTGCTGTGTTCGCAGCACTCTGCATCTGCTCAGGAACACTTACTATTACTGATTTATTGTTGTGATTGGATCTTATTTATCCAGGCCTAGGCCTAGCCTCCAGCATACAGATAATCAGGGCGCAATGTTAAATCGGCTAAGGTTATATTAATTGCTTTTAAATACCTTTCTGAGTGGCAGTTAAAAACAACAACCTCCACTCAGTTAATGGTCAGATTTTTTAAAATGCAAGCGTTTGGAATCACACAGGTAGGTTCTACCTCTTTTGGGAGGGAGCATCGGCCTCCACATGTACTTGTGCATCACCAGGAAGCAAAGATGAGGCTGGTTTGTCCACCACCACCCCTTTTAGAATGATTGATCTGTTCTATAGAGATTCAGTTAACTGGGGAAACCTTGTCATATTAAGGTTTCTTTCAAGGAAGGGTCATAGCTCAGTGGTCGAGCATCAGCTTTGCACACAGATGTCCCCAGGTTCAGTCTCCAGCATCTCTGGGTAGGGCTGGGAAAGGAAGACCCTGTCTGAAACCCTCATAGTTTATTGACGAGAGAGCACCCTGCCTTAAACCCTGAAAATCCACTGCTGCTGGTGTAAACTTTGGGCCCCCAGATATTTTTTGGACTACAACTCCCATCATCCCTGATTACTGGGCCTGCTAGCCAGGGATGAGGGGAGTTGTAAGTCCAAGGTTGGTGTAGGCAGGCTTTTCCAAACTTGGGTTGCCTGCTGTTTTTGGACTACAACTCCCATCATCCCTAGTTAGCAGGACCAGTGGTCAAGGATGATGGGAGCTGTAGTCCAAAAACAGCTGGAAGCGCAAGTTTGTAGACAACGTAGGGCTAAGAGGACCATTGATGCAACTCAGTAAAACAGATTTCTCTGTTCCTTTTAATCCAGCGACAACTTCAGCAGGCAAGCCCATTTAGCTGTCGCGTGAATGAAATAGAAGTTCTTTGCTCGCTTGAGCTTACTTGGGTTTTCCAGGACTGAAACAAATGTTCGGCAAGTTTATAATGAAAAAGCTGGCCATCCATACAAGGGCGCTGGAGGCAGGAAGAAGGAGGAAAAGGTGGTGCTGTGAGTCTGAAAGGGGAGAGTGGAGGAGAACGAGGTTGTGAGCCCTGTAGCTGCTAAGGACTGTTCCTCCTTTGTCTTCCCTAGGACAAAACCCTTCTGAGCTGTACCAAGGAGGAACTGGAGCAGGAGCGCCCTCTGCAGCCCAGTGCTGGCTCCTGCCGGCTTCTGACCTTTGCTGAGTTTAACGAAGGGGCCGTGAAGAACAAGGTAGTTTCTAATGTACTCCACATACTTCAATGATAGCTCAGTCGGCAGAGCACGAGACTCTTAATCTCAGGGCTGTGGGTTCGAGCCCCACGTTAGGGCAAAAGATTCCTGCACTGCAGGGGGTTGGACTAGATGATCCCCATGCCCCCTTCCAACTCTGCAATCCTATGACTCCTCATGTGGTTAAAGGCCACTGCCGTGTCTCCCCCTCCTCTTCTCTCCTCGCGGGTATGATTTGCAAAGTTCTCTCTTGTTTGCGCCACCAACAATCCTGAAAGGGTGCTTGCTATTCTTCCCTTTTCTCTCTTGCTTTCTTTCTTCTTTTAACGTGTGTGTGTGTGTGTGTGTGTGTGTGTGTGTGTGTAGAGAGCAAATTGAAGGTAGGGGCGCCTTTCTTGATCAGCCCAGACTCTGGCGGTTCCCTCTGAGAAGTGAGATTACATGGAACCAGGCAGAGGGCCTTCTCAGTAGTGGCTTCCCATCAGATGTCAAGGAAATAAACTATCACTTGACTTTTAGAAGACATCTGAAGGCAGCCCTGTTTAGGGAAGTTTTTAATGTTTGATGTTTTATCGTGTTTTTAATATTCTGTTGGAAGCTGCCCAGAGTGGCTGGGGAAACCCAGCCAGATGGGTGGGGTATAAATAATAAAATTATTGTTACTACTACTACTACTACTACTACTACTATTACTATTATTATCAACTCTCTTACCCCTCCCTCTCCCAGGCCCAAACAGTGAGTGAGGTCTTTGCGCGGCAACTCATGCAGATCAGCGGCATCAGTGGAGACAAGGCAGCTGCCATCCTGGAGAGATACAAAACACCAGCTAGGTGCGGAGACAGGTTATGAAAGACACAAGGTCATTGGCTGGTTGGGGTGGTGGAGGAGGCTGTCCTCTACTGCATTGCCTAGCTCAGCATTTCCCAAACTTGGGTCCCCAGCTGGACTACAACTCCCATCATCCTCAGCTAGCAGGACCAGTGGTCAGGGATGGTGGGAATTGTAGTCTAAAAGCAGCCGGAGACCCAAGTTTGGGAAACCCTGGCCTAGCTTAATATAGAAACCTAGGAGCCCATCTGGGTCAGCCCAAAGGCCCATCAAGCATCCTATTCTCACCAGATGCCCCAATGGGGAGCCCTAAAGAAGGAGCTGAGCTCAACAGCACTCTTCTCACTTGTGTTTCCCAGGCTGCCTCAGATCCTGGAGGGTACAATATAGCCGCTACAACTCATAACTATTGATAGCCTTCTCCTCCTTGGAGCAGCCGACCACCTAATGCCATCCAAGGGAGTGGCCATCACTACTTCTTGTGGGAGCCGGTTCCGCAGTTGAACTATGCACTGCGTAAAGAAAGCCTTTCTTTTGCCATTCCTGAATCTCCCACAATGCAGCTGGGCTGATCCCTAGTACAGCGGTACTTTGGGTTACAGACACTTCAGGTTACATACGCTTCAGGTTACAGACTCTGCTAACCCAGAAAGACTACCTCAGGTTAAGAACTTTGCTTCAGGATGAGAGCAGAAATTGTGCTCCAGCGGCGCGGCGGCAGCAGGAGGCCCCCATTAGCTAAAGTGGTGCTTCCGGTTAAGAACAGACCTCCAGAACGAATTAAGTTCTTAACCAGAGGTACCACTGTATTACAAGAGAGGCATTCCCCCTACCCATGCATACTTCTGTGTACCTCTTTCGTGTCCCTCCTCCCCCAGATTCAGGTGGCAGGGGTTGGGGAAGTACCCCTTACCTCCCGAGACCCTGGAAAGCTTCTGCCAATCAGAGTAGGACAAAATAAGCCTGGCCTAGCACAAGGCAGGTTTCCTTGCTCTTAGCCAGGGCATACAAAGGCTGTTAGACTCCACCTCCCATCAGCCCCAGCCAACATAACCAGTCGTGAGGGGTGGTGGGAGTTGTGGTCCAGCACCGTCCAGAGGCCCTCAAGTTCCCCATCCCTGCTGTAAGCCATCTGAATGGGTTTCGGTTTGCCATCCATGACCCCCTTCTCCCGCTTCCTCTCCTTCCCTTCAGCCTCCTGGCTGCTTACGCCTCTTGCCCAACGCCACGGTGCAAAGAGCAGCTGCTGAGCGATGTCAAATGCGGCAAACTGCAGAGGTGAGCGACAGAGCTGCATGTTTCCCCTCCCCTCCCCAGGCCTGGAGCTTCAGCGTGCAAAAGGCATCTTGTGCAAGAACCACACAGGATGTGGGTTTGGGAGCCCAGGCAACGGACAGAGATCTAGCAGAGAAGAGAGTCAGCAGCCTAGAACAGGGTTTTCACTGTGGGATTTTGGGAAACGAGGCCAGAAAAAGTACCGAGGGAGGGGCCGGTCGGTCTTCACCACACCCTGAGGGTCCAACCCTGTAGCCTGAACCTCGGAGAGCCCCGTTGCCTTGACAATTGTCCTGTTGTTGGCTCTCCTAACCTCTGTCCTTTTGCTCTCTTCCTTCCTCTTTTGCTCCAGGAACTTGGGCCCTGCCTTGAGCAAGACTTTGGCTCAGTTGTACTGCACATCAGGACCTCTGCCTTGAATCAGTGGGAGGCTGTGGGTGCGCCTGCATGCCAACGATTCACCAGCCCACGTGGAATACGCCTCCCCACTGCCACCAGAGTTAGAGGAAGGCCTGTTGTGTGATCACAGTTACCGTATTTCAGCAGCCAGCAGCTGTGGGAAGCTGGCCCCAGAGACACCCAGCACTGTTGCTCCTTGTAAAACACAGGTGCCAAGGAAAGGGTGGGTTTGTCCTATTGCCTCATCACAGGGGCAGGGAACCCGAGGCTTTCCGGGCCAGTGACCTTTTTCATTCAGCAACATCTGGTGAGCTACAGGTTCACCACCCCTGCTCTAGCATTATGTGCCAGATGTTTACTAGCCCAAAATGCACTTCCTTGCCACAAACTTATGAGGGGTCCAGGTTGACTCTGTCGGTTACACCACCCACAAGACTGTTTGAGGAAGAGCACTGCCCGACTGGGTATTTTGGGCCCCTTTTGGCTGCTAAATTAGGGCCTGCCAAGTCTCATCCCTCTTGGTTTTTTCTTCCTTTTTTATTTTTAAAAAAATCTGTCGATATTCTAATAAAATTGTAACATTTTGTTTTGCAAAGGCTCTTCTTATTATGTCTTCAACCCCTGAGGTGCCCAGAAAAGTACTTTTTGACACCGCACACCTTCTTACCGAATTAGAGAGGGACAGCTTTAAAAGGAAATTATAGACAAATCCACAGCGACGGAGGGCAGGGCTGCAACCAGTTAGTAATTGCCGAGAAGCAGAGACCTGCTTAGGAACATTAGGAGAAGTTTCGTAATGGCAGGAACTCTTTGGAGAGTGGAACCAGACTGCTGTGCGCAGTGCTGGGCTCTCTCCGGCTGGAGGTATGTAAGCAGAGCCTGGCAGGATTGAGTTGCACCCTGTATTGCGGGTCATGTGCTGAGCACTGGGTTGGGGCTGTATGGTCTCTGCGGTGCCTTCCAACTCCAAAATCCCATGATGACCTATCATACCTAAGGCTGCGTATGCACCAACATGGCTTCCCCCCAAAGAATCATGGGAACTGTTGTCTAAAGGTGCTGGGAATTTCAGCTTTGTAAACTCGCAGGATCCTTTGGGGAAGGCCGTGTGCTTTAAATATACGGTGTGTATGCAGGCTAAACGGAACCTCAGGTGCTAGAAGCATTAAACGTTGGAAGTGGGATTTGGTCTTAAGGACTCTTCTTAATTTGTTTCAAGACATGGGCGGGCTCTTCTTTTTTGCCGTAGGTGAGTAAATTGGAAGCAACTGAAAAGTATATTTCAGTTTAAATATTTAAAATGCTCATCCACCCCCCTCCCCCAAAATGCCCTGAAAGTGTTCTGTGTGGAAATTAATGGGAGAAAACGGGAAAAGAAGCAGTCTCCAGTATTTCCCCTCAGCACAATCATTGGAAGAATTTGTAATATTTAAATACAAATATTATGATCCCCCCCCCCCTTCCAAAGTTCAGAGTCAGAAACAGTCCATTTTTAGACTGCCTGTTCTAATTAAACACAGGGGAGAGGAAATATATGCGTGTTTTTTGCAGTCTTTGGGTGAATTACCAAGTTGTGCCCAGTGGCTGGTTTTGCCTGCCTGATAGGAGGAGCAACGTGTCCTGTGCTTCTTTTTTGGGGGGGGGAGACAGCCATTTGGTTTTAAGAAATTCAGCCTCTGAGGCTGCAGTTTGAAGCAGAAGACCAGCATGGGGCGGCGGGGGGGGGGGGGGAGGTGCTTCGCCTTTTCTTCTTGTGCCATTCCCCCACTGAAAACGCCCCACCTTCCAGCTTCTTTGTGCCCCCCTATGCCTGCTGGGAAGAGCAGGGAGCCTCCGATGAAGCTGAATATGCTGGAGGATTCAGGAAAGACAAACGAAAGCCCTTATTTCTGCAGGGCATAGTTTCGACCATGGAATTTGCTCCCACAGTATCAGGTAGCTTTAAAAGAGGATTAGAGAAACTCCTTGATAAGCCTAGCAATGGCTAGCAATGGGAAAACGGCTGTCGCACTTAGATCCTGTTCGTGAGCTTCCCATCGGGGCATCTGGTTGGCCAATGTCAGGACAGGATGCTGCGCTAGACGGGGCTTTGGCCTGATTCACCAGTGTTCTTGTCTTCCCTTACAAGGAAAATATTAACAAGACTTGCGTACTTCCCTAAGGAAAATAAAATGTGTCTTTTGGAGGTTGGGGGCAGGTTCAGCAGGGTGCAAAAGCCTTGGAAAAGTCCTTATCCCACTGTAATCTTCCCCTCCCAATTACACTCCCGGCAGCTATTCCTTCATTTCCAGTGTTGACAGAATACTGACCACTCACAGAATTCCTCGGGACAGTTTACAAGTACAAATTTCAACTATAAAATGCAAAAATAACAGGAGCGTCACTTCGCTCGAGCCTCAGTGCCCATAAAGCACAAGCAAGGCATGTTTGTGTAAAAGCTGCTTCGTTGTTGGCCTCTTCACCAAACGCCTCATGTGAGGCTCCCACCTGGTGAGTCTGTGGCCAAAGGGAGATTTGAGCCAAATACATGCCAGGTCAAGCTCTTGGCTATTTCACCTTTGTGCTGCCTTACTTTTGGGGCTTCTCAGCCTGGGTCACCTGGTCTGCCCCCTTCAGAGGTGCAAAGCTGTGCTGATGGGCCCTTGCTTCAGATCAGGAGAGGGGAACCCCAACTTTCTTAGTGGTGGTGATTCTCCAGGGTCTCAGACTGGAGACGCTCCCTGCCCTGCCTGGAGATGCTGGTGATGGAACCAGAGGGCCTACAAAACAGATGCTCCATCCTTCAGCTGCGGTCCTTCCCAACAGCTGTGGCCCATCCAGATGTTCTTGGGTTGCCACCACCCACAGCCAGCATAGCCAGTGGTCTAGCAGGGCAGAAGCTGGAAGTCCAACAGCATCAGGAGGGCTACAGGTCCCCTGCTCCCGGTTCAAATCCACCCCTGCCCTTTTTGGTGGGAATGCGGCTACATAAGAGCCTGACTGCGGGACAAAGCAATAGTCCAGCATCCTGTTCTCACAATGGCCAACTAAACGTCTCTGGGAAAAGCCCACAATTGGGACCTGAGCACAACAGGTGCGCACATTCGCATTTCGCCTGGTTTCTCGGCACTTAACTGTATGGAATGTGTGGTCCCTGCTGAAAATTCACGGCGCCTTGAGAGTCACGGAACGTTAAGGGTGAGAGGTTCCCCATCTATAGTTGATCTATAGTTCAACCCCCTGCAATGCAGGAATCGCAGCTAAGTTGGTACGATTGAGGTTCCAGTTATAGCTCTTTGGCTGCGAGGGCTTGTTCAGTAGCGCTCTCTCCTGCTTGTGAGAAATGCTGCCTTCTGATCTTGGAGCGACAATACAGTCTTGTCCTCCGTGAATTTCTCTGACCCCCCCCCCCTTTTTTAAAAAGTCAGTGGCCATCACGCCTACTTGTGTAGGCAAATTCCATCGTTTAACTACAGTGGTACCTCGGGTTACAGACGCTTCAGGTTACAGACTCCGCTAACCCAGAAATAGTACCTCGGGTTAAGAACTTTACCTCAGGATGAGAACAGAAATCGCGTGGCGGCAGCGGGAGGCCCCATTAGCTAAAGTGGTACCTCAGGTTAAGAACAGTTTCAGGTTAAGAACGGCCCTCCAGAACGAATTAAGTTCTTAACCCGAGATACCACTGTATGGCCATTGCGAAGGACGGCCTTTTGTCTGTCCTAATTCTTGCAACATTCAGCTTCTCTGGATGACCCCCCCATTGGGTTCTAGTATCAGAGAGAAGGAGAAAAAACATCTCCCTATTCACTTGCCGAACACCAGGCGTTAAGTATTGTGTCTCCAATTACTCACCTTTCTTCTAAGCTAAGAAGCCCAGAATGTTCTAGCCTTTCCTCGTATGGGAGCTGCTCCAACTTTTCCTAGCAGTACAATATCCTTTTGGAGGTGGGGTTAGACCGGCTCTAGCATCTAGGATGGGTGTCTGGCTGGGAAAGCCTTCCTACCTGCTGGGGAGCCTTGAAGAGACTGAAAAGGACAAGGCTTATTCCCCAAAGATTCTGGAGCCCTTGGTCCATTTGGGAAGCATCCAGACACACATTTGAATCATTTCCTTTCCACACACATAAAAAATCATTTTACTAATTTTTGTTTTGTCTTTCTCTCCCTCACTCTGTTAAGCAGAAAACGAACACGGAGCCTTGCTGCGAGGTTCTGGAGGCCCCTCTGTGCTCTGAGATGCAGGGGGCAATGGGAGAAGGGGGCACGAGTTCCACTGCCGGGCAGGGTGGTGGCTCAAAGGGCTGTTCTGGGGGGGGGGTGGCGCTCGTCTTTGAAGCCACAGCTCTGCCCCCCCCCAGTCGCCGCTCTGGTCCCTCTTCATCCAGTTGTGATGATGGGTGCTTCTTGGGGGTCGGGGAAGATGCAAAAGGCCATGACAGATCCCTTCCCTGGCCGCTGGGGTCGTGGCTTCTTGCCTCTCGGTTCCTCTCTTACACAGCCCAACCCAGCAGATGTTTCTGCAATGGAGAGAGGAAGAAGAGAGTGTAACCATGCACTGCAATATAGAAGATCTCAGGGGTGGGGGAGCGGTTTGCACCAACCTAGGATGCCCCGCCCCCATAAGAACTGGTAGCTGCTGTGAGCTGAACTTGAAAGCACAGAATTTCCTTGTTATTACTGGCTCACATCTGGAATCTCTGAAATATTATGAAGAGTGCTTTTAAGCAGTAGCTCTACAGGGTTTCAGGCAGGGTGTTAGTGCAGGAAAGGGTTAAAACCAGAGAGCTGGGTTCCTAGACTCACTTAAGCCACACACCCTCACCTCCAATGAGGGAAGAAGTGAAGCTTCTCTTCCTTTCCTCACTCTCTTCGTGCCATGTAACCAACCAGGAAAGATGTACTCCAAGCTCAGACCGCATGCTTGAAACCATCTTCTGCATTTTGTACCCAACAGTATTCTACATGTGTGTTCCTTGCTATTGCATGGAACAGACCTTTGGATTTTGTAAGGAAAGCATTTTAAACTTACTTAGCAGTGTGCGGTCTGTTCATTGCCAGAGGGGTAAAGAGAAGTGTTGTTGGCAAACTGAACAGGATATATGAAAGGGTCTAACAGCCCCTTATTCCCATGCTATACTCCCACTTAATTTTGAGACTCTTCTAAACTCTTCTGGTGGCTCTCTCCCGCTAGAGTGTGTGTAAAGCCCTGCATTTTTTAATCTAGGGGTCCAGCCAATTATTTCATTACTTACCCACCCATGGGTCAGCTCTCTTTCTCCCCCCTCCCCATTCCTAGGATGAAGGTTCATTTGCCCACCCCAAAAGCCAGACTTACCCCTCCCCTCCTCAGCCAGGCAAGGGGAAGTGCTGCTGCTTGGCTAGAACGAATAGGCTCCCACAAAGACGGTGAGACGCAACACCGAGCTGGAACGGTAGCTCATCAGGGTGTTCATGGTGACCATCTCCAAATCCAGGACAAACTCATGGGGCCCTGTCACTGGCCGGGCCAAGACCAGCATGGCGTTTATGTTGTTGATTTGCTGTGGGGGAGAAAAGGAGGTTGAGCCTTGGGGGAGAGGGAGGGAGAATGCCAGGCCAGGGCCTAGTCTGTTCGAGATGGGCCTGGTAGCTGTTCAAGCTGGGAGTTTTTTGAAACAGACATTGCCTTCCCACATATAGGGTCCAGGGAAGAGGTGGGGGACCTCAGGCCCAGGGGCAAAATGGCACTTGTCGTCAGTTTGCATTTCTAGGTACAGAAAGCATCGATCTGATGTGCAGAGATCTTTCCTATTGGACTTAATTCAAAAGGGTTCTGGAAGCTTTTCTGTGTGAAAGAAATAAGCATGATGTTTGGGTTATTCCTTCGGAGAAGCTGAGTACAGCTGGCTTAAACTGGTTCTCTTATCTCTTCTGTCAAGGTCATGCTGACTATAAAAATAGGTGTCCTTCTGGTGTTGTGTTCTGTGCATGGTATGCTTAGTGTTAAGCTTTTAGACTTATTGTAAGTTTAAGCTAAGTCTGCTGCAACTGGATTTCTTATGAACAGGGCCAATCCTGAATGTGTTGGATTTGTGACCATTATGTTCATTTGCCTTCAGTAGCAGTAAAGCTCCGCTGAATGAAATACAATTGCTGCTGGTCTATTTTGGGGGAATCCTGCAACAAGCTTAAGTTTTTACTCTGCTAACTATACATTGGAATCTACTCTGGATCAATATTGAGTGGAATTTCAATGGCACTTCTATCTGTCCCTTCGGACTCTTTCGTTGACCACATCCCTTACAAACTGTGATCCAAACCCTCCTTGGGTGGAATATGCCCATGAATTCTGATCTTCCCTCTTGTTTCCCTGGACGGAGAGAGGTGTGTGGAGTTGCTGGCTTACTTCACAAGGGATATGTTGGAATATATATGTAATAACAGATCAACGGTTAAGATGGCAGCTGTGGGCAGGGGCCGCTCCGATTGGCTGCTGCTGGGAAGCGGGACTCACCCGGATATAGAACTCTCCTTGTTCGTTGCCCGAGCGGATCTGGAACGTGTTATAGGCGCCAGGGTAGACGCTTGTGGCCTGGATCTGGAATATGTCAGAGGGCACAGTTCGGTCAGCCGTGATACTCATGTATCGGTGGACGATGGAGGACGGATTATCGCGGCAGAGCGGGTTCGTGGCTGGGCAGAGGCAGCGGCTACAGCGGAAACAAATTGGGTTATGGGAGGGTGGGTGGAGGACAGTGAGGTGGCCAAGCTTGCCAAAGGAACTGAATTGTTCAGGGTTGTCAAAACAGAGAGAGATTGTGAAGAGCTCCAAAAGCACCTCTCCAAACTAAGCGAATGGGCGGTGAATCGACAAGCACAATTCAGTGTAAGCCAAGTGTAAGGTGACACACGGCAGGGCAAAAAATATTAATTTCACATATACCTTCATGGGGTTTGAACTGGCAGTGCCACAGAATTGTGGACATCCAGTCCAACTCCCTGCCCAACATTGGGACTTGAACCCACAGCCATGAGATTAAGAGTCCCATGCTCTTACTGACTGAGCTACTGTTGGGAATGGTTCAGAAAAGTGAAAACAGAATGGTGAAGGGGAAAGAGCGACTCTGCCAAGAGCAAAAGGTTGCAGCATTTCTGACTTTAGAGAAACGGCAAGGAAGAGTTGACACGGTGGAAGTTTTATGCATGGCATGGAGAAAGCAGATAGAGAAACATTTTCCTCCTCTCAGAACACTTGTGGACCTCCAGGAGAGCTGAATGTCGAAAGATTCAGGAGAGAACAAAGGAAGTCCTTCACACAGCACATCGCCAAACTGTGGAACTTGCTCCACGGGCAGTGATGGCCACCAACTTGGAAGGCTTTAGAATCATAGAATCATAGAGTTGGAAGAGACCACAAGGGCCATCGAGTCCAACCCCCTGCCAAGCAGGAAACACCATCAGAGCACTCCTGACATATGGTTGTCAAGCCTCTGCTTAAAGACCTCCAAAGAAGGAGACTCCACCACACTCCTTGGCAGCAAATTCCACTGTCAAACAGCTCTTACTGTCAGGAAGTTCTTCCTAATGTTTAGGTGGAATCTTCTTTCTTGTAGTTTGGATCCATTGCTCCGTGTCCGCTTCTCTGGAGCAGCAGAAAACAACCTTCCTCCTCTATATGACATCCTTTTATATATTTGAACATGGCTATCATATCACCCCTTAACCTCCTCTTCTCCAGGCTAAACATGCCCAGCTCCCTTAGCTGTTCCTCATAAGGCATCGTTTCCAGGCCTTTGACCATTTTGGTTGCCCTCCTCTGGACACGTTCCAGTTTGTCAGTGTCCTTCTTGAACTGTGGTGCCCAGAACTGGACACAGTACTCCAGGTGAGGTCTGACCAGAGCAGAATACAGTGGCACTATTACTTCCCTTGATCTAGATGCTATACTCCTAGAATTTAAAAGAATTTAAAAGAGCATCAGCCCAATTCACAGAGGGTTTCAATAGCTATTAGCTGTGATGGAGGCTATGCCACACAGGGGGGGGGCACTCCATGCCGCTGCAACTTTTTGTCGCAGGCTCCATTTGTGCAAATAAGGAATCCTGCTTTGTTCCTAAGAAAGCAGAGTACAGAAGAATCCCCTCAGTTGCGTCCAGGTGGTGACGCTAACCCTGATCTCCTATTTATGGTATGAGGCCAATAGCCTAGCCTTGTAATTTCACCCATACATCTGGTAGACTGCCTCTGGAGGCTTCATTTCGCTTTCAAAACCAATAGTGGTTTTTTTTTTAAAAAAAAGTATCATACATAATACTTCTTCCCTTTGAAGTATACAACAAGCAAGGGCCATTTCCCAGGACTTGCTACAGAAATACACGTTGATTTTGCTATCGTTCAGATCCAGGATGGTCTTTCTCTCTCACTCCCCTCCCCAGCCCCCCATCCTGACCTGCAAAGACTCACTTTTCAGAGACTTGCACATATGGCTCCTGGCAGCTGTTCTTCTCCACGCAGCGGTACCCACCGTGAAAGTTGATGCAATTCTGGGACTCTGTGCATTCGAAGGCTCCCGTCTCACACTCGTTAATGTCTAGGGTTGTAGAGGGGAAGGAGGAGAGGGAGTAAATAAATAAATAAGATGGCGCCAGGCATATTTCTCTAGGGAAATTATTCCACTAGCGGGGAGCCACCGTGGAAAACATGACCTGTTTATCAGTTAACATGTTTTCAATTGAGTGGCACCCCTAGCTAAAGGCACACAAGGGGCCTGACCTGTGTCTAACATCCTCGCACAAACAACTTAGGATTCTATATACAACTGCTCATGCGCCAGAGGGTGTCCCCACCCCCACCCCGAGGCAGCTATGCCTGCCCCACACTTACCTTGGCAAAGGCGTGTGCTCAGCTGCTGGTAGCCCTGGGGGCAGGCGCAAGAGAAGTGTCCCGGCTCATTGACACACTGGAATTGGCACAGGTAGGTGGAATAGCTACACTCGTCAATGTCTGGGAAGGAGGGAGAAGATTTAGGACAGGTTCTGGAGTCACTGGGCTTGTTTTTACTTTCAGGATTTCTGCTGCTAATACACACACACACACACACACAGACATACAGAAAATTTAATAAAAATTATATATGTGTGTGTGTGTATGTGTGTGTGTACATATACATAAATATATATACAGTGGTACCTCGGGTTAAGAACTTAATTCATTCCAGAGGTCCATTCTTAACCTGAAACTGTTCTTAACCTGAAGCACCATGTTAGCTAATGGGGCCTCCAGCTGCCGCTGCGCCGCCAGAGCACGATTTCTGTTCTCATCCTGAAGCAAAGTTCTTAACCCGATGTACTATCTCTGGGTTAGCGGAGTCTGTAACCTGAAGCGTATGTAACCCGAGGTACCGCTGTATACAGTCATACCTTGGGTTACAGACGCTTCAGGTTGTGTTTTTTGGGGTTATGGACCGCCGAAACCCGGAAGTACAGGTTACTTCCAGGTTTCAGCAGTCGTGCATGCACAGAAGTGCCGAATCACATCCCGCATGTGCACAGACGCGCCGCTGCGGGTTGCGAACGCTGTGGGTTGTGAGCGTGCATCCCGCACGGATCACGTTCGCAATCCAAGCATCCACTGTATATGTATATGTATATGTATACGCACACACAATTTTTATTAAATTTTCTGTTTTACAATTTAAAGTATTCGTTTTTACATCTTTAAGATCTCAATGACTTCCCTTCTTCTCTTTCAATGGTTCATTTTACATATCATAAATCCCTGCATATTTTACAAAAACTATATCAATCAGTATTCCATTATTGCCTCCGTCAAAACTTCTTTACACTGTTGAATTTATCTTAATGCTGCCAGCCTTTTCAGCTGTACATAGTTACTTCCCATATATTCAATAAACATTTTCCAATCTTCTCTAAACATATGTTCTTCTTGTTCTCTTATTCTATATGTTAAGTCTGCAAGCTGCGTATAATCTGTCAACTTAAGTTGCCGTTCTTCTTCAGTTGGGACCTCGCTTGTTTTCCATTTTGGGGCTAACAAAACATGGGCCGCAGTCGTGGCGAACATAAATAACATTTTCTGACACCTGGGAGTTTCAGTCTGAATTATCCCCAACAGAAAGGATTTCTGCTGCTTCCTTGTTGCTCTCTTCCTTATCTGCTCTTCCATAACTGGGCAGTGTGTCAAGTCTCACGATTTGGGAATCCTCCCTGTGCCAACTTTGGGTTTCATGCCATTAGAAGCCTAAGATCTAAGACGGCTGTGGATGATGGGAGTTGTAGTCCAACAACACCCATGGAACCCAAGGTTGGAGAACTCCGGAGCAGGAGGGGCAGAGGCGGAGCTAGGAAGAAGGGGGCGGAGAAATGGGGTGGAGACAGAGCCACCTACCGTTGCAGGTGAAGCCGTCCTGGTCCAGCTCATAGCCCTGGTTGCAGCGGCAGATGAACGTACCGTACGTGTTGAAGCAACGCTGCTTGCAAGGGGCCCCCATCTCGCACTCGTTTACATCTGGAGGAGAGGTTGCAAAAGCTTAAGCGGGGTTGAGATGCCATTGCCAGGTGGAAACGGCTGGCGGCAGTTTATGCATTTATGGGGCATACAGGGAACACACACCTTACCCCTGGGATAAGCGTTTTCCTCTTACGGCCTGTCGACAAGCAAGTCCCAAGCTATCAGGAGGCCTCCTGTTCCCTTCAAGGGTTTCCAGGCCGTCTCCTTCACTCCCCTTTTTATCCCTCAGTCCTGCAACTTGCTCCCAGCACACTGCCTCCTTCAAATCCTTCCTAAACATCCAGCTTTTCTGAGAAGCCTTTGCCTGACTGCAGGTGCTTGCAAAGTGATGCAATCCATGGCGATTGCCTGCAAAGACCCTTCATGGGGAAGAGGGGTAGCTAGGGGGTAGAACAACTGCTTTGCATGCAGAAGGTCCAGTATTTTTGGGGGGTGGACTAGATGACATTTGAGGGCCCCTTCCAACTTTGTGTATCTATTGTTCTGTGACCTCAGAAGGTGGTGGAATCTCCTTCCTTGTTTTTAAGCAGAGGTTGGGGGGCCACCTGCCAGGGCTTCTTGAGCTACAATTTCTGCATGGCAAGGGGTCAGACTAGATGACCCTTGGAAGTCCCTTCCATCTCTACAATTCTGTGATTCTATGGTTCTGTGTTTCAATCCCCTGCAGCATCTCCAAGTAGAGCGGAATGGGGGAGCAAGAAAGCCTTGCTTGAAATTCTGGAGAGCTGCTGCCAGTCAGTGCAGACAATCCTGAGCTAAATGGAAAGCTGGATTCCATGTAAAGCAATTTGTTTTCTTCCAGCCCTGCTTCATCTTTACCTGAGCAGGTAAGCAGAACTTGGTCAAAACGATCCGTCAGGTGAAATGGGGAGTTCTAGTGGGCCTAATACGGTCCTCCAGCCTTGCTTAATTCCTTAGCCTGACTGTAACTAAAATTAAGTAGTGGCGCTGTGGGTTAAACCACAGAGCCTAGGACTTGCCGATCAGAAGGTCAGCGGTTCGCCAGAAGCGGCTGAGTCATGCTGGCCACATGACCCGGAAGCTGTACGCCGGCTCCCTCGGCCACTAAAGCGAGATGAGCGCCGCAACCCCAGAGTCGGTCACAACTGGACCTAATGGTCAGGGGTCCCTTTACCTTTACCTATAGCCACATTCATTCACATTCATTCCCTCCTTTGCCTCTGCCGTTTCCTCTTAGGAACACAGGGAAGATGCCTTCTACCAGGACAGGCAATGTGTCCATCCAACCCTTATACTGTCTACTCTGACTGGCAGCAGCTCTCAAGGTCCCAGGGAGAGAGAGGTCATTCCCATCAGCTGGGACCTGATCCTTTCTAACTGAAGAAACTGGAGATTGAACTCATCCTTCTGCCAGTGAGCAAAGGCCTTAATCCTTGGAACATAGAGAGCTGCCTTATACAGAATCAGGCTCTTTGTCCATCTAGATCAGTGTTTTCTACATCGACTGGCGGCAGCACGCCAGAGTTTCAAGCAAGAGTGTCTCCCAGTCCTATCTGAAGATGCCCCAGGTATTGAACCTTCTGAATGCAAAGCAGATCTTTGACTGCCGAACCATAGCTCAGATCAAGCTAACAGTCCACCTAGCCCAATACCACCTGCTCTGACTGGCAGCAGCTCCCCGGGGTCTTAAGCAAGGAAGGGTCTTGCCCATCATGTGCTTCCTGGTCCTTTGAACAGGGGACCTTCTGAACATGAAGCTTGTGTTCTTTCCCTCCACAACATTTGGCAGGATTTGCAAGGAACGGCAGCTCTCCAATAGGGTAAGTGGCCATCTCTACCAGGGCATCGAAGACCTGCGAGGGACCAGGGCAGGACAAGGACATTCCCTGCTTACCAACGCATGAGCGGTTGTTGCTGGCCAGCTGGAACCCGGGTTCGCACTGGCAGGAGAACGAGCCTGGGGAGTTGACGCAGCGGTGCTGGCAATAGCGATAGCGGCATTCGTCAATGTCTGCAAGTGGGAGAAAGGAGAGGGAATCCTCAGCGGCTCTGACCCCCCTCCCGCCACCTCCCTGCTGTGCCTCTGAGCATGAACAGAGTCCCTACCCAGAAGAACTGCAAGAAATCATTTTCGGCCGGGAGAAACTCAAGAGATGAGGAGTGAGCAGGCTGTTATGTACTGAGTTGAATAGGATCCAAAATGCAGCAGTCTGATTGGTCCTAGAACAATAGGATCCAGAATGCAGCAGTCTGACTGATCCACAGGAGTCACCCAATCCAGCTCCAGGTGGAAGTGAATCTGCAACATGATTGGCCTACAGGAAAATCCTGGAATTAGCCAATCACGTGGGGCTCATTGTGTAAATAATGTATATAAGAAGAAGAAGAAGAGGAGTTTGGATTTGATATCCCGCCTTTCACTCCCCTTCAGGAGTCTCAAAGCGGCTAACATTCTCCTTCCTCCCCCACAACAAACTGTGAGGTGAGTGGGGCTGACAGACTTCAGAGAAGTGTGACTGGCCCAAGGTCACCCAGCAGCTGCATGTGGAGGAGCGGAGACGCGAACCCGGTTCCCCAGATTACGAGACTACCGCTCTTAACCACTACACCACACTGGCTCTCAATATAAAGCAGACATTCTGGGGGAACTTCCTCCTCACCACTATGAGCTGAATAAAGAGCATGAAATCCACTCTCAACTCCGAGTATATTTCACAGGCTGAATGGCTTTGGAATGCCCCATGAGTGCTGGTGCCAAGGGGGAATGCAAAACAAGACAGGGGCAGAGGGAATGAAATGGAATATACAGGAAGAGGCTGGCCGGCCCTCTGCGCTGCAATATTTTGTTGCGAACCCACATGTTCCATTCCTTTCAGAGCCCCATTGCATTGCATGCAGCCCAAGATGAAGGCACACTCCCCGGCATAAACCGAGGACCACCCCATGGGCGCAGTCCTCAGGCACACTGACCCACACACTCTGTGCCGATCTTCCGATAGCCGTCCGGACACTGGCAATGGAAGCCCCCAGGCGTGTTGATGCATTGCTGGCTCGGCTGGCAGTCGTGCGAATCATATTCACATTCATCCATGTCTGAATGGGACAAAAAGAAAAACACAGCTGGGGCTCCAGCATGGCAGCAAGGGGAGGGGAGAGAGAGAGAAGGGGCAGGCTCCCAATAAGAGAGAGACAAACACAGAGGAAGGAGGTTGAGAGGCAGGGGGTGCACAGCCACTCTGCTTGCACTTCCTGGAATCAAAGTGCACCCCCATCATCCAGCCCGGACACTGAGGTCCAGCGCCGAGGGCCTTCTGGAGGTTCCCTCCCTGCGAGAAGCCACGTTACAGGGAACCAGGCAGAGGGCCTTCTTGGTCGTGGCACCTGCCCCGTGGAACACCCTGCCAGCAGATGTCAAGGCAATAAACAACTATTTTACTTTTAAAAGACAACTGAAGGCGGCCCTGTTTAGGGAAGTTTTTAATATCTGTTGCTATATTGTTTTTAATATTCAGTTGGAAGCCGCCCAGAGTGACTGGGGAAACCCAGCCAGATGGGCGGGGTATAAATAAATAAATAAATTATTATTATTATTATTATTATTATTATTATTATTATTATTATTATTATCCCATTCACCAAAGACACTACAGCACCCAAGAAACACCCAGCCCCTCCTGGCTCATTTTTTTAAAATGCATGTCAGATATAGGCCGAATCACTGCAATAACTTCAAATTAAGTTGCACATCATCTTTTTCCTGCCCAAAGAGCCCCAGTCTGCATAGATTGTAAAGTCAGAAGGAATTCTCCCAAGGGTTATCTAGCCCAACCCCGTGCAATGAAGGAATCGCAACTAAAGCACCCTTGACAGGTGGCCCTATCCAACCTCTGATTAAAAACCTCCAAGGAAGGAGAGCCCACCACTTAAAAATGGAAAGCGTAATGCTGGTGGTCAACGAAAGAGGTTCAAAGACTGTCTCAAGGCGAATCTTAAAAAATGTAGTACAAACACCAACAATTGGGAAGCTCTGGCCTGCGAGCGCTCCAGTTGGAGAACAGCCTTTACCAAAGGTGTCATGGGCTTTGAAGACTCTCGAACTCAGGATGCAAGGGAGAAACGTGCTAAGAGGAAGGCACGCTTGGCAAATCCACACTGTGATCAACCCCTGCCCAGAAACCAATGTCCCCACTGTGGAAGGACGTGTGGATCCAGAATTGGCCTCCACAGTCACTTACGGACTCACTGTTAAAACCGTGCTTATGGAAGACAATCTTACTCGGCTATGAGTGATCGCCAAAGAAAGAAGAAGAATCCAGGTATAGGTAAAGGGTAAAGGGATCCCTGAACATTAGGTCCAGTCATGGCCGACTCTAGGGTTGCGGCGCTCATCTTGCTTTCTTGACCGAGGGAGCCGGCGTAGAGCTTCCGGGTCATGTGGCCAGCATGACTAAGCCGCTTCTGGCGAACCAGAGCAGCACACGGAAACGCCGTTTACCTTCCCGCCGGAGCGGTACCTATTTATCTACTTGCACTTTGACGTGCTTTCAAACTGTTAGGCTGGCAGGAGCAGGGACCGAGCAACTGGAGCTCACCCCGTAGCGGGGATTAAACCACCGACCTTCTGATCGGCAAGTCCTAGGCTCTGTGGTTTAACCCACAGCGCCACCCGCATCCCTTAAGAAGAATCCAACCACTGATTAAAAACCTCCACCACCTTCTGAGAGTGTCCGTTCCACTGTCAAACAGCATTTACCGCTGGAAAGTACCTCCTAATGTTTAGTCGGAATCTCCGTTCTTTTATTTTGAATCCATTAGTTTGGGTCTTACTCACTGGAGGAGCGGAAAACAAGCTTGCTCCGTCTTCCATGGGACAACAGCCCTTCAGATATCTATCTATCTATCTATCTATCTATCTATCTATCTATCTATCATCTATCTCTATCTATCTATCTAATGGCTATCATGTCCCCCCCTCTCAAGTCTCCTCTCCTCCAGGCTAAACATCCCCAATGCCCTGAGATCTCCCTCCTCCCTCCGGGTTGCTGCTGCCGCCCTACTCACCCATGCAGGATCCTTGTCTGTCCGGCTCGTAGCCCTGGGGGCAGTTGTTCTGTACGAAGTACTGGGTCTGCTGGGGGGGCCTGGGCCTGGGGGGACTGGGGGGAGGGGCCCTTTCGGAGTTCACGTCGTTGATCACAGAGGCCGAGCGGGGGAGGCACAGGTACCCCCCATAATGGTTGATGCACTTCATCTCCCCTTTGCAGGCATGGGGGATGGTCTCGCACTCGTTCACATCTGGCAGGCGGGTGGCGTGGGAGGAAGAGGAAGGAAGCAGAATCAGGTGGGGGCAGGATAAGGGGGAGACGGGGGGAGGTGGGCACCCAGGCTCCCTCCTCCCTCTTGTCAGTTCCAGCTGGCTGTAGGAGACATCCTAGCCAACGCTGTTTCCACGTTCAGTGGATGCCTTAGGCCAAGACAACCCCAGCGATGCCTGAACTCCTTGCCACTGTCACCACTTAGGAACCAGTGTTTGAAATTAGCCAGGCGCCTTTTGCACCTAGCTTCCAACCACTTGCGACCAAGTGAGGATGCCTGGGTGCCAGGATGGCGCATGACATCTCCATCATCTAAGATCTTGGTTCTGGACTGTTTTCACACACTAATCCCACATGCTGTAGAATTCTAACACTTATATTTTATCTGCACAATTGGAATGAATTTCAGGAATCCAAATGCTTTTTCTGTGCAGCCAGAGCAGCGACTGTGCAGTCGCTGTTAATAAAAAGAAGTCGGAAGAGGCCAATATATATGTTGACTGTCTTTGGATCAAGGGACTTTTCTTCTTTAAGTTCTCAAAGTTCTTAACCGAGGCTTAAGGCTGTCATCTGAACCAGCCAGATGTTGATCAATCACAGTCAATCCATCTTTTGAAAAATAAGACTTTATAAGACTTTAGACATTCTGTTTTGGTGATTGAAACCTTGGTTTAAGGAGCCATTTGGTGCCTGGCTGATGTATCTGAGCTTTTAACACTGCTGCTTACCCAGCCTGTGCCACAGCCTGAGGGCCACATTCCCTTCTGGGCAATCTCCTGAGGGCCGCAGGACAGCAGTGGTTGGACAGAGGTAAAAGTGGGCAGGGCTACAGATGTAAATTTTGCCTGTAGGCTGGTTTCTACAGACTCTCTCTAGCTTCCACCCAGGCCAGAAAGAGGCTTCGTCAGCATGCAAGGACACATTATGGCCAGAGAAAAACACTCAAGAAAGGTGGTGAGCCTGGGCAGTTAGGGGGTGTGGCTGGGGAGAGACCCAAGGGCCAGCCAAGAGAGTGCTGCAGGGCCACATTTGGTCCCTGGGCCCAAGGTTCCCCATCCTTGGTCTCAAGGCACTAGGATGTCAACAAAGACACCCAAGAGGATGGGAGGCTCACCCCAGGTTGACCTACAGCCTTCCTCCCACAATGCGTATTATTCCCCCAACCAGGTACGAGGAAGAGATTTGCTCTGCTCACATGTTAATGCGGACACCACTGTACTTGCACTTCCTAAGCCAATATGCAAACCGAAACCAAACTGTCCCTCAAGATTCACAGTCCCCACCCCCCTTGTTTAAAAATGTGGTTCTCCAACCAAGGAACGCACACAAAAACATGGGGAAATGTTTGGTGGGGAAATTGTGCACCAAAGTGAGAAAAGCATGCAAAAAAACTACGATAACTGGGAAAACAACATGTATGAAGGCAAACTATAACAATTTTCATGTGCGTTTATACTTATTCACGCATTTCGGTCCACAGTTTGACCTCGCCCATGTGCACAAATTTTCAAGAGGAGTTTTCTTTTTAAAAAACCACAAAACCTTAAAATGGAAAGAATAAGGAACCAAAAGAAACCCAAACTTTCCAATTTCCCCGTTCCTGTCCTCAACAAGATGGCTATCTGGAATGCCAGGCTGTACCTTTGCAATGTTGACTCTCTGCATCCCACTGGTAGCCGTCAGTGCATTCCTAGGGCAGAGGGAGGACATATAGGAATGAGTTAAAGATCTCAATCAGGCCCCCGACTTGGGGACTACCATCCCCTTTGCCACACCGCAAGACAGCTGGTGAAGGATGCTCAGTCCTGCTTAAAACACCATCTTCTGTCTTGCAAGCCCTCTTCCTTTTTGGTCTACCCATGAATATTTAGTGGCCATTAAGAGCCAACGTATTACAGAACATATCGAAAATGTATTCTGGGGCTAAGGCCTGGCATGTGTGCAGCTCTAACCCAGAAACAACACTGACTTAGAAACCACCATCACCACTGCTAAGGCAAAATAGGGTGGAGCTCCTGCCCCTTTAATAGTAGTGTAGAACAGGGCATTTCAAGGAGTGCACTATTAAAGGGGTAGGAGCCCCTTTCTATTTTCCGGCCTACGCTTGCTCAGAGGCGTTACTGTATATCCAGAGTTTTGTGCACCCCAGTCCTGTGCCCCCAAAATAGTTTGGTGGAGGGGGGTACAGCCCCCCCTTCTATGAGACTGTTGGGCCATCTTCATTTGCGCCAAATTGTTATATCATCCTATACACTAATAAGGGCTCCTTGTGTGTAGTCATTATGCAGCCAAATCGGCCCCACCCACACCCAAGAGGGAGGGACCAGCAGGCTGGAGGAGGGGGGCAGACTCCAAGGTTTGCAGAACTACAAAAACATACAGTGGTACCTCGGGTTAAGAACTTAATTCATTCTGGAGGTCTGTTCTTAACCTGAAACTGTTCTTAACCTGAGGTAAAAGGTAAAGGTAAAGGGACCCCTGACCATTAGGTCCAGTCGTGGCCAACTCTAGGGTTGCAGCGCTCATCTCGCTTTATTGGCCGAGGGAGCTGGTGTACAGCTTCCGGTCATGTGGCCAGCTTGACTAAGCCACTTCTGGCGAACCAGAGCAGCGCACGGAAATGCTATTTACCTTCCTGCCGGAATGGTACCTATTTATCTACTTGCACTTTGACATGCTTTCAAACTGCTATGTTGGCAGGAGCAGGGACCGAGCAACTGGAGCTCACCCCGTCACGGAGATTCAAACCGCTGACCTTCTGATCGGCAAGTCCTAGGCTCTGTGGCTTAACCCACAGCGCCACCCACGTCCCTAACCTGAGGTACCACTTTAGCTAATGGGGCCTCCCATTGCTGCCGCTCCGCCGGAGCACGATTTCTGTTCTCATCCTGAAGCAAAGTTCTTAACCTGATGTACTATTTCTGGGTTAGTGGAGTCTGTAACCTGAAGTGTCTGTAACCCGAGGTACCACTGTATTTAGAAAACAAAAACCGGAAAGGGTTGGAATGAGGGGCTCCAAAGCAGTCCAGATACCCAGATAGCATGGAATGCTTACTGACTATTGAGGGTTTAGGGGAACTCTGTTGGGGGTGGGAGGGCGATGGAATGGAGTATCCTGCAAGGAGGCATGGCTGGCTTGGCAGCTGGCACCCTATAAACAGAAGCACTCCACACTGTGACATGTGACATTTGTAGCCCGCCTTTCCTCCAAGATGCTCAAGGTAGCATCCTCCCTCCATCTTACCCAAATAACAGCCCTATGAGTTACGCCATGGTGAGAGATAAAGTCTGTGGCAGATGATGCATGAGCTTCACGGCCAAGTGGGGATTTGAACTCAGGTTCCCCCTGTTCTCCTAGTCCGCCACTTTCACTGCCACGCTGGCTCTCTAGCCCCTGTCATGCTCCACCCCAGATGAGGATGCATCACTTGCATTGAAGCTGAGCAGCATTAACAACCACCTCCTGGGTGCACCTCTGTGTGTGTGTCTGCATGCCTGTGTTGCAGCTGGAACCCCTCCTGCCCTACAGCATCCACTCCGGCATGGTGGGAGGCCCAGGCCATTTACCGTGTAAGTGTCGGGTTCCTCCAGTTCCTGTGAAACTGCAGCTCTCAGAAGCGTTGCCAAGAGGAGACATGAAACAGACCTCATTGTTCTGCCTGGGGGAAAGGAGGCCGGTTAGAGGTTAAGGGCAGTGACAGCACGCAGCAGTTATTTGCCGGAATGGTAGGCAAGACGCAAAGTGGGGTGGCAAGTGACCGCCTTTCTATGTCCCAAAAGGGAGGCTGCTTTTTGGCTGCTCTCCATAGTACTGAGACACTAAGAGCCTCTGTGCATGTGCAGAGCACATCTCTCCCCAAGAGAAAACCTTTACAGGGCTGAGCGGGACTGAAAAGCAGAAGAATGGGTGGATATTACGCCCAGGTGGCAACTCAAGGTGCTTGTACCCAAGTTGGGGATAGGCAGGCTTCTGAGTTCTCAGGAGCTGTTCATAAGGTAGAGTAGAAAAGGGGGGAAACTGAAATACAAGATTTTAAAGGAAACGATCCGCAGAGTTTAGTGGCCAAGCACCTGCTTTGCATGCAGTGCCAGAGGGCTGCAAAAGACCAGTTTCTGCACACAGACCTCTCTCTCTCTCTCTCCTTCCTTCAATGCAAGCAAAAGGCAGGGGCAGAATTTACCGTACTTTTCCGTGTATAAGACTAGGTTTTTTTACTTTAAAAGAATGTTAAAAATGGGGGGGTCTTCTTATACACGGATAGTAATATTTTCATAATTTGGAGTCCCCCAAAGTAGGGGGTGTCTTATACATGGAGGCGTGTTATACACAGAAAATTACGGTATATTCCAGCTAGGGCAGGGGTCTGCAACCTGCAGCTCTGGAGCCGCATGTGGCTCTTTTACACCTTTGCCGCGGCTCCGGGGCGGATACTAGCAAGGGGAGGAGGCGCATTGTGCGCCCCGACACTCCCCACTGTGGCGGGCGCTGTACTGGCTGTGACGTCGCATGGGGGCGGTGCGTGCGTTAGTCACGCACCGTCCCGACATCACCCTCCCGCCCGCCCGCACGCTACATTGTAAGGGGCATGTACGCTGGTCACTGCATTGAAAGGGGGCATGTACGCTGGTCACTGTTTTGAAGGGGAGTGAAGAACACACACCCAAAAAAAGGTAACTTGTTAATTTAACGTTTATTTCTATGAGGAGGAATAATTCTGAGGGGTCAAACAAAGAAATAATAAAAAAGTGACAAAAAAGTTATTTTTATAATGACGAGTTTTGCGGCTCCCAGTTTTTTTTCCTTCAGAAACAGGTCCAAGTGGCTCTTTTTGTCTTAAAGGTTGCAGACCCCTGAGCTAGGAGAAAGGGGGGGTCGGAACTAAAGGAGGGTGCAAAGCATAGGCAGTGAGGGGTGTGGCCTGCAGAGAGGGGGTGTGGCTAGGGAGAATGTCCTCTCTCCAGACAAGCCATGAGCTAGTCTCTTAGCCAGTGTATGATGCAAAGTCCACTGTAATCCCCACTGCAGCTTCCAGTGAAGTACCCCAGAAAAGTAAGTACAGGGAGCTCCCAGCTCCCAGGGATTAGAAGAACAAGCTTCCTGATCCAGACTTAACTTCAGAATCTGCAGATCAACATTTTATATGCGTGGGCAACAATTTAGAAATGATCACTGCGATTTAAAACAGAAACCTAATATATCTTACTGTAGAAGCAAGGATGGCTGCGACTAGGGTTGCTTCCAGAGGGGTGTTTATTGCAGGAGTGGTGCTCTACTCATTCATGCAAGCTGTTCGCAGTGCCCACATGACTGCGTTGGCATCAACATAAAAGGTAAAGGTAAAGGGACCCCTGACCATTAGGTCCAGTCGTGGCCGACTCTGGGGTTGTGGCGCTCATCTCGCTTTATTGGCCGAGGGAGCCGGCGTACAGCTTCCAGGTCATGTGGCCAGCATGACTAAGCCGCTTCTGGCGAACCAGAGCAGCGCACGGAAACGCCGTTTACCTTCCTGCCGGAGCGGTACCTATTTATCTATTTGCACTTTGACGTGCTTTCGAACTGCTAGGTTGGCAGGAGCAGGGACCAAGCAACAGGAGCTCACCCCATCACGGGGATTCGAACCACCGACCTTCTGATTGGCAAGTCCTAGGCTCTGTGGTTTAACCCACAAGCGCCACTCTAATTCCCTCCCCCATTTAATTCAACTTTACTACTTTTGTGGAAAATCCAGAACCTTTTTTTATAAAAAAAAAATCACCTGTTGCCAACGGTCTGTTTGCGATAACTGACAGACCCATTTGAAATATTAATCCCCTGCCTAGGAGCACCCTAGGATGAAATATGGGCTCCCAAATTTGCAGTTCATGTGCTACTAACAGTAGAAGGACAATGGCAAGGCCCTCTCATGCTCACCCTTCTTTATTCTTGCACTGGAATTGGAGCAGACAACTCCTCTATTTTGTTTTGTTTCTTTATTGAGCTAACCACAACGACAGCAAGAAAAAGGCACATCAGGCTGGTACCAGAGAATAAAAGGCTGGGTATACTTTTAAAGGTAAAATAAAATAAAACCCACTGCTGTCATGGGTGGGATTAATCTTAAAAGAGGAAAAATATATTTTTTACTCAACCCAATCCATTGATAATAAGCAGAGGGAGGTAACAGACCATGATATATTTAATAAAATCAAACCAAACCCCTGAAAATCTATCCTTTTCGCATTTTCCCTCTGGAAATGCATAGCTTGTTGGTCAACTTTTCTAAATGAAGTTCCCAAACTTCAGAATACCAAAAAGAAGTATTGGCTCCATTTGATCTCTCCAGAAACGAGCCATTGTGCCATCCCAAACAGAACAGCTAGCTTTTTATTATATACTCCAAGATCAGCTTCCTCAAAAATAGATAGCACTGCAAGGTGGGCAGGAGGAATAACATAGCAGTTCAAAATTGTATTGATTGCTTTAAAAACCGTAGACCAAAAGGTTTGTGCCTTTTCATGTTGCAGATATTGGGCATGTCACCTCCCTGACTCGGATCAGGCCCCTGACTCCCTGCCAGGCCCTGACTCCAATCCAGCTCTGCCTCCTCCTCCTCCTCCTCCTCCAGCCTTTCATTAAAAACAGAACAAAACCTGGCAAGGCAGAGATAACATTCCATCAGAGAGGTGATGGGGAACCTAGCGTAAAGAAGAGGAGCCGTGCTGGATGAGACCCATCATTGATTGATTGACCGATATACCACCCTTCATCAAAAGATCTCAAAAAAAGGAAAAAGCAACAAATAAACAGTTAAAACAACATAGCAATACCCCCCTCCCACAAACACATTTAAAAGGCTGTCAAATAGTAATCAGCCAAAGGCCTGGTTGATTAGGAGGAACGT
Organism: Podarcis muralis; assembly: GCF_964188315.1. Taxonomy (NCBI): domain Eukaryota; kingdom Metazoa; phylum Chordata; class Lepidosauria; order Squamata; family Lacertidae; genus Podarcis; species Podarcis muralis. Next base: position 14,315,065 of record NC_135670.1, on the reverse strand, counting down.
TTTTTTGCCTGGCACCTAAAACATATAACTAAGACGCCGGTATCTCGCCCAGCACAGGGGCCAATCACATGCCCACCCCCCTGCAAACAGGATCGGAGGGCAAGAACAGCTCTCCTCCCCACTTGCAATTGCACCGTCCCCTGAGCACTAGAATTGAGTCAGTATCAAAGGAGTAGTTAGGAATAAATGCAGGTCTGGGTCTTGGCTTGTTATTGCAGGAATGCACCTCTTTCAGGTGATGAAAGGGCCCCGTGTGTTGAATGTTGCTTCAAGGCAGAAATGGTCTCCAGGCAGTGCTAAATATAACCCTTGTTTGGGCTAATGTATATATACCTAAAATACAGCCAACTCGCTGAGTTTTGCCTCGGGCACGGCTAAACCCCATCATCAAGCATCCTCTGGGTCTCGCAGGAAGTGTGGATGAGGCGACAGCCAGCCTCTCGGAGGAAAGCAGGGGTGCCGATGGTTGAATAGGGCACCTCCATGGGTGCCAAGGAAGAGACGAGGCCCTGGGAGTTCCAGGTCACCAGAAGGAGTCTCCTTGGGGGCAAATGAGGACAGAGGGCGAGCGAGTTTCCACCACTGTCAAGTCGAAGGCTGCACATTTGTCTGGGACAAATGCGCCTAGCTGGGGTCACCGAGATGGCACCCATGGGTGCAGGACTTTTCCTGGTGCCCAGGAAGCCTCTTCCTCACCCGGTGCCAACTCCACCCTGGTGAGAACGGTGACTCACTCACCCCTCAAAATAAGAGCTGAAGTCCGAAGAGCTTTGCGTTTTTGCAAAGCTCAGGTCAGCAGGTGGGAGACAAAGAGCAAAGAGAGTCATGTGGGACATTGTGGGCAGGGGGAAGACGGCGAGGGTGCCCTAGAAGTCAGGAGCGAGAGAGAAAGGTGGACATTGTGCACAAGCCAAAAGACATTGTAATTGCTCTGGTGCACATAAACAGATTATTACTTCACATTTTCAGGACGGAGCCATGCTGGATCAAATGAAACAATCATTTTCGTTGGTTGGAATACTTTGTTCTTTTAATTTAGAAAAGGAAATCTTTTGGATAATGAAAAAATAAAACTGATTTTTGCAGTGAGGAAAACCACATGCGACTAGAAACAAGTGTTCCTCACATTTCAAAAGCTTTCGTGTGTTTAGTGTTCTGGCAATGGATGTGTCGGAGTAATTCAATACATCAATTCCCTCTACTCAGTTTAGGATTTGGCAGAAAAACATTAATCCATTTCCCTTTGATGAAAAATCTCTGAGAATCGGGGTGGGGGGAATGGTTTATTGTTTGGTTAGAGGGTGGATGGGATTTACCTAATTTACAGCTATATTATTTGGCTAGCCAGCTGAGACATATCCTCTCTTTGATTAATGAGGGTGGTACTAAGTCGTGGACACCCCAAAAATCTGAGCAGGTAAATGGCATTCCCTTAAGTACATTCTTGTTTTTATCATCCAATCTTAAGAATAAAACTCACTTTCATAATAGGCTCTTACAAGTGACGTATCAGTGTTGGTACTGGTGGCTTGGAATCCTTGTTCAGAATCTTCCTCTAACTCCTTTGACTTCCAGAACCACACATTTGATTTGGGTGAGTGGAGGGTTAGGAGACTTTACTGTCTGTGTGATTTTTATTAAAAAAATAGCAAACCCAGAATGAAGATGGAAATGGAGAAGAAACTGGGGCCTACCTCTATCCCACGGTTGTCATGGCATCAAATGTTTGCATTTTTAAACAACGGCTCAATGAAAATGCACTGCGACCCATAAGTCGACCAATTTTGAGAGCTTAAATTACATCCACTTCTAATGACTCGAAGGGTTTGGTTTCTGGGTTATGTAAACTTTCACTGAAACAGGAACCGAATAAGCAGCTTGGTTTAAGATTAGCATGGAGCCAAGACATGGGTTGGGACCCAGAGGACAACACCTGGCAGAGAATGTGGGCTAAGCCCCCTCTCCACTCAGTTTCAGCAAAATGTAAGGAATTGTTCCTACATGCAATTCATAAATGGTATATAACTCCCCAATGTCTGTTGTACATCAACCTTTCTCTTTTCCCAAGATGCTGGCCCAGTTACTGAATCATATATTCTTTTGGGGTGGGGGTGGGGGGGGAGGAATAAAAGAAATCAGTTTGAAAAGAAATGCAGTTTTAAAAGCAATCAATACAATTTTGATTTGCTATATTATCTCTTCTGCCCCACTTGCAGTGTTATCTATTTTTGAGGAAGCTGATCTTAATATACATGTGGAACACATTTCTAAATAAGTTCTATACGAAGTCCTCCTATTGTGATGAAAACAGCAGGGTTAAAAATTGCAGCCCTACCAAGTCGAATGTTACCAAGCACCACTGACAGCAAACTTTCTTATTTAATTCTAATTCTAAATATGACGACCTAATCTGGACCTAACACTGTTTTGCACCGGCATAGTTACGGTGAGGTACACCACAGCTGGGAATTGAAGCTCCGTGACGGGCACAGGAGCCTCTTAACAACTCTCTTAGAAAACTACAGTTCCCAGGTTTATTTGAGGAAAGCCCTGGCTGTTAAGGAGGCATCGCTTTAACTATATATAGTATGGGTAAGACATTGGTTAGCCCAGGCTATAGATCAGAGGCCAGAGAGCACGCCAGAGACATTTTTGACTTTTTCACATGTGCAACTGCCACAGAGCCCTTCAGCTTTTCGCTCGTACCCCCCAAGAAACTCTGTGGTTTCCGAAGCTGGGCTGGACAGCCCTGGAAGGCTGGCTGGCCCTGGGCGGAGGAAAACTTCAGAAGCAATTCAGGAGGGCAAAACAAGCCTAGACGGAGCCGCCACCTTCACCCAGCGAGAGAGGGGCACAGGGTGCCGGGGGTGGGGGCAAGCAAAGTGATCCCTGGAGATCTGGAGAAGCCGAGATCCTACATTGTCTCCGATGTAAGAAGGCACCTTGAAACTTTTCACTTAGTTCAAAGGAAGCATCAGGTCTCTCTCCCCCTCCTCAAACATCTTTGGCTTGGCACAGTGAGAGGAGGCCTGCCCAATGAATCTGGGCTCTCCCCAGGATGGGATCACCAACTTTGGGAGAGTGCGCAGGGATGTTTTCCTCTGGCGCGCTCTCTCTCTCTCTCTTTCAGGCCCGGGCCTTCTCCTTCTTCCTCCAGCCCCTTCTCCCTCCCCACCCCCAAACCCCACATCCCGTCACTCACCACGCTGGCAGCCGCCTGGCACCCCCCGGCACCCTCTCTCGCCTTCTCCAAACGCGCCCCGATCCCGGCTGCGTGCAGAGCGCGAAGTGTTAGGCGCGGGCTCCCTGGGAGACTGTGCGCTGGCTCCCCTCTCCAGCCCCCCACGCTGAATTCCTGGCCCCCCGCCAGGCAGCCGGAGTTGCCAAAAGGATTCCACCCAACATCTGGTTCCACTTAGCTCCCAGCGAACACCCTTTCCTGGCCAGCTGTTCGCAGCCCTCATCGCCCAGCCTCCCCTGCAAAGGGTTGAATCCCAAAGGCGCCGCGCACGCCCGGGCAGAAAGCGCGCGTTCAGGTCGGCGCCCCGGTGCTATGGGACCATCTGGCTTGGGCCAGGGTATCTCGCTTTCCTCTTGCCAGTTGCCCCACGGGCGCAGGAATCGGCCCAGGGCAGCGTTGGAAGCCTGAGCGCCGTCTTCGCAAAAGCAGGTTTCTAGTCCTCAAGGCGCAAGATGGGTGGAGCGGAAGAACTGTAACGAAATCTGTGAGCAACGACAGAAAGAGGACATCTTCGCTCTAGGAATGACTTCCACTGCATTTCAAGGGAACTGCACGAAGGGAAATGTTAGATGCCATTGTACTTGATTTTTAAAAACCTGCTTTGGGGAAAATTTTCACAAATGAAATGAAATAAATATTAAGTGGTGTTTGTTTGTTTGTTTGTTTGTTTGTTTGTTTGTTTTTAAATCCCAATATAAATAAATTTATATTGGATTGGAAATTGCTTTTATTGTCATTGATTTTATCACATTTTATTGCTCACAGCACCAGTGACGGAGGTGGGTAATCCCTGCTCACCCTACCCACGTCCCTTGGGATGGGGCGTAGATTGGAAGGGGTTCAAGCATCACCGCATCGCAAAATCCTTCGCCAATAATATCTACCCCCACCGCCGTTTCTCCCTTGCCCTTCCATGGTGGCAATCCCAGACCCCCGACTTTCTCTTCCCATCTCTCTTCTTTCTGGTGTGGTGTTCTGTATATAGGATTAAGGTTTAGTCTTATAAGTTATTGTAAGTTTAAGTTAAGTCTGCTGTTATTGGATTTCTTATGGACAGGGCCAATCCTGAATGTATTGGATTATGACCATTATGCTCATTTGCTTTCGGTAGCAGTCAAGCTCTGCTGGATGAAATATAATTGCCGCTGGTCTATTTTGGGGGAATCCTGCAACATGTTTAAGTTTTACCCTGCTAACTATACACTGGAGTTCTGCTCTGGATCTGAATTTCATGACATACACATGAAACAAACCTGTTTTTTATGGGTGGCGATGCTGACTTAAATAGGAATATGGGAACAGGCCTCATTATCAGTTCAGACCATTGGCTGATCTAGCTCAGTGAATGTCAACATCGACTGTCAGCAACTGTCCAGGGTGTCAGGCCGGGAATCACTCCAGGCCTCACCTGGAGATGCAGAGGACTGAACTCAGGGCCTTATCGCTGAAAAACAGATGCTCTAGCACCGAACCACGGCCTTTAGTCTGTCCCTACTGCCTCCCCAACTTGGGCCTGTGAAACTTGTGAAACTAGAATCCCTTTTACTCCTGAGTAACCACACTTCTCCATACCCACAAAGTGGAATTGGGGTTGGTGGGTCAAAGGCAGGGCACCCCACCCCTCCACTCTGCACCACCAGCTCTGCCTCACTGCTAGGCCCTGCTCCCATCTGATCACTAGGCCTAGAATCTGGCTTCCTGCTTCTCCTCTGCTACAGAGAACTCCTTGCAGGCCCATGCCAGGTGCAATGATGGAGAGAAAACTGTTCCCGCCCACAGGGTTGCTAGAAAGGAATGAGGAAGGGAGGCAGCTGGCTGGGGGGCACGATTAACCTGCCTGTAACATCCCGATTTCTGTCTCCTCCAGCAGGGCAGGTGCGCAGGAGGGGGTGAGATGTACAGGGTTGTACAGGATGTAAAAGGAAAAGTACTCGGTGGCAGATGAAGATGATGGACTTTTGGGAGCTAGCCGATCTGACCGGAAGAGTCTGTGACCAGAAGAAGGAGGAGTACCAGGAGGAATGGAAGAAATGTAAAGACTATTTAGCTAAATATGTTAAGATAACTTAAATGGAATTACTTGCAAGTATTGGATTGGCTTAGGATTTAAATATTTGATGTTATAGAATAATATGTTTAAAGTTAAAATGATAAGAAAGAAAAGAGGTTAATTGATTAAGTAAATTTTAGGGGAAATTAGTTTTGGAAAACTGCTACAATGATATATATGGAAATTCAGCCAGGGGGATTCGAGGAAGTCACCCAACAATGTTAACAAAAGTGGAATTATTACAGTTAGGATTTATGTTTGCTTGTTTGTTTTTTGATGTTTTCTTTTCTTATTTGTTGATAGGTTTGTTATAAATTTGGAAAATTAATTTTCAAAATTGGGGGGGGGGGAGGAAGAGTAGTCAGAACCCACCAGGGACAAAGGGGGGAAAACAGGCAAATTTACCTATGTGCAGTAGGTCAGTTTCACACACAGCACTCTATTCCCCCATGCAGGCATGCACGAGTCATTCATATTTTATTTATTGCATTTATATATCACCTTTATCTTCCAAGGACCTCAAGGTGGTGCATATCGTTCTCCTCCTCCCCATTTCATCTTCACAACCACCTTGTGAGGTAGATTAGTCTGAGAGGCAGTGACTGGCCCAAGGTCACCCAGCAAGCTTCATGGCTGAGAAAGGATTTGAACCCGGCTCTCCCGGGTCCTAGCCCAACACTCTATAACCATTATGCCACACTGGACACAAGGTGGCTTGGGGAGAGTCCCAAAGGCCAGGAGGAAAGGTCTAGAAGGATGCATCTGCCCCCTACCCCGTGGGTTCACAGCACTGAGCTACATGCACCAAGCGTCTGGCTCTGGGCAGCTTCCTATATACTAAAGATGCACACCGGTTTGATGTGCTGAAGAGAAAATCCAAGCTACCTCAGATCAAATGCTCTTAAGTAGGAAATGTGGGAGTCGGGGAGAGGGACTATGATTCAGTTTACATTTAAAAGGTGAACCTATCCAATCCTCCACTTTCCAAAACTATATGAGAAGCAAAACACAGGCAGCCTTTGAAATCTGCACCTCTCCAAATTTTGCAATGTCCAGGCAAGTTATGTGTATAAAAAATGCACAGACTGAGGGAAAGCTTGCATGGGTTCATGAAAATAAAAACCAAAACCAAAACCCCGCAACTGTATTATATTAGCAAAAAAATCGCTTTGCAAAAATGTGGGCGTTTGGCAGAATCGCATACAAACATTGGAGATGAGGAGAAAGTTACATCATAATGCTAGCGAACAGTTTGCAACAAAATATTGCAAATGGTTGTGGAAACATGGAGAACGTAGCTCAACATGGGGAAAACAAGAAAACAAGAGAAGGAAAAATAGATAGATTTGCCGTGGGGCCTATTCACAGTCAGGCCATCCAGAATCAGACTAATCAAGCAACATCCATGAGGACTCCTCCTTTATTTCTCAACGCCAACAACAGTTTTAACCCTTAATTGCTGAAGATGTAGAGAGAAAAGAGTGACACTTGGTGGTCGCGCCGTGTGTGGACACACAACTGTGTGTGTCTGTGCAGGACAGCCGCAGCCAGCAAGCGAACAGCAAACGTTCTCTTTTGCCTGGAACTTGTTGCACCTAAAGGTGATTTCCTCCCCCCCCCCAAAAAAATAAAGAACTAAGTGCAGAGGTCAGTCATGGTACATCTTCAGAAGGCAAGCTTTCAGCGTCCCCATGTATCTTTCCCAGAGAGCTTGATGCCTGCAGGAGAAGGGGAGGGGAAAAGAGGTTAACCAGATGGCAGGACAACATGACCTGATGGCCGCCATCTTGGATGGCTTTAAGAGGGGATTTGGCAAATTCATGGAACGGAAGGCTGCTAATCTGTGGCTACCAGCCACAATGGCTATGTTCTCCCCTCCACTGTTGGAGACTGATAATTTTCTACCAGTAGCTGGGGAGAGTCACCGTGGCACACAGGTCCTGCTTTCAAGCGTCCCATTGGCATCTAATGTCCAGAATGAGAACAAGGATGCTGGATTAGATGGGCAATGGGCCTGATCCACCAGGGCTTGTCTTATGAGAGGAGGACAACAGCCTTCTCCCACTCTTGCCTCCCAATAACTGGTATTCAGTGATACTGGCACAGTGATCCTGCAGTTAGCGCATCACCTTCAGCAACTTGTCTGAGCTTTTATTGTTTATTTATTTCAAAAAATGTATACACTGTTTGGCTGTAAAAAAAACAAAACTACAAAAAATTAAACACCCTCAAAGCGGTTTACAAAAGTTGAAGCAGTAAAATGCAAGGGGGGAAAATCACAACACTACTTTTAAAACATACAATAGTTAAAATACAGTGGTGCCTCGCAAGATGAAATTAATTCGTTCCACGAGTTTTGTCGTCTTGCGATTTTTTTCATCTTGCGAAGCACGGTGTCGGGAAAGTTTTGGAAAAGCTTCAAAACCACCAAAGTCTTTAAAAACCTCAAAAAAGGCTACCACACCGCGTTCTATGAGTTGCTCCTCGAAGTCAAGTCGCAACTGTATTAACGGTGTTAAGAAAAAGGAAACAAACTTGCAAGACGTTTCCGTCTTGCGAAGCAAGCCCATAGGGAAAATCGTCTTGCGAAGCAGCTCAAAAAACCAAAAACCCTTTCGTCTTGCGAGTTTTTGTCTTGCGAGGCATTCGTCTTGCGAGGTACCACTGTACTAATATGGATTAAAATTACCTCAACCTCCTAAGCATCTTTCTGAACAGCTTTTTAAAGCTGTCCAAGCTGGTGGTTATCTTGTGTTAGCAGATCCCACAGTTTTACTCAAAAGGTGTGGGTCTTTTGCAAAAGTTAGCCCTACTTATAGAGTAGACCGTTTGAAATTAATGGACATGGCTAGCTTAATTCGTGTCAGTGGACCTGCTTTAAATACAACTTATTTGGAAGCGATCCTGTGTGAGAAAGGGAGAAAATGTTTTTGCTGGAAGACTGAGAGTGGGATCTTTCCCCCTTAAAAAAATAATAATACGGAGGGGGGCTGTTTTGCAAGAAGAAGGGCAGGTATAAAGGCAAAGAAAAGGACAACTATATAAGGCTTTACTAGTGCAAGTAAACAATTCATTGGCAAAGGTGGGGAGGGAGGGAACAGAGGAGAATCCAGGTGTTGGGAGCTGGTTGGGCGCTGGTGTTCCTACAAACCTGAAGGCATCCAGCGTGTGAGCACAAGCCGTGTACTGTGTCAGAAAGAGACGCACGTCGTTTGGGCTCCATTTGTCCGACCGAAAAGGCTCAACAAACTGCAATGGGAGATGACAAGCGTCAAGGCAAGAGTGCGGCAGCACATCTCACAGGACCTCAGGCCTGAGGAACAAATGAGGGCCTCCAAGTCTCTCTGCATGACCCTCAGGACTCTCCCCTCATCCCCTCCCCAGCCATGCCCCCTGTCCCTGGTCCACACACCTCTGGTTTCTTATCCCTATTTTTTTTTCTAATTGTTAGCTCCTTGGGACAGGGACCTGCCTTCTTATACTCTGAAAAGTGGCAGGCATGCTTAGGCTCTAAACACATGTAATCATCATTTAATTCATTGGTGATTTTTTATTTTTTATTTTGACATCCCAGCCTCCATCCACAGTGATTCAGGCACTGGCAGGAGGGGGTGCTCAGATGGGGAGGGGAGACTGCTTACCTTCTCCACCAGATCCACAAAAAAGTCACGGACATCTTTGCTGTGGGTGAGCTTTGAGGCAATGTTGATCAGGGCTCGGGAGAGGTTCTGCAAGGGTTAACGGAAGGGTCACAAGAGAGCCTTCTTATGCTGCTGCCAACCCACCCCACCCCAGTTTGTGTCTGTGGGATTGAGATTTTCCAAGGGACAACAGCCCCCTCTGATGGCCAGGAGTGAAGTAGCAGGCCAAGTGCACCAACAAATATCAAGTTCGTATCAGCCACTTGGAAGGAGGGAGGAGCTGCTGGAAAGAGGGTCCCGAAACTAAAGAATGTATGCCAGTGAGGGTCCCTCCATGCCATACCTTGAAATTAGCTTCCACCTCGTTGTACACAGAAATCTTTCCCCGCAAGGCTGTGCACACCAAACTGGATGGGGAGGGAATAAGGAGGAGAGGTCAGAGAAGGCCTTAAAAGTCTTATTTTACGGTGGCTTATGATTAGGGCTCTAGAAGCAGGGTGGGGGTTCCTGGGGCCCTCCAGAAGCTACTGCACTCCCATTGTCCCTGGCCATTGGCCATGCTGGTTGTGGCTGATGGGAGTTGTAGTCTAACATCTAGGAGGAGACGTAGGCTCCCTACAACCCGGGGTCTAGCCCTGAAACCTCAAAGGGCAAATGGCAAAGTGCCAAATTCCCCTTTGCTCCAACCACGCCCTGGTTGTTTTGCAAACAGCCCCCACCCCACTCGGCTAAGGCTGCATCCGAGGTACCTCTTGTGCAGATCTAACAAGTCTTTGTCAGCAATCAGAATCTTTAGCTCCTTCAGGCCCTGCAAGAATTCCTTGTCCAGGTCAACATCCATATCATCCACGTTTGTATCTGCCAAGGCAAGACAGAGGGCATTTGGAGAGAGAGGCTGGACACAAATGGACAAATGCCCAGGTCTCCCAGGGAGGAGACATTTTGCTCTTTCTACAGCCTTTTCTGCTGCTGAGCTAAGTCACGGTTTGGCTTAGCATGGCGGTGGAGAATCGATGACCCAAAGGCCGAACTTAGTCCGCTGGGCCTCTCCAGCTGGACTGTGAGACTGTTTCCCTCTAGCCATGCCCAGCAGCCTGATGTCATAGGCGATGTCACAGAATTGTAGCATTGGAAGTGACCCCAAGGATCATCTCGTCCAACCCCCTAAAACGCTGGAATCTTTTTGCCCAATGTGGGACTCAGACCCACGACCCCAGACAGCGGTGCAGCTGGATGAAGCAGGATTGAGCTGCCTGCATGTCAGATGACGAAGGAGGAGTTAGGAGCAATCTCCCTCCTGACCCCCCACGAGTCAACTTTGACAGGTGGGTGGTCCCACTGACCTTGCAAAGTAGACCTGCCGAGCATGTGTGTGTGGTGGGGCTGGGAGCAGGGAGATGAAGATCAAAAAGGATTCCCCATCCTACTTGGCATGCCTGCACCCACAATTTAGCTCCCTCCAGACAAACCACAAATCTTTTCCAAGACGGATATAAGGAAAGGTGGCTTAACTTCCCAGTTTCCGCTTCACAAACGCGAGGATGAGAATCTTGCTACGCGGGTCCAAAACTCACCCACCGCCCCCAAAGTCCAGTTCTGAATCATCTGCTCAGCACAGTATGCAAAGTCTTCAAACGTCAGGTACTGCAGCTTCTTTTTGCCTGTCTCAAATCGGCTGTTGGCGAAGAAAACGATGGCTGCATAGTCCCTGTGGGGCGGACGGACAGATGGAGGGGAGGTTTAATGCTACTAAGAAAGCCACTCCACTAAATCTCAGCCATTGCCTCCCTGTCACCCCATAAACCTTGTTGTGGGGCTCCTTTGAGTGGCTAGCATTAGCCTCTGCTGCTGTAAGGAGCTGGGCTGGCCCCATAGAAGGTTGTTATGCCTGATGTTTTGTACAGCTGATTTTAGACACATTTCTTAGGTTGCCTGAACATAAACTGATTTGCTACCTGCCCTGAGATCGGAAGATAATATATTTAAATACACTGAAACGAACAAACAAAAATCCCAGGGCACAGTGCCCTCCCGCTGCCCCTTACCCGGCTAACCGGTCCGAGAGCAGGAAATGCTGCTGAATGTTTTCCACCAGAGACCCACGGAGCTCTTCCACGGCCTTAAAGACCCGCTTGAAATTGTCAAACTGAAACAGAGCAGAAACAGACAGGCCTCATCGACACCACAGGCTTAAATAGGTTCGACAGCCTCACCAAGGGAAACACAGGACTAGCAACCTCTGATAAATCTTTTGAGAAAGCGGGTGGTTGGAATTGTAGTCCAGAACAAGCAGAGGGTGCCAGGTTGGGGGAAAGGTGCCCTGTGCGACATTCCTACACTTCTGACACCCAGGCAGCGCCCTTTTATTTCCACCCTGCCCAGGCATCCTGGGAAAAGAGTCAGAGGTGTCCCATGGGGTTCCCCTGCCACCCACAAAGGGACGAGAGATTACCTGCCGCCGACAACTCTTGAGGGTCACCCCGGTTTTGACACTGATGTCGTCCAGGTCTTTCTTGGTGCCTTTGGAGAGCTTTTTGCCCAGCACCTCCCGTACAAAGGCCTCGTCGAAGGCGTAATACCTGCCGCCAGAAGGGGCAGGCAAGGAACAGGACAAGACAACAGAAGGTAAGCTTAGTACCTGTGGCCCTCCCGATACAGCCAGACTACAACTCCCATCATTCCCTGCTGCCCTATATTGTTTTATAGATGCCGTATGGATCTGTTAATACACCTTCTGCTGCAATTGAGATGCTTGGCTCATTTTTAGTTACTGTTTTGTCAATAGCGTTGATATTGCTTTATAAACACCATATTGATCTGTTAATCCTATGACTTTTGCTGTACTTGTGACTCAGCTTATTATTAGTAACTGCTGTGTCAATAGCGTTTCATAGATTGTAATTGTTTTATTGGTGGTTTGTTAATTATTTTATATGGTTTGTGCTGCACAGGTGATGTTGTATCATGTTATTGTTATTTATTGTTTGTAAGCCACTGCGGGATTCATTTGAAGTGGCACAGAAATTCATACACACACACACACACACACACACACACACACACACACACAGTCAAACCTCGGCTGCCAAACGCCTCCGTTTTGGAACGTTTCGGCTCCTGAATGCCGCAAACCCGGAAGTAAGTGTTCTGGTTTTTGAATGTATTTTGAAAGCCAAACATCTGACACGGCTTCTGCTTGAGTGCAGGAAGCTCCTGCAACCCATCAGAAGCTGCGCCTCGGTTCTCAAACATTTTGGAAGCCGGACGGGCTTCCAGAACGGATTACATTCAGCAACCGAGGTTTGACTGTATTCTTTATTGAAAAATAGAAAAGAAGAAAAAAGTGGCATAGAAATTCAATCGATCAATCAACCCATGCTGATGTATGAATATGCCTGCCTCACCCTCCAACCTTTGCCTTTCCCCCAAGGGATCCTCCACCAAGAATCCTGCCCCAATCCCCCCTCTGGCTCCCCCTTAACATCCCTGCCCCCTCGCCCACGCCACCCTTGGCTTCTTCGCCAGCTGCCCTGCCCCACCTCTCGATCAGCATGGTCTGGCGACAAGGGGGGATCTGGAAGAGCAGCTGGTTCAGCAGCTTGGGAGGCGAGTGCAGGAGGCGCTCCAGCATGTAGAAAGTGCGGTAGTGGTCCATGGTGTCGCTCTGGAGCACGTCAACCGTGGCCCCCGTCTGCTCCAGGATCCCGCTGCGGATGCGGCGCGTCACCGCGTCGTTCACTGCGGGGGCAGGAGGCAAGTGTCCGTATCCGGAAACATGTGATGGGTGAAATCCACAGAAGGGGGTGGGGGAGCCTGTCAGGCCCCTCTGGGTGCAGTGGGGTTGCAACTTACAGCAGCAGGACCAGGGGTCAGGGAGCTGTAGCCCCAAATCACTTGGAGAGCCGCCATTCCAGAAATACAGCTTATAACCCCATTCATGACTCTCTGCTCCCACTTTCCTTCAGGGCAATAGGAAGCTGCCTTATGTCAGGGCACAGCAATGAGTCTATCTAGCTCCATATTGTCTGCACTGGCTCTCCAGGGTTTATGTTTTGTTTTGTTTTGTTCCGTTGAACGGGCCTTTTCTGCAGTGGCTCCCCATTTGTGGAATGCTCTCCCCAGAGAGGTTCAGCTGCTGCCTTCATTATATTATGGAAGACAATTTTACTCGGCTACGAGTGATCGCCAAAGAAGAAGACAACGTTAGGCGCCAGGTAAAAAATGTCAGCCAGCCGAACCCAATAACACCCCTCCCAACACAGGCACTGGGTGTTAATCAGCCAAAGGCCTGGGTAAAGAGGATCATTTTTTGCCTGGTACCTAAAGGCGCATAATGAAGGCACCAGGAGAACCTCCCTGGGGAGAGAATTTCACAAGCGAGGAGCCGTCACAGAAAAGGCCCATTCTCGTGTTGCCACCCTCCAGACCTCTCATGGAGAAGGCACATGAAGAAAGGCCTCAGAGGATGATCTCAGGGTCCAGGTAAGTTCATATGGAGAGAGGCGGCCCTGGAGGTATTGTGACCACCACTGGCATGCGGCCCCCAGAAGTCTGCCTAGAAGGGAATGTGGCCCTCAGACTGGAAAAGGTTATCCACCTCTGTGACTTAAACCATTACACCCTACCTGTGAATGAATGAGAGAACAAAAAACAGGGATCCAGCCTTACCTGTGTAGCCATCCAGCCAGAGTTGGTAGACCTCCTCATCAATCAGGGTGGTGTTGCCCACAAAGATGTCCAGGTTGCTCGTCATGGCCCAGGTAATCAAGTCCTCTTGGAGAACTTTGGGATCTGGCACTAGTTCCCAAACCGGGTCTCAGGAGATCAGACAGGCAGCTGTCGGGACAATAATGAACATCAGGAAAGCTTGGCTACTGGATCAGGCCAAAGGGCCACATAGTCCCAACCCCCTGTTCTCATAGTGGCCAAACAGATGCCTCTGGGAAGCCCAGGACACAAGAACACCAATAAATAGCCTTTTCCACAATCCCCACAACTGGTGCTCATGCTCGGGGGCATAGATCACGTCCACATCTTAGAGTCATGGCTTCCCCCAAAGAATCCTGGGAACTGTGGTTTGTTAAGGATGCTGAGAGTTGCTAGGAGACCCCCTCGGAGAGCTGCAGTTCCCAGCACCTCTAATAAACTACAGTTCCCAGGATTCTTTTGGGGGAAGCCATGACTGTTAAAGAATGGATGCGACCATACTGCCTCTGGCAGCAGTGCTCCCAGTTCATGAGTAATACTCATCTAAGGCAGTGTTCCCCAACCTTGGGCCTCCAGCTGTTTTTGGACTACAATTCCCATCATCCTTGACCACTGGTCTTGCTAGCGAGGGATGATGGGAGTTGTAGTCCAAAAACAGCTGGAGGCCCAAGGTTGGGAAACACTGATCTAAGGGTCATGGCTTACACCCAACATATTTGACAGCACTCCATCTTCACCCAAGGGTGCCTCCCAGACCCAGAATCCTACCATCACGGCCATCACTTCCTTGGTTACTGCTGGCTTATTGTTTCCCCCCACCCTGACAATTTAATGAATTGTAATTTGCCCTGTGCGTTTTAAATCAAAGAGTGGTACAGAAAGAGTGGCAACAACACACAACAGGAAGAGATGTAAATACACTCAGAGAGAGAGAGTATTCAATGTTTATTGTATTTTATATTCTGTAGGATAAAAAAATTTAATAATAAAAAAGGAAGAAAGGACAGCACTTTGCAGCAGGGGTAGAGTGAGGAACACGGACTCAGCCTTCATGCCCGCCCACCCCGTCTGAAAAGGAAGACAACCTGCCCGTCCCCAGAAGCACACTGCCCTTGGGAAAAGATCCAAATGGCTTTGCCCAAGAAAGGTAGCACTCTGTACATGCTCGCAGGCACCCAGTCAGGAGCACCAGACATTTTGGGGGAGGAATGGCAAAGTCCAGCACCTTCGCATTCCCCCCTTCCCCTGGCACTCTGCCCGTGCTCAGAGGCACCCAGCCTGTGGCCCCAGAATTTATGTGGGGGAAACGAGAAAACACTCAGAACCTTCACATTTCCCGTTTCTCTTGGCACTCTGCACGTGTTCAGAGTCACCCAGCCTGCAGCACTAAATCCTATGGGGTGGCGGAGAGAGCAAACCCCATAGCCCCCACCCACCCCATTTCCCCTCCCCTCCCTTTTGCATAGTAAACCCAGCAGCTCCGACTCCTCCGGCCACTCGGCAAACCTGGGTCGGCTCTCGCCCTCCAAGAGAACCCGGGCGCCGAGCCCCTCTCCTCGCGCCGGCCATTCGCCCCCTTCCAGCAACTGGTACCGGCCCCCTTTCAGCTGCCCCTGAGTTGGATAGAGCCTTTGCACATGACCCCGCCGGAGCGATCCTCTTCCGGGTCACGTATATGCCGGAGTCTCTCTCTGCGCACGCGCCCTCGCTGCCAAACGGGACGTGCACGCCATCTTTGTGACTGGCGCGGTATTGGGAACTGGCATCAAGGCGTTAAAGCGCGCTGGGATGCAGCGATGGGCTGAGGACCAGAAGCCTCGTTGCGCCTGCATTGGTGCTTTGCTTTTATACCTTCTCCGGGGCTGGAAGCATCATTTATTCGCTTGTAACACATTTTTTTCCAGTGCGCAGCACTATGTCTTATTTGCGTGTTTTATTTGCGAACGCGGAGGGAAGAACGCAAGCATTGCGGAGGTGGGGTTAGACTGGATGGCCCTTGGGGTCCCTTTATTCCAACTCTCCAATTCCATGATTCTAAGACCCTGGCTGCTGGGGCCCGTCTAGTCCAGCGTCGCTTTCTCACAGAGGCCAACCAGATGCCTCTTTTAGGATGCCCACAAGCGGGACCTGAGTGCTACAGCAACGCTCCCGACATGCGATTCCCTGCGACTGGATTCAGAGGCACTTCACTGCCTCCGACACTGGAAGGAGAACATGGCCATCATGCTCAGTAACCGTTGATAGCCTTATCCTCTACAAATGTCTCTAATTCTCTGGCACCCAGCGGCATCCCTAGGGGCTGTCTATAAGTTGCCCTCCACCAAGGGTGCAGGCCCGGGGGGGGGGGGGGCGCGCAAAAACCATGCCTCTCCAATCTGGCTTGGAGCGGTTAGTACAGTGGTACCTCGGGTTACATACGCTTCAGGTAACAGACTCCACTAACCCAGAAATAGTACCTTGGGTTAAGAACTTTGCTTCAGGATGAGAATAGAAATCGTGCTCCGGCGGGAAGCCCCATCAGCTAAAGTAGTGCTTCAGGTTAAGAATAGTTTCAGGTTAAGAACGGACCTCCGGAACGAATTAAGTACTTAACCTGAGATACCACTGTACAGGGGTAGGCAACCTAAGGCCCGGGGGCCGTATGCAGCCCATTCGTCTTCTCAATCCGGCCCGCGTACGGTCCGGGAATCAGCGTGTTTTTACATGAGTAGAATGTGTCCTTTTATTTAAAATGCATCTCTGGGTTATTTGTGGGGCATAGGAATTCGTTCATATTTTTTTTCAAAATATAATCCGGCCCACCACATGGTCTGAGGGAGGGTGAATTGGCCCCTGGCTGAAAAGGGTTGCTGACCCCTGGTTAGTATAACCTCCAACATTTCCCGGATGAAATATTATTGTTGTTGTTGTTGTTATTATTATTATATCCCACCCATCTGACTGAGCTGCCCCAGCCATTCTGGGTGGCTTCCAACATACATGAAAACAAAATAAAACATTGCACATTTAAAAACTTTCCTACACAGGGCTACCTACAGATGTGTTCTTGTATAGTTAC
Organism: Podarcis muralis; assembly: GCF_964188315.1. Lineage (NCBI taxonomy): Eukaryota > Metazoa > Chordata > Lepidosauria > Squamata > Lacertidae > Podarcis > Podarcis muralis. Next base: position 14,298,368 of record NC_135670.1, on the reverse strand, counting down.
TTATCTCCTGGGCTTGGGGGTTGCATAACTCCACACCCTCCAACATTTCTCCAAAGAAAATAGGGACGTCCTAAGGAAAATCAGGACATTCCAGGATCAAATCAGAAACTGGGTCGGCTTCTGTAAATCCGAGACTGTTCCTGGAAAATAGGAGGGTCTGGGTGAGGAGCCCACCTGGCCATCTGTGCACTCCCCAGGCCGCTGCTCTGGGTGGGCCAGGCAAGGCACACGGACTCCTCTGGGTGCCTCAGCAAAGGAATCCGGTGGCTGGTATATGGCACTATTAGAAGTGTGAACAGAGCACCCAGCGGAGCTCAGAGGGAAGAAAGATGGAGAGAGTGGTCGTGAGTGGCAGGAAGAAAAAGAAAGCAATGGAGGAAGGAGACAGAAGACAAAGCAGTGAGCAGAGGGCAAGCAGGCAGATGGACCATCGAGGAGGAGGAGGAGGAGAGGCAGAGCACAGCAGACCCCAGTGGCTGCAAAGGAAGTCACTGGCACAGTGCGAAAGATGCTGAAAAGCACACTTTTGGAGTTTCTGGCCCATGGTCTCTCCCAGCTTCAGTGGCACAGATATATCTCCTTATGGAGGATGCAAGGCATAGGGGCCACCAATGCAGCTCCTTGGCAAGGCCACAAGGGAGCCCAGGTATGCCTCTGCTGGGGCCTTTGCAAATGATGCAACAAATCAGTTAGCCTCCGAAGCTTTAGTACTGGAGAGAGAAACCCAAATGCAGCCAACGCCCTCCTCCTGTTCCCGCCCCCCAAGCACCTAAAATAATTAGGTGCCATGAACCATTAAGCTTGAGATGTTAGATTCTCTCTAATGTCTTCTGACACTGTCTAATACCTGCTGCTAAGCATGCCGTTAGGCTTTGAAAACTTCTGAATCTTCTGTAAGCTTCAATATTGATACAGAAATATGAAAGGTGCACTCTGAGAGCAGGACTGCCAGAAATGGCTAATTAAATACTTCACTCTGGTGCTGGACTCGCCTTCCTTGGAGGTTTTTAAGCAGAGGTTGGACATCCACCTGTCATATATGATCTAGTTGAGATTCCTCCATTGAAGGGGGATGGACCAGATGACCGTTGGGGGTTCATATCGGAGTTCATTCACATGCTTCTCTTTCGATGTGATCTAGTCTACATGCCACCATCAGCCAGCAAAGCTCATCTGAATTCTGCATAGACCAACAGGCCAGTCCCTAGAAATGCACAGGAACCTGATCCTGTCATTAGGTAGAGTGAGGAGGCTGCTTCAGGAAGTTGCTTTTGGGTGCTGTGAAATGGCAGAGTTTGGAGCTGCTTTGCCATCTGTTGAATTTTATTATTGCGGACACAGACCAGTTCCCAGCTCACTTACAATATCAGAAAAATCATAAAGCACAACAGGAAAACATTGGATTGCAATTGGGTATAACAGAATCAATTCAGATATAGCGGCAGTTAAAAATATATATTAAATTTTGATCATTAAAATATAACCTAAAATTGTCATTTAAAACCTTAATCATTTGGGCATCAATAGCCTGATGCCAGGGGTGGGGTGCAGAGGGTGAACAGAGCCCTCCGATGCCACTGGATTCTGAGAGGGTGCAACGAGGCGCCTCCATGACAGATGTCCTGCAGAGACAAGCCATGCAGGGGCCGGGCCTTTGGGGCTGGGATGGTGCCTCCTTCTCCTAAAGAGGCAGTGACATAGCATGGTTGCCAGTGCCTGTGGCCATGTGGAAGGCTGGGTAGGAGGGAGGGAAACAGACGGAGTACGCATGCGCATTCAACTGCCTAATGGTGCCCGCATCACCCAGGAGGTCGCAGCCACAGAAGTAAAAAAAGGAGAGTCATTCCATTGTTTGAAGAGGTCACTTTCTGGTTCACTTGAAGAAGCTGTTTTCAACAGAGCCCAGCGATGGAAGCGTGCAGCTGTATTGAGGCAGCACTGGGTGTTGAAATTGTGCTCCCTGAACAAACTGCCCCTGTGCACCCGCCCCACGCTACGCCACTGTCCGACCCTACCTGGAGATTCCTGGTACCTTCTGCATGCAAAGGTGCTGCTACTACCACCGCTGAGCTTTGCCCCATCTCCCCAGTTATTCTAGAATTCTGCAAGTTCCTTGGAGAGCTTTTCAATGAAGCCAGCAAGTGCCATAAACAATATATCCTGCACTGACTGCCCCTGGCAGCACCCTAGAAGCAGTGCCTGACTTTGCTCCCCATGGAGTTTGTGGGTTTCTCCTTTCTCTTCCAAAAGGGGGGCGGTGTGCAGCATGTGACCCATTGCAGACGCACCCCACATCTGATGGCACCAGTCCCAGTGCCAAAAAACCCAGCTGAAGACAAAGGCTTTTCCCACCCCCACGTCACACAGGCATTCCAGAATCTTGGATCTGTTCCCTCCCGCCTACAATTTCTGGCAGGACTCCTGTCCCATTCATAGCAGTGTGTCAGTGTAACAGTTCAACAGGTGAAGCTTCTCCAGGAAGCCCCTTGTGGATCAGGAAGCTGTTAATTGGAGGAAGCAGCAAGCAGGAATAGGCGGACAGTTTTCTAAATGGAGAGGACTAGAAAGTGGAATTCCCTCAAAGATTTGGCTTTGGGAACTTGTGCACAAACGATCAAGATGGGTGAGCCATGAGGTGGCCAACTTTGCTAGTGATACTAAAACGTACAGGGTTATTGAAACAAAGAGACTGTGAAGGTCTCCAGAAAGACCTCTCCTCTAGCTGAGTGAAGGGGTGGCAAAATGGCAAATGCAGTTCAATGTATACAAGTGCAAACTGGTGCATGTTGGCACACACACAAAAACCTGAACTTCACATGGGGTCTGAATTGGCAGTGACTGACCAGGAAGGAGACCTTGGGGGTCCTAATGGATAGCTTGATGAGGATGTTGACCCACTGGGCAGCAGCTGTGAGAAAAGCAAACTCCACTCTAGAGATCATTAGGAAAGGAATTACAAATGAAACTGCAGGCATCATAATGGTGCGACTGCCTTCGGAATATTGTAGTGCCCAGGTCTGTTCGCCTCACCTGAAAAAGGATAACGTTGGGAAAGTTTTGGAAAAGGGCAACCAAAATTATCGGGGGGGGGGGGGTATAGTGACTACGTAATGAAGAAAGGTTGCAGCGTTTGGAACTTTTTCGTTTAGAGAAAAGACGAGCAAGAGGTAGCTTATTAAATTATGCAAAATGGCATGGAGAAAGTGGACAGAGAACCTTTTTTTCTTCCTCTTTGGAACTCATGGACAGTCAACGAAGATAATGAATATCTTAGACCAATTATTTCAGTCTGAGCCCCTGTAACCCTAATACTGTCCACTCAGAAGTAAATCCTAGCTAGCTGCATAGGGTCAATTCAGCGGGACCTGCCAAGGCGCAAATGCAGTTGAAGTCAACGGGGCTTACACCCCAGTAGACACGAACAGGGGAAAATGCGATGCTGCTGGAGTCCTGCCAGTTAATCCACCATAATTAAAGCGGGTGCGGTCCCCCCCCCCCCGCCTCCTTTGCATTTTGGAAAGGTTTTTGCTTGTGCTGCGCTTTGGCGAGCCTCGAGGCCTTATGATGACTGGCTTCATGATTTTGTACAAGAGAAGCCAGGGCCTCTGAGTGATGGCGGCGGCGGTCTTCATTAATCCGGATTAAAGCCATTTGCGCGGCCTCTTAATCCTTCTGCCGGCGGGAGGGAGGCGCCCTGCCGGGCTCTTGGACGGGATTCCGAAGCTGCTGCAAATGCATTCCTGTTGCTGCTTCCTTCTCTCTGCCAGCCTTTGCATCCCGCCACCGCCCCTCTCGCCCCTTCCAGAAGGGGAGTCCGCGCATTCACACACCCGCTATCGCTCCCCTATGTCCGCCCGCCCCCCTTTCTTTTCTCTCTCCTCTACCCCCACCCCACTCCGCCCCCATTCGGCGCAGGCGCCCCTCTCGCAACCATGCACCTGCTCCCCTACCGTTTAACCCGTGCATTTGCAACGCCGAGGCAGCGCGTCGGCTTTTGGCGTCGCTCATTTGGCGGGCCTCCCGTCCGTGCGTCCCGTTATCCCGGGGAAGCAGCAGGAGGAGGAGGAAGGAGAGAGGGGAATCTCCGCCGCCGGGCAGGATGTCCTGCTGCTGCTGCTGAGCAGGGCGAGGAGGGGAATCGTGCAAGATGTCGCTGCTGCTGCGCCTTGGCTGGAGGTGAGCGCGCCGCGGAGGAGCGAGTCCTCTGTGCGCCCGGGCGATGTTCCCCGCCGGCCGCGAGGCCGCGCCGCCGGCCGGACCCCCCCAGAGCCCGGAGACGCCTCCGACGACGCCGGGGGTCTGCTGCCCTGCCTTGGCCGAGCTGAGCGACGCCGAGCTGGGCGTGTGCAGCAAGGAGGAGCTGGTGCGCCGCTTGCGCCACGAGGAGGCCGAGAAGCTGGCGGCGCTGGTGCAGCGCGGCCGGCTCATCCAGGGCGTCAACCGGCAGCTGCAGGAGCACCTCCGCGAGATCCGCGAGCTGAAAGCCGTCAACGGGCGCCTGCAGACCGAGAACCGCGAGCTGCGCGACCTGTGCTGCTTCCTCGACGAGGACCGCCTGAAGGCCAAGCGCCTGGCGCGCCACTGGCAGCTCTTCGGGCACCACGCGGCGCAGGTGCTGCGCGACGAGGTGGCCGCCTGCCTGCGCAAGCTGGCCGGCCTCGAGGGCCTCCAGGAGCGCCTGGCCAAGGACAACCTGGAGCTCAAGGAGCTCTGCCTGGCCCTGGAGGAGGAGTGCGCCTCCGCCCGGCCCGACGCCAGCCCCAGCCCCGGCGGAGGCTCCTCCGAGCTCAACCTGCCCTGCGGGCCCCGCGACTTGGGCGACGGCAGCTCCAGCACCGGCAGCGTCGGCAGCCCCGACCAGCTGCACCCCGCCTGCACCCCCGACGACTGAACCCCTCGCGCCGCCCGGCCCGTCGACTCGGGTCAGCCAGGACAGGGCGCCCGGCCTTCCTCGCCTTCTCTTCCCATCCCTGTCGCTGAAGATTTCACGCCTCGGGGATACGAGAACCCGCCCGTCCCCCCACATCCCAAAGCAGGGCAACGGTGGATGCATTTAATTTATTGCCACCGGTTTTTTTCCGTTTTCTTAAAAAGTAGTTCCTGTGTGGTCCATGCTGCATCGGTGAACGCAGCAAGCTTCGACATCACACAGAGCTCTTGTTTTTTCAAAAAATATATAAAGCCATAACTCTGGCCAGTGTACAGAGCTTTTGGATTGATTACAAGGAGGTGTTTCGTTTTTTTAAATAAAGCCATAAAATATCGTTGGAGGGCCCCTCCCACCCCCATCTTGCCACCCCTGTGGCTGACATCCTAACACTCCCCTGGAGAAACAGGGACTTCTAAATCGTCCCAATGGAAATGGGGCCATTGTTCCAATCTAGCAAGGTCGGGTACAGCAAGGGTCTCTCTGCTGCCACATTCCCGCTTTACCGGAGTGAGACCTTTATATGTCATGAACCATTTTGGTAGCGGGGGGGGGGGGAGAGGTAGCACGCTTTTGGAGGGGCGTCTGCAATTCCATGGCTGCACTTGGCAGTATTTAGAAATGGTGCGCTGATTCTGGCAGTGGGCTTCCCCTCTTGAAAGGAGAGGTGGGGGTGATGAGCCTTTTTCTCCCTGCCCTGGAAAAATCCTCCATTGTGTGCGTCTCCTCCTTGTGCAGCAATAAAACTGCTAGGACCTTTGCAAAGCTAAGCAGGTTTCAAATTGGATTTCCTGCATTGCAGGGGGTTAGACTAGATGACCCTGGGGGATCCCTTGCAACTCTCACGATTCTGTGTGTACATGGGGTTGGAGGGGGATAGCGGAAAGCAGCAGTGATGATAATTTGGTCCTGGCTGCTTCGAAGTTGAGGGGAGTGTTTGGAGACAAAGCAGTGGTGCTTTTGTGGCGCCTGAATTTGGCTGGAGTGCCTAAGAAGGCAGGTTTCTTGTGCAAGAGGGGATGAGAGAGTCAGGCCACACTGCAGGATTTTTCAGGAACCCCCCCCCTCCCCCGCCCACTTTGCATGCTTCTGTCCCCGCTCCTCTCATTTATTGAAATTGGAAAGGAACCCAGAGGCTCAGTTGACTGGAACTGCCTGGAGGGAACACCAACATCCCTTGAAAACAACACCCCCCTCAAAAACTATTTGGGAACCTTGTATTGGAGCAGGATCCAAGAGGCTGCAACTCTCTCTCCTTGGAGGGTAGGACCTCAAAAGGAACCATTATCCTGTTTTTGAAAATGTGCCCTTCTCCTGCTCCTTAGGGAATAAACAGGGATCGTGGGGGGAGGGGGGAGTTGGCTGCTGGGTCCCCGAGCCAACGACTCCCCGCAACTTGAAAGTGAACTTCTGAATAGCAATAGCTTCCATGATTCAGTTTTGACTGAGGACATGGTTAAACGTGGTGGTCCTTGGAACTCTCCTCCACTTGAAACACTAGGCCCTTTGTGGCGGGATATATGCTGGAAGGGTGGAGGATATTTCAACCTTTCCGTGAGGGGCTGCTGCGATGGTCCCCCGTGGAGAGAGGATGAGAAATTGTTGGGATGCTGCTCTTTGTTGGAGAAACGATGGTGAAAGCAGCAAGCTTCTACCATGCACAGAACTCTGTGTGACGCAAGAGACCTGGAAGAAACGTCTGCCTCTGTTAATAGTGTTTCTTTTTGTCAGCATCCTGGGACTACAGGACACAGAGGCTGGGGAAAAGGCATCCATGCCCCAACCAGGTCTCCTTGCTCCTTCCAGGGTGTAGCAAATGGCGCGGAGGATATCCATTTTATGATGTTTATGTTTGTCACCCTCAGAATGGAAAGGATACACACACACACACACACACACACACCCCCTCCCGCCCTGAAAAGAAACCCAGGACTTGAGCAATCTCCTCTTTCTTTCAGGGTGTTAATAAATGTATTAAATTGTCACTTTTGGAGAGGGCCTCATTCTGCTTCTTGTATGTCCTGATTTCTGGTCTCTTTTTAAGATCTTTTATCAGCCAGCTACCCGGTGTGGAGCAAATTGGGTGTGTGCGGGTGTGAGAGAGAGAGAGTTAATTTGTGCAAGTGTGTGTTCCTGTCTGGAGGTCTATACCCCTCGAGTGCTTAGTAGTTCCATAGAGGGAAACTTAATTAATTAATTTATATACAGTACTGCTTATATTTAAACAAAACTCTTAAGCAGTTTACATCTTAAATAAACAGCAAGTGCGCATATATATATATATATATATATATGCAGGTTTTGGTGTCCTCGGGTATCTTCCCGTGTAAAAGTTGGGGTGTCTAGGCGACGTTTCGACGAGGTCTCACTCGTCATCTTCAGGCTGGTGCTTTCGGCTTCTTGTTACTGGAACAGAGTAACTCTGTTCCAGTAACAAGAAGCCGAAAGCACCAGCCTGAAGATGACGAGTGAGACCTCGTCGAAACGTCGCCTAGACACCCCAACTTTTACACGGGAAGATACCCGAGGACACCAAAACCTGCATTCCTGTACCCGTGAAAATCTACGAAAGCATATATATATATATATATATATATATGAGAATATGAATATAAATATAATTCCAGGGGTTTTCCACATTCTGTAAAACATAATTAACAACTAAACAGAGCATATTTAGGTTGCGCTCCTGCACACATTTTTGTAGGAATTCTAGCTGCATTGAACTCTGTGTGACTTCTGAGTAGGCGTGGATGGCTTTGTGTTGGAAGCTTGTGTGAAAACTATCCCTAAACTATTAAGAGTACTTTGCACATGTGTAGGGTCAATTTATTCCTATTTTGCCTAGCCTTCCTTGACCTGGTGCACTGCAGATGTTTTGAACTACAACTCCCATCTATCAGCTTTGTAGCTGGGGTGGTGTGGGGAGAATAATGCCTTGTGTTTTGTATGGATTTGAAGCTCAAGGAATGCCTTGTTACCAAAATGCCACACACACCCCACCCCGTAAAAGTCAATTCTAGTCAGCCAGTTTATTGAACATCCATCCTGGTTTTTGTGAAGAGGTCAGACAGCACTTCCATCAACTCAAGAGTTATCCCGCATTTCCACATTTCCCTGTTACAGTGGTACCTCGGGTTAAGTACTTAATTCATTCCGGAGGTCCGTTCTTAACCTGAAACTGTTCTCAACCTGAAGCACCACTTTAGCTAATGGGGCCTCCTGCCGCTGCGCTGCCGGAGCACGATTTCTGTTCTCATCCTGAAGCAAAGTTCTTAACCCAAGGTACTATTTCTGGGTTAGCGGAGTCTGTAACCTGAAGCGTATGTAACCCGAGGTACCACTGTCCTTCCCTTCTTACGAAAACACCGGGGGGGGATTTTTGGCTTTCATTCTGTACTGGCTTTCATTCTGAAACCTGAATTTGCCAGATCATGACTGCATCTCACACGGAAATGGCAACCGTCTTGGAAGCTCCCATATTTTGTGCGTGAAGTTAGTGGCAGAGTCCGTCCTCCTGCCCGCGTTTCAGCTGCTTGTTCAGGGAGGGCGGCGGGAGGGTGTGTGGGGAAGAGAGAAATGGGCGCTGTGCTTCTTCCTTCCTCCAGTACTAAACTTAATCCTAGTGCACCGGGGTCAGGAGAAGGCCAGGCATGGTGGGGGGGGGGGGTTGGATGGAAAACCGGATAAGAGAGAAATGTTCCTCAGAGGCCGGTGGAGACGGGGCGGAATGCATTCCTGGCAGGTTGCTGGCTGGGGAGTTTTGAGGCAGCTCCCAAAGGCTTAAAAAGATCCCTTCCCCCATGGCAGTGTGGTATAGTGGCTAGAGCTTAGAAGGACTGGATTTACAGCGTCCATTCAGCCACAGTATGCAGTAGGTTCCCTAAAGCAGTGTAGTGGTTAGATAACCGGGGAGACCAGGGTCGCAAAACTCATCTTGGGCCAGTCCCTGTCTTTTCTCCACCTAACTCACAGGGTTGTTATGGGGGATTTAATGAGGTAGGGTTGCCATATGTCTGGAATTTCCTAAACATAGCCGGGATTCAGTCACTGGAAACAGTGCCCCTGGATGGAAACCCATGTCAGAAGTGTAGATTTTGGTGAATTTCCTTTTTTAAAAAAAATTAAATGGTGGGGTTTTTTTAGATTTTGCAAAAAGAACCTCAACAGCTTTTGTCAAAATGAGGAGGCAAAGAACCGTGCAGGCCAACTTGAGCTCCTTAAACACAGAGACCATTGGAGAAGAGGGTGTGTTAAGCTGGCGTCTGCGACTCTCTACACGTGACACACTTAGTATCTTTGGGGTTGGTGGTCTTGCTGCTCCCCTCCCTGAACAATAACACCCACAATATAACTGGCTCTGTCTAACTATATAAATTCTTTATACATCATATAAACATACCTCTTTTCGCATTATCAAATTAAGTAGAAGCAATTAAAGACCAACATTTTGAACAGGAAATACAAATACAGTGGTGCCTCAGGTTACATAAGCTTCAGGTTGCATACACTTCAGGTTACAGACTCCGCTAACCCAGAAATAGTGCTTCAGGTTAAGAACTTTGCTTCAGGATGAGAACAGAAATCGTGCTCCAGTGGCGCAGCAGCAGCGGGAGGCCCCATTAGCTGAAGTGGTGCTTCAGGTTAAGAACAGTTTCAGGTTAAGTATGGACCTCCGAAACGAATTAAGTACTTAACCTGAGGTACCACTGTACTGTAGATCAGTTCCTATATACGTAATGTCCAAATAGAAGCTTTTTTGTGTTCCACATATGTCTTTACGAACACAATGTCGGACGCAACAACTTCAAGAAGCAGTATTTGCAGAAAATGAACTTTTTCTTTGTAATGTTCCACATATGCCTTTGCAAAGTGTAGTTGTTGTATGCAGGTATCAGACAAAAGAACTTAAGACAAGGATTCCCGGAATAATACCTTGTTTCGCCCTGAAAGGCTTTGTCAGCTGTGCATACTCATATTTTGTGTATCGGAGACATGGAACAAGTGACATGGCGGATTCCCTCCCTGAACAAGCATTCTCCCATAGAGCAGGTGTGGGGGACCTGTGGCCTTCCAGATACTGCCAAATGGCAGATCCTCACCCCCCCCCCCAACACTGGCCCTTGGCCACGCTGGCTGGGACTTGTTCAGCCACATCTGGAAGGCCAAAGATTCCTTGCAGCCGCCCACCAGTGGCTTTTGCACTTTGGGGTCTTGGCTCAAAGGTGAGGACTTTGTTTCCCTGAGCCGGGAGAAGCCCATTTGACATCCTTCAGACATTTGTTGGGCTCCAACTCCCATCATCCCTTGAAGGAGTTGGGGGGTCCAGCAGCATCCATGTTGCCTATTCCTGCCCTAAGCATTTGGTGCCCACGTCTTTCTTTGCTGAGTTGCCATCGTTTTGCAGGTATGCTGGTGTGGAGCACTCCCTGGTCCTGAATGGGGTAACTGTGCCCCTGAAGGACCAGGTGCGCAGCCTGGGAGTCATTTTGGACTCACAGCTATCCATGGAGGCGCAGGTCAATTCTGTATCCGGGGCAGCTGTCTACCAGCTCCATCTGGTACGTAGGCTGAGACCCTACCTGCCCGCGAACTGTCTCGCCAGAGTGGTGCATGCTCTAGTTATCTCCCGCTTGGACTACTGCAATGCGCTCTACGTGGGGCTACCTTTGAAGGTGACTCGGAAACTACAGCTAATCCAGAATGCGGCAGCTAGACTGGTGACTGGGGGCGGCCGCCGAGACCACATAACACCGGTCTTGAAAGACCTACATTGGCTCCCAGTACATTTCCAAGCACAATTCAAAGTGCTGGTGTTGACCTTTAAAGCCCTAAACGGCCTCGGCCCAGTATACCTGAAGGAGCGTCTCCACCCCCATCATTCTGCCCGGACGCTGAGGTCCAGCGCCGAGGGCCTTCTGGCGGTTCCCTCATTGCGAGAAGCAAAGCTACAGGGAACCAGGCAGAGGGCCTTTTCGGTAGTGGCGCCCGCCCTGTGGAACGCCCTCCCATCAGATGTCAAAACGATAAACAACTACCTGACATTCAGAAGACATCTTAAGGCAGCCCTGTTCAGGGAAGTTTTTAATGTATGATATTTTAGTTTTTTTTTGTTTCTATGGAAGCCGCCCAGAGTGGCTGGGGAAACCCAGCCAGATGGGCAGGGTACAAATAATAAATTATTATTATTATTATGGCTTTCAACTATATTGGTTAGAGCGTGGTGCTGATGCCAAGGTTGCAGGTTTGATCCCCGTATGGGGCAGCTGCATATTCCTTGCAGGGGGTTGGAATAGATGATCCTTCTGCTCTGCAGTTCTATTATTCTGTATATTAGGATGTGTATTTAGAGTGCCTTGAGACCACTGTGTTACAGAAAGTGGCCTATACAGCGGTACCTCTGGTTACAAACTTAATTCGTTCCGGAGGTCCGTTCTTAACCTGAAACCGTTCTTAATCTGAGGTACCACTTTAGCTAATGGGGCCTCCTGCTGCCGCCGATTTCTGTTCTCATCCTGAGGTAAAGTTCTTAACCCAAGCTATTACAGTGGTACCTCGGGTTACAGGCGCTTCAGGTTACAGACTCCGCTAACCCAGAAATAGTGCCTCGGGTTAAGAACTTTGCTTCAGGATGAGAACAGAAATCACACAGCTGCGTCAGCGGGAGGCCCCATTAGCTAAAGTGGTACCTCAGGTTAAGAACAGTTTCAGGTTAAGAACGGACCTCCAGAATTAATTAAGTTCTTAACCCGAGGTACCACTGTACTTCTGGGTTAGCGGAGTCTGTAACCTGAAGTGTTTGTAACCCGAGGTACCACTGTAAAACCATCCTGTGTTGGTGACGATCGCCCTTGCACTGTTGTGTTTGGGGACCCCTGTGCCCATTCTGCTGAAAGGGCCCCCCGAATCTGCCCCCAGATCCCTACTCTGATGGTACCACTGCTTCCGTGTTTCCTACTTTTGCCGTTGTGGGAACAAGGCACCATGCGGACGTGGCACAAGCGCTGGTCAGCATGTGTCCCCCCCCCCCCCCAATTTCATTTTGCCGTTGTCAAGAACCAACCCGCAAGGCTGAAAAGAGAGAGCAAGCAAGGAAGAGCCCCTGTCCACAACCCCCACCACCCTCTGCTTCCTGCCCAGCCAAAGTGGAGACAAAGGGTCTCCAGCCAGGAAGCAGATGGCCGGATCCTGGCTCTCCGATAACGAGGAGTCAACCTCAACAATCACCGGACATGCTTGTTGCTCTGCAGCTGGATCTCCCCAGGCTCAAAAAGGGCTGGCTTGTGAGTGTGTGAGTTCTAACCTCAGATGTTCCTGCCCTGCTGGAGAGAAGGAATCTGCCGTGGCCCCACGCCGTGGAATGTGCAGAAGGTTTCGGTTTTAATTTAAAAGGTGTATATCGCTTCCCAAGGGACATGGGTGGCGCTGTGGATAGATAATATAAGATAGGACTTGCTGATCAGAAGGTTGGTGGTTCAAATCCCCACAACGGCATGAGCTCAGTCCATGCTCCTGCCAACCTAGCAGTTTGAAAGCACGTCAAAGTGCAAGTAGATAAATAGGTACTGCTCCAGCGGGAAGGTAAACGGCGTTTCCGTGCGCTGCTCTGGTTCGCCAGAAGCGGCTTAGTCGTGCTGGCCACATGACCCGGAAGCTGTACGCTGGCTCCCTTGGCCAATAAAGCAAGATGAGCGCCACAACCCCAGAGTCGGTCACGACTGGACCTAATGGTCAGGGGTCCCTTTACCTTTACCTATATCGCTTCCCACCAAAAAAGCCCCGAGTTGTTTCCACAAGCTGATGTGGAGGAAATCCACCATGGTATGAAGCACTCTCTGTGCAACTGCAGGTGGGAGCTGCCCAAAGGAACCTTTCTTGGCTGGCCGGGCAAAGAGATGATTTGCCAAAGCACAAAAGTCTCTTGCAGAGGAGATTTTCAGAGTAGTGGGGTTTATGGTAGGGCCATAGAGTCCCCATGGCCAGAGAGAGAGAGAGAGAGAGTCCTGGAGGGTCACAGTTGGCCCCTAGACTTGAAGTTGATCACCTCTGATTTAGGGCCAGGCCCGTTCTTCAGTGGTGGTTTGCTCAGAAAAAGCTCCCGAAACTGACTTGGCAGAAGTCAGCTTCTGAAAAGCAAGGAAAGTCAGATTCCCCTTTTCTAGGTGGGCTATAGAGGCTGAGAGAAGCAACTTTCAAGGCAAATGTGGCAGGAAGAACAGTTTATTGAGGGCTGTATGAAACCTTCAGCTGCAGAGGCAATGCATCTGAATATCAGCTACTGGGGCAGTGGCGTAGCGTGGGGGGTGCAGGGGGGGCCGGCCGCACCGGGCGCAACATCTGGGGGGGGCACCACTAATCTAGTGGAAGAGACTCGAGTGCTAAAATCCACGGGTTAAAGGTAAAGGTAAAGGTACCCCTGCCTGTACGGGCCAGTCTTGACAGACTCTGGGGTTGTGCGCCCATCTCACTTAAGAGGCCGAGGGCCAGCGCTGTCCGCAGACACTTCCGGGTCACGTGACCAGCGTGACAAGCTGCATCTGGCGAGCCAGAGCCGCACACAGAAACGCCGTTTACCTTCCCGCCAGTAAGCGGTCCCTATTTATCTACTTGCACCCGGGGGTGCTTTCGAACTGCTAGGTTGGCAGGCGCTGGGACCGAGCGGCGGGAGCGCACCCCGCCGCGGGGATTCGAACCACCGACCTTTTGATCGGCAAGCCCTAGGCACTGAGGCTTTTACCCACAGCGCCACCCGCCATCCACGGGTTAGGGGGCGCAAATTACTTGCCTTGCCCCGGGTGCTGACAACCCACGCTACGCCACTGTACTGGGGCTCTTGCTTTCAGTTTCCTCCGGTGGCTCCTAGAGGCATCTAGTTGTCCAGGATGCTGGACTGGATGGGCTTTTGGTCTCATCCTGATGTTCACTCTTCAGCCCCCAAAGAAAGGAGATCCTCACTTGCAAATAAAGCACATGCCGTGTGTTTTATATATATAGATATATATATTTGTGTTAATTTTTATTGGTCACTTTTTAAGCCGAAGCATCTCAAAGCGACTTGCATAATAAAAACAGGGAGAAGCCATGAAAACCAAATATAAAAAAATAGCAATAAGCCTAAAGTGCTCATCCAAGACAATCACACACACATATATATATAAACAAATCCCACCACATTGAAAACAATGAGCACAAAAAGAGGCCGCAGACATAACTAGTTACTCTTCTGGTTAAGAACCAAACACCTGCCTGAGTAAACAGAAATAGTTTTACTGGGCTCCTGAGGACAGGCAACCAGGGCGCCAGGCGTGCTTCCTCCGAGAGAGAGCATTCCAGATGCAGAGAGCCACCACCGAAAAGGCCCGTTCCCATGTTGCCATCCTCCACGATGTGGAGTGTGCAAGTTGGTTCATGTGGGTAGTGGTCCTTGAGGATTTGTGATACATGCTCAGGCCATCTTGCCCCCGGGGTCAGCAATCCAGCTGCTGAATTCTGCACTAGCTGCAGTTCCCGAACAACCTTCAAGGGCAGCTCCATGTATACCGCATTGCAGTAATCTAACACAGGAGGTTATCAGAGCATAGGCCACAGAAGCTGAGGGAAGACACTCCTCTACTGATGCTACTTTTTAGCCTTTGCCAAAACATTGGTCCTGCCATGTTTCCCCATCCCGTGCAGGCAAATAAATTGGGGGCACAAATTTCACTGAATTTCTCCAGGTAGAGGGGAGATCCTGTTTCTCGGTATCTGAGGTTCACCTGTCACACGACAGTACCAGAACTTCTATCTTGTCTGCCAACTGTGGGCACCCAGGTTACCATTTTACATCCCCCATAATGCCCCAGAACTAGCGTTGCCCCACGGTATTGTGGGAGAAAAACTGGGGGTGGGGGATGGCGGACAATATTTTGGGAGAAATCTTCAAAGTGACCTTTTCCAGGGAGGCAAGAAAAAGAAACCCCCAAGTGTTATTTTTAAAACATCTGAGGAATTTCGACTCCGCTCTCTATTTTTAACCAGCGGCTCAGGAGGACTAGGAACTTGGGTGTTTGTCTTCTAGGAAGCCCAAGCTTTTCAATTCTGCAAAGCCATGGAGCAAACTTTCCTGTACCCAGGACAGACAGATCCAGATTCTCTGACATCCACAGAGCCCATAAGGCTCCCCGTATTTTCCCTCAGAAAAATCCCTTCCACAAACCCAGACTTGTGGTTTGTGCTAAAGGAGACTTTGATCAGCTGCCTGATCAATTCACAGGGGATTCCTCTCCTCCTGCCCTCCCAACAGCACAACAAACACTCCTCCTGTTCATCTTTAGCAGGATAATTGTTCCGAACCAATGAAGTTGCCGCCTTCATTTTGCCACAGGCTTTGTTGACAAAGGATGCACCCTCTTAGAAGAGCAAAACAACACCCAAATTAACTAAATGAGACATTAAGACAAGGCGAAGCAGTGGGAGGTGTGAGTTTATAATAAAAAATATCTGTCTTCAACCGGCTCCACCCCTGGGCGACATAAGGGTATCCCACCTCATCCAGGAGATGGGAAATAATTTTGGGCACAAAGATCAGTCTTTGGTGGTTCACGGAAGATTAACATCAGCGTTTCTATGCCTGGCTTTGAAGAAAGCAGATTCTACAATAGTTTGAGAAAAGGAAGTGGAAAGGTGCACAGTAAAAGGCTTGTTTATTCTAAAACCACTAGGATATCAAGGGTAAGGGTTGTGGTTTTTTTTAAGTGTTGTGAAAAGTCATAAAACAATTGGAGGGGGACATTTGAGGCCATTGAGTTCCACCCCCTTGGCCGAAGCAGGAAATCCCAAACTAGAGCCCACCCCACAAAGAGATGGTTGTCCTGCCTCGGCCACCAGCAAGGAGAAACAAGGAATGACTTGAGTTCTGGTAGGGTGGGAGGGAAGATGGTCTGGTCCTTCTTGAGGACCGGCAACTTGACTCCAAGCACTTGGGTGCAGGCGGCAGAACGAGAGGCCTGCGAGGTCTCCGGCCAGCAGAGGAGGCAAGGACCCCAAATGAGGTATGTATACAGATGACCAGGAGAACCATTGGCAGCAAAAAAAAACCCCACCCAAGCCTGGGCAGAAGCGGCCTAGAAACCGCAACGGTCTGGAGACGCCGCTCTCCGGACTTTCCACCACAGAGCCAGGGGGTCCCTCCTGGTCCTCAGAGCGCCAACAAGGTGGGGGAGTTGAGTGAATCGGAGGAGTGGTCGCCGCTGCTGCTGCGCCGGTGGGCAGAGGAGCAGGCCTCATGTGGGAAACCAGAGCCCGAGGGGCCATCGGGGTCCCCCGGTGTGGGGTAGGTGAAGACCAGGCTTGGGGTGAAGGGGGTGAGGGACGGCGTGGGCATCAGGGTCGGGGTGTGCAGAGCCTCTGGCTCCAGCAGGCCGCTGGGTGGCAGAGTGATGCTGGGAGGCACTGGAGCTGCTCTGCGAGGGGCGCTGGGGCCCGGCGGGGACTCCCGCTTGACCGGAAGCTGGGCGAGGGTCCCCGGCCGGCTTTGGCCCTCTTCCTCTTCTCCCGAGGACTCCTCAGGGACTTTGCAGGCCGGTCGATGAGCCTCCAGGACCAGCTCCAGCCGCTCCTTCTGCTTCTGCAGTTCCGCAATCTCCTTCTTCAGCCCAGATTGCTCAGCCTCCAGCTGGTCCGTCTCCTGGGGAGGGGGGAAAATGCAGATTTCTTAACTTTTTCAAAGAGGGCAGGAGAGAAACAGGCAAAAGGGAACTGTTGAGTACAATAGCACGCCCTAGGGCAGAGTGTAGAAGACCCTCTTCACATTCCTTTCTAGGCAATCCCCAGGGGCCACAAGCCAGTGGTGGGTGGGGCCAGAAGCAAAACAGCCACCACAGCTGGTGAACCAAGAGGCCTGGTCAGAGCTCAAGGATGATACTTCAGGCAAGGAGAGTGCCAAGCAAGACCGGGGAGGGTTGGGGCCTGTGGAGAGGATCAAGGGCCAGATATGAAGGCCCAGGGGGCCGCATATTGCTTCTACCACTTTACTAAGAGGGCTCTCTGCCTGTTTTTGTAGATTGTATTTCTCGGGGACTGGAAACTTCCCACTGAGTATTTAAAGAACTACTATAGGTAGCTGAAAACGCGAGCAGGACTGGAAATAGGAGCAATCTTATTATTAAGACAAATAGGTCCAATGGAATGCATTGAATGGTATAGTCGAAATAAGCAGCATTTAAGGGTAAATATGTGGTGCTGTGGGTTAAACCACAGAGCCTAGGACTTGCCGATGGTCAGTGGTTCAAATCTCCATGACAGGGTGAGCTCCCGTTGCTCGGTTCCTGCTCCTGCCAACCTAGCAGTTCGAAAGCACGTCAAAGTGCAAGTAGATAAGTGCAAGGTAAACGGCGTTTCCGTGCGCTGCTCTAGTTCGCCAGAAGCGGCTTAGTCATGCTGGCCACATGACCCGGAAGCTGTACACCGGCTCCCTCGGCCAGTAAAGCAAGATGAGCGCCACAACCCCAGAGTCGGTCACAACTGGACCTAATGGTCAGGAGTCCCTTTACCTTTACCTTATGGAAACCATGGAAGTGGAGGATGGGAAGTCAATGGATAAAGTAACTTACGGCTTATGTTAAAATTTGTAAAGATTCTTGTTTTCTTTGTGAAAAATCAGTAAATAGGATTATGTAAAAAAAAAAGAAGATTGTATGCCTGTTGGTAGTGATTGTCTTGGTTCTGATTCTGTGCAATCTGCTCTGGGAGCCTTTTTTTGGGGGGGCTGAAGATTGGGGTGCAAACACTAAATAACTAAATAAAAGAGTCCACCTTCCAGAAGTACCAGGGAGAGCATGGGAGAGTCACTTACGGCTTGCAAGGTGTCTGTTAATTCCTTCCGGCGATTCCGGCACTTGGCTGCTGCCAGCTTGTTCCTCTCCCTCCGCAGCCGCCGCCGCTCCTCCTCCTCGGGTGTCAGCTGCAGAAGACGGGCACATCAGAGGCTGCTTCACACCAAATATCAAACCCCATTCATCCACCTAGCTCAGTTTTGTCTCCAGAGTTTCAGACAGGAGTCTGTCCAAGCCCTGCCCTGGGAAATGGTAGGGATTGAACCCAGATCCTTTTCCATGGAAAGCAGGTGCTCTACCGCTGAGCTATGGCCTTTCCCCCTTGAAATAAAGTTGCTAGTCCACATGGTCCTGAACTGAGTTGATTTGAACAGGAAGTTGACTCATCATAGCTCAGTTGGTGCTGATAATGCCAAGGTTGCAAGGCTGATCCCCGGATGGGACAGCTGCATATTGGGTTGGACTAGATCAGGGTCTCTCAAACTTGGGTCTCCAGCTGTTTTTGGACTACAACTCCCATCATCCCTAGCTAGTGGAATCAGTGGTCAGAGATGATGGGAATTGTAGTTCAAAAACAGCTGGAGACCCAAGTTTGAGAGACCCTGGAGTAGATGATCGTCAGGATCCCTTCCAACTCTATAATTCCACAAGTCTATGACTGGAGGCAGCTCTCTCTCCAAACTGGAGTACCGTCTATGCGCTTCATGGACAGCAGAGGGCGCAAGTGCCTACGGAAACGCAGCTGAGATGGTCCACCAACAGCATCTTGGCCTTAATCTCTAGCGAATCTCTAGTGAAAATATGTGTCCTTTTCTTCCAGTACTGCTTCTGTGCCCTTCCGCAGCTACGTGATGGGCAGAGAAGCTAAACAGGCCCCCCTCCTGCTGCCGCCTCTCCAGGCCATCAAAAAGAGATAGCTGGCAAACCTATGCCTGTTGCACGGCTATGAAAGATCCCACCAGGCAGATAAAAAAGCAGGCCATGTTTAATTTACACTAGCAGCTCAGCCGTTTTTGGAGACTGGACTCTGCTGGAAGCGCCCTCTTGCACTTTCCTTGCATGTGCCAAGGTTTAGCGGGCCTGCACTCTGTGCATGCCCAGAGGCCCTCTTGAGGCATCTACAGACTGCGTGATAATGTTCATTCAGTGCTGGACGGAGGTGCATTTCAAGGGTACTGTGCACATGACATAATCCCCACCCCACACTATGGGCTGATCATCCCCCCCCCAAAAAAATATAGTCCAGCCCCCCACAAGGTCCGAGGGACAGTGGACCGGTCCCCTGTTGAAAATGTTTGCTGACCCCTGGCCTAAGCACATGCTTATTTTGCATAATGCTTAATCCAACCCTGACAAGAGAGCCTTTGGCCATGTCCAGAGTGCAGGCCTGCTGAGTTTATCAACATGCTGAGGATATACAAAGCTAAGTACACATGAAGACTTTGAAATGTGCAGGGCTGGTTTTCTTCCCAGAGTGCTTTGTGCATCGTGCTTTGCAACAGTACATCCCTTTGTGCTATCATATTGCTTAACATGGGAATTTCTATCCCAGCTATCTGCCCATGCCGTTGGGTGTTTCAAAGGATGTCGGCTTGTATCATGTTCTGGGCTCCCCTCCCCCTAGTTAGTCCACCCATAGGACGCCACACCTTGCAACCAGGCTGTTCCAACCTCACCTTTATATATGTATAAAGGCGAATCCTAGAGTTGGAAGGGATCCCACGGATCATCTAGTGTCCAACCCCCTGCAATGGAATAATGCACCCATATGATCAGCAACACACTCTAACCAAAGATTTAGTTTTGCCAAAAGCTGACCTTTTTTTTTTTTTGTGCAAAATCTAAAATAATAAAATGAAGTTTTGGAGCTATTTTTAAGGAAATCAGGGAAACTTCCAGCATTAGTTGCCATACATCTGAATTTTCCTAGACATTTCAGCGATTTCCGCCAGGACACTGTTTCCGATGGCCGGATCCCGGCTATGTCCGGGAAATTCCGGACATATGGCAACCCTCGTGTGGGTGACACAGCCCTGCAGCATCCCTGGGCCCAACCTAATAGGAGTAGACCTAAGAAAATGGTTTCTGTGGCCATGAAGGGGCAACAAGTACTTGAGAAGCACATTCTTGTTCCAAAATGGAGTAAAATGTTTCCCAAAGAGCATGCTTTAGATCAGGGGTCAGCAAACTTTTTCATCAGGGGGCCGGACTATAATTTTTTTGCGGGGAGGGGGGGAATGGACGAATTCCTATGCCCCACAAATAACCCAGAGATGCATTTTAAATGAAAGGACACATTCTACTCATGTAAAAGCACGCTGATTCCCGGACCGTTCGCGGGCTGGATTTAGAAGGCGATTGGGCTGGATCTGGCCCCCAGGCCTTAGTTTGCCCACGCATGTGGTTCTCAACCTGTGGGTCCCCAGATGTTGTTGGACTACAACTCCCATCATCCCTGAGCTAGCCTTGCTAGCTAGGGGTGATGGGATTTGTAGTTCAACAACATCGGGGGACCCACAGGTTGAGAAAGGCTGGCTTAGGGCATCAAGGGAAGCAGGGAAATTTTCATTGCCGGATTTTTAACATTAATGGTCATAAATTACTCAGCTGAGTGTTTCTTTTCTCAGTTGAAGTTTATTAAAAAATCCCAGCGGAAGAACTCTGCAACAAGGCAGGCTGGGTGCCTTCTCTCTCTACCAAGCATAGGAGCAGATGTACTACGTAATATTCATTCTGAGGACCAGGGCTGTCTTTAGCCTATGTGCCGCTGGGCTGCAAAGATCCACCCAGCGCCCCCAAATTTAGTTTAGCCCCCAAATTAGCGCCACCACACACAAACTTATAAGTATTGTTTAGGCACCGACTTAGGAGAATCATCAAGTCGTGTCAAAGGTCCCACTGACCCCGCTGCCGCATAGCAGCTCAATACAATACGTAACATAATATTTTGATGTAAGAGTTAATTTCGCATGCACGGCATCATTGTGAATGACAAGCGCCGCTGCTGGTGCAGTGCGTCTTTGGTAGATGAGCGCACAAAGTCAAAAGTCCTTTAGTGAAACAGTAGGTATACATTTCGGTAATACCTAGGTATATGTGTATTTTGTTTTTTCTAGCTTGATCAAAATTATTTATTATTTAATAACAGGTAGATAGTTAAGAGCTTAGGCGGCTTCAGCGGCAGGCACCTGGTGCCCCCCAGAATTCGGCACCCGGGTGCCCCGCACCCCTTGCTCCCTCAGGTAAATATGGCCCTGCTGAGGACCTGATCAAAGTCAATGCCATAAGAAAAAGCAGGAGAACATTTTTTCAAATATAAAGTAGAAGTACAGTGGTACTGTTCTTAACTAGAGGTGGGCTTTCGCTAATGGGGCCTCTTGCTGCCGCTGCGCTGCCGGCACACGATTTCCATTCTCATCCTGGGGCAAAGTTCTCAACTCATGGTAACTCTTCCAGGTTAGCAGAGTTTGTAACCTGAAGCATTTGTAACCTGAGGCGTTTGAAACTCAAAGTACCACTGTATACAAAACCAAAGATTCTTATCCATCTTATTGTAGGTTTTTTTTTGTTTTTTAACAGAATTTCATTTTACGGTTTATTATTTGCTTATACAGTGCTACCTCGGGTTAAGAACTTAATTCGTTCCGGAGGTCCGTTCTTCACCTGAAACTGTTCTTAACCTGAAGCACCACTTCAGCTAATGGGGCCTCCCGCTGTCGCCATGGCGCGATTTCTGTTCTCATCCTGAAGCAAAGTTCTTAACCTGAGGTAATATTTCTGGGTTAGCAGAGTCTGTAATATGAAGCGTCTGTAACCTGAGGTACCACTGTATTTTGACATATATGGGGGCACCAAAATCCTTTAAGTGCTTCGGGCCTCTTAATCCTGCCTCTTGTACATTCTTTGCATGTTCCAAGCCTGCCCTCAGAGTCTCTTCCCTCCTTTTTAACCTCCTCTATCTAGGAGGCAACAGCAGATCTTTGCCACACTGAAATGTCGCTGCACAAATGCACTAAGCTTCACATATTTTTCAGGAACCTTCTGCTGTCATCTACCCACTGGGCCTTCCACATTCCCTCCCTGCCCACCCACCCTAATACTCACATGCTCCGAATGACGCCTCCGCGGTGTCAGGATTGGCCCAGCAGTGCGGATCACACCCGGCCGAATGCCTGGAGGATAGTGCGGGCAACGGTAGGGTCGCGGGTAAGGGGGGATTCCTGGAGAAGCGCCCATGATGGTGGGCTGAACCATCCACTGTAGGTCGTGGCTGGTGGTGATGGTGTTGAGGTTGGGGACAAAGCCGCTGGCGGCACTGCTGCTGCTGCTGCTGCCGGCCCCGGGATCAGACGGGTACTTCTGCTGGAGGGGAAGAAGACAAAGAGGGTCACAAACAGAGCTTGGGCGTCTCTGCGGAGAGATCTGCCGGAGCTCAGAAGCCACCAACGAGCGCACAAACTTTCCTAGGAGGAAAAGGCCTCCTTTCGCAGCCTGGGTGGAATCTAGACATGTCTAAAAAACCGCTGCGAAAATGCTTTTTAAGAAAAATTGAATTTGCCATTAGCTCACCATCGCCATCTAGTGTCACATTTGTATAATGCACTTAAAACATTATATTTGCAGCTGTACAGCTGAGTCCTTGGTGCCTTCCAGATGAGTTGGACTGCAACAGATTGGCCATTTTAGAGACTGCACTCTGGGCATGCCTAAAGGCACTCTTTCAAGCGCTTTGTATGTTCTGAGGTTTTGCATGCCTGACTCAAAAGGAAGTCCCCCCCTTGCCCCCCTTTTAACCCTGCTGGAGCAGGGGGGCACAGCAAATCGCGAGCTTAGCAAAATTAAAATGTTGCTATATACTGTACATAGAGACACAGCTGCCATGCTGCATGGCTGCTGGAAGGGGCTGCTGGGAGTTGTAGTCCAAAACATATGGAGGGCACCAGGTCAGGGGAAGGTTGCTGGACATGTCACCCTAGACTTCACCAATAAGGTTCCCCCCAGATGTTTTCGACTACATCTCCCATCAGCCGCGGCTGGCAGTCATGTTGCATGCCTGATGGGAGTTGTAGTCCAAAACATTACATTGGTGAAGGTTGCTCTACTCAAATTCTCATCCAGATTACTAATTTACTCCTCCCTTCCGGTGTTCTGGCCAATGACAGTGAAGCTGCTGGTAGAGGAGAGAAGTATTTTGCCACCTCTTCCCCATTTTACTACACAAAATAATTAAAACAAACCATACTTCTCCCTTTTTTAAAAGGCAGGCTGCTCTCGCCCCCTTTTGCATTGACTTCACCTCCACAGCTTTTGGAACTGGCTGAGTTTCAAAACCAAGCACAGAGGCATGCAGGTGCAACTGGGCCCATAGTTCAGTCAGTAGAACACAAGACTCTTAATCTATGGGTCACGGATTCGAGTCCCACATTGGGCAAAAGATTTCTGCATAGATGATCCTCTACAATTCTCCTATCCAAGTACTAACCAGACCTGCCCCCGATTAGCTTCCGAGATCAGACGAGATTGGGCATGTTCAGGGTAGCATGGATAAACAGTGGCGTGTGGTGAAATTTTTCGTAGGGGAACAGTTAGCGCCAGAGGGAACCAGCTTGTGAGGGCAATCGGAGGGGTGACGTCACAACAGTGACATCCAGTGCCGGATTTACGTATAAGCTAAACAAGCTATAGCTTAGGGCCCCACTCTCTTCCAAAAAAATAATGAAAAAAACCCTGGATGTACATTTCCAAAATATAAGATAAAAAACAAATAAAATAAAAACTACATACAGCAACAGTGTTTTGTGTTGTGTATGGACCTAATAGGTATCTAAAGCCATTTGCACATATTGCCACGCAACCAGTCCATGCAGAATGTAGCTTGCTCTCTAAAATAGGGTGCCTACATTCTGCATGGACTGGTTGCGTGGCAATATGTGCAAATGGCTTTAGATACCTATTAGGTCCATAAATTACCATATAGCATATATTCAACACAAAAAACAGCGGCAATTTGTTGGACCTATAAAGGGCCCCACTACCTTCAGTAGCTTAGGGCGTCATCAAACCTAAATCCGGCCCTGGTGACGTCACAATGTCACAACATCACAACAACGTCCCATGTGTGCGTATTGTACCTCCCTAAACCAGACAGAAGGCTTCCTGGGCTTTGGGAAGGAAGCACCAAGGGAACATTTAGGGAACTAGCCTTGTCCACCTAGTCCGCTGACCCGCACGCCACTGATGGACATAGACCCAACTATAGAATTCTATTCTTCGATAACAAGGGCTTCTTCTGAAAAGAGAACAAGCCTCTCTTCATCATAGCAACGACAATGTGAATGCCTTCCTTCCTTCAATTTCCACCCCACCAAAGGTGCCCAGTGGTGCAAACAACAACAATGAAAAAAGTACAATCAATTTTAAAACATTAAATAAAAAATCAAATAGCATAAGAACATCAGATAAACCTGGCAACTAGATCAGCCCCCATTATAATTCCAAGCAATTAGCTTGCTACCTTCCCACAGCAGAGCCACTGGGAGCCACCAATAGCCCTATACAGATACCCTCATAGAAAATAAATTCAAGGTTGCCAGAACCTCCCAGGCATCAAATGGCCTCTTAAATCTGGAAGCCCTTCTCCCATCTCACACAGGCTGTAGATAGATAGACAGACAGACAGATAATTTATTACGGTCGGAGACCAGATTATAAAACACACTTGGGGGTACAATCACAGAAGGAAAACAAACATTTAAAAGAATGTACAACAATAAATAAACAATAAACAAAAAGGTTGGCAGTTCGAATCCCCACGGCGGGGTGCGCTCCCGCTGCTCGGTCCCAGCGCCTGCCAACCTAGCAGTTCGAAAGCACCCCCGGGTGCAAGTAGATAAATAGGGACCGCTTACTAGCGGGAAGGTAAACAGCGTTTCCGTGTGCGGCTCTGGCTCGCCAGAGCAGCGATGTCACGCTGGCCACGTGACCCGGAAGTGTCTCCGGACAGCGCTGGCCCCCGGCCTCTAGAGTGAGATGGGCGCACAACCCTAGAGTCTGTCAAGACTGGCCCGTACGGGTAGGGGTACCTTTACCTTTACAACAATAAATTTAAAATTTATAAATGCAATAAGCATATAGACACTTAAAACTCTAAGATAAGCTATCGCAGAGAGATGACCCAGAGTCACCCATGGAACCGAGTTTGGGGATTTTCTTAATGAACTAGTTTGGATTGGGGGATGGTCTGCACCTACAGATCTGTACACAGAATCTGGCGACCATCCGGGTCGTCTTATGATCTTTGCCTAACAGGAAAAGGTCAAATTTTTGCTTTTTTGGGAGGTCAGTGAGCCTCACCAGCAGGGGATCAATGGTCTCACTACGTGCCTCTTCATAAAAGGGACATCTAAAGTTCTCTGAGCTTCCTATATCCCCCAATGAACAGAAGCAAAGTCTCTGAGCATATGGAACTTTTTTAAACACAGGCTGTAGATTTCGGGACAGCATTGAGAGCGGCAGACTTGACCCGCAGGGCCCAACCCACTGGTAACCTTCTCCTGCACAAACCATGTGCATAGGATAGCTCGATGGGTAGAGCATGAGACTCTTAACCTCAGGGTCGTGGGCAGAAGATTCCTGGATGGCAAGGGGTTGGACTACTGGACCCTCGTGGTCCCTTCCAGCTCGACGATTCTATGATTCTAGGACCAGGAAGAGTTGCACAATAATGGGAGATTCGTTTCCATGAACCTCGTGCAAGATAATTTCCTGGAAGACAGAGCCCTTGCCTGCCCAAGATACTTAAGGAAGAGAGAATATGAAAAGAGATCTGCTGGATCCGGCCAACTGCCCAGCAAGTCCAGCATCCTGTCCTCTCAGTGGTCAAATAGATGCCTGGGTAAAAGGTAAAGGTAAAGGGACCCCTGACCATTAGGTCCAGTCGTGACAGACTCTGGGGTTGCGGCACTCATCTCACTTTATTGGCCAAGGGAGCCAGCGTACAGCTTACGGGTCATGTGGCCAGCATGACTGAGCCGTTTCTGGCGAACCAGAGCAGCACACGGAAACGCCATTTACCTTCCCGCTGGAGTGGTACCTATTTATCTACTTGCACTTTGACGTGCTTTCAAACTGCTAGGTTGGCAGGAGCTGGGACCAAGCAAAGGGAGCTCACGCCGTCATGGGGATTCAAACCACCAACCTTCTGATCGGCAAGCCCTAGGCTCTGTGGTTTAACCCACAGCGCCACCCGCGTCCCATCTAGATGCCTGGGAGAGGTCACCAAACAGGAACCAGAGCGCAATGCAACTTTCCCGGCTTGCAGTGCCCAACAAGGGTTACTTAGAGGCAGAGAGAGCACAGCCATAGCAGCTAGCCGCCATTATTAACCTTTATTCCCCATGATATTTGTCTAGCTCTCTTTGACAAGTCATCCAAGCCGGTGACCACCTCTCAATCTTGCAGGAACAAGCTTTTTTTATTTCCCACCTCTGGAGCCGAACTGCCTTGGGATAGCAATCTGCCTTTCCCCTCATATCCCAGCTGTGTGAGGCTGCATGCTGGCCCTCTGCACATGCTCAGGAACACTTGTCACCTCACATAGTCAAAGGAAGGACTGCAGCAGAGCTCAGTTCCCAGTCTATTCCCCCACCCTACACAGTGGAGCCATTAAGCCCCAGGGCAGAGAGGAGACAGCTGCCTCTCTACCCCCCGGAATTACGCACCCAGTGCCCTTTTCACACACCCCTTGACCTACTTCCCCAGTAGCCTCTGCCTTTCCCTGAGGCATGTTGGTACACCTCCGGGGAGGCCCGCCCTGGCCTTCTACGTGGGGCAGCTGGCGTCATCTCAGCCGACTCGCTGGGAGCGGCCTCAAAACCTACACAGACTCATTGCCTGCTGTTTCTCTGACACATCCTACCTCCAGCCCAGGTGAGGGTGGGGGAAACCCAGAGCCACCTGTCTCGAGACAAGGCTGTTGCACAGGCCCAGGTAGCCTGCTAGGAAGCAGGACTCCTGGGTTCTTGGCCAGAATCGGGGGTGGGGGAAGGGTTAGAGCAACCTGAAAGAGCCTACTTCCCAATTTTTTGGAGAGGAGAGTCACGATCGGAAAACTTCGTTTTATTACACTTTTAATTTGCTTTATTTATTTCGTAAAATTTGTACACCACTTAACGGGGGGACGGGGGACATTACTGGCAAAATGGCACGCTTCCACCAAGAACCAATTATACCAAGATCCTTGGTATACCAACAGCTCAGTTGACTAGAGTGTGGTGCCAAGGTTGCAGGTTCGATCCCCATATGGGACAGTTGCATTGCAGGGGTTGGACTAGATGATCCTCAGGGTCCCTCCCAACTCTACAGTTTTAATTGTAAGAGGATGAGAACAGCAGATTTTATTCTTTCCATTTTCTGTTTAGTCAACCAGTGAGCTTCAAGACTGAGTGGGTACTGCTGCCACCTGCATCTTCCATGTCCTAGTCTAACACGCTAACCACTAACTACACTGTCTGCAATTTCACTGCAAGGCCGCCACTCTCCCTTGCAGGATAAGTTGGGTCTCTTGGGTAATACACCCTGCTCCTCAAGGGGAGTGATGCACAGTGGTTAGAACAACACAGGGCATGAGTTCAACATATAAAAAACACATTTATAGCCCACCTTTCTTGTAAGGAGTTCAAGGTGGAGCACATTATTCTCCTCCTCTCCACCTTATCCTTAAAAGTAACCCTGTGGCCGTGTCGGGATTCGAACCCTGGTCTCCCAGGTCCTAGCCCAACACTCTGACCATGGCACATTACACTGGTAGAGGCCCAGGCGGAAAATCCTGGATGCTGCAGGGCCAGGAATGGGGGAGGGGAGTGGCTATCAGCCTCTGGATGCTGTTGGACTCCAACTTCCATCAGCCTCAGCCAGCAAGGCCAGCAGTGAGGGATGATGGGAGTTGGAGTTCTGCAACACCCAGAGGTTCCCCAGTCACTGCTGCAGAGAGACACCGCTCCCTCTCTCATCATACTGAACGTGCAGTGGGCTGCATGCAACTGAGTCCTACTCAGAGTAGGCCCCCTTGGCATTAATGCACCCAAGTTTTTCATGTTTATAAATTCCAACTCTGTGTCAGATTCGCTTTGGATTCACAGAAGGTAGGGTCTATCACTTGGGTAGCCAAACTAAGGCCCGGGGGCCGGATCCAGGCCAATCACCTCCTAAATCCGGCCCACGGACTGTCTGGGAATCAGCGTGCTTTTACATGAGTAGAATGTGTGATTTTATTTAAAATGCATCTCTGGGTTATTTGTGGGGCATAGGGATTTGTTCATTCCCCCCCCAAAAAAATATAGTCTGGCCCCCCACAAGGTCTGAGTGACAGTGGACAGGCCCCCTGCTGAAAAAGTTTGCTGACCCCTGGTCTATCACGATCTCTGAGGCAAACCTCCATGTCCACAAGAAGTCTACCTCAGCCTGGGTGCCAGATGTGGAGGGCAAGTAAGAGTTGACAGTAAGAGCTGTTCGACAGTGGAATTTGCTGCCAAGGAGTGTGGTGGAGTCTCCCTCTTTGGAGGTCTTTAAGCAGAGGCGGGTGGCGCTGTGGACGCGGGTGGCGCTGTGGGTAAAAGCCTCAGCGCCTAGGGCTTGCCGATCGAAAATCCCCGCAGCGGGGTGAGCTCCCGTCTTTCGGTCCCAGCACCTGCCAACCTAGCAGTTCGATAGCACTCCCGGGTGCAAGTAGATAAATAGGGACCGCTTAGTAGCGGGAAGGTAAACGGCGTTTCCGTGTGCGGCTCTGGCTCGCCAGAGCAGCGATGTCACGCTGGCCACGTGACCCAGAAGTGTCTCCGGACAGCGCTGGCCCCCGGCCTCTTGAGTGAGATGGGCGCACAACCCTAGAGTCTGTCAAGACTGGCCCGTACGGGCAGGGGTACCTTTACCTTTTACTAAGCAGAGGCTTGACAACCATATGTCAGGAGTGCTCTGATGGTGTTTCCTGCTTGG
Source organism: Podarcis muralis (assembly GCF_964188315.1). Classification (NCBI taxonomy): domain Eukaryota; kingdom Metazoa; phylum Chordata; class Lepidosauria; order Squamata; family Lacertidae; genus Podarcis; species Podarcis muralis. Next base: position 14,269,637 of record NC_135670.1, on the reverse strand, counting down.
CAGGGGGTTGGACTCGATGGCCCTTGTGGTCTATTCCAACTCTATGATTCTATGATTCTAAGCCATGCCTTGGCTAGAGGGCTTCCGGCTGGCAACATATTGGACTGGATAGACCCACTTTTCAGAAGGGTTCAGCTGCCAGGCAGATGAAACAGCAGTGACTCTCCTCTGGAAAGCACCATCCCCACCACACACATCTGACACAAAGGGAAAAGAGTTTACATTCCCCTCTCGGACACCCCCTTTTGTTGGTGCTTTTAAGAGAACATTACCCTGGCAGATTTTAAAGACAGACAGCGTCATGGAAAGACAGAAGACGGAGACAGAAGGACCCCCCAGAAGGAGGTGCTGTAACAAATACTACCAGGACTACTTAATTTAACTCTCCCTGCTGGGTTTAGAGAGCACATCGCATAGGGGGTCAGGGGTGGGGAATTGGGTGCCCTCGACCCCCCCAAGTCCCATCCTCCCTGACCATTGTCCAGACTGGCTAGGGATGCTAAGAGATGGAGTGCAACAGTTCTTCCATGTGCATCATCCGCCAACCTTGCAAGGTAGGACGAGAGCTGGCAGATTTTTTAAATTTATTTTTTATTACGTTGAGCCGGTTCCCAGGGGCATTTCGCAAGAGGAGAGGAAGGCGGATTGGGGAAGAACAAAACTCCCAGCTGCCTTTGAAACGGGATCCGAGGAAGGAACGGGAGAGGGGAAGGGCGCCCCACCCTCGCTGTCTGTCGAGCGGGTGACTCGCACTGACGACTGTTCTGATGACTCACCTTGTTATGACACAGCACAAGATGACACAGCAGAAAAAAAGGAGAGCGCGGCCCCTCCCGTCCTGTCCCAGGGAAACGACCCAGGTGTGGATTTTTTTGCGGGGGGGGGGGGGGCAGAGAAAAGTCGCCACCGAGCAAGGACCGTCTGCCCCCCATTTAAATACACGGACCTGAATTTCCCCCCTCTCTGCTAGAATATGGATGTAGGAACAGAGGAAGCTGCCTTATAGCCGGTCAGATCCAATGGTCCATCTAGCTCAGTATTGTCTGCACGGACTGGCAGCAGCTCTCCAGGGGTTTCCGGGGAGGGGCATTCTCAGCCCCACCTGGAGATGCCAGAGATTGAACGTGGGATCTTCTGCTTGCAAGGCAGAAGCTCTCCCACTGAGCTGTGGGCCTTCCCCAAATAAGATTCTTGTTGTGAAGGGATGACTCAGTCGGTAGAGCATGAGACTCAGGGCCGTGGTTTCGAGTCCCACTTCGGGCAAAAGATTCCTCCATGGCCGGGGGTTGGACTAGATGACCCTTGGGGTCCCTTCCCGCTCTACAGTCCTATGAAAGGGGAACAGTGACTTTGACTGTATTAGGTGGGAGGTTTCGTTCCCAGCCTTTCCTGGAGGTCCCGCCAGGGATTGAACCGGGGACCCCCAAGCGATGACTCTTCCCCCTTATTTCTCAATACTAAAATCTCTATTTATTTTTTCTCCAGTAGAGCGTTTCTGATCCAAACCGTATTTTAAAAATGATAATATACCAACATTCTTTGTCCTAGGATCCCTGTACAAGGCAGAAAATTCTCTCCCAATCCCCAAGGTGGCAGTTTTATGTTCCTGGTTGAAGCCATGATCTCCCTTCCTGTTTACTCATGATGAGTTGCAGGAACTCAGGTTATTCCTGGGAAATTTCTGAAAGCACGATCGGCTTAAGGAACTCCTTGCCACAAGGCAGGATGGAAGCCACCAACAGATTGGGGGGGGGGGGGTAATGCAAATTCATTGAGGAAAAGTCTATGTAAGGGATGGAGGGAATCTGTGGCCCTCAAGATGTTGCTGGACTCTGGGTCCCATCAGCCCCAGCCAGCATGCCCAATGGTCAGGGAAGATAGCAACTGAACAACTTCTTGAGTGCTGCAGGTTCCCCATCCTTGAGATCCAAGGCTCTCTTCCACCAATCTCTCACACTTTGCCTTCCACCATACCTTCCTCTGCCTGATGAAGAGCCCCATGGGGTTTAGATGCTGGCATATTTACTTTCTCGCCAACAGTAGCTAGTTTGAGTCATCAATTTATCTTGTTTTCTGGGTGAAAGGCCCCCAGAATTATCAATGCCAACACATAATGATGACTCTGTTTTATTCAATCTAGCCACATCTCTGTGGATTTAGTCACCAAACACCACACACATACAGCAATCCACTAAAATCCACCCCGTCTGTCTCTTCTTATAGGCTCAGCTCTTTCCCTTAACCCCAAATCCCCATTTGCAACCAGAATAAAGGACAGATGAGACATTAGGCTTGTTCACACACTACACTGACCTAGGCTCAAGCAATCTCTATATAGTGTTTTCCATGAGAAAGGGTACACTTTGTTGATTGGTAACAGCTCGCCTACTCTGTGCACAAGGTACACAGACCGTACTCTCAATGTGAGTAACCAAATGAGTGTACTGTACAGCTATTTGTGCACACAGATTGTACGCTTGTTGACTGCAACCTGCGAACATCCCAGATCCTCCTTCGTGTCCCCTGTAGAGTTATCTCCCCATTCCACTGTATGCAGGAATCTTGGGTTCTATTTTATTTTTTGTATCGAACAAGATTTATATATCACTTAATCTTAAAGAAACTCTAAAATTATGGATAAAAACCAGATGTTGTTATTCTGGTTCCCCTCGCCCCCCCTCCCAAAAATAAAATATTTATTTTTATCTAATAGGATTTCTATGCTGCTTAATCATAAGAAATGATGAAAACGCACCCGAAACTTACATTTTTAAACCTCTGCTGTGTGCCAGGCGCTGTACACATACGCTCGCTGTGGATGGGGTTCAAAACTAAACTCCTGCTATCTCTTTCCCTGCAGCTTCCCTCTTGCAAAACCACCAGTTGTCAAAGCCATTCGAAGAACCCACCTCTCTATAATCTCTTTTCAGAGCTGACACTGAATAGCCAAACCTTCATTTGAGAGAAAAATCAGATGCAAGGCGCTTTTACCCACTATGGAAGCCGGGCGTGAGCTACCCCCTAGCGGCCAAAACCGGCACTGCTCCAATAGCCAAAGCGAGCAAAGCGGCTTCTTAAACCCGGATTTGCTCCCGCTCCTTGTTTAGTTTGACCTCCCTTGCCCGTGCCTCTGAGCACATTGAGAGTATTCTTTTTTCTATAGCTGGAAATCATATTGCAATCTAATAAAACGTGTTTATAATTTTAGTAGATAACTATATTAAATAACCTAGAAAACACACACACAATAAATTATCGAATGGAAATAAACCCGGCATAGAGGCACCTATAAAAAAAAGGGCCACAAAATTCCCACTACGCCATCGCTTCATTTTAAGCGTTTGGACAAGCAATACAACACAACAATTCCTTCTCTCTCTTACAGCACCCACTTGACAGAAGCAACCCCTCTCCAACCCCGATTTAGGGGGAAAGGCGCTTGAGATCAGAGGCAGACTGGGGCTCCCCAGGAACAGGGAAACCCGAGCACTTATTCAGAAATTTCAAACCGGGAGCGCGGGAACTATATCATACCCTGGAACTATAAACCCCTCTCCTCCCCATGGGACTCCTGACATAGGAGCCGCGGTCCCTTCGTCCCCTAATAAAATATTGGAGGGGGTCAGCGCCCCCCCCCCCGCTGATTGGCATTGCCATTCAAATAGTGTGCGTGACCCACGTCTTGTGATCGATTATACCTGCCCCCCCCCCAATATTTTATTCAAGCTGGCTCCTGAGGCTTCTGTCTTTGGGGCAATCATCAGTTTCAAGCCTCTGCCCTGGAAGACGCGTGGGGAGGGATCATTTGCCCGGCAATGGCACACTAAAGAGTGTCCAGAGTTAGGAGAGAGTAGGGAGAAAAGCCTTACCTGCTGCGTCCCTGGGCGCAGAGTGGAGGGCCGATGACTCCCGGGAGCAGGTGCCCTTCCCGCTCCGTAACCTTTGTACATCTCTACCCAGCCTCAGCCCAGCGAACTGTCTCACACGCTGAAAAGAGCGCTTTCCATTTGCCTGATTTTTATGAATGGGAGCTCCCAGCCCACGCTATTCTCTAAGGAGGGGGGGATGAGACATCGCTAAACTGCCACTCGGCGTATTCGGGTAGGAAACCCCTCCCCTGAGACCTCATTTCGACAGGGAACCCGATGAACTTTAGAGATGACACCCCCTGCGGGCAAGAAAGACATCTTAAAATACAAGCTAAAGGTTCAGTGGACTGCAGCCTCCCCTAGCTAAAGCCGCACTTGGTTCATTCCAAGGAGTGAGTCAGAGAGCGGTGACGTAGATGCCCTTAAATGGCCTGATTTCTTCCTGTTTGGCGTTCCTCGAAAAGGATTCCCTTTGCCCAAGCTTTCACGTGTGTGGTAGAAACCCTGTTTCGACCGAGAGCGCTTTTGGATTAGGAAGGACACAATTTGGGAGACTGAGATGAGAGGTTCAGAGATTCAAACCTCGCTGGAAAATCCCTCCTTTCGGCCTCATAGTCCAGCTCTTCTTAATCTGAATAGTTCACTTACAATGGAGAATGGGGCACTCTGCACATGCTCGGAAGCACTTTTAGGATTGTTATTTTTCTTAATAAAAAGAAAAATCTGGTCTAGGGCTGAATTTTGTTTTTGGGAAAAGAGGGTTTCGGAGCTGGACACCTTGCTCACAGCGCGGAGAGGGATGGGGAGAGAAGTGGGGGGCGATAGACTTCAGGAGTGGGTGAAAATAAAATTTATTTGCTCCCTATTCGCCACCCCCCCCCATCTTTTTTTCCATCAGGCACGTGCTCACCGTACCGGTCAAATCCAGATGGCGTTTCATATTCTTCACGGGGGTGACTCATACCCCCGTGGGCAATTAGCAGGGAAATCCCCATCATTTCCCCACTGGGAATAGAGCCAGGCCGTAAACCTTGATAGAGAAAGTATCTTGTTCCATTCAGCTAGTGGAAGAACACACACACACACACACACACACACCATCAGGGTTCAAAAAGTGGGTTCTTTCAAATCAGGGTTGGGGGAACCTGTGACCCTCCGAAGGTTGCTGAACTACAAATCCCATCATCCCAGATCACTGGGCTGCGGTGATGGAAGTTGAAATCCAATAATCTCTGCCATAAATTCCCTGTTCCTATGTTAAACAGTAGTACAGGGATATGTGGACTCCTGGGTCCTTTCCCCATCTCACAAAGAGCTGTGGAGTCCATTGGTGGGACAGAAGCTGGAATCCCTGACTTGTTCGTGAGGGTGGGAGAAGTTTTATGATGCAGATGCAGTGTGGCCTAGTGGTCAGCATGTTGGATTGTTTAGACCTGGGACAGCTGGTGTCTCCATCACTGAAAGCGGAAGGGGAGGTGCACTAGGATGCCTGGGTTCTTTTCTTGACAGAGTGGGAACTGGCAGAAAACCAGAGCTTCAAGCAGCCTCTTCCGAAGAAATGCTTTGGTATTGTTCTGTCAAAAGCCATGCTTATCTCTACTAAGGCATAAGCCCTTTGTATTTCAAAGGCACTTACTCCTCCCAGGAAAGTGTACAAAGACTGTGTGTAAAGCACTTTACACAATGACATACGTGAGAGAAGCAAAATACCACTGTCATCACCACCATCAATGTCACTATCAGTAACAATAATGATTATTCATTCATTCATTACACATTTTTGTATCCTACCTTTCTTGTCCGGAGATCAAGGCAGTGTACAACAGTCCTGCTAGGGAGACCACGTTTGTTGTCCTCCCACCCTGTGCAAAAATTAAAAATTAAAAAAATGGGAGGCGCTGAATTAAGGTCACCTGCTGAGGTCGCGCCAGAGGAAAGATTGGAGCAGAGATGGCGTGATGTGGCTACTGGTCCCTTAGCCGCCCCACACTAACGCAACACTTCTAGCTGAGCTTCAAACCTTCTTAGCATGTGAATGGGGTAGAGTTTATGAGTAATGAGCAGAAGAACCAGGCAGCAGGATTTTTCCATTTTTCTGTTCCTGGCTTTTGGCCTCAAGAGGCAGGAATAGAAAGTGATTAAAAAGGCAACTTCTGAATAGAGAAAGTGAAGGTAGTGAAAGCAGGACTCCCCCTCAGCATCCTGTACACACACACACACACACACTTAGGTGATCCTTTGAAGCAAGGCTGACTGCACAATGCTGTTGATATTTCAAAGTTTTTTTTCCAGATTTTACCCTGGGGCCGGAAAGTGAAGAATTCCCCTAGGCATGTGTAATCAAGTACAGCAAACCATTAACGGCTGATAGAAGTGGGGGAGAGGGGCAGTTTCTGGGTTAGAGGGTCATCTGGGGAAACCTCATTGAGAAATGCAAACAGAGTGCATGTACATCTATTATCATTGGTCCCCACCTACGCAACACTTTGAATGTGCTTGTGAAGGAGGCCACTTTTATGAACGCCATAGGAAGCTGGGTCAGACCACTGTTCCATCTAGCCCAGTATTGTCCACACTGACTGGCAGGGGCTCTCCAGGGTTTTTAGACAGAGCTTTCTCCCTGCCCTGCCTGGAGATGATGGGGATTGAATTGGGGACCTTCCGCATGCAAGGCAGATGTTTCCCCAGTTCTCATTGCACAGCGATCCCCTTTGCACAGCTCTGTTCCCATTGTACAGAATGAGGAAACTGAGGCTTGAGCAAAGAGAGGAAAACAGACAGGGAGAGCAACCTTGGGAGAGCACACACGCCTGCTAATTCTAACCATATGAGATGCAGCCTTATCTGGACCAGAGATGGAAGTGTTTGTCTTGCTACTCCAGGAATAAAACACTTGTCTTCCACTGTCAGGGCTCAGGGTCCAAAGTCTCTGAAAACTCCCAGGGCAGAGGGAACTCCCTAATGTTTTACAAATTAAAAAACCCTTCAAGGGATGACATGAATCTCTTCCTTCGAGATCTGGCAGGATGTGAGACACTGCAATAGGACTTTGGTGACTCACCTTGGAGGAAGAGGAGCGGAGTCAGCCGGCAGATCTGTGGCTTATCCCTAAAAACAGAAACTTCTCAGCCCCGTGGAGCAAGCAAATCCAGAGAGGTTCAGAGATTACACTGAGGGGGCCTGGGCAGTGGTAGCTGCTGCCCCCTAAGACTGATGGAGTGGAAGGCAAGACAGAGGAGCCAGAGGCAATGACCAAGGATAGAGCCACCAACGGATTCTGATTCCCCCTCTCCCCATCCTCCTTAGCAGCCTGCTCAGTTCTAATAAGGAGACTAAGGAGAAGGAAGAAGCTGGCAGCAATGGGCACCCCCTGGGCTGCGTGCAAGTAAGAAGGCCGGCTGGCAATGCCCCATTTGCATTAATCATAGAATCTACCGTTGCAATGCAGGAATCTTAGCTAAAGCACCGGAGACAGATGGCCATCCAACCTCTGCTTGGAAACCCCCAGGGAAGGAGAGTCTACCACCTCCTGAGGGAGACCATGAATCAGCCTTGGCCGGGCCTTGGCAAAGCATTTTACCATTGCACTGTTGAGAGTGCATTAACTTATGGTCTGTGTGTGTGGTGTGGGAGCTGCACGGTCAGGGAATAAACAAGACTCTCCAGGGTTGTAAAGACTGCAGAGAGAATAATTGGGTGCACTCTTCCCACCTTGGATCAAATCTATGCTTCCAGGTGTCATAAGGAAGCTGCAGAGATAGTGCAGGATAGTGTGGACCCCGGAAGTGATCTCTTTCAGCTTCTGCCTTCTGGAAGAAGGTACAGGGTTATAAAGACTAGGACTAGCCGCCTGAGAAACAGTTTCTACCCAAACGCGCTTTTGGTTTTAAACGCAGTGTACGGAGTCTCTATGGGAGTATATTGTATTTTTAAAATGGGGTATCAGAGTTTTTAGGGAGCTAACCAGGTTGGGATAGCTGGGATAGCAGGCTTGTTGGTTTTGAATGTCTTATGTAGATTTTTTTTTTTCCAATTTCGTTGTTCTGTATGGGACAATGACAATAAAGATTCTCATATTGTATTGTATCGTATCATATCATAACAGGGGATGAGGTGGAAAAGAGAACATGCATGGATGGAAGGAAGTGGGTGGGCATATAAGAACAGTTGGGCTACCCAGCTGCTGGGACAGAATGAACAGAGCACCTGCTTTGCATACATCCCTGCTGGTAGAGCATGAGCCTTTGAATCTCAGGGTTGGGGGTTCGAGCCCCGCGCTGGGCCAAAACATTCCTGCATTGCAGTGGGTTGGACTCAATGACTCTCACGGTCCCTTCCAGCTCTACAATTCTATGATTCAAAAGGTTGCAGGTTCAATCCCCAGCATCTCCACGGAAGGCTGGACATATCCGGCCTGCAAGTTTGGTGAGCTGCTGCCGGTTAGTGCAGGCAATGACCTGGTGAGTCTGGCGCAATACGAGGCCCCATTGGCACAATACATTCAAAGCAGTATCCTGCTACTCTAAGCAGCTGTGGCTTCCCAGGAAGAGGGGTTGGTTGTTCAACCACTCTGGGAATTGCAGCTCTGGGAAGGAAATAGGGAAGTATCCTCACAACTCTTAGCAAACTGCCACTCCCAGAATCCTTTGGGGGAAGGAGTAACTGTTTAACCCGGCACGATCCTCCTTGGACTGCCTAGTGCAGGTGGCACCTAAGGCCGTTTCTTATGTCCCTCTGCTATCGTAGCTTGCATGGGACTCCCAGCCCAGACTGGGACAAACAGAGTATCCTGAAAGAGGACTCCTTTGGCTGTCTAGAACCAGGGGTAGACTTTGGTAATATGGCACCCTAAGCCGTGGGTAGGCAAACTAAGGCCTGGGGGCCGGATCCGGCCCAACTGCCTCCTGAATCCGGCCCACGGACAGTCCGGGAATCAGCATGTTTTTACATGAGTAGAATATGTCCTTTTATTTAAAATGCACCTCTGGGTTATTTGTGGGGCCTGCCTGGTGTTTTTACATGAGTAGAATGTATGCTTTTATTTAAAATGCATCTCTGGGTTATTTGTGGGGCATAGGAATTCGTTCATTTCCCCCCAAAAAAATACAGTCCAGCCCACCACAAGGTCAGAGGGACAGTGGACCAGCCCCCTGCTGAAAAAGTCTGCTGACCCCTGCCCTAATCACACACCCTTCTTATTTTCACAATTCCCAGGGCTCTTTTTTCAGCGGCAACTCACAGGAACTCAGTTCTGGCACCTCTCAGGTAGGCGCCATTGCCATTCTAAGAGAACGAGGGGAGTGTTCATAGTGAGTTCTGGCACCTCTTTTAATAGAAAAATAGCAATGTCAATTCCATTATTATTATTATTATTATTATTATTATTATTATTATTATTATTATTATTTTGCGCCCTATTGGCCTGGCACACTGTGCAGGGGAACCGCCCGCCCCACCCTAAATGTGGCGCTGCTGGAGCCCTGAACAGCAGCCCTCCAAACTTGAAGTTTTTGTTCCGTCACCCATGTGATTTGCTTATTTCCTACGATGCTGGGTTTCCTGTTTCTGTTTTGTACCTGCCTTGAAACATCGAGAAGAGGAGGGCTGGAAGAAAATAATCACGCATAGTACACATTCAGGCCCAGTATGGCACAACTCTCACACCCATACGCAGTGAGTGCTCAGACATGAAGCTCACTGTGGGGGCCTAACCTACCTCACAGGGTTGTTGTGAGGATTAAATGGGCGGGGGGAGGTAGAACCACGCAGGCCAGCTTGAGCTCCCTGGAGGAAAAGTGCAATATAAATAAGTAAACAAAATAAGCCTGCATCAAAAAGCAGATGGAGAAAACTGAAACGAACAGAAAAATGTGTCCCTTCCTTCTGGGCTGCTAGTGGTTCTGGGCCTTGTTCCCAGGCGGCGGGACTCGCACGTGGAACAGCAGCAAAGCCTCTTCTGCCTGTGATGAGGGGAGGGAGCCAAGTCTGGGAAGAGCTGGCATGCTGTGTGAGGCTTTGCTATACTTTTCAGGTTAGTCACACATTTCCTCTTCCTCTCACTCACGTTTCAAGGATGTCGCTTGGCTCCCAGCCTGCTCCCTCAAAGGCGGGCCTCCTTTTCACATTACCACCAAGAAGCAAGACTTTCAGGAGGAGGAGGAGAGGAGGTCAGGGTGCGGACAAGAGAGAGAGAGAGAGACAGAGGCGGCTTCAGAGGCAAAGATCCTCCTAGCTGTGCAGTGTGTGTGTGTTTTAAAAAAACTGCTAGCACGGTTGCAAAGCTAAGCAGGGTCAGGTATGGTTTCAAACTGGATGGGAGACTTCAAGCTGAGATGCCTGCATTGCAGGGGGTTGGACTAGATGACCCTCGGGCTCCCTCCAATTATTCTATGGTTCTATGTAGTGGTTTTTCTTGCCCCACAGGGCAGGGGAGCAAGAGGGTAGATTATGGTGAGGACAAACGCATCAGCATGAACAGCACTTCTTCCACAGTGGAGTCAACGATCTGGTGGGGGCCGTATTCCTTTCTGGATGGCCATCCAGTGCTGGGCGGGGCAACAAATGTAAAATTGACCTTTGTACAGAAGGCTAGTTTCTACCCACACTTAAGCTGACACAACCTCTGTCTGTCTCCCATCCAGGGAAACAAATAGGTGTTTTCAAAGTTCAAGGGACACTTTCCAGCCAGGTCAAAGGACTCAGAGAGGGTGAGAAGCAGGGGTGGAGAGTGAGGGGCATCGCTGAGGCCTGGGGAGAGTTCAGAGGGACAGATAGAAAGGCTTGGAGCAGCGGCCTTCAGCTGAGATATGACTTTTTTTTAAAGATAATCTTTGATTTTATGATTACATACTATACATATACACATTACTTTACATTTACATTTACTCCTAAGAGTTGACTTCCCTCCTTCCTTCTTCTGGCTTTTTTATGTCATCTCTAAGTTTTTCGCATTGTCTTTATCGATTTTGTATATTGTTCTTCTTCATTCAACTTTATCCGTACAGTGTCTATATACAAATAAATCTTTCTGTATATACACGTCTTGTTGTTTGTCTTTATTCATTTACAGATACAATTAGTTACCTTGATTGTTCTTTACATTTTAATTCATATTGTCATTAACATCCAATAAAGTTTATTTTAATTTCCCATTATGAGGTTTATTTCCATTCTACTGATTTCACTATTTCACCTTATCCTATGTATAACATAAAGTTTTCCCATGCAAACTGAGATATGACTTTAGGCACGAGAGAAGCATAGAATTGTAGTGTTGACCCCCTGCAATGCCAGTCATAGAATCATAGAATTGCAAGGTTGTGACGGTTATTCTGTGAGTCTTGGTTTTCCTTCCATCCTGCAAAGAGCCACCTACCTGGCAGCAATGTCTTCCTGGGTCAGACCAAAAGTCTATCTGGCCCAGCAATTTTGTGTCTGATAATAGTAATAGTAATAATAATAATAATTTTTATTTATATCCCACCCTCCCCAGCTGAAGCCGGGCTCAGGGCGGCTAACAACAATAAAACAGTACAAAAGTACAACACAACACTCTAAAATCATTCATTATAAAATTAATTCAAATCAAGCCACTGGCAACCATTGGGCCAGAGCTCCGCGGAGATTGCCGAGGGAGGGGGTCAGGCTGTGCCCTGGCCAAAGGCCTGGTGGAACAGCTCTGTCTTGCAGGCCCTGCGGAAAGATGTCAAGTCCCGCAGGGCCCTGGTCTCTTGTGACAGAGTGTTCCACCAGATCAGAGCCACAGCCGAAAAAGCCCTGGCTCTAGTTGAGGCCAGCCTAACCTCTCTGTGGCCTGGGACCTTCAAGATGTTTTTATTTGAAGACCGTAAGTTTCTCTGTGGGGCATACCAGGAGAGGCGGTCCCATAGGTACGAGGGTCCTAGGCCGTATAGGGCTTTAAAGGTTAAAACCAGCACCTTAAACCTGATCCTGTACTCCACCGGGAGCCAGGGCGGCTGGTATAGCACCGGGTGAATGTGATCTCGCAGCGAAGACCCCGTAAGGAGTCTCGCTGCAGCATTCTGCACCCGCTGGAGTTTCTGGGTCAGTCTCAAGGGCAGCCCCACGTAGAGCGGATGGTAACAGACGATGGTCCTGGGAAGCTCAGAAGTGGTGTGTAATAGCATCAGCCCCCCCACTGTTGGTTGGTTGTCCCCAACAATTGGTATTCAGAGGTAAACTACTCTGAAGATGGAAGTTTGGATCTGCTGTCATGGCCTGACACAATACCTGCTTCTCCTCCTACTCTGTGAAGTCCGTCTGATGGTTTTCTTTTAAGCCGACAAAGTTGTCTGTCTGTCTTCTGGCAGAGAGTCCCACAAGTTAAGTAGGCATGGTATGCCCTTCCTTGAGACCCTGGGTTGTAGAATTGTATTTGGAAGTATTGGCTTCTTTTAAAAAAACAACAATTGTGCTGCCATGGATGAGAAAGTCAACTCTGCACGTGCTCAGAGGCAATGCAACATTATCTTTAACATACCACACCCAAGCCATTGTGCTGCATAAAATGTTTGGGTGCTAATCTATGTCCACCTTTCTCCTCAAATTAAGAAAAGAATCACACTCAAGAGCAACTCAGGGCCTTGGTATTGTATCCCTGCTCCCCACAGACCAAGAATGTAGACTTGGCAAAAGGGTCTGTTTAATGAGAAATTCAGATCTGAGAGATCATGGCATTTTAACTTTGCGACAATCCCCTCCCCCCCCCCTATATAAAATATTGTTATTTATTGGTACATCCCTCTTGCTTCCTTTGAAATTAACGCTCGCAAATGTACAACCAAGTTAGGGATGAATACATGCTGGTCTGGATAACAAATGGATTAAAATCCTGTTGCAGCAGCAAAGTTCAGTGGGTGATCTGGGGCACTTCTATATCTCTCTGACCGTCTTGTTTTCTGGCAAAATGCCGCCAGAAAGGGGGGGGGGGGTCAACAGATGCAGGTTTCTTCAGACCAGTATCACAGCTATTGAGAAAGCAGCACCTGTTGGATTTCTCCCAGACAGGCTGCCACTAAGGGAGCAGGAGTGCCAGGACCAAACCCATAATGTCAATTCCCCCCCTTCCTACCTCCTTGGCCATCAGGCGGCTGTTAATGAGTCACTGCCCCAGTTGTGGTTTCTCATCTACTTGGCACCTGAAATCCATCATTCCTCACACCCTGAGTCACCCAAGTTTTGGTGCCAGGACCGGCACCCGCCAATTCCTTCTCTCCTTCCTCTCCCCAAGCCAAGCCCACCCACTGGCACTGAGGAAAATGGGGCAAAGAGAAGCGAGTCATAGTGCCCCATTATCCCAAAGTCGCTCCCTGGTCTCTATTAAGCCCACCACCCTCTCCTCCAAATGCCCCTTTATTTACTTATTTTTAATGAAGTTTTCATTGTCATCCAAAATAAACGGCAGGATACTTCCTGATGATTGCAACTCAGGGGTGTCAGCAAAATGGGGGAACACTCATTGACAGATCAGCACAAAGAGCACCTATTAAGAAGACAGAGACCTCAGCTGTTTAGGGGCACACAAGTTCATACAAAAACCCATTTCTGGACATCCATGGGCTTAATTGCCCTTTTAGAAAACATATGGAAAAAGACAAATTCTATGTCTGGGACAGCTGGTGCTATTTAATTTTCAGCTAAATATCTTTCTAAGAGATCTGTAACAGATCTTTGAAGATAAGTGTGTTATAATTTTCAGTGTGGATTTGTTTTGTCTGAACCTAGGACACTGGTCGCCAGGTTATACAGCAGGGGTTCCGTTTCAGTTAAAAGCATCTTCTGACTTTTAGCAACAATAATTAAAATGGTGAGAGTGCCTCTGGGTTTCTGCAGAGTTCCTTTTGTCCTCACCAACGCCCTTCCTCACAGGGAGCATGTTCATGATCCACAAAACCTACCAGTCCTGTTTCCTAACCACTGCTGAGCAAAGTCAAAATACTACCTTGATGTGCAGAGTTATTGGACACAGGAAGCGGCGCTGACCTCAAAAGAAGCATGGCTTCTCTCAAAGAACCCTGGGAATTGTAGTGTTCTTAAGAAACGGATGTTGACACGGTTTCCCTCCCGCTGTTGAATGAGGAACACTCTCAGACCCGTCCAGTCACACTTTCCCGTCACTGACTCCCAATTTCTCACTTACACGCTAAGGTGGCCGACACACGTTGGGTGTGTTTAAACAGGCGCATCTTTTCTGTACTGGAATAAATGCTGAGCAAAGGAGCACACTCGCCTGGTTATTCGCACGTTCACTAGTGGTGCGGATGATGAACTTCGGGTACTTTCGGGTACTTCTAATGCGCATCAATTAAGGCTGCAGTCCTGTGCGCGATTACTAGGAGTTAAATACGGGATTTGCTGCCAAGTAAACAGGCGTAGCGGGACGCGGGTGGCGCTGTGGGTAAAACCTCAGTGCCTAGGACTTGCTGATCACATGGTCGGCGGTTCGAATCCCCGTGTTGGGGTGCGCTCCCGTCGTTCGGTCCCAGCGCCTGCCAACCTAGCAGTTCGAAAGCACCCCCGGGTGCAAGTAGATAAATAGGGACCGCTCTGGCGGGAAGGTAAACGGCGTTCCGTGTGCTGCGCTGGCTCGCCAGATGCAGCTTGTCACGCTGGCCACGTGACCCGGAAGTGTCTGCGGACAGCGCTGGCTCCCGGCCTATAGAGTGAGATGAGCGCACAACCCTAGAGTCTGGCAAGACTGGCCCGTATGGGCAGGGGTACCTTTACCTTTACCTTTAAACAGGCGTAGGATCGGGGCGTACATTTTAAGTGAACTGCTTTTCAGGGTTGTTGTGAAGTTGGCCGACTATGGCTACAACCCAACACGCAAAACTTACCTGCATTGAATTCAGTGGGGCTTACTTCTGCAAGTAAGGGGGTTGCATTGCAGAGGGTTGGACTAGATGACCCTCTTGGCCCTTTCCAACTCTGCAATTCTACGATCGGCCCTACACACACTTTTCTGGAAGCAAGACCCCTGAACACAAGGGGCCGCCTAAGCAAGCAACCAAGCACGCGGGCTGTGCATCTTTAAATTAACCCTTTGCAGGGCGGTGAAAATTGCAGCGCTGTTGCAGGCACAGGACAGTAACAACGTGTTTGCTCAGAGGTAAATCCCATAAATAAGATCCCATGGGATTTAACTCCCTAGTAGCCGAGTCTAAGGGATTGCGATCTAAAGTTATGAAGTTCAAACGATGCAATTCTAGGCAGGTTCACTTGGAAGTAAGTCCCCCTGCGTTCAAGGAGGCTTACTCCCTGGTAAGCGCTTGCCATCTGTTTTTGGACCCCTGTTAAGAACAGGATGCTGCACAAGGTGGAGCCCCCTCTGGCCTGATCCAGCGTAACGGCTCATGCCAAACTCTGCAAAACAAATGCAGCCTGCGCTTTGCTCACGGCGGGACAAATGTCGCGCGCCCCCGGGACCATTTTCACGCCGCCTGCTTGGAGCGGGGCGTGGCCTCTTCCGCCCCAAGCCCCGCCCCCAAGCGGAGCGGACTCGTAGGAGAGCGCCACGTCGGAAGCGGCCGCGGCCAGAGGGGGAGGGCAGAATCGGAGGGAGCCCCGAAGGCTGGGGGATCCGAGATCGAGCCTACGGGGCAAGCGGGCAGGGGGGTAGCCAACTGGGGTTCGACACCAGAGAGGCAATACTGGGGTTGGGGGGGCCGGGGGAAGGCGGTATCGTGTGAAAGGACCAACCCGGGTCCAGCCAAGGGGGAAGGGATTTGAACCTCCAAGGATCCAGCTCGGTTGAAGGCATACAGCAAATCAGGATTCAGGGAATCAGTCTCTCCCCGCCCCTCCACCCCACCTTTTTATTTTTTGCACTCTTGTCTGGTTCTTAACCGCGATGTGGGTGCCCGGACTCCTGGGTCCCTTGGCCTTGCTGGCCTTTTCTGCAGGCGGCTGCCAGGGACTGTCCTTCCAGCTTCCGCCGCAGACGCGCAAGTGTCTGAAAGAGGAGCTTCACCGAGATGTGATGGTCACCGGGGAATTCGTGGTCTCGGAAGCCACCGCACCGGGGATCAGGACAGACTTGCGGGTGAGGAGCATGTTGTGCTTTGATCTCCCCACCTCATTTCTTCTGCTGACAAACACTCCCCCCACCCCGGCTCACAAAAATACCTAAATAGTACTTTGTGGTGCAGCTGCAACCACAAAGTTCATTCTAGACCACCAAAGCTTCTTCATGCAGCAATGAATGCACACTGTACATTTTTAAACCACTGTTGCATCACTTTAGTAATCATGGCATCCTCCAAAGAATTATGGGAACTGTTGTTTGTTAAATGTGCTGGGGGGGGGTCTCTTGACAACTCTGAGCCCCCTTTTAACAAACTACCATTCCCAGGAGGAAACCACCACTGTTAAAAGTGGTGTTTAAATGTGTGGTGTGGATGTTAAGGCTTTGCAAGTGCTGTGAGACTCTTTGTTGTCAATCTTTTGTTTTGCATTTTGCGCATGCCCAGATACCCGTTGTCTCTGCTAGAGTTGACGCTGGCAGTTGGCCCTTTCTCCTTGCAGGTTACGGACTCCTCTGGCCACCTCTTGTACTCCAGAGATGATGCCAAGAAAGGAAAATTTGCCTTCACCACAGACGACTATGAGATCTATGAGATTTGCTTTGAGAGTCATGGCCAGCCAGGTATGGGGGCGATGGATTCTGCAGGCGGGTTTAAGTTTCAAAAAGTAGCCTCTAATCCCAAATTTGGGTTTGTTTTTGATGTGCCTGCACAGTGAGGAAGGGAAGCACCCTACATGCTCAGAGGCACGTCTTCTTGAAGCATTCTAGAATAATTTTCATGTTTCACAGCGGACTGGAAAAGTGGGTGGCTCACAATGAGATTTTCTCCCAAACTCACGCCCCTTTTTCCATCCCTTTGTCTCAGATTTGCCTTTAAGCACTATCCCGAACAGAGTCAGACCACTGATTGTCAGTGGCTTTTCAGGCAGGGAGCCTTTCCCAGCCCTACCTGACAGGATTTGAACCTGGGACTTTCTGCTCATAAGGCAGATGCTCCACCACTGAGCTGCAGCCCTAGGTAAGAAATAATTCCATGCAGTGAGTAGGTGAGAGAGGCAGGCCAGAGTGACCATCTTCTGCCAGCCCCCAGCAAGCTAGCGGCTTTTTGTTAAAGACTTATTTACAAGATTATTTACCTCTGCAAAATAAACCATGTTTACATTCTTTGCTGAGAGGCATTAATTAATTCTAACACGGGCTTGCCTTTTGTCCCATATTGACTGAAACCAGGTGCAGATTTCCACAGAACCGTTCCATTTTTTAAAAAAACCAAAACCATAATCCTTATTCAAATAACATTGCTTGAATAAAACAAAACAGCTATAATAGCTGTAATCCCATACAGTAATGGAAGATTTCTTCATTAACTTTTCTTCCCCACCTGCCAGAACTGCAGCACCATAAATTTGCAAGAGACATTATCTTACAAGATCTTTTTAAAAACTGATTTCTTTTTGCTGAGAGGTCTGAACTTGGGAACTCATTTATTCAAGTTTTAACTGTATATTTTAATTGTTGTAACCTGCCCTGGGACCTGATGGTTGGTGAAAGGTGGGTAATAATAATAATAATAATAATAATAATAATAATAATAATTATTATTATTATTATTATTACTACTACTATTACTATTATTATTCAAAGAATGGAAATGATGTCTCTATAAAAATCATGATTTTTGGCAACCTCTCTGTGCAGCTGGTTGCAGTGCGTTAACCTCTCACACTTGACTAATTACCAAACCCACACAATCCATTCATTGATTGTAGGGCCTGGCCTAGATTTCTAGGGCTTCACAACTGGGAAAAAACAAAGTCTAAAAAGAGACGGTTACTGGATGCAGAGCTGACCCAGAAGCAGGGCCCCTTGAGGCCAGTCTGCATGACATCTAATCACAACATTGCAAACACCTTTTCTGGGTAGGCCTTGAATGAATGAAAAAACCAGAGATTGCTTCCTAACCAGCAGAATTTTCCAGAACAGCAGCAGTGAACCTGTGGCCTATAGCCTATGAGGCAGTTTGGTTGAAGCCATGCCCACTTGCTTGACACCTGACATCAGATATGACCGCTGGGGAATGTCGGGCCCTCTGGCCAGCCTTGGCCCACCAGTGGATCCAGTTTGACCAACCAGGCCTCCCCCCCCCCAAGCTATGCCCATCCTCCCATCAGCTGATGAGCAGGAGGACAAGGTTTAATCCTGCAGTGGCTGTGTGCCCTGCACTAAGGAGGGAATAGGATTGCACCGCAATCTCTGTTCATCGGATGATCGGTGGAGATTAAGGCCTTCTCCAAAGCTCAGCTCCTGTGAACAGACAAGCGGCAGCAGTTGGGTGAGGGAGAAGAAGCAGGGCTTCTGAGAAGAGCTTCAAGGCAACCTTCAGTCCTGTTTTGGGATCTGCCTTCTCCCAAGTGCTGCTTGAAGCAGTTCACACACTTCTCCCGTCAGTGGTGGGGCGTTACTTGCCGGAGAAGCACAATATAATTTCAGTCTCAGAAGGGTGGAGGAAGAATCTTCCAAAAGCCTTTGTGAACCTCTCCCACTTTAAAATCAAAGTGGAAAAGGTGTTGACTTGTGGACGATCCCACCTACTAGTCAGTCGTAGGATGGATGACCTCTCCCACCTGTCAGATTTGGCTCTGATAAGGACCGGCAGAATCCGAGACCAGGGAGAAGAGTCGGTGGAAGAAGATTGGAAGAAATTTAAAGATTATTTACAGAAATATTGCAAAATTAATGAATGTTAGAACGATGTTGGATTGAAGCTAAGTGGTTTTTAGCAGTAATGTTATAAAGATGTGTAAAAATGGACTGTTAACAGGGGATAATTTAAAGTTATAATATATTAAGATTAAAGATTAGGATAAAAATAAAGAGGGAAAGGATTTGTTGAACCAACCAATTGAACTGGATACAAAAAAGGGAGGTGTGAGGAGGTCTGGGGAACAAGCGAATGAAAGATAAGACACGAAAAGATTGAATTGTTTTTAACTGTTTTTATTTTGTATTTTTTCTTTTTCTTTTTTTCTTTTTGTAATACTTTGAAAACTTTAATAAAAATCTTTTTTTTTTTAAAAAAAAGATAAGGATCTGGCCCTTGGCACCAAAAAGGTTGCCCAGACCTGGATGTATGGTGTCAAGTGCTGGGCAGGTAAAAGATGGAGCTATCTGCTGAATGTGGGGTTTGCAGCAGATCAGTTGATGGTGCTTAGAAAGGTGGTCCTGTTGCCCATGTGATTGATTTTAGGATGACTTAATCATTATAAGGATCATAGTGATCTTGGGCGAGAAGGAACCCTTCCTGAGCTAAGGGAGTTTGGAAGGCACTGGCCGCCATGTTTTTCAAACCAGAAATGCTTCTATTTAGTCCAGTAAAGCAAGCTGTTTTAAATATACACAGGAAGCTGCTACGCCGCAAACTTAAAAAAACCTATTTTTTAAAAAGTTTTCATTTTTATTTTATTTTGCAAATAGAACAAAAGGAAAGGGAAAAATAAAAAATAAAACCTCAACATTGCCAGATGACATTAACGGGAAAAATATATTGGTCTTCATTTAAACATGTTGTTGTTGTTGTTGTTTAGTCGTTTAGTCGTGTCCGACTCTTCGTGACCCCATGGACCAGAGCACGCCAGGCACCTCTGTCCTCCACTACCTCCCGCAGTTTGGTCAAACTCATGCTGGTAACCTCAAAAACGCTATCCAACCATCTCGTCCTCTGTCGCCCCCTTCTCCTTGTGCCCTCCATCTTTCCCAGCATCAGTGTCTTCTCCAGGGAGTCTTCTCTTCTCATGAGGTGGCCAAAGTACTGGAGCCTCAGCTTCACGATCTGTCCTTCCAGTGAGCACTCAGGTCTGATTTCCTTAAGAATGGATGCATTTGATCTTCTTGCCGTCCATGGGACTCTCAAGAGTCTTCTCCAGCACCATAATTCAAAAGCATCAATTCTTCGGCGATCAGCCTTCTTTATGGTCCAGCTCTCACTTCATTTAAACATATAGATCTATAAAAACAGTCCATATGTCCAAATAGGCCTGTGTTGTGGTTTTTAGAAATCCTTCTGCAGGGCAGCCTTTTCCAGCCGGGTGTGATGGACTATAATTTGCCTAAACCAAGCCATAAGTTTGGAACAAATGGCGAGTGCCTGGTTGTGGGACATCTGCTGAACATCATTATTGCCTTAATCCTAACCTTGTCCTCTCAATCTATGCCTACCTTCTCTTCATTCCCCTCACCCCTAATCCCAGGTTCTTTCTTTCCAGGGAATTTCCGGGTCCCTGACCAACTGATCACCCTCAATATCAAGCACGGTGTGGAGGCACGGAATTACGAGGACGTAAGTGCAGCACTTAGTCTGCTCTGAATAAATATGGCAGGGAGTCCTCCGGGGGGGGGGGGGGGAGTTTGTGCCAGTTCCCCCATAATGTGGACTAGATGCAGCAGGTAAATCTGTGTGCAAACGTTTCCTGCATTCCCCGTAAAAGTGGCTTGATTGTCTCAGGACGGGGAGCCTGTGAAAAGCTCAAGATTCATCCCACCCCAGAAGTGCTTTGAGCTGTGGGGGTGAGCCTGCAGAACCTCCCTGAGATCGCCAGAAGATCCCTGCAGCTGGATCAGACCAAAGACCCAAGTGGTTGAGCACCTTGTTCTCACAACGGCCAACCAAACACATTGCCCCACTGTGGGAGGCAGTGGGGCTCTGCATGCCAGTTGTTGGAAATCACAGGCGGGGAGGATGTTATAGGGGTCAGGTCCTTTAGTGCCTCTGTTTGGCCTCTGTGAGAACAGGATGCTGGGCTAGAAGGACCTCATCCAGCAAAGGTCTTCTTCAGTTTCTTCTATTTGAACCGTTTATATACGGGCCACACCTCATTTACACGTGTCCAGTTGATGCGCGACCACACACACACACACACACACAGCATGTTGAACCCGGAATGACTTTAAAAATGAGCCCAGAAAGGTGCGAAAACAGCACCTAGCAATCCCAGAAGCCTTTGCACCGACCGTTGAGACCTGTGGAGAGTAGGGAGTTTGAGCAAGGAGCTTCGGAGAGAGCAGTTGCGGTGGAGTTTGGCAGATTTGCGGCCGTTCATGCCTGTCTGGTGAGTGCTGCTGGTTTTTTTAAGGGTTTTCCAAGGGTTTCCCGAGTTGGTGGCCATCTCCACTCCCTCTGTGGCCCCAGCTCTCCTTGTGGCATTGTGCTGGCCTTTGGCTCAGCCTGTCCTCCCCTTTCCCCACAGATTGCGAAGGCTGAGAAACTCAAGCCCTTGGAGGTGGACCTTCGTCGGCTTGAGGACCTTTCCGAATCCATCGTCAAAGACTTTGCCTTCATGAAACAACGCGAGGAGGAGATGCGCGATACCAATGGTGAGTGGCGCGAAAGCATGGCGGCTGGAGATCTTGCCCCCTGTCATTCGCTGGAGCCAAGAAAGGCTGCAGTGCGGGCCTCGTCTCTGGCTCTCACCATCTGGTGGCCTCCAGAACGTTGCTGGACTACAACTCCCATCATTCCTTACCACTGGCCATACTAAGGATGCTGGGAGTTGTAGTCCACTGACGTCTGGAGGGCACCATGTTGGCTGTGCCTGCTCTGTTGTTTGTTCTCTCTTCTCTGGCCTTCGTTTGGCTGTTAATGGTGTCAATCAGCCTTGAGGCCTCCAACATCCTATGTTCCCAGCCACCTGGCCAATGGTTGGGGATGGTGGGAGCTGCTGGGAGTTGCAGTCCAAAGAATCTTGGTGGAGGCTACCTCACAACAACCCTCCAAGGCAGGGTTGGGCTATGACTGGTGACTGGCCCAAGGTCAGCCATTAAACTTTTGCAGGGATTTGAACTCAGGCCTCCTTGGGTATCAAGAGCTACTCCCTGCCCTGTCTACACTGGTGTGACAGTCTTACAAAGAGAAGCTTTCCCTCGTTACCTGCCACAAAGTCATAAAAAATATATATTTTGGCAGTGGTGGGGACCTTCTGTATGTAGAGCAAGGCCTCTCCCTAAAATGAAGCCGAACAATAAAATATTAGAAGGTACTAAAGTTATTTGTTGCATTTATTATCCTGCCGTTCCTCTGAGGAGGTAATGAGTGGCGTACAAACATATCACATTTTTCGCTCCATAAGACACACTTTTTCCCCTCCTAAAAAGTAAGGGGGAATGTGTGTGCGTCTTACGGAGCTAATGAAGGCAGGAGGCTCTGCTCAGCACTCCCTTTAAAGAGCTGCACGGAGCGTGTGTGCGGCTCCTGGGGGCTTTTCCCCGAGGAGGGAGAAGGGCAGCCCATCGGACCCTTCTCCCTCCTCGGGGAAAAGCCCCCAAAAGCCGCACACACGCTCTGCACGACTCTTTAAAGGGAGCACAGCTCTTGGGGGCTTTTCCGGGAGGTGGGGGAAGGGACTGACAGGCTGCCCTTCTCCCTCGGGGAAAAGCCCCCAGGTGCCGCACACATGCTCTGCGCGGCTCTTTAAAGGGAACGCTGAGCAGAGCCTCCTGCCTTCATTCGCATCTGGGATGCATACAGGCTCTGCTCAGCGCTCCTTTTAAAGAGCCGTGCAAAGCATGTGTGTGGCTCTTGGGGGCTTTTCCGGGAGGTGGGACTGACGGGCTGCCCTCTGTCCCTTCCCACACCTCCCAGAAACCCAGCAAGAGCCACTGCGAGGCTCTGCTCAGTGGTCCCTTGTAAGGGCTCCCTTTCGTCCCTCATCCCGCTTTGCTGGGAAGCCAGCAGAAGAGGTGCTGCACAGCCATCGCTGTTGCTCTGCTGACTTCAGTGAGAGCTGTGCAGCTTGCTCTGCTGGTTTCTCAGCGAAGCGGGAGGAGGGACGGAAGGGTTTAAAGCAAGAAAAGCGAGAGCCACTTACATGCTCTGTGCAGAATACCGGTATTTTTTTATTGCTTTCCCCCTCTAAAAACTAGGGGCGTCTTATGGAGCGAAAAATACGGTAGTTCTTTTCCCCTCCCCTGTTTATTCCAGCAACAACCCTGTGAGGCGGGTTAGGCTGAGAGACTGTGACTGGCCTGAAATCAGCGTTGTGGCTGAGTGGGGATTCGAACTCTGGTCTCCCAGATCTTAACCACCGCTCCACCCTAGGAGCTCGGAGCTGGATCTGCCACTTGGCCTTGTCTTTCTCTCTTTGCAGAATCCACCAGCGCTCGGGTCTTCTACTTCAGCATTTTCTCCATGCTCTGCCTTGTGGGTCTGGCCACATGGCAGGTCTTCTACCTCAGACGATTCTTTAAAGCCAAGAAACTCATCGAGTGATTGAGCTCCGGTTTGGGCACAGGGGGAGAGGCAAGAAGTGGGCGGCCCCCCTCTACTGGACTCCCCTGCCTAGTTTTGCCATGGATCTAGCCTACAACCTGTTAGGTGTGAACCATGCTCAATCTCTCTCTGCTGAATTATTCCACTCCGAAGGTGACTGCATTATTTCCCCCCGGGATTTCCTTGTGACCAGGACTCTCAGTGGAACCTGACAACTGGACTGGATCTCTTTGCTAGCCAGGAATGGAGCCGCTCATCAGACAAGGCATGGATTCTGGGGAGCAGATTAGAAAACCATTTGCTGTTCCTCCCAAACCGACCGTGGTGCTTGTTTGCTCTGCATGGTGGTGGTGCTGGGGATGTGGTGGGGCGGGTGTTTTAATTAGACTAGGTAATTTAAGTCCCAACTGCTGAGTGTAATACTTTGGAAGTAATAAATTTTGGTTCCTAGATATTGCTTCTGTTTTGGTGGGTGGGTGAGGGGAGAGTTATGGCAAACAATGCAGGAGGGTCTTGCCTCTCCTTGCCTCATCTGGAGTCAGGAAAAAGGTATTCTACAGGGTCTATGATGTGTGGATTTTGGTAGACTGGATAAAGGCCATAAAGACGGCTTTTTTCATATGGAACTCACAGGAACTCAGTTCTGGCACCTCTCAGGTGGGTTCCAGCACCTCTTTCTCTAGAAAAATAGCACAGGCCACAGACAATTTACAGGTGTCACCCCGGTTACGCAGAGCTTAAGTTTCCCAGGTAGCATGTCTGTATGTAAAATTGCAAATAGTGGGGAACAACATCTATAAAGCCTGTAAATACTCTGGAAACCTTTGAAAAAGCAGCAGCACTCACCAGGCTGGCATGAATGGTGGCTCTCAGTCTTCCGCATCGCTGGAGGAAGATGCGCAGTGTAAAGGATGAGGGGTCAGCAAACTTTTTCAGCAGGGGGCCGGTCCACTGTCCCTCAGACCTTGTGGGGGGCCAGACTTTTTTTTGGGGGGGGGGATGAACGAATTCCTATGCCTCACAAATAACCCAGAAATGCATTTTAAATAAAAGGACACATTCTACTCATTTAAAAATACGCTGATTCCCGGACTGTCTGCGGGCCGGATTTAGAAGGCGATTGGGCCAGATTCGGCCCCTGGGCCTTGGTTTACCTACCCATGGATTAGACTTTGGGTGGGGAGTGTGTTATTGTGGACACCCTTCTGTGGCTTGTGTGGCCAGAGGGAAAAGCAGTAGAGGCAACTCTTTGTAGGTTACCTTTCAGCTGCAGGAACGACAGAGGGGACCTGCACACACACTGATCTCTCTCCTTCCAGGGAATCTAGGGGCATTATTGCAAATTGAGGATCTCTTTCAGTCAAGCACTTGAGGGTACAGAGGAGGGACGGTGATGGGTATGGTAGGGTATGTCCTGTGAGACAGGGAGGCCAGGAAGACTGAATTTGGCCCCATCCCTGAGGATGATTTGAGAAATCTGTGGTGGTTGATAGTACTATCAGTGACTACCTGGTGTTATAAAAATGGAACCTCCATATTTAAAGGGAGTTTGGGAACATCTCCAGTTTTTGAGTTTTCAGATTAGGCCACACCAAAGCAAGCACCTTAGATCTCCCTCACTTCGAGGAGAGAATTTCGAAGCATGTGTTTTTAACAATCCCATCAGAAGCCATGGAATTTGTGCACGCGAGTCCTTCTCTGCTCAGCACAGCTTCCCACCAGCTAAGCAAGTGTAGGGCTGCAGTTTCTAAGAAGCATGTTGGCTGAAGTCTGCCATAACTCAGGAGGCTGGGAAGGGCTCTCTGCACATGTTCAGAAGCCCTCGCTGCTTCTTAATTACAGGAGTTAAAAGTGTTCGCCTTAAAAACAGGTTCCGACGCACCAGGTCCTGTCCCTCAAATGGGTTAGAGCAAAATTTGCTTGCGTCTCCCACTTCCTGTTGCAACTTTATGCACATATTACTGCCTTGTCAGCCTAACTCGCCCTCTCTTCTGGAACATAAAAAGACGACAAATTCGCAGCAAGGTTGTATTAAAATAGTCAATACATTTTTAGTGTTAAATCTGCATGCATTTCTTTATACGGATAAGATACAAAATTTGCCCCCTTCACCCTGTGCCCTTGCCAGAACTGCAGCCATTGACTTTGTGGCCATGTCCATAACGAAAAATTAAACTTAATTCCTTGCCTGTTTTAACTGTCACAACTCAGAGGAGTTTCCTTCACTCACATACCAGGGATGAGTTTTTCTAACTGCTGTCAATCTCATTCTTCTTATTGAACTAAATGACTTTTTTGAGGCCCCTTCCAACGTTAACATTCTATTCTATGGGTGTCAACCATGCTTATATGACAGGGTTGCCAACTTATCAAAAAGAAAAACAGCCTGACCTGCTCCTGTGCATTTATCAGCAGCTTGATCTGCAAAAACCAACAGAAGATGTTTCCGATGGCATGGAGATGGTACTTGTATGCAGATCTAGTTGTAGTGTTAACGGCAGCCCTTTCCTATCGGATGCTGTGGGACTACAACTCCCTGCACTGGCTATGTTGGTTTGAGCTGATGGGAATTGTAGTCCAAAACATCTGAGAGGGCACCAGACTAGGGAAGCCATAGGACTTGCAAGGGCCAAATAATGGGCAAGCTCATTGTAAGGTACAACTCAAAAGAGATTCATTTTCACCCTGTCCTTCAACACGCAAACGATCCTGAATCAGGGTATATCAAATATAAAATGAAACTTAACAGTACAACAATTCCAGTAAACAAACAAATATTAATATGAAATCAAGCAGTATGACAACTTACCCTCCTTACTACAAAAGTCAGTGGCTTAATACATCAAGAACCCATGTCATAAAAAGCCTGGCTAAAGAGGTAAGTTTTCAGCTGGTGCCCAAACACTAGCTGGATCTCAAGAAGGAAGTCATTCCAATGCCAGGGAGCCACCACCATGGAGGTCCTTTCATGAGCTACGGAGGTACAAACTTCACTCGGTGATGAAGTAACTTATCCCCCAGAGACGCTGCCTTTGGGTTGTAGTTTTGTAATGGTGTATATATATATATATATATCACAATTCTTTGGTGACCTTCAACAGCAAAATCAGTTGAAGGTTATCTTTTGTTTCCAGGATGAGGAACCGGTGGCCCTCCAGAAATTGTTGGGACTCCAAATCCCATCATCTCTGGACAGCATGGCCAGCAGTGAGGGATAATGGAAAGTTGAAGTCCCAGCAACTTGTGAAGGGGATAGTATTCTCCGATTCCATTTGGATCAGAGGATTCCTCTGTAGCAACCAAGCATGAAGAGAAACGGACTCCCTTCTCACCCCATTAATGTCCCTTGTGGGAGAAAGGTTCTTCCACTGCTCTGCCCCAACACTGACAACTGCCAATTGGGGGCGTCCTCTGTTGATGCTCCAGCAGTCCTCCGTTACAAATTCCCGTCCCCCTCGGCGTGGGGCGCCTTCCACGCCAGCCAGGATGGGGGCAAAGCCTCAGGGGCGGCAGTGGCAGTCTCGTTCCAGGCGGATTGCTCGAATGACCAACGAGCCGTCCTCTTTGAGGAACACGAAGGGCATCGGTGCCCGGCGGGTCTGGCAGCAGTGTCTCTGTTGAGAGAGAAGCAGCAGGAGGAAGGGCTCAGGTTCAGTCCTTGATGGCATCTCCAGGCAGGGCTGGGAGAGACCCTGGTCTGAAACCCTGAAGAGCTGCTGCCAGTCAGTGTAGGCAAAACTGTGCTAGAGGGATCTGGCTTAGTAGAAAGCAGCTTCCTGGGTACAATTTATTCACTTACCATCCAAAGATAACAGGAGGGCCAACCCTAGCCTTGTTTCGCTCTCCGGAAGACAAGAACACAAGAGGGAGCCCTTAAAAAGGCCCAGCCAGGAAGAGAACAGCAAGGACCCTAAGGAGCTGCTGCCAGTCCGAGTGGGCAATACTGAGTTATGTAGACAAATAGCCTGAACGGGAATAAGGCACCTTCTTAGGTTCCCTGGGGAGGGACTATAGCGCAGTGGGAATTAACCCCTGCTTTGCAAGCAGAAGCTCGCCAGGGTCATCCCTATAATTGCTGATTAAAAGGATCTCATCCATCTCAGAAAAGACTTCTCTGCCCGTGATCAAGGCCAGATCCATCACTTGGCATCTTGACAGCAAGAGCCAGAGGTCGCTCCCCGCCCTTGCTCTGAAATCTGACCTAAATCTGCATCATTAGATATAAATTGGCATGTTGCAGAATTGTGCCCTGAAATGTTTAGGTCACCAGCGATACCCCCACAGCTTCCGATGTCCCAGAGGAGGGGCCCATACTTAGTCAGGAGCAGATTCCCTTGTTTGGCAGCCCAGAAGGTCACACCTTCAATCCCTGCATCTCTGGGAGCAGGTGCTGGGAAAGATGGGCCCTTCTCTGCCCTAGACTCTGGACAGGCACTGCCGGTCAGAGCAGACTGTACAGGGTTAGCTCAGGAGGTGCGCAAACTGTGGTTCCTCGGCCTAATTTCATACGGCTCTCTGAGAGGTGCTCTGTACCTGCTTGGCTTGCCCATCGGGCCGACGGCTCGGCTGCTCAAGTCCGCAGTCTTGAATCCAAAGGGCCAGCGGAGGGGCCTTGTCCTTTCGTCGGCAGCGGCACCCAAGGCACTGGGTGAAGACGAAGGACACCGGGTGCAGCACCCAGCTTTGCCAGCCAAGATCTGGGGGAGTAGGAAGTCCAGAAGGAAAAGGTGGGTGAAGATACAGGAAAGGTGGTGGGGCAGGAAGCTGCAGTGCAGACAGGGGGTCATTCTCCTCCATGAAACCCCTGGATTAGGGGAGGGGAACTTTTGCAGGATTCCAACTCCCAGTAGCCCCCAGCAGCATGGCTAATGGCCATTGGGCGATGGGAGTTGTAGTGCCTGACAGATCCCCTACACCTGAGGCTGAAACAAAAGGGTTAGGTGAGAGAACCCTCCCTCTTGCCATTTCTACATTCTAGACCCCTCTCCAAATCTGCATTTGTTTTGTGTTTGGGTATCTGAGTGTATCATGCAGTTCACCCCTCAAGGGGGCACCACAGTTTAAGTGGAAAACATGGCTGCCACAAGTGCATTGTGGGTAATACTCTTGAGAAAATGGAGGTAAGAGTCGAAAATTGCTGGAATGCTTCAGAGTAGAGTGCATTAACATTTATTAGCATTAGTAAACCGGAACCTGAGGAGACTGTCAATATTTTTGTTCTTTCAGGTCGGTTCTTAAAAGTGCCTCGTTTCCTTGGCTTTTAATTAAACGGCTCCACTATCCAGCCAGGATGGGCAATCTCAGGTCTGAAGGTAGCTTTCAGGCATAGGAACCAACCCTTACGGACCAAAGTCCCTTTTGTCTCCCCCCATAAAATATTTGAGGGGGCTGGGCCCCCCAAAGTTGATGCTATATTGCTCTCGGCAAGTGTCCCTATTTTCCAGGGACAGTCCCAGGTTTGCAGAAGCCATCCAGGTTTCTGATTTTATCCTAGAATGTCCCACTTTTACTTAGGACGTCCCTATTTTCACTGGAGAAATGTTGCAGGGTGTGCACCTTCCACTTTTGCCTCTGAAACCCTGGGAGACCTGGGATCTTCCCTTCCGACGGAGGGAAATCATCCCTGATTATCTTCAGCCCCAATAATGCCCCTTTGCTTGCCTGGTGGGAGGATAGAGAAAGGTGGGTGTGCAAATGAAGCTTTGATGCCCCCCCCTTGCCACTTTTCCCTCTGGCACTGCCAACCACTGGCCCAGTGGCATAGCGTGGGTTGTCAGCACCCGGGGCAAGGCAAGTAATTTGCGCCCCCTAACCTGTGGATTTGCCCTAACCCCAGATGTTGCGCCCGGTGCGGCCGGCCCCCCCCTGCACCCCCCACGCTACGCCACTGCACTGGCCAGTGGCTCCTGGAAGGTTGTCTAGAAGGGAATGCAGCCCTTAAGAAAAGGCTCCCCACCCCTGGCTTAGCATTACCTTCCAACGTGACATGGTGGGAAATTTGGGTGCAGCTTTCTCTTCGGACCAGCAGTGTCTCATTGGACGAAAGATCTGTTTGGGGAACAGGTGGGAGAAGAATGAAATTCGAAAGGCACTTCCTTTATTATTAGGACTAAGGAAAAGGCCACAAAATAGTGGCAAGGTTTTTAAGTTGTATTCATTCAACTTGTTTTTATTATTGCTTGTTAGCCGCCCTGAGCCCGGCCTTGGCTGGGGAGGGCAGGGTATAAATAAAAATTATTATCATTATTATTATGGGTTTCTTGGAACTCTTCCCCAGCCAAAGATGTTACAGAAAGGATTTTGGGGTGAAGTGGGCTTTGGGGAGATAAGGAACCTAAAACGGATACAAACATTAGGCTTGATTCTGCAGACATAAAGTCACCTCATTTCCAAGGTTGAGGTTGCAGGCTGTATATGTCCCTCCCAGGGCCAAATTAAGACCTTTTAGAGACCCAAAGCACTTAAAAGATTATGCTGGCCCGCACTATATTGATTCAAAATAAAAAGCAATATTATACTTTATAATAAAAAAAAGAAAAAAAGAAAGCATAGATTTATTGCAGCACATGACGGGATCTGAACTCCTCACATTATTTTGATCTAGATTAGTAGGAATACCCCCTGGAGATAAGGAATAAAAAGAAAATAGAAAAATTGGGGGAAAGTTTGTAGTGGAGTGTAAGGAAGCCTAACAAAGTTGTGATTTTCCCCTTGATGGGAGGTATTCCTACTAATCTAGATCAAAATAATGTGAGGAGCAGTGTGGAAGTGATATTAATTTGGGATTACCAGCAGGTGTGTAACAGTTGCTGGTCTCAACAAATGTCCCCCAGTTTTGGTAACTCTCCCCATTCCACAGATGGGACTACCAAGGCTGAAAGTGAGCATTTGGCCCAACATCTCACAGCAATTCCTTGGCAGAGGGAGGAATTTGAATCCACATCTCCAAGCTTCCTACGCATCAACACTAGGTATGTTGAGCTTTTCAGACTGAGCTGTTTGCTCCTGTCGATCTCAGTAAAAATGTCTGCCAAATTGAAAAGATGGACCTTTCCCCCCGCATGCTAGAAAAAACTTCACATGCTACATTTCTGTCTGTTGAGCTGCTCAGACAGCCATAAAAACAGGGCTTTAAAAAAAAAAAAGTAGCAGCAACTTTTATCTCAGTTTAATTAGCGGTACTTGGTGAGGCAAAAGGAAAAGGAAGATTATTGTTAGGTGAGTTTATGCAGAGGCTTAAGTAATTTCAGAAGCTGTGCTTTCTGACCCATAAGCCCCTCACTATCAGTGGTAAGTGGTGAAGGAAAAGACACTCTGTACATGCTTTAAAGGTAAAGGGTAAAGGGACCCCCGACCATTAGGTCCAGTCGTGGCCAACTCTGGGGTTGCAGCGCTCATCTCGCTTTATTGGCCGAGGGAGCCGGTGTACAGCTTCCGGTCATGTGACCAGCATGACTAAGCCACTTCTGGCGAACCAGAGCAGCGCACGGAAACGCTGTTTACCTTCCCACCGGAGCGGCACCTATTTATCTACTTGCACTTTGACGTGCTTTCGAACTGCTAGGTTGGCAGGAGCAGGGACCGAGCAACGGGAGCTCACCCCGTCGCAGGGATTCAAACCGCCGACCTTCTGATGGGCAAGTCCTAGGCTCTGTGGTTTAAGCCACAGCGCCACCCGCGTCCCTTGTACATGCTTTAGGGAACTGATATTTCAGGGTAGCCTTGGCGTTGAAAGCAGATCCTGGAGCCAAGACCCAGTGCCGATCAAACCCCTGCCTTGGGGTTGGGATAAGTGGGCAGGTCAAGGTGAGGGATGCAGAAGTGGGGTGGGAATGAAGACTCACTGAAATGCTGCCCCCCACTGGACAGATCCGGCAGTTCCATCATTTCCCAAGCTTCATGCGCCTGCCTCCTTGTGCCAGCTGCGATCCTGGGGGGGCTGTCCAACCGGAGCAACCGGAGCGTGGCAGAGCCCACTTCCTGGAGGGCCCGCTCCCTGCAGCTGCCGGAGGAGACAGAACAGGCAGAGATCAGCTACAGGTTCTACAGCTTGCCAATGTCGCTTGGGGAAGGGCAGATCACATGCTTTGCATGCAGAAGGCGCCGGGTTCAACCCCCGATGGCATCTCCAGCTAGGGAGAGATGCTGCCAGCCAGTGTGGACATTACTGAGCTAGATGGCCCAATGGTCTGAGTTGATAGGAGGCAGCTTCATATGTCCTTCTGCTGTTGCAATGCCACTTCTGTTTGAGCTTTCAAAACCACACAAGCACAGCATGGGTTTCATTAGTGGGGGAAACGTCTCTCACCCTTGCAGGAGAGGTAGCTTGTGCAAAAAGGCACAGGTATGAATTTGGGAGAAATAAGGTTCAGTTTGCATTATCGCAGGAGCCTATCTAATTTGGGTTTCCTGAAACAATATGTGAAACAAAGCTTACGACACCTTCTTTCCTCCAAAAAGCTCCTTTTATCTTCACAACATCCCTGTGAGGTAGGTTAGGGTGAGAGGCAGTGATTAGCTCACAGTCACCCAGTGAGCTTCATAGCTGGGCTGGGATTCAAACTCTGGTCTCCCAGGCCCTAGTCCAACAGTTCTCCAACAACAACAAAATTGCACAAAACTGTATTAGGGGAAAGTGTGCAGCAAAATGCACACATCTTGGTGAAAATGGTATACAAAGCTGCACTGATTTTAGAACAAATTGCTTGCAGAGATTTGTATATTAGGAGAAATGTGCAGTAAAAGCTGGCTGTTTTTATGAGGAATTTTTCAATAAATTGCAAACTGCTGGAGAAATGTTGCAAACTGAAGATTAGAAAAATGAGAAGCTGAGACAAAATGGGGCAGACTCATCCGTCCCATAGGCACAGGAGCAATCTCTTCTGAGGTTGCCAACAACAACAAAAAAATATAGCCCTCCCTGCTCTTCTGCTTTTAACAGCAGCTTGACGGGCAAGGGATTAGCAGGGGATGCATTCCCCCTTTAATATCTGCCAATAAAGCTGCTATAACAAAACGGAGGAGCAAAAGCTGGCTGGGAAACTGGCATCCAGTTCACTGAACAAGCAGGAGCCTAAACAAACCGAGAGAAACATCCATTGTTTCCAATGCCTATTGTTACTCAGATAACCTGCTGAATACATCCCTTTCTAAAAGGATTGTGCTTTCCCTTCCACCACAACTCTGTCCTCCAGAATGAGCCTCCTCTCTGTTTTAGCTCAGCTCCTGGCACCACACAGAGGTATGACTACAACAAATTTCGGGTGGCCTTTTCTGTCCTCTCTCTGCAACACAGTTCTCCACCTTCAAATTTAGCTACACAATCCTCCTCAGCCAAATTAATTTAATTTTAATAATTTATTTTAATAATTTTAATTTTAATGAAGCAGAACAGGCTAAGGAGGCCATTTCGGATCTGGAAGGGACTCCTGGATTTCTAATAGCCTGAGTGACATCGAAACAGCCAAAAGTGACACAGGTATAGAGGGAGTTGCCCTCTACTGAGTCAGGCGACTGGTCCATCCAGCTCAATATTGTCAACACTGGCTGGCAGCAGCTCTCCAAGGTTTCAGGCAGGAGAACCTGGAGCCTTCCCCGAATTAATATTGGGGAGCGATTCAGGGGCAAAGCCACCCAAGCAAACACCTGGAGTTCAGGGGGGCTGACTAGTTAACTAGCTACTCCTTCCTTGAAGGTTTTAAAGCGGAGGTTGAGTGGCCATCTGTCATGGGTGAGATCCCTCCATTGCAGGGGGTTGGACTAGATGGCCCCCAGGGGTCCCTTTCAACTCTACAATTCTATGACAGCATCCCTGACAGCCTGTGCCCAGCCTCTCCAGCAAAGAACAGCATACCACCTCCCAAGGAGGACGCCTGTTCCACTGTCAAAGAGTACTTATGGTTAAGACATTTCCCCCTAACATTTAGCCGAAATAATCCTCCTCCTTTCAAACAGTACAGGCAATTGTCTTTCCCGCCAAGCTGGTGCTGCTGACCAGCATGGCCATGGTTGCTTTAACGTCCCTTAAAATTGTTACTGTGCTCACAGGAGAAAAGCAGGAAGCATGTCCTTGGTCCACCAAACTCAATACTGCCTACACTGACTGGCTGAGATTTCTTTCCTAACAATGATCCTCTGTCTAGGTGATAGATATTCTACCTTTTGCACAATCCACAAGGTGGTTTATAGCAAGGCAACCATGCCGGCTGTCCCACAAGGACTGGACTAGTTGGTCTGCATTGAAGCAAGCTGAGCTAGCAGAAAGCGGCAGGGATAAGTTTGAATTGATTCCTCCCAACGAGAGCCCTTTTCGGACACAGTCCTATATGCCTGCTCACCTGGGAGGAAGTCCCATTGAACTCATTGGGGCTTACTACTGAGGAATACATGTGGGATTGGTCTGTTTTTGTTGGCTGTAGCAACAGCAAGGGGAAAGACCCAGAACTCTTTTATTATGCTTTTAGATGTGCTGGAAGCTGCCCAAAGTGGCTGGGGAAGCCCAGCCAGATGGGCGGGGTAAAAATAATAAAATTATTATTAATATTAATCCTCACCTCCCTTTCCTATAGGTGCCAGCCCCACTGGGGAAGGGCTGTGGCTCACTGGTAGAGCATCTGCTTTGCATGCAGAAAAGCCCAGAATCAGTCGTGCCGGACATCTCCCTGTACGGCTTGCAATGTCCCCTGCCTTGAAACCCTGGAGAGCTGCCAATTCGTGTGTTGGACCAGTGGCCTGACTCAATCTAAGGGAGCTTGCTGTGTTCCCATTGCATTCGGTAGGGCTTACTTCTGAGTAGGCACAGTTAGGACTGCACTTTAAAAGACTGCAGCTGCAAATCCTTTGCAAACTTTGTAAGCCCCTTTCAAACGTGGCAGAGTTTGCTTCCAAGTAAACACCTGTGGGGAAATGCTGCACAAGCTTGTGCTGGATCAGACAAAAGGGCTGTCTAGTCCAGGATCCTGCTCCCACCACTGGCCAGCCTTTGGGACCCTAACAAGCATGTTACGAAGGCAATGGCCATTCCCTGATGTTCATCCCCAGCAGCTGGCAATATCCTAGGATAGCTTGCCCCTGACCATGGGAGATCAATTTAGCCAGGATGTCTAAGACTCATCTATGGTCCTCAAGAAGTTGTCTAATTAATTTCC
Source organism: Podarcis muralis (assembly GCF_964188315.1). Lineage (NCBI taxonomy): Eukaryota > Metazoa > Chordata > Lepidosauria > Squamata > Lacertidae > Podarcis > Podarcis muralis. Next base: position 14,235,317 of record NC_135670.1, on the reverse strand, counting down.
ATTATTATTATTAAAAGGCAGCCACCGGTGACATGAATTGTGGCAGAGAGGTCTGCAAGTTAACCAGGTGCAATGGAAGCATGGGTTCTGTCTGTTCTGAAACCTCTGCCAAGCTGGTTGTGGGAAGAGTAACAACTGCCAGCAAAGTATCTCTGTTTCCACATTCTCTGCAGTACGCATCATTTCAAAAATCTCTGCCGTGTTCCCTGTAACTTTTCCGCATAGGGGAACGTACGAAGCTGCACCGTACTGAGTCAGGCCGTTGGCAGGCTGGCAGCAAGGGGTCTCCCCCAGCCATACCGGGAGAGGTGCAAGACTGAAGGGGGGAAATGACTGAACCTAGGAGCTTCTGCAATGAAAGCAGATGCTAAGACGCTCAACAGGATCTCAACCCTGGGACCATCTGCATGCAAACTTTCCCTACTCCCCTGATCACACAGTCTTCTTCGTTACCCTAAATAACAACCCTCTTCCCACCTGTCATCACATCCCAACGGACCAGCCCCACACCCCGCATTTCCTTCAAGACAACACACAACACTCCCCCCCCAACACCCATTTTAATCATCACAACAAACTTGCTAGGTACGCTAGGCTGGGGGGGCGGGGGGGAGCCTAGCTAGAGAGGAGGCCTGACCCCAAGCCACCCAGGGAGCCTCAGGTATTAAATCAGAGCCTCAGGTCCAGCCACCGCACCAGATAGTATTCCCAAATTGCAAGCACAAAAGGATCTGGCCAGCTGCTTACCTCTCATTGAGGGTAACGACAGACGACTCGAGCGGCTGTTCTTCATCAAGGCTGGACTCCCGGAGGAGGGCGAAGGACCCCCACGACGACATCCCTGTCAGCAACCCACTCACAAGCACCAGGTGGAACATGGCGCACGCCAGGAGGGTGCCACGCCAAGCCAGGCGGGCAAAGCCAGGGGGGAGAGAACAGCGGGGGTGCAGGGTAGCCTAGCCTGGCCAAGAATGCCAGCTAGACTAGGCGGGCGAAACTGGCTTGGGCAGAGCAAGGATGGAAGCAGAGGGACTGTGAGAACCCACTTTTATCTGCCTCTCCCCCAACACTGCCGTGACCTTGGCATTTTTCACAGGCAGGCTTGTGCCTTCCCTCAGAGGAATTGGAGAGGCAGCATCACGCGCCAGCTTCTGGGGGCCGTGTCCCAGCATTCGCCCTCCCACAAAAAAACCCTACCTCGTGTGGGGCGGGGGAATTAAAACCAGGAGCTGAGATTCAGCGTCAGAAGAACATGCTTGAAATAGCCCAACTCAGTTCTGGAAGGGTGGGCAAAGGAACTTCTGGGCATAAGCAGAGTGCTTTTAAAAAATAACAAAAACCAAACATCTGCACCTGGTGCAGGTCCCATTCCTTTCAATGGGGGCTGTGTGGGAGAACATTTCTGCTGCACTGGACCTGTTGGATTCCATGGTGGCGGCTTAAAAACCTTGTATTTCACCTCAGCCTGGGTGTTTCAGAGGCAAGATTGTGTTTCGCTGCATTAATGAACCTAAGAACATAGGCCTCCTGCTACCCTTAGGGGCTGGCTGTCCGCTGGGGGTGTCTCCTGGGCTATGCCTCCACCCATCGTGATTCAGAGCAGGCCTCTTCTCCACTCCTGCCACGGCCTTTGATTGACAGTTCAGCTGTCAGATAAGGTTCCTTTGACACCTTCATTCACCCCTTTTTCCCTGAAAGAAAAGGGGTGCCATTTTGTGGTTCACCTCAGGGGCCAAATGTCTTCCACCAGCCTTGCTTCAGCTGCTGTCACTGAGGATGTGGGCAGGAAGCAAGGCAGTGCGAAGGCCAGCGAGCTCTGAGGTTCTGCGTAGACGGCCTATTTCTGGGGTACATGCCTCTGCTCCCACCTCAAAAAGCTGTAGCTCCTACACAGAGGCAGAATAAGGGAGTAAGGAGGGCTGGCTGTCAGGCAGGCAGGCAGGCAAAAAACCCAATGCCTTTTCCTTCCCCCAGTTCAGGGGTCTGCAACCCGCGGCTCCGGAGCCGCATGTGGCTCTTTTACACCTTTGCCGCAGCTCCGGGGCGGATACTAGCGAGGGGAGGAGGCGCATTGTGCGCCCCAACACTCCCCACTGTGGCGGGCGCTGTACTGGCTGTGACGTCGCATGGGGGCGGTGCGTGCGTTAGTCATGCACCGTTCCGACGTCACCTTCCCGCCTTCTGTCAGATTGCGGCTCCGGAGATATATTTGTTTTAAATGTCGCAATGGTTTTGCGGCTCCCAGGTTTTTTTTCTTCGGAAACGGGTCCAAGTGGCTCTTTTTGTCTTAAAGGTTGCAGACCCCTGCCCCAGTTGTTACTGCTTGATGGGTCTATTGAGCAGGACTAACAATGGCTACATGGGACGCGGGTGGCGCTGTGGGTAAAACCTCAGCGCCTAGGACTTGCCGATCAAAAGGTCGGCGGTTCGAATCCCCGCGGCGGGGTGCGCTCCCGTTGCTCGGTCCCAGCGCCTGCCAACCTAGCAGTTCGAAAGCACCCCCGGGTGCAAGTAGATAAATAGGGACCGCTTACTAGCGGGAAGGTAAACGGTGTTTCCGTGTGCGGCTCTGGCTCGCCAGAGCAGCGATGTCACGCTGGCCACGTGACCCCGGAAGTGTCTTCGGACAGCGCTGGCCCCCGGCCTCTTAAGTGAGATGGGCGCACAACCCCAGAGTCTGGCAAGACTGGCCCGTATGGGCAGGGGTACCTTTACCTTTAACAATGGCTACAACCATTGGACTGCACAGCCCTTCACAAGAGGGTTCAGAGCCTTCAGAAAGAGGACTGTCCTCTGCAAAAGGGAATGTTCTGACTCTGCCCATCACTTTAAATTTCCCACAATGCACCAGAGACCACTAAATAGAATCACTCTGGGACGTTGTCGTAAATGTAAGATTACGAAAAATGAAGAAAGACTCACTTAGAAAAAAGAAGTTTATTACAATCATTTTTGTTATTTATTTATTCATTAGTGGGGTGGGGGGGAAGCTTTTTCAATTTGCGTATAAGAGTCAAATCTTAAATCTGATGTAAATATTTATGGAGAAGTTGTTTAGTGTTTGCAGATTACTTTAAAACGGAGACAATCCAACACTATTTATCTTCAGTTCTGACTGAATGAATTACATAATTCATACCTGGCTCATCGTCGTTTTCTTTTTATTTCCAGAAAAGGAAAATTTATTGCATTATCATATTGTGTGTGTGTGTGTGTGTTGCACCTTTAAAAAAGTGTTTTGCAGTTTCAGTGCATGATGAAAGTACTCCAGTTTTCAATAAAAAGATTATTTCATTGCTTTTGTAAAGCCCACCACTTTTAACTTTCCGTGAGGCCACAGCACATCCTGACCACCTTGATGAGACGCCTTCAGACCTAGAGGCAGCCCTGGCTGCTATAACCCCATCAATTGCTATTAGCCACAACAAACCCTCCTTGTCCGGAGGCAGCGTGTCCTGTGTATGTGATGGATATGAATAACAAAGCCACAGGCCCTGCTTGTGAGAAGGCCACACTGTTGGAGGTAAAAAGATGATGGGCTAGATGGGCCTTTGGTCTGATCCAGCCAAGGAAGGTTTTTTTGTTTAAATTGCTTAAAATGTTTACTCAGTAGATACAAAGATCAAGCTTTGCAAAAATAATAATAAAAGAGGACAAAGAAAAATATATTTACAATAACTGTAAGACATGTTTGCATCTTGTCATATAATTTGAGAGCACAATCAATCGTGTCCTTCACTCCAAAATTCATTGATCATCGCCAAGTCCTCCTAAAATATGTTATTTTCCAGATTTTAGCAATGAAGATTTTTTTTGCAGCTGTTAATAAGTTAGCTAGCTATTATTTTTGAATCTGCACTAATACTTGAATCTTTCAATGACCCAGAAGCATTTTTAATTTTTAATTTTTTTGCATCTAGAGGTAGTGAATGTCCTCCTAGCCAAGGTTGCTTTTAAGTGTGTGGGGTTTTCCCTTTCATTCCTTCTTAAAAATAAACCCAAGAAACAGTGCCCGCTTTCATCTGACAGGTTGGGGGGTGAGGAGGAGACCTCGACTTCTCTTTTCTCTTTCCCCTTTTCTCCCCCTCCTCAAAGCGAGACATTCCTGCGTTAACAGGGAACTCTTGTCTCCTTAGCCTATAAATAGCGTCCCAGGTTGACTTGGGGGGGGGGGCGGTATGTGTGCATGAAAAAAAGTGTGTGCAGGATGGGGGGAGCAACATGACCGAACGGTGGAATCTGCTAGGAGATTAGCCGTCCGCAGACACAGCACACTGCACCTGCTTCCAAGGTCTTCACATCAAGGGCTGAGGGTGGGAAGTGGGGGGAGTTGCTAACTGGACTGAAGCATTAAATTAGCTGCAGCCATGGCTGGGCGATGGGGGGGGGGGCGGACAAAATGGGGGACTAGTCTGCGGGTGCCTGGCTCTTTTGAAGTCAATCCAGGCCCTTCTCTCTGAATAGTCCCTTTTCTTTAAATAATCATAATAAAAGGAATTATCTAGCCCTTTGCGATAAGGATGGGCGAAGGGAACAGCGGTGCTGTCAGGACAGGGTTTAGAACTGTAGAGTTGGAAGGGACCCCGGCGGTCATCTAGTCCAACGCAGGAATCTTTCCCCCGAACACTGGCCTCAAAGCCACAACCCTGAGACCGAGAGTCTGCCGACTGAAATATCAAGAATAGAAACATAGGCAACTGCCTTACACTGTTAGGCCCCTGGTCCATCTAACTTAGTATGGTCTCCACTGACCAGCAGCACCTCTCCAGGGTTTCAGACAAGATGTTCCCAGCCCCAACTCTACAGCTGGGACCTTCTGCATTCAAAGCAGATGTCCTGTCCCTGAGCTACAGCTCTTATCCTCCAAACAGAGTCACAGTCACATTTTCAAGTAGGACACCTTGAACTGGACCAGGTAGCTAACTGGCACAAGGCTTTGGGGCTGGCGATGACTCACAGTGCCACTCGCCAACGTGGCAGCTACATTTGGCACGATCTTCAAGGGCAGCCCCAAGTAGAGCGCCTTGCAGCAGTCCAGGTGGGAGGTGATGGGCACCTGCGGCCAGGAACAGCCACAGCTAGGGCACCAGCCGTAAGTGAGCAGTTTGTCAGTTTGGGCACATGGAGTTGTCCTTTCCGCTGAAAAGTCCAGAACCAGAGTCTGTTCCTCTGCATCTTCTTGTCCTCATCATGTGATTCACCTAACCGACAATCCGCTTGTATCCAGATGCAGAGAATAAGCTCTTCTACTTGGGATGGGAAACCTGCAGCTAAGAATGGGTGGATCTGTTTGTTTTTGTTTCTTGTTTTTACGGTCTTAAAACCAACTCTCTATAATTCAACATCAGTTTGCAATTATTTAAAGAGTCCTTGTTAAAATTATCTATCATTTGAGAGCAGATTTCTCTTAATGCTGTAAATTTTACCTAATGCACATTTTTGCAAAGCTGCTACCCTTAATATGAGTGTGTTTGTTCTTTTCACTAATACTGTACTTTTAAAAAAAATATATATGACTTGATTGAAGAACTGCATTGCAAAATACAGAGAAGTGTGAATTTCACAGGGTGCAGAAGAGGCAAAAGGGATGTCCTGGGGCTGAATATATCCATGAACTGAAACCCAAATGCCTTTGTCTGGGTTGCAAGGGCCATTCTCATTTCTGCAGAACAGCTGCCAGAGGCAGAAGAGCCAGACTACTCCCCCCCCCTGCAATTAGCTGGCAATCTTGTGAACCACATCCTCTCAGGGCCAAGCTTTTGACTCTAAAAGTGTCTTGTTTTTAACACCTTAAGTGTGCAGTAGGTTTGTCTTTTCAAACTGAAAGTTGCATCAGCTGGGGTTGGGGATGATAAATTAGCTGGATCGGGTGTTTGCATTGGGGAAATTTCCACCCTGCACTCCATTTATAGAATCATAGCATTATAGAGTTGGAAGGGTCATCTAGTCCAACCCCCTGCAATGCAGGATTTATTTATTTTGGCCCAGTGTGGGGTTCAAACCCACGACCCTGAGATTAAGAGTCTCATGCTCTACCGACTGAGCAGTGGTACTACAGATCTTCCTCGGGAGCACATGAAGGGAGTAAGGGGTCAAACTGCCCTTTCCCTGCTTGCTCCTGAGCCTTCACTGCATGAAGTGAAGGTACAGGGAATCAGGCAGAGGGGGCCTTCTTGGCAGTGGCACCTTCCCATCGTATGTCAAGGAGACAAAAGAACTACACAACTTTTAGAAGACATCTGAAGACAGCCCTGTATCAGGAAGTTTTTAATGTTTGACGTTTTATTATGTTTGTACAGTATATTTGTTGGAGGGCAGGGTAATAATAATAATAATAATAATAATAATAATAATAATAATAATAATACAGTGGTACCTCGGGTTAAGAACTTAATTTGTTCTGGAGGTCCGTTCTTAACCTGAAACTGTTCTTAACCTGAAGCACCACTTTAGCTAATGTGGCCTTCCGCTGGCGCAGCGCTTCTGCTGCGCGATTTCCGTTCTCATCCTGAAGCAAAGTTCTTAACCCGAGGTCCTATTTTTGGGTTAGCAGAGTCTGTAACCTGAAGCGTCTGTAACCTGAGGTACCACTGTAATAATAATACTCCTCTTGGAGGCCCTTCCAACTCTATAGTTTTATGAAATGACAGCCTGGAGCCCCCCAAAGTGGCAGGGAGGTGCCCTGGAAATTCGAACCAATGCTCAGCAAAGGCCAGGTATCATCTAAACTTCCCGTAAGCTTTGTGTAAGCAAATGAGCTGGACTGGTCAAGAAAGCAGTCTGCTGGCTGAGCCCCAGGCCTGTTTTGTTCCTCTTGGAGAAAGGGGGGCAGGAAGGGGAGCGAGAGGCCAGAATGCCAGGATTGTCTCCTTGCTCTGCTCCAGCAAACTACATCCTGGGCCTGCCAAACACCCCTCAAACTCACCCACCCCGGAGGAACAAAGGAACATTGCCAGTGGCCTGACAAGTGTGGGGCAGGTGCCCAGACAGAGATGCTGGGGGGCGGGGGGGGAGAAGGTTGAGAACGCGCTGCAAGCACAGGTGGGGCACAGCAAGCAAAGGGACGGCCATCGCTCAAAGCCGCAGGTGTGACCAACCAGGGCATTTCGGTTTCTTTTTCTAATAATAATAATAATTTATTATTTATACCCCACCCATCTGGCTGGGTTTCCCCAGCCACTCTGGGCGGCTTCCAACAGAATATTAAAATACAATAACCTATTAAACATTAAAAGGTTCCCTAAACAGGGCTGCCTTCAGATGTCTTCTAAAAGTCTGGTAGTCTCTCTGACATCTGGTGGGAGGGCGTTCCACGGGCGGGTGCCACTACCAAGAAGGCCCTCTGCCTGGTTTCCTGTAACTTGGCTTCTCGCAGCAAGGGAACTGCCAGAAGGCCCTCGGCGCTGGACCTCAGTGTCCGGGCTGAACGACGGGAGTGGAGATGCTCCTTCAGGTATACTGGGCTGAGGACATTTAGGGCTGTAAAGGTCAGCACCAACACTTTGAATTGTGCTTGGAAACGTACTGGCAGCCAGTGTAGGTCTTTCAAGACCGGTGTTATAGGGTCTCGGCGGCCGCTCCCAGTTACCAGTCTAGCTGCTGCATTCTGGATTAGTTGTGGTTTCCGGATCGCCTTCAAAGGTAGCCCCACATAGAGCGCATTGCAGTAGTCCAAGCAAGAGATAACTAGAGCATGCACCACTCTAGCGAAACAGTCTGAGACAGCCTTAATATGCAGATGCAGGCAGCCTTCCTCAAGAAAGGCAAACGCAGAGTGGCAGTGGTTTGTGAGAGTGGCTCTCTGCACATGCTCAGAAGGCTGCCCTGCCCTTGCCACACACAGGTCCCCGAGGGCCAGAAAGCCCTGCCACCCCTCCCTAGAGCATGATGTGCACTTGAAGTCTTTCCGACACCCACCCGCCCTCCCAAAATAACACCCCTCTTGTCTTCCTGCCTCTGTGGTTCCTCCCCACTCTGTCTCACCTCAGCATCTTCTTCTGAGCTCTGAGCCCCAGAAGCTACTTTCACTCCTAACCACACAGCTGTGCAGATTGCAGCCGCGATGTGGCCGACAACCTTCCCTGCCGCTCACTTAATGCTGTGGGGGCTCTGGATAGCTGCCCCCTTTGCTAGCACCTTTCTGGCCCCAGACCTGAGCACGGTGAGAGGGCCTGAAGGGGAGGGCAGAGGTGAGGGTGAAGGGGGGGGGGCTCAGGTGGCCGAGGAGGGTGGTGTGCAAGGGATTTATTCAAGTACTGTTGCTTGGCATGCCATGCCCGCCTGATTCTCCCTGACGGGGCTCCTGTGCTTTTAATAGCTGCCTTACAGGCAGACATTCAACTGGTGTAGCTTAGGAACACAGGAAGCTGCCCTTTACACTGAGTCAGGCTGTTTGTCCATCTAGCTCAGTGTCGACTACACTGACTGGCAGCAGCTCTCTGGGGTTTCGGATTGGGGACATGGTTTGTTCATTTTGGGAGTCAAAAGCACAGGCGTCAGAAGAAAAGATGGCTGCCCAAGGGAATAAAAAACGAAGTGTCAGGGCCATGGGTAGGCAAACTAAGGCCCAGGGGCCGGATCCGGCCCAATCGCCTTCTAAATCCGGGAATCAGCGTGTTTTTACATGAGCAGAATGTGTCCTTCTACTTAAAATGCATCTCTGGGTTATTTGTGGGGCCTGCTGGTGTTTTTACATGAGTAGAATGTGTCCTTTTATTTAAAATGCATCTCTGGGTTATTTGGGGGCATAGGAATTCGTTCATTTCCCACCAATATAGTCTGGCCCCCCACAAGGTCTGAGGGACAGTGGACCGGCCTCCTGCTGAAAAAGTTTGCTGACTCCTGGTCTAGGCCAAATGGGGTTGCCAGCAATGGATAGAATTAAGATTGTAAAAGAGAGAAAAATTGAGGGGGGGGGGGGATCGTTTGTGATACTCCCTGGAGGGATTAAATTAACCCTCTCTGTGCCTTTTGCTTTTGTCTCAGTCCCAATTGACTCAGATGTTCCAGGATTTTATGAGGCAGTTCAATAAAACCTACCTGAGCCAAGAAGGTAACAGCAGCATTGATTCCCATTGGGTTAGGGTGTGGGTAAGGGAAGATGGCGGGAGGGGAGGGGTCCTCTCTGGGGAGAACAAGCCCCACACGTTGAGCACAAGATTCCTGCATTGCTGGGGGTTGGACTAGATGACCCCTGGGGCCCCTTCCAGCACTACAGTTCTATGATTCTGTGAGAGCGATAATAGAATTCACAGTCAGTTTCATGGCTGAGCAGAACCGGGTTCCTCTCTGCATCCTGGCTTTTCTGCAAGACTTTGAATATTGGCTCCCCGCGACAACCCAGCTTGAAAAACTACTTGCAGCTCTTTGGCAGCAAGCAGGAGCCTCTGAGCATGAGGAGAGTGCTTTCTGAGGCTAGGCTTCTTGGGCTGAGGTTCAAGACAGGAACAAAAGAATGATGATGATGGGGAATGTCTCTTCAGATCGAGGATGGGGAAACTGTGGCCCTCTTGACCTTGCCGGACTCTGACTCCCATCAGCCTCCAGGCAGCATAGCTAATGGGCCAGCGAGGATGGGAGTTGGGGTCCAGCTACATCTTCTGAAGAGCCTGACAGGTTCCCCCCACCTGCTCTCTAATTTGCATCTCTTGGCTTGCTCCAGAATGTGGAATATGCACAACCTTTGGGCTGTGTTTGTGGGACTCTTGCTGCTTATTCTCCTTCTCTGGGGGCACCACTGATTCTCCCTCCTCCACTGTCTCCTCTTGATTTCTGACCCCAGAGATGCAATATCGGTTCAAGGTCTTTGTGCAGAACTTAGAAGTCAGTCGGTGGCTGCAGGCTGAGGAGTTAGGGACGGCGCAGTACGGGGTCACCTGCTTCAGTGACTTGACAGGTAAAAGTGTGTGTGTGTGTGTGTGTGTGTGTGTGTGTGAGAGAGAGAGAGAGAGAGAGAGAGAGAGAGAGAGAGAGAGAGAGGAGGCTGGATGTTAGGTAAAGGTAAAGGTACCCCTGCCCATATGGCCCAGTCTTGACATTGTTGTGCGCCCATCTCACTCAAGAGGCCGGGGGCCAGCGCTGTCCGGAGACACTTCCAGGTCACGTGGCCAGCATGACAAGCTGCATCTGGCAAGCCAGAGCCACACACGGAACGCCGTTTACCTTCCCGCTGGTAAGCGGTCCCTATTTATCTACTTGCACCCGGGGGTGCTTTCGAACTGCTAGGTTGGCAGGCGCTGGGACCGAACAACGGGAGCGCACCCCGCCGCGGGGATTCGGACTGCCGACCTTTCGATTGGCAAGCCCTAGGCACTGAGGCTTTTACCCACAGCGCCACCCGCGTCCCGGCTGGATGTTGGGTGTTATTAAATTAAAGGGCATCACAGAGACGAGGCTGGGCTTGCCCAGTGGGCCACGTTTTTCTTAATCTTGCCAGGGCCTTGTGACATTCTCAGGCAGGTAGGAATTCAACTGGAGAAAATTGTAGCCAATAAAGGCTGCACCTGTTGGATTTCAGTTTGTGGAGGAGCTAATGCCGGTAATTTCAGATGAAACGAAACAAAACCATTGGGTGGTGAAGGGGAGAGGGTCTGTAGCTTTACCTCTGAATGTTTCAAACTCAACAAGACCTTGACGGCTTCTAGGGCAGGATTCAGGTATCAACTGGGGCTCAGGAAGCAGCAGCAGGCCAGGAAAAATCATACAAAATAATTCAGAACGCTCGAACTCCAGACCACCCAGTGAAGCTGAAGATTCAGAGCAGACAAAAAAGGAAGTCCTACCTCACACAGAACCTAGTTAAAACTTTGGAGCTCACTCCCACAAGACGTAGTGGCATATCCCAGCTGGTCAAAAGCTCTCAAGGAGGGTGTGAAGCAGGGCCAGTGAGGGGTATTGTTTGGGGAGCAGCCCAAGGGGCAAATAGAGAAGCCTGGAGGCAGGGCCGGATTTAGGTTTGATGAGACCCTAAGCTACTGAAGGGAATGGGCCCTTTATAGGTCCAGCTGTCCTTTGTCAACAACAAATTATCACTGGTTTTTGTGTTGAATATATGCTATATAGGGACGCGGGTGGCGCTGTGGGTAAAACCTCAGTGCCTAGGACTTGCCGATCGTATGGTCGGTGGTTCGAATCCCCGTGGCGGGGTGAGCTCCCGTCGTTCGGTCCCAGCTCCTGCCCACCTAGCAGTTCGAAAGCACTCTTAAGTGCAAGTAGATAAATAGGTACCGCTTACCAGTGGGAAGGTAAATGGCGTTCTGTGTGCTGCGCTGGCTCGCCAGCTGCAGCTTCGTCACGCTGGCCACGTGACCCGGAAGTGTCTTCGGACGGCGCCGGCTCACGGCCTATAGAGCGAGATGAGCACGCAACCCTAGAGTCGGACACATCTGGCCCGTATGGGCAGGGGTACCTTTACCTTTTTATATGCTATATGGTAATTTATGGACCTGATAGGTATCTATAAAGCTATTTGCACATATTACCATGCAACCAGTCCATACAGAATGTAGGCACCCTATCTACAGAAATGAGCAAACAGGTGCTATTTTAGGGAGCATGGTAGCAAGCGGGGCCCATTACTTACATCAAAGGAGCCTACACAACACAAAACACTTGCTGTATGTAGGTTTTATTTTATTTGTTTTTTATCTTGTATTTTGGAAATGTACATCCAGGTTTTTTTCCTTTAAATTTTTTTTGGGGCCCTAAGAGAGTGAGGCCCTAAGCTATAGCTTGTTTAGCTTATATGTAAATCCAGCACTGCCTGGAGGGCCACATATGGGCCTGAGGCCTGAGGTTCCCTGTCCTGGCGTCAAACACATTACAAGACGTGCACATATCTGCTTGTGGAGGTGACTGACGGAGCACAACGCCCCCCTTTCTTTTCCTTTTCCCACCACACAGAAAGTGAGTTTGCGATGATGTTTGGCATCCCTCAACCCTCCCAGCTCGGCCTGCCCCCCAGCTTGAGGGACTCGGATAACTCCCGCCTGGGGAAATTAACCAAATCCTGCGACTGGAGGAAAGCCGGCGTCATCCCAGCCGTAAAATACCAAGTAAGTAGACAGAAAGGGATTGTGCAATGCTTCGGCATACTCATCCTGCCCCACAGAGATGGGGTGGAGGAGGTATTAAGGCCAGTGTACCCCACACACAGGTGGCATTGTGGTCTAAACCACACACAAGCCTAGGGCTTGCCGATCAGGTCGGTGGTTCGAATCCCTGCAACGGGGTGAGCTCCCGTTGCTGGGTCCCTGCTCCTGCCAACCCAACAGTTCAAAAGCACATCAACGTGCAAGTAGATAAATCGGTAACACTCCGATGGGAAGGTAAATGGCGTTTCCGTGCGCTGCTCTGGTTCGCCAGAAGCGGCTAGTCATGCTAGCCACATGACCTGGAAGCTGTATGCCGGCTCCCTTGGCCAATAAAGCGAGATGGGCACCGCAACCCCAGAGTCATCCGCGACTGGACGTAACGGTCAGGGGTCCCTTTACCTTTTACCCCACACAAGTGATTCCCCAGTCTCTTCTCTGTCCTGCTTTGCCTGAGCAATGGGGAGTTCAAGGGGGGCTGTTGTAGGGTTTCCTTTAGAGAATGGACAGGAGACTTCAAAGCCCTTTCTGAAAGCCTCAATTTGTTTAATAAGCTTATAACAGGGAATCGATGCAGCCAATGGGAGCTTCAAGGCAGAATCGAAAGCCATTCTAGAGTCATCCACATTGAGGGCACAGAGAACCAAGTCTCCCTTGAATTACGCAAGCGAGGGTTGTGCAGGGCTGTCAATTTCTGTTTCAGTTTATCATTTTTCAACTCCTCAGTTCAGTTCTCTGTACGTACATCTCTGTTTGCAATCCCCAAAGTAAAAATTCATTAGCATCCTAGTGCACATTTCCCCTGACAGGCACATTTTGGCATTCAGTTTTGCCACCTGGTATATACCGGTACATTATTATTTTTTTGCAGGCAATTTCCCCTAATACAATGCATTTTTAAAAATGTTTTCAATAATATATGCATTCTAACACCCACTTCTCCTACGATAATAGACACTTGGTTTGTCTGGAGAGCCGCAGTAGAAAAGTGGGAGGGGAAAAAGTGTCGATTTCAAAGGATGTCTGCGTTGTGGTTCGCATATTGTTTTGGAAAGTGCAAATCAGGGACGTTTGCACTAGAATCCAAACTGAATTTCCTCCCTATCCTTGACACCACCGGTGCTACAGTGCGCTAAAGCAGTCCAGGAGGGGTTTGATGGGGAAATGCACTGAGAAGTGTGGGGTGAACGAGTTATGGGCAGGAAGACGTGTAGTGATTGCGCAAGCAAATCTGGGTGAACTGCTAACAAAGCGGAACAAACGCTCCGTAAAGAACGGACCTAGTCTAACTTCTTACACCAGCTTTGTGCAAGCAAATCAGGAAGAATGACTGCTGCATAAAGAGGGTGTCTTGAGGCCCCCCCAGCATTCAGCCTGATATCTAGCTGATTCTACCACCCTCATTGTTTTATTTTCATTCTAGGAAATGCTTTAGTTTTCCAGTAAATTTTCTGTGTGGGCAACCGGCTGTTTAAAGGCATCAGAACAAGGCTGGGGAAGTGGGGGGTGGGAAGGGTGTCAGTTTATGGCTTATCTCCCAAGTCTATGTTGGGGTTTTTGAGAACAGGATTTTGGGGACGGAACAGGGGTGGGGGAGAAGAGGATGGGATATGTCCCAGGTTAACTATTCCTGCTCCCTACAATCTCTCTTCCCTTCCCCTCCCAGGGCAAAAAGTGCAGGTCTTGCTGGGCTTTTGCTGCTGTCTCCAACATTGAGGCCTTATGGAACATCCACAGACATGTGCCAAGGAACCTTTCAGTCCAGGGTATGTCGGGCATTGGGAGAGCAGGGCAAGGGGTGGGTGGGTGGCCAGAGACAGGCAAGGCATGGGAGTATATTTTAGGCACAGGAGCTCATCATGGTAATCGCCTTCCCATAGCCACACACCCCAAACATCTCAGTAGGCTGGCTCTTGAGCCGCCCCACCCCAAGCAGGGCACTATGACAGGTGGGCAGGGCCATCTATCTGTCAATCACTGGCAGGGATGGGCAGATGTGACAATTTCAGTTTCTCTCGGTTTTTCATTTTTCCATTCCCATGTTCGGTGCTCCACATCAGTTTGCAGTTTGTTTGTTTTTTTAAATCACAAGCACTCTAGTATGGATTTCCCCTAATGTAACATTTTTGAAAGCCATTTCCCCTAATAGACACATTTTTTGCAATACAGCTTCCCCTAACAGAATGCATTTGATTTCCACTAACATATGCACTTCCCTTCACAGCTTACCCCACTCAGTTAATGCCAATTTGTAATAATAATAATAATAATAATAATAATAATAATAATAATAATAATTTATTATTTATACCCTGCCCATCTGGCTGAGTTTCCCCAGGCACTCTGGGCGGCTCCCAATCAAGTGTTAAAAACAGTACAGTACACTTTACCTGGCCAGAGAACTGTATTGCAAAATTTGCAAAATGTGAATTTTGAAGGAAAGCTGCTTTTCCAGTTTGTTTGTTGTTTTGGAAAGGGGGAATTAGTTAGGTTCACCTTTAAATGCGAATTGAATCAAAAGTCTCGCCCATCCCTAATCACTGGATGTCTAAAAAAAACCACAGGTATCTTGACTTGAGTTCAAGTTACGCTGCAAAGGAAGGTCCCAGCCAATCCAAGTGGGAATCTCTTCAGTTGAATCTGCCAAACTGGCTCCGAGCTGTGTAGTCTGCCCCATCCTTGCTAGCTGGAAGGTTCTTCTTTTCGCCAAGGCATGGAGATTACATTCCAAAGGCTGGAGACAGATTTCTAGCTATCAGGAGACCCTCGCTTGTCATTCATTGACTGTTGTCTTTCTTACACGAGTTAATGGAAGCTACCCGTCCTGAACCCAGACATCAGCCTAACAAACAGCACTAATGCTGTAATTTGTGGTTGAAAAAGAAAGTGGGGGGGGGGAGAGAGTGCAAACATTACTGTTCTCCTTTTGTCCTTCCACTGAAACATTTCCATGTAGGGTCCATTTACTGTTCAGCCATTCAGGAAATTTTACAAAGCAAGCTTTGGGTCTAAGCACTGGCAGGGACCATCAAAGGGACGGTTGTGTGTATGCTGAACCCAAACCACCAGTCCAGTTTGGGATTCTCCTTAGGGTGGGTTGACTCTTTGTTCTTCCATTTCAGAGGTACTAGATTGCACGTACAACAAGATCGGTTGCCTGGGAGGCTATGTGTGGGATGGACTCCGGACTGTCTTCAACAGCAGTACGCAAACCTTTTGAATTCCCACTCTTCTTATTTATTTTCTGTAGGAACAACCCTTATAGCCTGCCTTTCCCCCATGGATCTGGGCTATTATGATCCCTGCCAACATATTTTACCCTCACAACAAACCCTGCAATGCTGTTAGCCAGGTAGATACAATCCCAGCTTAATTCAGAATTATTACAGGGCCTTTAAGCATGAGTCAACAGTGTGATGCAGCAGTAAAAAAAAGCTAATGCTACCCTAGGCTGCATCAAGAGAAGTATAGGGTCCCGATCCAGGGAAGTCATAGTCCCGCTCTATTCTGCCTTGGTCAGACCACACCTGGAATACTGTGTCCAGTTCTGGGCACCACAATTTAAGAAGGATGTTGACAAGCTGGAACGTGTGCAAAGGAAGGCAACCAAGAAGATCAGGAGTCTTGAAAGCAAGCCTTATGAGGAACGGTTGAAGGAGCTGGGTATGTTTAGCCTGGAAAAGAGGAGACTGAGAGGAGATAGGATCAAGTATCTAAAGGGCTGTCAGATGGAAGATGGAGCGAGCTTATCGTCTGCTTCTCCAGAGAGTTGAATCCCAACCGACTGATTCAAAACACAAGAAAAGAGATTCTGACTTAACATTAGGAATAACTGTTTGGCAGTGGAACAGAGTACCTTAGAAGGTGATGGACTGTCCTTCCTTGGAGGTCTTCAAGCAAAGGTTGGATGGTCATCTGTCATGGATGCTTTGGTTGAGATTCCCGCATTGCAGGGGGTGGGACTAGATGACCCTCAGGGTCCCTTCCCACTCTGTGACTCTTTGATTCTAGGAATGTAGGAAGCTGCCTTTCACTGAGTCACACCTGGGGTCCATGTAGCTCAGGGTTGTCTCTCCTGGCCAGCAGAGGCTCTCCAGGGTTTCAGATCTGCCCCAACTACGTGGGGAATATGGGAACTGAACTTGGGACCTTCTGCGAGTGGGTGCTCTGCTACTGAGCTAGGGCCCTTCCCTATCTCTGCACTCCTGGCACTTTTGCATATTTCACCCCACTCCTTGGATCTTGTCTCTACTCCCTCCTGCCCCAAGAGACTAGGCAAACTAAAATTCGGGAAGCTAATTGGCCTGGCATTGTATAAACTGGAGAGGTTGGCTGGGACCTGTGTGTGTGTGTGTGTTTTCCTGCTTAAGTGGGGAAGGGGAGAAGGGGGGTATGTGCTGCCTTCCCCCAGCCCACTGCTATTCACCTGGTGTGTCTTCCTTCCTTCCCAGGCGGACTGTCAAGCAGCCGTCTGTACCCCTACACCGGCAGAAATCAGACATGCCAGAAGCACCAGAAACGAACAGTTACCCAAATTGACGGCTATGAATTACTCCCCAGGGATGAGAATTGTAAGGATTTACTAGCCCATGGCAGAGTAGGAGGTCTGCGGGGGAAGTGGGTGTGAATTGCAACTTCGCACAGTAAGGAAAGGATAGGTAAAGGTAAAGGTACCCCTGCCCTTACGGGCCAGTCTTGCCAGACTCTAGGGTTGTGCGCCCATCTCACTCTATAGGCCGGGGGCCAGCGCTGTCCGGAGACATTTCCGGGTCACGTGGCCAGCGTGACATCGCTGCTCTGGCGAGCCAGAGCCGCACACGGAAACGCCGTTTACCTTCCCGCTGGTAAGCGGTCCCTATTTATCTACTTGCACCCGGGGGTGCTTTCGAACTGCTAGGTTGGCAGGCGCTGGGACCGAACGATGGGAGCGCACCCCGCCGCGGGGATTCGAACCGCCGACCTTTCGATCGGCAAGCCCTAGGCGCTGAGGCTTTTACCCACAGCGCCACCCGCGTCCCGAAGAAAAGGATAAGAAGGCATAATTTGTTAATGGAGGTGTTAGAACTGAACCTTTCTGATTCCAGAGGTGTGGGGAATTTGCCTCTAGCAAATACGCAGTAAGGGAAGGAGAATGCACTCTGCACATGTTTAGAGGGTGCTCTCCTCTGCTGGTATTATCCATAACTGGGCCTAGGCTCTTAGGATCTTGACTCAGTGTAATGAATGAACATGTAGCAGGAGGAAAGGGTTGTGCTCTGGGACAAGGAAGAAGCATCATTTAGGTTAAAGCAGAGGCAAACCTTTTTCCGCTGAGGGCCACATTCCCTCAGGGGGAATCTGTTGAGGGCCACATGCTGGTGGTGGGCAGGGGCAAAAATGGGCAAAATTGAATATCACTCAAACATGATGCAGTAGACTAGAGGAAGTGATTTCCAGAAGGGTGATCTAGAGAACAAGAGGATCATATGGAAGAGGTTGAAACTCTTTTCTTTTCAGAGATTTGGGCTCACTTTGCCTGGCCATCGCCTGCTCTTTGGCCAGAGGCTTTGTCTTTAGTTGCCACACTGAGGAGCCAAATAGCATTCCGCGTTCCAGGAGCAAGCTTCTGAGCAGCGCAGAAAACTTGGTCAGGCGGGCCAAAAAATCACAATCCAATCGATCGAGGGATGAATTTATAGCTCCAGGTTTACTGACCCAGTAAAACTGTCGGTTCTCAAAACAACAGAGTGGAAAGTTTTATTGGGTCAGTGCTAACTGGGCAGGTGATAGATTTTCTCATTCCCTCCTCCCTGGTTTTGCTCTAGAGTGGGTAGACCTGTAAAATGTTGTGTCACTCGAAAGCAGTTTGAACATTGGTCAGGCTGCAGCAATTCACCTAACCTCTGACAAGGCCCTAAGCCAATGGAGGCTAGTTGTGGGTGGTGGTGGGGGTGTGTGTGGAAGGGGCTACTCATTAGAAAAGTCACTCTGGACATTCTCAGAGGCCTTCCTCATAATTCCTCATGTTCTAAGACTGAACTTGGACACTAGAATATATATTTGGAGAAAGGGGTTATTGGGTTGTTTTTGGTTTTATTTTTATTACGATTATATTTATATTGTGATTTTATGTTGTAACTGGCCCGAGACCTGTGGGTACAGGGTGGTATACAAATTTTAATTTTAATAATAACAATAACAATAACAATAACAATAACAATAATAGTCTAGTTTGCTATAAAAGCTAGGGTTCGCCTATCTTCTCCTCACCCCAGTGCTAACTCTTGGCTTCCCCTCCCCGCTGCATTTCTCAGATATCGCTAGAATCCTTGCTTCCCAGGGGCCTGTAACTGCCCTCCTTAACCAGGCTCGCCTTCAGGTAGGTGCCCCACAGAGTGGAAGAGAAATCCCATCTCACCCACCAACTTACCCAACTTATTTGCTCATGCCCTCTCCAGCGGCATCTGGTGCCCCTTGCTGCTGGTAGGACAGGAGGCAGGGAGGCGAACACTAGGTGGCGCCAGAGCCCCTGACGGGCAGAGCCAACTCATTCTGGTTCGTCTATGCTACATCCTCCTCCCAGCTGAGTTTTCCAAGGGGAAACACTGTGACTAAGGAGGAAGCGGACAGGCAGGCTAGTTCCAAGTAAGAAAGCAGGAGGGTGGGGCAGAGGCGGGCTTTGGGCTCTCAAATGTCAGTGGTGCCCTGTGCAGCTGAACCAGTCGCACTACCCTAAAAACACCTGGGTTGGAGGCAGGCTGCGGGCAAACTGAGGTTGATGGAACGGCATCGCATTCACACGAATGGCCGCCTTGCTTTCTGCTGATTTAGACCTGCTCTTTCCCCCTTTCTCCCTCTCTGCTAGAATTACCAGAAGGGCATCATCCGATCCCCTTCCCAGTCCTGCAACCCGATGCGACTAGATCATGCTGCGCTCATTGTGGGCTACGATGAAGGTGAGCAAAGGGCTTCACTCTCTTGTCTGTGGAGGGCAACTATTAGACTCCAGGTCTATAGCTGCTGTTCTGTAAAATCCTCCTCTCCTCTTGCACTCATTGTCTCCGGACTGTACCATTTTAGATTGCAGGTGATGGCTGCCATGACGGAATGCTCCACTCCCATTTTGGCCAGGGGGGACGGACCCTGAAGATATCCTGACATGTTAGCTTTCTACGTGCAGGGATTTTTTTTTTCATGGAGGACCCTAGAATTGGAAGGGACCCCTGGGGTCATCTAGCCCAACCCCCTGCAATGCAGGAATCTCAACTAGATCATCCATGACAAACGGCCATCCAACCTCTGCTTAAAAACCTCCAAGGAAGGACAGTCAACCACCTTCCAAGGTAGTCTGTCCCACTGTCAAACAGTTCTTCCTAATGTTTAGTCAGAATCTTCTTTTTTTGTAACTTGAACCATTGGCTCAGGTCCTACCCTCCGGAGCCGGAGAAAAACCAGCTTGCTCCAGCATGGAGCTCCCGTGTTGAGTCTGCCTACATGAGACAATACTGACCAAAAGCCTATCTGGTCAACTCCTCCCTGTCCTTCAGGAAATGTGTCAATTATTTCCAGTTTTTTGAAGTCTTTTGGCTGGGTAGCTGCTGCTGTTTTTACTGCCACATGGACTGAATAGGACAGCTATTCCCAGACTTTGTCCCTCACAGACCGCTTAAAAATGGCTGGTGGTCTTGGTAGACCAGGCATCCCCAACCTGCGGCCCTCCAGATGTTTTGGCCTACAACTCCCATGATCCCTAGCTAACAGGACCAGTGGTCAGGGATGATGGGAATTGTAGTCCAAAACATCTGGAGGGCCGAAGGTTGGGGATGCCTGTGGTAGACCATTTTGTGATTCCCCCCCCCCCCCCGCCTGTCACAGGAACGGTAATGCAGCATACTAGATGCTGTAGGAAAGCTGTCTTCATCTGCAGCTGGAAAGGGCTGTGTGGTCAGGGTGCAATTTGACTGCCTTAGTGAGAAGAAGACCAGAGTGGATTTTTTATCCCTCTCCTGTAATACTATGAAAATAATTGGGTTTATATTTTATTTTAAGGAAGTATTTCTAAACCACCCCCTCATAAACTATCAATACTGATATGGTACTTTGGGGAATTTGGAATGCTTCAGGGGCATTGTATTGTTTGTAATCCTGACATTTGTTTATTTGTTGCTATTCATATTCATTTATAAAATCAGAGCTGTCTACAAACAACGGTACATAAAATGTAGAGTGAAAACCGTATGAAAAGTTAAAACTTAGAAATTGGGTGGGTGACCAAATTGATCAATGGTCTGGAAACCAAGCCTCATGAGGAAGGGTTGAGGGAGTTGGGTATATTTAGCCTCGAAAAGAAGAGTTTGAGAGGAGATATGATAGCCACCGTCAAATAACTGAAGGATTGCCACATGGAAAATGGAGCAAGCAGCAAGCTTGTTTTCTCCTGCTCTGGAGGGTAGGATTCAAGTTACAAGAAAGGCTATTCCTACTATGATTCTATGACTTAACATCAGGAAGAACTTTGATGGTAAGAGCTGTTCGACAGTGGAACGGGCTCTTATGATACATTGAGGACTCTCCATCTCAGGAGCTGACAGCTTCTCAGTCTCACGGCGTAGTAAACAACTTTTTCCCAAGCATCAGCGGTTGATCCCCTGCTCACTGCTATCTCCAGAGTGAATTCAGTAGCCAAGATTTATGTATTGGCTATCAGCAGTCACCACTTAATTATCTCTGTTGGCAAGGTGCCGACAGAAGACGCTCAGTCCGCTATGTTCCTCCCCCAGAAGTATAAAGCAATACTTAGCTTCCATTCTCCCCTTCTGTGCAGTCAAATCTCGACGTGGATCCTGGGTTGGACCATATTGGATCATCCAGAATTCGTGGGGAGAGCACTGGGGAGAAAAGGTGGGCTGATCTCCACTTCTTTGGCCATTGGGGAGTTTGGGTGGAGTGGGGCAGGAAGCATAAAAACTGGGCAGGGGTGCTGTGTGCCTGGCGTGAGAGAATCATATGGGGTGGGTGAAACCCATCAACATCCTTGTTAAGCTGGGGGGGGGGGAGGGGGTGCTTCCATCTCAGGACTTACAAGGGTTGTCTTTTGACTACCAATGGACCAGAACTGGCTATAAGGCTTGGGACTGGACAGGGGGCAGTGGATGAGAGTGGGCTTTAGGAAGCTGCCTAGCCTAGTATTTGATTGTGCCTCTCTCAGGATCTCAGGCAGAGTGGGGTCTTTCATATCAGCTTTTAACTGGAAGTGCTGGGGAATGAACTTGGGACGTCCCTGTGCTTCGTCACAGGAGAGTGCTGGTCAGTAATCACACAGTTATACAGGTGGAGTTAACTCTTTATTAGCAAAAGCACAACCTCCACATATTTGGCTGAGTGTCAGGTCTAAGGAGCAGAGCAGCTCCTACCTGGTGAATCTCCTCCATGAAAATCAGTTGCTGAGACTGAAAGCCTCCTCACCAGGGCTTTCCCCCAGCAATCAGAGACTGTGCCTGCATGCAACCAACCTCACCTCCCCCCTTTTCATGCCTCTTCTGGTTCTGGGAGATGGGGGTAGCGGAGCTTGTTACAGCAAGAGGGAGAGACATCCTGGCTGACTCCTTTCTGCCTTTTGGCTTCCCTCCTCTCCTGCTTCAGCTTCTGCCTCTGATTCTAGTCTTCTCTCTGCCACAGACTCTCCCTGCTCACTAACGCCTGTTGCCTCCAGCTTCCGACCCATCCTCTTCCCCGTCTTCTCCCTCTGACCACTCATCACCATCCCACCACCACTCCCCGGGCTCTGAGCCTTCTCCCCTTGGGGGTTCCCCAGCTGATTCCTGCCACCATTCCTCTGCATCCAACCAGTCCATGACACACAGTCTCTCCCAGGCACACAGGTAGTTAGTTGCCTTGTAGCAACTCAGGCTAGTTGTCTGTCTAGCTCATGATTATCTAATCTGATGGACAACAGGACCCCCTCCTCTCCTGCTTCCTGATCCTCTGAAGTGGAGATAGAAACTGGGACCTTCTGCTTGGAAGCAGGTGTTCTACCACAGAGCTGGCGCCTCTCCCAAACTTATTTTTCAGGGGAGAGGTTGAGCACACACATGGTGTGCAAAAGGGCTCAGCTTCAATTCCCGGCATCTCTAGTTAAAAACAAGGAGGTCAGAGAACAGATCATTGGAAAGACAATTTCTCCAGCAAGCCAGTCAGGGTAGACGGAGGTCACTAAACTTTTGGTGGGTGTATGGGGAATTTTGAGTAAGTGCTCTGGGTGTTGATTACAAAATGGCTGCTGTGGGGTATGGAGTATAACACAAAATGGCCGCCGTGGAGGGTGGGGGTTTGGCATCACACCAAATGGCCACTGTGGCGCGTGAGTCATAATAGAAAATGGCTGTTGCTTCCGAAAGAGCAGGAACAGTGACAGGATCACAAAATTGTGTGGGCTTCAAGGGGGGAGAAAAACCACCTACATCAGCCATGGCTACATTTGCTTGCAGAGAGAAGCTCTTTGTGTCTTTCCTCTGTTCAGAACGGAAGGGAAGGTGTCTGGCTCTGGCATCAAATGAAATGTGGGCTGGTTTGAAGGGTGTGTGTTAAAGGTAGGAGAGGCCAAGCCATTGAGAAGAGGAACTGAGCAGGAAGAGCTCCCTTGAGCATCACTTTGCTGACCTCTGGAGGAGACAATATTGGGCTAGATCAAGGACCCTGCGGCCCCCCAGCTGGCGTGCTTGGACTGACACGCCTGCCAGACGCTGAGCGCAGGGCTTTGGCCTGGAGCTCAGCCAGAGCCGTGTCACTTTTGACCCCATTCTCTTCCCACCTAGGGCTACTTCCGGCTGCACCGTGGCACCAATACTTGCGGCATTGCCATGTTCGCGGCAACGGCGATTGTCCGGGATTCCGGGGGAAAGAAGCCTGTGGTTTGCCGTCCTTGATGGCGCAACTGCGTTCATGATCTGGAGTCCAACATCATCTGGAAGCGACCGCATGGGCTGACTCCTACAGTGCATCACCTCTTTTTGGCTCGAATCAGGCCTGCCATTGTTGTTTCTCCCTTCCACAGCTTCTAATGCCACAAGCTGTCATACCCCAGCCATATTTTTCTACAGCATTATGTCAATGAACGGTGCAGACCCCCAATTTTGTTGTTGTGGACTGCATGCCAGCAATGGGGCAGGGTTGAAGCAAGCAGTGGGGGACCTATATTTCAGGGGGCCCTTGTTGCACAACCAGCAACGAGGTCTAGGTAACCACTGTTTTCTTCTTCTAATTTTTTATTAGTTTTACATAAAAGTTTTACACCATAAACATAACATTTTCACACATTAAAAAAGGGGTTCTTTCAAACCTTGAGACCTCCATCCTTCCCTTCATGGGTTCCAATTCTATTCCTGCATCTCCTACTGTAATCCATCTTTTATATAATCATAGTATCCAAAACCCATGTTACATTACAAGTGTTATTGTATTCCTGGCAATGATTTCAGCTGTTTACAGTGATCTCTCAGATAGGTGAGAAAGTTATTCCAGTCTTTTAAAAATACTTGGTCTTCCTGATTTCTGGCCTTTCCCATCAGTCTTGCCATTTCTGCATATTTCATCAGCTTGATCTGCCACTCTTCTCTGGGCGGTACTTCTTCTTCTTTCTATCTCTGGGCAAGAAGCATCCTTGCTGTTATCTTCTTCAATGGGGTTGTTCCATGACAGATCAGCACATTTAAATATAAATAAAATTTGCTACTACATCTCAGATTTTGATTAAAATTCTTGTACTGGATTATCTAACCTATCAAAATCACTGGTGTGAATAAAAAAATTGTTATGCCTTATTGATTTTGAGTTATTGCAGGGATGAAAATAAGGGGAAATTAGGAAAATGTTATATGCATACAGAATGCACTTCTTACAGCAATTGTTTAAAGCAATGTGAACAAAAGTCGCTTCTGGGGCCCCTTTGGGATTAGGAGCCCTGAAGCTTAAGCTTCATTAGTTTCATAGTATTCATGTTTATTAAAGTTTTTTTCTGTGTGTGTTACAAAACAAACAGATAAACAGGGAAAGGTACATCTATTGCCTCAATTTATAGCCTTTGTGAGTCATGGCCCGGGTGAGAGCCAAAATGGGATAGGACCAAACTGCTTCTCTCTCTTTCTGACCTCTAGTGGGGGGAGAACAGGCTGCTCTTCACATAGGTCTCTGAACAGATTGCTTGCAGATGACATTTGAAATGAGGTTAATTTGCCCTAAGGGGACAAATATATACTGAAGAATTGGGGACCAAGACCCAGTGGGGTGGCTGAAATGTTGGGACTGGGGAGGGATATATCCGTCTATTTTGGGTTTCTCTGTTTCTGATTTTTTCAAACTTAATTTAGCTCTCCACATTTCTGCAATGATTTGACATAAAAAAGAACTTGTTAAATTAGTCAGAATTCGTCCCAATATATTTCCACCTTTGCAAGCAATTATCCTCAATGATGCCTTGCATTATGTTTCCCGCCCCCCCACCGGATGCTTTCTTACTTTCCTCTGTTATAAGCAATTTGGTAGACATTGGTTGAAATTTCAGAAAACTCTTGACTGAAGGATTCCCTTTGGCATGATGTTTTGAAGGTGAAAATCAGGTTGTTTTCTTGTTCAAATGCAAACAGAGCTGAATTGTTTAAATTGCTATGAAGCTCAGAGTGACCGTGGGCCAGTGGAACACTCTCAGCCTAAACTACCCGGCAGAGAAAGATAAAAGGGGAGGGTAGAGAACCGTGTTTGTCTCCTTGCATGGGGATGAGAAGGGAGAAATAGAAGCATAATTTAAAACAAACACATGCAGAGGGAGGTAGGAAGTAATTGCATTTCCCCCAGACAATTCCGTTTTTCTACCCTTCATCTAATTCATAGAATCTGCTTGCAATCTTGTATCCCCAAATGTTTTTTACAGTCTATTCTTACAATTATGGGATATATATATATATTTTAAAATGAAGACTGTGGCCCCATCTGCACTATACTTTTAAAGCAGTATTATACCACTTTAAACAATCACGTTATCGCCCAAAGAATTATGGGAGTTGTAGTTGGTAAAAGGTGCTGAGAGTTGTTAGGAAGACCCCCCCCCCCCCATTCCACTCATGGAGCTACAATTCTTAGAGTAGGTTAACAATCAGACCCTCTTCCCATGGATCACTGGGAATTGTAGCTCGGGGGGGGGGGGGATAGGGGCCTGAATACCCTTAACATACTACAGCTCCCAGAATTCTGGGGGGGGGGGGGGGAGCCATGACTATTTAAAGTGGTACAATACTGCTTTAAATTCATATTGCAGATGGGACCTGAAATGCGCTGAATTTCCCCATGTTGGCAGGTTTTAAGGTAGTGATTCAGAAAATAGTGGGCTGTGTGTATGTTTCACTCTTCTTTCTTTATGGGGCGTTACAGAAATGGGCCTTCATTAAGAGTTTCAGCTTCCAGCAAATGCAGTTTCTGTTTTGATTATCCCTTGCATTCATATTTCACACGCAAACGTCATGAGCTGTTTCTGGTATTTCATTTTACCTTTCGCTCTCTCTGTGCATGAAGTTGGTTTCTTTTCTGCCGTCTCATGTCGCTTGGGGTTGCCACTCCCTGCCCTCAACATCTGTAATGCCTTTAACAGTTGCAAAGGTCATACCATAAAATAAGACCCTTTCCCACAAATCTCCCCCCCCCCCCCCGCTGCTCTTGAAAACACAGATGCCCTGCTGGAGAGTGAGCTGAGAACCCCAGTGCGTATTACCAGGAGTGGGGCAGCTTGTCAATGTCATTTTCTCATCTTTCCACAACCTTCGCTTCAGCTCACATCAGTTTGGTTTTTTCTTTTCAAAGGCTACATGAAAATCCATCAACATCGTAGTGCATTCCCAAAAATATACATATGTCTATGAGATTTTGCCTAATATGGCACATTTTCGCAAAGCACTTCCCTAAAATATCATTCATTCCGGGGTGTGTGTGGGTGTGTTGATATGTTGATTGTTCACCTAAAATTAGCATGTGCATTTCTGTAAACGTTACTTGGCCAAAGAACTGCACTGTGGCTTTGGAGATGTGTGAATTTTGAAGGATGGCTGTGTTTTGAATCATGTAATGTTTCAGAAAGTGCAGATTAAGAGAGTAGATGGAATGCAATTTCTCCCCATCCATCAGAGTGGGGAAACCTTTTTCCCAGTTCAAGGGCCGCCCTCCCTTCTTTGCAGATATCAGGGGGCCACAAGCCACTGGTGAGCAGTTCCAGAGGCAAAAGTGGCCGAGACAATGTGAATTTGGTCTTTGCGAGCCAGTGTGGTGTAGTGGTTAAGAGCGATAGACTTGTAATCTGGGGAGCCGGGTTCGAGTCTCCGCTCCTCCACATGCAGCTGCTGGGTGACCTTGGGCCAGTCACACTTCTCTGAAGTCTCTCAGCCTCACTCACCTCACAGTGTTTGTTGTGGGGGAGGAAGGGAAAGGAGAATGTTAGCCGCTTTGAGACTCCTTCGGGTAGTGATAAAGCGGGATATCAAATCCAAACTCTTCTTCTTTGCAGAGTAGACTACCATTTGCAGCCCCCCCCCACCTCTGTCTTCCATCCAGAGAGGACTTCTATGTAAATCCCACTCTTTGTGCATCTGATGAAAGAGGCTGCAGATGCTTGCTCAATAAACCAGTAGACTCGGGAAACATAATGTCTCTAAGCGCTTCTATTTTCGCAACAGATTTAAGAGGGGGCTGTTTTATTGGGATTCCTGGGCTCTAACCAATGTTGTGTCTAATAGTGCACAGGCAAATATTAAAATTGTGCAGCAGAGGAATGCACTGCACCAGCTGCTTTAGCAAAAACTCATTGCCCAGTCCACAGTGCAAATGAATTTTCAGGCTGCTTATGCATTCATTTGGACAACTTTCCACTGAAATGTTTCCAAACATTTCAAATGACTGGAGCTTGATGGGGTGCATGCAACCGCCTCTCTCTCCTGCACAACTTGAGAATTCTATTGGGCGGGTGCAGGAAAGGGAAAACCTTGTTGCTGGACTACAACTCCTATCATCCCTGGGCTAGGCTGATGGGAGTTGGAGTCCAGCTA
Organism: Podarcis muralis; assembly: GCF_964188315.1. Classification (NCBI taxonomy): domain Eukaryota; kingdom Metazoa; phylum Chordata; class Lepidosauria; order Squamata; family Lacertidae; genus Podarcis; species Podarcis muralis. The sequence goes on along the minus strand of NC_135670.1, from coordinate 14,208,166 downwards.
CACCTGGAAAGACAAATGCTCCCTGTCTCTGAATGAAACTGCACCCACTCTTCTTGGACTCTTGGAGCAAAGTGGAAATGATAAAACAGCCATTTGGAGGCACTGCACGTTTAAGTAAAATTGCAGAGGGCCTTCTCGGCAGTGGCACCCTCCCTGTGGAACACCCTCACACCAGATGTGAAGGAAGTAAAGAACTACACAACTTTTAGAAGACATCTGAAGGCAGCACTGTACTGGGAAGTTTGTAATGTTTGACGTTTCGTTATGTTTTTATATGTGTCGGAAGCTGCCCAGAGTGGCTAGGGCAACTCAGTCAGATGAGCGGGGTATACATAATAAATTTATGATTATTGTATGGAGCACCACTGAGAAAGCCTGCAATTGCCATATTCATTCCCTCCAAACCTCCTTGCTCCAACTCTCCACAGGCCTCAAAGTCAATGCAAAGGCTCGTGGGATTGCTAGGTGCTGTTTTTGCACTCTTTTTTGCCCCTTTTCATGCCATTACTGGGTTTGCAGTGGTGCACATGTGCCATGAACACATGTAAATGCAGTGTTAAGGTGAATGCCCAGCCTTGCCAGCCTCAGGCCCTGGCCCTGGTGGCAACTGCAGTCACATGAGAAAATAAAAGCAGGTGTTCATGTTAAAACGGTCAGGGAAGTTTAGAAAAGGTGCCTCTTCCTGAGCAGCTTAGCACCTTCTCATTAAGAGGGTGGCTGGTGGAGAGTGTGGTTAGGTATGGAACTTGCTTCTTCACACCTCTGTGTTCAAAAGGTGCAAATAAAAGAAAAACCACACAGATGGAGAAACAGAGGCAGGCTGTCCTTGCGGCTCGAGGAGCTGACCGCCTGCTTCCTTCCCCCCAGCAGACAGGGTGGAAAGATGAGCCCTTCAAAATAGTACAGAGAGAACCACAAAAGAGGCGATGCAAAGCTTGGTTGAAAAAGAGTTAGAAGAGGAGACCCTATAAGGAAAGGTCTAAACCGATGGTTCCTAAAGGGGGCAGTGGGATTACCAAGGGGGTGCTAACAGGCAAGGGGGTGGCAAGGAGGCACTGGAGGTCTAAATGACTTCTCGTGAAAAGCTGGTATCACTGGATCAATTAAACAAGATGGTTTTAGCTGGCTTTTGAAAAAACATTGTAATTCATTGTTACTGTTTGGTTATTGTCTTCCTTAATGAGTCGTGCAAACCGTCATTTTGAAGAAATGCTTTTTGGCAGGTACGGTAGGGGGCACCTGCAATGAGTTTATGGAACCAAGGGGTCAGTGGCCCACAAAAGTTTGGGAACTACCGATCTATACGGTGCTTGCAGTGCATTCTGCTTTGCATGCAGAAGGTCCCAGGTTCAATCCCCGCCATCTCCGGGTAGGGCTGGGAGAGACTCCCTGTCTGAAACCCTGGAGAGCTGCTGCCAGTCAGTGCAGGCAGTACCAAGTCAGATGGACCAATGGTCTGTCTCAGTATAAGGCAGCTTCCTATGCTCCCCCAGGCTAGCTTCTGAAACTTGGAAAGGATTTTAAAGCCAACTTAGCCCAATGTAAAACTCAAAGGAGAACGACCCAAAGTTTATGTTCTCAACAGTGTTGTATGAGATGGTACAACAAACCACAATATGATCACAGAATAACAGAATTGGAAAAACAAAAGGGAAGTGAAATCTGGAGACAGACAAAATATATTCAAAATTCCATCTAAATATAAAGAAGCTTTGGTGTGAACTATGCATTGATTCAAAGCAATCTCTTCTACTTCATGACCTGCCCCAGACAACCTGAGAATTAAATTCTCATGTTGGTGTTTATGTTATAAAGAAGGATAATAGTCACCAGCTGTGCTGTTATCTAGAGCAGAAATCACCAGCCTCAGCCTTGAGAAGCCCAACATAGAGAGTATTCATGTTCTTTCATGCCTATCTCCTATGTTTTATGCCACGTGGAGTGTCTTTTTCATTCTTATCTTCTACATTCCAGTTTAGTCCAACAGAAAACACAAGTAACTCGGAACAGGGAGTATGCCAAATAAAAAGACAACCATAGATATCAGTGGAGAAAATAATGAGACTTGATACTGACTCGCAGGACTTCAAATAAAACAAAACGAAAAGGGTCACAAAGGCTTTCTTGGATTTCAGCAGGGATACACAAGATATCAGAAGTCATATGAGGAAATCTGCTTTCACAGGAGGGAACCTGCTCCTGAGATGACTGTGGCTTCCTGAAACCAAACTTTGGTTCAGACCTTGAGGGCGCTTGCTCCTTGTCTGCAGCACCCCAGAACCCAAAAGATAGGTCTAAGGTGAAGAAGGACTTCTTGTTGTCTGGCCTCCCCCTCTCCCCTTCAGCTTCGCTGGATAACCCCATGTTACAGCATTATGAGAGGGAGAAAAACTTCTCTCCATCTACTCCCTCCACACTGTGCATCACTGTGGATTGGGAAGATTTACATTTCAGTTTGAGCGGAATTAAATTCTCCCCCAGCCCACGTCTCAAAACAGAGAACCTAATAGATGGGCAGCCCAGTTCCACATTTGACATGAATTCAGGCCCCAGTGTCAGCATGCAAATGTCTTGGGAAACTATTGGGAGTGGAGGGCTTCGTGGAGCTGATGCTTGTCCTGGGCCAAGTGGCTGCTGCATGTGAATCTATATTTCCCACTATGCTCCAGAACAGTGGAAGCATCAGGCATTGTGAGGGCATTGTCCGAAATCTTAAATAATGGCCTGATACCATCCATTGCTCTAGCCAGGAATAGCCATAGGCAGGAGAAGGGAGCTCTGGGGAAGAAGGAGAGCCCACTGAGGACTCATTCAAACCTGGAAACAGCCTCACAGGGGTTCTGCCTTCATCTCTCCCCCCGCACCCTTATGCTCAAAAGGGGTTACTGGGATGTTGCTTTTACTTTAATTATATATTTTGTGGTCTTGTATTTTGATTTTGTTCTGTGAGCTGCCCTGAGACCTCTGGGTATAGAGCGGTATATAAATTCAACCAATCAATCAATCAATCAATGGCCATATCCCTCCTCTCTAAAGAAAAAAAGTCCAACAAATTTTGACTTCCAATCATCGCAGAGGTGCTCAAGCCCCCTGATCTTTTCTGTACAGTGGTACCTCTGGATTCGAACGGGATCTGTTCCAGAGCCCCGTTCGCATCCTGAAGCGAACGTAATACGTGACTGTGCGTGTGCATTTCGCCACTTCCATGCATGCGCGTGGAATATCATTTTGAGCGTCTGCGCATGCGCGAGTGGCAAAACCTGGAAGTAACACGTTCCGTTACTTCTGGGTCGCCGCGGAGCACAACCTGAAAATGCTCAACCTGAAGCGTATTCATTCCGAGGTATGACTGTACATCCTTCTCCAATGCTCCAAACACCTTCACCCAGATACATGCCCCAAAGTCAAACATAAGAATAAATAAAATTTATTGGGCTCTTGAACCACTGGACTTCATTTGCTGTTCCACCTCTCCACTTCTGGGCCCAGAAGACGAGCTGCGGCTAATCCTGTGGCAGCCCCTGGATGTGGGCACTTCCTCAGTGTGAGGAGGAACTCCGCATACCTCCATCGCAAATGACGCCGGCTATCCTAGGGTGGCGCTCCTCTCCAGGTGGCCCTTCCCAGAACTGATGGAGGTAAAGTCTATGCTACTGCTGAGGCACACGGCCCAGAGAGAAGACTACAAGTGGGTTGGCCCTTTTCCTCTCCTCCGCTCGACCCTGAGCTCACACTCGACCTTGAGCTCACACGGCCGCCAGGCCTTCGCTGACAGGCATGTTGATGTGCGCCGTCAGCAGTGGTTCAGGCTCCCCCTCGTGCAACACAAACACCTGCAACACGAAGGAGATGAGAGGAGGGAGGGCCTGTGGTCGGCATGCCAACACAGCGGCCATCTTGGACTGCAAGTCAGCATACAAACTGGGAACAAGGCACAGGGAAGGCAGGCTTTTTCTTTTGACAGGCAAGCCTCCCAAGACTGAAACAACTGGGAAATTAATGGCATGGGAAGTCAAGGGGCAGGCCTGTCAGGAGTGGGGTGGGGAATCAAAGCAGGAACACTAACCTTAATAATATCCGAGGTCCCTTGTTCGCTCAGACACTCCACAAAGGTGGCCAGAGGGTAATTCAATCCTGGAACCAACATGGGAGTCTGCAGGGAGGCAAGAAAAATGCCGGAAATTCTTATGGCAAGCAGCGTGTTGGGGAAGAGGGCTAAGAGCCCAAGGAGGGAGGCGTGTGGCAAGGGGCAAATCTGTAACTCCAGCTGAGCCTGAGTTAGGGTTTTTGGCCAAAGTTGTTGAGCTATTTTTGCAAAATCTCAATAAAAAAAGTTTTTGAGCTATTTGTAAGGAAATCCATCATAATAATAATAATAAATTTATTATTTCTACCCCACCCATTTGGCTGGCTTTCAACAGCCGCTCTGGGTGGCTTCCAGCAGAATATTAAAATACAATGATTCATCAAATATTAAAAGCTTCCCTAAACAGGGATAACCTACACTTCTGACATGGGTTGCTATATGTCTGGATTTTCAAGGACATCTTAGTGTTTCCCGCCCGGACACTGCTTCCGACTGCCTAATCCCAGCTATGTCCCGGAAATTCCAGGCGCATGACAACTCTACTCTGAGAAGGCCGCTGGACTGGTTATACAGGGGGCCTGTGCAAAACATTTAGGAGAGGGAGTCAGGGGAGATCTGACTTAGGAGAAGGATTGAATTACCTTAAAGAAAGGATGCTCTATGGAGTAGAGTTTTTCATCATACAGGAAGCTGATGAGAAGGTTGGCGACTGCACGGGTATCTGACATGTTCTGGAGGTTAAGGGTCAACTTGAAGGTAGGGCCCATGCCCTGGACCTGCAGAAGGGAGAGAAGTGCATTATGGGAATGAGTGTATGAGGATTGGGGGGGGGAGTGTCTCAGCAATGTCTCAACATTTCATCAAGAGGGGACTCTGGGTAATATCCAACCCAAAGGTTGCCTCCGGACTTTCACTATTTTGCAGGGGAAAGCACATGGGAACTTTAGGTTTGCACAGCCCTAGCACAACAAATCCACTTTAAAAAAAAGAACTGGACATTTTACGGTTTGGAAAGTGATAGGGAAATACAAAATATGGGATGAACAAATGATTAATGGGAAGAGGTATAAACATTCCTGCAAGTAAATCAGAATGAATGCTCATTAATGACCAGATATAATCAAACATCCTCCTAAGGTCTGTGCAAGAAAATAAGGATGAATTCTCAATAAACAGGTAATCTAGAGGGACCCAAAATCAGATGAGGCCCACTGACGCCAATGAACTTGAGCTACTCCAGTTTATTGAGTTCAGTGAGTCTACTGTGAGCATGACTTAGTTGGATACAACAGCTCAAGCAAAGCCCATCCCTTCTCAAGAATTCCTAATTTACTCCATTTATTTATTTATTTATTTTTAACTATTTTATTTTCATTTTTAACAAAATTCTTATACATTTAAATCATTTTCAATTTTTACACATTTGAGATTACTTGAATCCCTGGACTTCCCCCCCTCCCCTAGTTTCCCATTTCTAATTATTCTTTCTATTGCATCTAATCACATTTTCCCAATCCATTTTATCTCTTTTTTAGAACTTTAATTTTGTTTCATTATGAGTGTCATAACAATCCTGCTAGCGTTTTTAAATATTTACAGTGGTCTTTAAGATGCTCTATAATCCCTGCCCCCCATTCTTTACTGAATTTTTCCTCATCTTGGGTGTCTGATCTTCACTGTCATCTTCGCCATTTCGGCACAGTCCATCATCTTGGTTATCCACGCTTCCCTGGCTGGGACCAATTTACTCCTTTTTAAAAAAGCAGCCCACCTTTTTTCTTGCACCATCCTCTGATTTAACGCACTATTTCCTTTCCTCCCCTCACCCCATCCTGGGGTCGCCCCTCAGCTGTCTTCTCTTTTCCAGGGATTGGCGCCATTTTTTAGGAAGCCCGCCTCGATTCAGACCAATCCTGTATTCATTTCCCCCTCCCCCTTCCTCCTCACCATAGCGTTCATCTTCAGCTGCTCCTGCGCCGACTCAGACACAGGCGTCATGTTGCACTGAAGCGCTTGGGCGTAGGCTCGGGCCGCCATGAGTCGGATGCGGCTCAGGTCCGTCTGAAACACCCGGTGCATGGCTGGGTGAGGGCGGGGGGATGGGAAGGAAGCAAAGTGAAACAGGGAGGAGGGAGGAGAGAAATGAGACCTTCCCTTGTGCCATCATCAAAACACCCTCTGCCTGCAGAAATTAGGGGGTCTGTTGTGCTAGAGCACTTAGGCCCTAGAATCAATTCTGAGCATCTCTTTCCTGGCTGAGATCACCCACAAACCACGCTCCACATAAAGGTCTTCCTGCACCAGTTTGTATAAGGTAAAGGTAAAGGGACCCCTGACCATTAGGTCCAGTCGTGACCGACTCTGGGGTTGCGGTGCTCATCTCGCTCTATAGGCCGAGGGAGCCGGCGTTTGTCTGCAGACAGTTTCCGGGTCATGTGGCAGCCAGCATGACTAAGCCGCTTCTGGCGAACCAGAGCAGCACACGGAAACACCATTTACCTTCCCGCCGGAGCAGTACCTATTTATATACTTGCACTTTGATGTGCTTTCGAACTGCTAGGTTGGCAGGAGCTGGGACCGAGCAACGGGAGCTCACCCCGTCGCGGGGATTCAAACCGCCGACCTTCTGATTAGCAAGTCCTAGGCTCTGTGGTTTAACCCACAGCGCCACCCACGTCCCACCAGTTTGTATTCATAGCCACAAAATATGAACAGGGACTTTTGTGTTTAGCAGAATTCTCGGGGGTTCTTATGCTGCAACTGTGGAAAAATATGATCAAACACAGTTATGGTATTGAGATGTACAGGACTTGATGAATTGTTTGAACGAAATACTTTGTTCCAATACACGAGATTGAACTCCAGGCCAAGACCAGCCAGCCCCTATGGAAGGAAGAAGCCTCAGCCAAAGAACATAAAAAAGAAGATAAAGATGAAGATTGGCAAAATAAATTATTAAACTATGCAGGACAAATCATTACAAAAAAGGGCAATTGTTTAAAGCATATTTTTAAAGCTTTGTGTACAGATTTTTACATTAGTATAAGTTTTAAAAGTCACCTGTAATAAGATGAAGAAGGTTTTAACATTGGATTGTTAAGTACCGTATTTTTTGCTCTATAAGACTCACTTTTTCCCTCCTAAAAAGTAAGGGGAAATGTGTGTGCGTCTTATGGAGTGAATGCAGGCTGCGCAGCTATCCCAGAAGCCAGAACAGCAAGAGGGATCGTTGCTTTCGCTGCACAGTGATCCCTCTTGCTGTTCTGGCTTCTGGGATTCAGAATATTTTTTTCTTGTTTTCCTCCTCCAAAAACTAGGTGTGTCTTATGGTCTGGTGCGTCTTATAGAGCGAAAAATACGGTATATAAGGTTTTATGGATGTGCATAAACAAGTACATTGTAATGGAACCAAGAGGGGGAGTGGAGGGAAGTCGATCAAAATTCATGGTTTAATTTGGTTATGATTTTTTTCTGGGTTTTTTTTAATTGTTATTTTTGGAAAATCAATAAATTATTATATAAAAAAGGTAAAAAAAAAACCAACTAGCCATTTTTAAGGTTTATTCAAAGAGAGATTCCTAAAGCCTCTACATGTGTAAAGAGGAAATGTTTCCTGATCCAGAGACCATAGAGGAAGGAGCTAGGAGTTTGCATCTGGCTGGGATGTTGTGTGCCTGTAAGAGAGGCTGCCATGCTCCGAGACGCACTGCTCATGCGACTCACCCACGCCACTCTCCCGCTCCCGTAGCGTCTGGTCCACATACAGCTTTGTCTTCTTGGGCACGTTGAGCTTGATGCTCTGGGCGACGGGGGCTCCGACAACCGCATCCCGCTTGTCAAATGTGGCAGTGCGTTTTAGGATCTTGATGATCAGGCCCCCGCCTAGGAGAAGAGCAGAAACTCATGTATGCGACTACAGCGGCAAGAATGCTACTCGCCCAAAAATGGAAAGAAGAAGAAGAAGTCCCAGCAAAGGAAGAATGGATACAAAAACTTATGGAATATGCAGAAATCGCTAAACTTACTGGAAGGATAAGAAATCAAGATAACAAACTTTTTATAAAATAATGGAAATGGTTTATTGAATATTTACAGATAAATTGTAAGCAGATAAAAACATTGGCAGGATTCTTGTAATAACCTGCAGTTTCATAAGAGTATATATTTAAAGAAGATGAATAAATGAACAAATTAAGCTAATTTGGATATGTAGAAGATATTAAAAATAAAGTTAAGGAACTGCAGAAAGTGGGGGAAGGAAGTCAAGTTTTGAAATGTCAAAATGATTGTATAATCAGTGAAATGTATAAATCTGAAAACTATAAATATTTTTTTAAAAAAAGAGAAGGGGGAGAAACGACAGGTGGGCAAGGAGTCAAGTAGGGCAGGGAAGTGCCTTCCCTTGATAGGCTCTCCACCCCTGTTCGATACAACCCGCTCCAGCAAGTTTAGACCAACATGACTTTCTCCCAAGAAAGCCTGGGAGATGAGCATCTTCAGCAAAATTCTCAGCTGCAACTCGTTCTACACAGCTTGGGCTCCATATCAGGAGGGACAACCGCATGCTGCAACCAGACTGTAGCTCTGTAGATTTCGAAGCCTCTATGCTCAGGTGCAGCTTACCCATGAATGCTACCTGCTGGCTGTCCCCTGGAGAAGGGCGGAAGATCGGGCTCAGTGCTCTGACTTCACAAGGCACAACATCTGCTCTTACCTTTGGTGGTCATGACAAGCGTGTTATCTTCCCTCCCATAGCGGCCGAAGCAGATGCTGCTGACAACGTCCTGGCAGCAGAAACAGAGAAAAAGAGATGAAGGTGGGTTGCTGCTTTTCGCAGGGAGAAGGAAGACAGGTGGGCTTGTCTTTGGTGTGGCCATATAGCTTTCCTTTCTTTGATTTGGTCTTTGCCAGTAGTGCAGCACCTGCTTTTCATGCTGAAGGTCTGAGATTCAATCCCCAATGGCCTCTCCAGCTAGGAGGAAGGCTGGGAATATCCTCTGCCTGAAACCCTGGAGAGCAGCGACCAATCAGTGGTAGCCAATACTGAGCTAGATGGACCAATGGTGTGACTTGGCCTTTGTCAGGTTCCCACATCCCTATGGGAGCTCTTTGTCTTCTCATGGCTCTCTCACTGCATCTCCACCCTCCCAGCCCAGGGCACCTCATCTCCTCCCAGGTTGCCTCCCTGCCAGCTATCCTTCACCTCCTGTGGGTCCTCCCTCTGCCAAGAACAGTCTCCCTCTCCCTGTGGGCTCAGTTCAGGAGCTGAGAAGGGCCAGGAATGGCCCACAGCAGGTCCGGAACAGGTAGGCTGAGTGAGGATACAGCCTGTGAACTGTTACTGAAGAAGGGAACTGTAGGGGAGGCCATCTGCAGCAGGAAGGGTGCCTCTCTGGACCAAGGGAGTTTCTGCTTTGCATGCAGGTTGAATCCTCAACATCCCCAGTTTGAAAAGGGATCCTGGGCAAGAAGGACCAGTGGTGTGACCAAGTCATAGGCAAGTTCCAATGCCTTACCAGACCCACATTCAACAGGAGCCATGTTTTCCAGGAACTTACTCAAGGAGTCTTGGTTCTCTAGTTCTCCTGTTTCAATCCCACAGATGACAAAGACACATCCCGTTAGAGTGAGGGATGAGACAGAGCAGCCTGGGCTCAGAGAAACAAACATACAGTCTCACACACAAACACCTCCCCCACCCACGCTGCGACCAGCTCCTGTGCCAAACCACCAGAATGCCCTCATTCAGCCCTGAATGTGGGCACCCCCTGTTCCTGCCTCTCACCTGCGTTTGGATGATGTTCACAAGGTTCTTGTCCTGGTATATGTGCACCTCCATATTGGCCAAGGCGACCAGCACAGCATGGAAGCTCTGGAACTTCTCATCTATGAGACTCAGAGTGGTGGGGGTGGCTGGCAACGGGACCACCCAGAGCTTCTTCCCCTGCCACGAGAAAAAGACATTCAGGAACCCGACAGAACAGCTTCTCCGACCTGGCCCCCAATGGATTTCCTTGCTAATTAAGGCCCCCCACCCCCCACTAGGATTACCCTTCTTTTAACAAGATCCTCCTTTAAAACAGAATTGGGCACAGCAATAGCACCACCTGGGGACCACATGCATACACTTACACAACACAATGCCCTTCAATGTACCTTGGCTCCATTCACTTAACTCTAATGCACCTTGAGTTCCAGAAGTGAGCCAAGGTTCAAGTTAAGAGCAGTTGACAGTTTGAGGTGAGGCAGATTGCCAACGCTGTGGCCAGTAATTAAAGCTGCCCTCCACCCCATGACCCCACAACCTTCTGAGTAAAGCTTTGAAGGGTTTCGTCGGAGCAGGCCACCACAATGTTCTTTTGGACCCAGGACAAGCCCACGGCTTGAGAACTCAGCTCGATGCAGTATTTATGTCGCTTGGAGTTCCTGCGTGGGAGAGAAAGACAGCAGTGGCAGGTCAAGTCCAGGCCTGGCCTCCTTGTGGTCAGCAAAGCAGGCAACTCCAGTGCCAAGATGGGTGATGCACAAGATATGGGGCTTTCCCTTGCCATATTCTTAAGAGCTTGCTCTGAAACATGTCAGCCTCCCTCTTCAACCCATCAGGCCCTCTCTGCCCTCCCAAAACACCCCCAGCAGCTCCTCCTCTGCCCACCTGCGGAGGATGTAGATGCACCCATTACGGCAGGCCACTATGAGCCGATATTCCACATCGTACTGTCCTGTGACGTCCAGAAAGGCTGGCACGCTTGGTACCTTTGTCTGCCATTAAAAAAGAAAAGCAGTGCTGAAGCCGGATACTGCCCCACTCCCTGGCATGTTGCCTCGCAGGGGACAGACGCGAGAGGGACCTATTTTAAATAGTCACATCACCAGGATGGGATTGGCAGGCGGGTGGTCACCCCTGGGCAGTTTTGAGGGTTTCCTAGTTGAAACAGACACCCCCATTCGTTACCAATATCCCTGCCACTGAAACTCAGCCTCCTGAGAATTCACAGACATGGGCCACAGCATTCAAACCTACAAAATCTAGAAACCTGCTCTTTGTTGTCGTTTTTAAACCGGAAGCCATGCAATCAGTGGAGGTTGGCGCTGATAGGGCACAAGGCAACAGTAACTGGAGCCAGACAAGTGCAGCCACACTTCTAAGTAAGGAAACAGTGAAGTGGAGGTTGGCAAAAGCCAGACTAAGGTTGGTGGCGCAGTGTCCCAATCGCCTTCATGGTCTAGCTCCCACTACAGGGAATGGTGAATCCAACAGCTTATTGTTTTATTCATTCATTGCATTTGTATCCCACACTTCCTCCCAGGGAGGAAATTTGTAAAAATATTCCTTTTGCATCCTCATAACATCCCTCGGTGGTAGGTTAAGGCTGAAATATGATGGCTGCCCAAGATCGCCCAGTTAACTTCAAATCTGAAAGCAGATCTCCTCAGTCCCGACTCCAATACTCGATTCCCCCAACATTGTCTTGAATTCTGCAACTGGTTGTTGCGATTGTGAGGAACACCAGAGCAAGCGGCTTCCGCTTAGCCTCAAAGGGCATAAGGCAGAGAACAAAATGGCCCTCTCTTCCCCCTCTTGAAATAAGCATGCTATTGAGCTTCAGAGCACTCTTCTCCAGGGCCTCACCTGCACCAGCATACTGAAGGGCTCAGGATCCAAGATGATGATGTCGCTGTTCTCCGTCCCAAGCACCAGGCAGCTGATAGAGCCCTCGTCTGCCAGGCTCTTCTTCAGGGTAGTCATGCAGGTAATCAGTGACTGAAAGATAAGGAGGGGCAAAGGGGCAACTTTATGCATCAAGAGAGGTGAACCCCAAGGGACTAGGATATGTTTCCCAGCCATGGGCAACTGGTTCTGTAAGTGCACTTCAAATCTGGGACATTTGGGGGCATGGGAACCTTGTGCCTAACCCTTTTGCTACTTGATTGCCCCAAGTTGTGATTTTAAAAGATGTGTCACCTAAGCAAGGCCATTCTTGGCTTCAGGGAAGAGTTGGCAGTATTTGCCTGGGATCAACCAAACAGCATCCCAACCCTCTTCCTCTTCTGGGATGTTCAGGGCAGGAGTGGATATGGAACATCAGAGTACACACCTGGCGCTTGAGCGGCTGCATTTTATACTGGTTCACAAAGGACTCCATCTCAGGAGGGTCAAGGGCCAGGAACCTGCAGAGCAGATGGGGAAGGTGATGAAAGGAGCCCAGGGTCCCAGCCCACACAGAGGGGGGGGGAGGGAGAGGGAGCGGGAGAGAGACGGCCTTCAACAGAGGATGAAAAAAGGAGACCATTTCTCACAATCAAAGCTGTGTTCCCATCAGCCTGAAGCAGAGAACTTGGCCTGGAGTGGGCATTACAGGAACATCCAAAACGGCCTTATACTGAGTCAGAGCACTAGCCAATCTAACTCAGTACTGACTACACTGACTGGCAGCAGTTCTCCAGGATTTCTGGCAGGAGCTTTTCCCTGCCCTGCCTGGAGAGTCCCAGCCCTGCCCACACCAAAGAACTCACCTCAAGGACTGCACTGACAAGGGCGGCTCCGTATTTTCTCTGTCTGCGTTTTCCCTGTTGAGACACATCCGGCAAGTCAGGAGGGAGAGCCTTGGGCTTCTGTGGCTCATGCCAGTGTGGCACAGTGAACAGTCCTGAACCACAGAGCCCTAGGCAAGCTTGTTCGCCCTGAGCCTCTGCTTCTCTAGTCAATTCAATGGGAGCTTTCATAGCCCAGACATGTGGGGGTGACCAAAAAGCGGATTATAAAGCATATTTTTTTGCAGGCCAATGTAAGAAATAACCCCCCCTCCGCCTGGCATGCTCTCCATTCCCACCTGCCCCTAGTTGACCCCCAAGCCTTGTTTCCTTATCCTCCTGATGTTTAGAGATGGCTCAGAAGACTTGGTCTCGCCCTGCCCAGCTTCAGAGCTCCTTACCGGATCATCTCCAGTGTCTCCTTCATTGACAGAAGGTCAACCTTGTCCTACCAAGAGAGAAGGAGGACAGTCAACGGCTGCTCCCTACAAGAGAGGCAGACTTAAGAAACTGGAAGGACTGCTGGTGATGAATCAGAAACCAAGAGGGATTTGCACTCCGATTAAGCAACTGCATTTATATCCCACTTTTCACCCAAGCAGCTCAGGGTGGCAGACGTGGTTCTCCCCCTTCACATCTGATCCTCACAACAACCTTGTGAAGTAGGTCAGACTGAGAGACGACGACTGGCCCAAGCCGTGAGCTTCACAGCTGAGTGTGATTTGAATCCTGGTCTCCCAGGCCCTAGTTCAACACTCTAACCCAGGAATGGGAAGCTGTTTCCAGTCCCAAGGGCCACATTCCATCCCAAGTAACTTTCTAGGGCCCAGTGGTGGGCAGAGCCAGCAGCAAAAGTGGATGGAGCCATGGATACAAATTTCATATTTTCATGCAGTTTCAACACAACCCTTTTTTGCCCTCCATACAGGCAAGCAAGATGCATCATAGAACATATTCCAGCCTTGCAAAAGCACCCAAGAAGGGTGAAAAAGCAGGTCTAGTAAGGGGTATGGTCTGGGGGTGGAGGCCACGGCCTTGAGAGAGACCCGAGAGCCAGGCAGAGAGGGCTGAAAGTTCACCACTTCAGTTCCAACCACACTGGCCCTCAGGCAGGAAGGATGGGAGGGAAGGTACCTAAAGACCCATGACCAAAGGGGTTCTGGCTAGCAGACAGCTTCCCCAAGCCCTCCCTCCTCCTTCTCACCTCCTTTGCCTGCTCCCAGACATCCTTCTCTGTGGAGTTGACTTCCAAGGGGGGCAGAGCGTAGCGGAAGTAGGGGCGCATGTTCTTGTACACGTAGATGTAGGGACCGGCAGCCACCCCCACAGCAGGAACACACAGTTCATGACGCTCCATCAGGAAGGCAGCCACACTTGTGGGCAAGTCCAACAGGACATTCTCGCTCAGGAGGTCCATGCCGTGGTACACCTTCAGCTTCATCTCATGTCCTGTAGGGCCCAAGTCGCCCACCACCAGCTGGGAAAGGGGGAAAGCAAAACAACAACTAGGAGCCTCCTTGAATGATACCCAAGGATGTGTGTCCCTTTGGAGGCTCTGAAACCTAAATCGATAAACCTAAAAGCAAGCAGGCAAAAGGAACAAAGAGGAGACTAGGAACGTGCACTCAAAATCTACACAAGAAAAATAGTATTCATGCAACAAAATCCTATTAGGCCAGATGGAGAGGTAGAGAAAGAAGGGAAGAGGCACCCAAAAGGCAGCAGATTTGCAGGTGTGATGAATATGGGCAGTACAAGAGAAGGGTTTGTGGATGTGACAGCGACAGTTCCCTTACCTTACAGTCTCCATCACCATGCAGGTCAGCCAGGGCTGGAAAAGACAGCAGAAACTGTATCAGCCCCATTAAAAAGACCCACACATAAACAGGGGAGAGGGCAAAGGAGCCCCCCCCCCAAAGCTACTATTTTTATAAGGATACCAGGCAACATCCCCTGTCGAAAGTAAAGTCACCTGCAATTGACTTCACCCCAGAGGCACACCCCTCCATTGTCCCCCAAGATAGACAGATGCAAACAACAGAATTGTTAAGAAAATATAGGTTAATGCAAGCCTCCTGCAGATGCAGGTGAGTCAACAGGGAGGCACACAGCTTTAGCAGAAACTCGGATGCTGGAATGGAAGGAGCTTCTCTGGAGCTGTTCGAATAGGGAAAATTAACTACATGCTTTCATGAGATCAACAGAAGTGAGTGACTTCCCTTGTTGGAGAACCCCTACTATTGTCCTGAGGCTTTCCATGTGTTTCTTTACCTTTAAATCAAAGCAAACAAAGTAGATACCAGAGAATTTAAGTACTGTATTGTAGTACCTGTTCCATAATCCGAATACTGGTTTGGAAGAAATAACCCACTCAGAATCTTGAAATAATAGACTTCTCCAAAAACCCCAAAATGCCTTGAATTGACACTGTGGGAGAATAACATACCTCCCCCAACCCTTGAAAGCTTTAAAATCAGCCAAGTGTCCACAGAAGAATCTCCACCATCCAGGAGAAGTAAAAGCAGGTGAGGAAAGGATGCAATATGGTTGGCGCTACACTTTCCTCAACCACACAGTGGTGTAGCACCCTCTGGTGGAACGAAGGGTGACTTGGTGAGCCCAACATTACCATAAGGGGATGGCGCACCTTCTGGTGGGCATGAGGATCAACACTGCTGACCTCGGTTATCCACAATGCCATCGCTTCTTGATGTTGGAATGAGGGGTGCTTCACTAGCCTCGACTGCCCAGAAGATGGGCTTCAGTCATACAGCCATAGAACCATAGAACCGTAGAGTTGGAAGGGATCCTGAGGGTCATCAAGTCCAACCCCCATTGATCAATGTGGATGATCAACTTTGTTTGCATTAACTTCTACTAGGGCTTCTCAGGCCACTCCCTCAATTTTTCTTCTTAGAGATCCAAATGGTGACACTGGTCAGCACTGGTCAGCCATTGCCTCCCTGTCCAGCCATTCTATGGGTAGAAACTGGATGCCTCCCTTCCATTGGACAAAAAAAGAAAGACGCAGCTCTGAACATGTGCAGACAGCATTTCCTATACTACTAAGCCACATCTGATCCCCACATGTCTGCTATTGGAGGCAACAAATTCCAGGACAGAGGATGCAGCCTTATAAAAAGAGTGGTTCTCAGACTGAGTCACTCCTTATTCCCACAATGGTCCAGAGCAATGTTACATTATGGAGCATTCTGGCAGATCTATATGACAGCTCCCAGTCATCTGGTACTGATTCAGAGCTCTGCTGTCAGGTAAACCCACCAAAGACCACTCAAGTCTGCTGGGACCTATCCTTGCCTTCCTTCCTTAACAACTTCCACCAAAGCAAGCTGTCACAAAGTAGGCATTGCTCGTACTGCAGTGCGGAAAACAAAATATGCTTTTACCTACTAACAAACTGGAACGTGTCCAGAGGAGGGCAACCAAAATAGTCAAAGGCCTGGAAACGATGCCTTATGAGGAACGGCTAAGGGAGCTGGGCATGTTTAGCCTGGAGAAGAGGAGGTTAAGGGGTGATATGATAGCCATGTTCAAATATATAAAAGGATGTCACATAGAGGAGGGAGAAAGGTTGTTTTCTGCTGCTCCAGAGAAGCGGACACTACAAGAAAGAAGATTCCACCTAAACATTAGGAAGAACTTCCTGACAGTAAGAGCTGTTCGACAGTGGAATTTGCTGCCAAGGAGTGTGGTGGAGTCTCCGTCTTTGGAGGTCTTTAAGCAGAGGCTTGACAACCATATGTCAGGAGTGCTCTGATGGTGTTTCCTGCTTGGCAGGGGGTTGGACTCGATGGCCCTTGTGGTCTCTTCCAACTCTATGATTCTATGATTCTATACTGCAAACCCAGGGAGAACCAGCAGATAGTCAAAACTATGCCCGTCTCAACCACATTACATTATGATTGCCATATTCACCCATCAAAACAGGAAAGAGACAATGCTTATTAAGGAGAGAGAAAACGAACTCAGACTTACTGACGCAAGAGGAAAAGGTGTAGAGGCTGGCCACTGGGTCGTAGTGGGCATCCAGCCATTTGGAATTGGCTTGAATGCTGCAATGGATGAAGGAAAGGTTGAAAAAATGTGCAAAATGAAATATATTGCAGACAGTTTCAGCCCAGAGAGCCAATTCTCTAGGAGTCTCTGTTCACACCTGACCTAAATCCCTCCGAACCATGAAGCTTCCACAGAGTGGTGACAGACACTCAGAAGTCTTGATTTTCTGCCACAAAAATCAGTGTGTTCTGAAAGAACCCAGGAGTCCTGACTCTGTTTCTTTGTCTTTCTCTCATATACACAATTCCAAGTTGCATCCCTCTTACAGCTCATCGTGATTCTCTCTCATGCAGCTGGGCAAAGAACTCCTCAAAGTCTTTGAGTCTGCAATTCTGTGCACAAATACCTGGGAACAAGCTCCATTGAGCTCAATGGGACTGACTTCTGAGTCGACATGCCCAGGATTGGTGCTGTTTATTTGTATCCTCTATTTCATCCAAGGAGCTGACGGTGTCATACACAGTTCTAAATATATTAAGGATGAGGATGTTCTTGTGAACTAGATGGGTTTATTCTCATTCAAAAATCTATTCTGTCCAGCAAACATTTCTCTCCCAGGAGTCAAACAGATACTGATGGGGCAAAGCTCCCACCTGTGCAAAAAAAAGCAATTTGCCCACAATTTTTACCCCCCTTCTTCCCCCCAATATTGTCACTACCCACAGCCAGAAAAATACAAACCAGTTCCTTAGGCAAA
This sequence comes from Podarcis muralis, assembly GCF_964188315.1. Taxonomy (NCBI): domain Eukaryota; kingdom Metazoa; phylum Chordata; class Lepidosauria; order Squamata; family Lacertidae; genus Podarcis; species Podarcis muralis. The sequence goes on along the minus strand of NC_135670.1, from coordinate 14,190,773 downwards.
ACGAATGCGGCAAAAGACTCACTTCCATATTATCTACATGCCCTCATCACCCGCTATACTGGAGTTTTGAGCAGTTCATCTATGCCTGGTTGACACCTTTTTTATTTAGATGAAGAGGTTGCTCTGTGCGTTTGACAGATGCACTTGGGGGCAGAAACGGAGCAGACAAATAAGTTCTGCACGGAAATGGGCTGATGTTGGGAACCTGCAGCACCTGTTGGATTTCTGCCTGCCTCCGTGGTGCAGCTGCGACAGGGCTCCTCCTCGGGGGTGAGATAGAGGGGGAGGAACTGGTCACAGTGCAGACACGCGTCACCAACCGGGGGGGGGGGATGGAAACCAAAACAAACGCATGCGCACCCACTTAGGGAACCCAGGAGTCCGACCTGCAGGCACCAGCCTCCTCCCCCCTCCTCCCTCGCCAGCGCAGGCAAGAATCCTGAAAGCGGGGAGGGGACGGGGGGGGGGCAAGAGAAAAAGAGGAAGGGGGGAGCAGCTGCCCTCCAAAACGCGACCTCTCCGGGCTTTACCCGTCGCCAGCGGCTCCCGAGGACGACGAAGGCAGCGCCGAGGCCGCCATGGATAAGCCAGGGGATCCGTCGCCATGGAAACCCCGCGGGAGCCAATGGGTGCGCCGAGAAAAGGAGTCCCGCCCCTCCCAGCAGAAGTCCGCGCGCTCATAGACTTGCGGAGAGTTGAAGACTAACACGCAAGCACACACCCAAGCAGCTTCCGGGCTGACTTGGCCGGTCCACAGAGCAATTTGAAAAGGATTTGCGACAAAAACTAAGGGCTGGGCCAGACACACGACGAGTGCTACGTTGCCTCAAACGCACAGAAGGGGCTCCGAGGGGCCATCTAGTCCAACCCCCTGCAGTGCAGGAATCTCAACTAGCTCATCCATGGCTGGTGGCCATCCAGCCTCTGCTTAAAAACCTCCAGTGAAGGAGAGTCCACCACATTTAGGAGGAGTCCATTCCACAGTTGAACAGCTTTTCCTGTCAGAAAGTTCTTCCCAATGTTGAGTCGGAATCTCCTTTGTTGTAACTTGAAGCCCTTGGTTTGAGTCCTACCCTCCCCAGCAGAACAAAACAAGCTCGCTGCATCTTCCAGGTGACAGCCCTTAAGATATTTGTCTCTTCTTCTCCAGGGTAAACATACCCGGCTCCTTCAACTGGACCCCATCTTGGCTGCCCTCCCTATGAACACATTCCAGTTTGTGGGCATACACAATTCTGACCATACTAAGCCTCCTGGTGTATATTTCGCTTTGGGAGGCTTAGTTTGGTCAGAACTGAGTATACACTTCCAGAGTTAACACTAAATACAATACTTCTGGTAAATGAGCCACGATAGCTTCTATAGGGCCGTGAAATTTTTGTGCCCCAGGCTTTTTAGACTCATCTACCCATGTACTATCAGAAACAAAAGGGGCGTATTGGGGACATGAATTTCCCCCCAGCTCTCCTACCCGAATACCTTGCTCCTATTTTTACTTGGCTTCCAAATCTCATTGGAATTTACCCACCCAACAACTGCTGCTTTTATCCCTCCCCCAACACCACCAACAGCACACAACAGCTACCTGAGCTTCCCCGCCCCTCAATTTTTCCACAAAAGCTGCCCTGTTTTGCCCAGTATCAGCATTTGCTACTTGGAATGCCTTCTAAGCATTATGTGGCATCCTGAGGAAACAAGCAGCAGCTCGCTAACATCTAATTTCTTAGTGCCATCGGGTTAAAGACAGCCTCAACAGGCTCCCAGACTTCTCCAGAGTGTAAAGGTAAAGGTACCCCTGCCCGTAGGGGCCAGTCTTACCAGACTCTAGGGTTGTGCGCTCATCTCACTCTATAGGCCGGGAGCCAGCGCTGTCCGCAGACACTTCCGGGTCACGTGGCCAGCGTGACAAGCTGCATCTGGCGAGCCAGCACAGCACACGGAAACACCGTTTACCTTCCCACTAGTAAGCGGTCCCTATTTATCTACTTGCACCCGGGGGTGCTTTCGAACTGCTAGGTTGGCAGGCACTGGGACCGAACAACGGGAGCGCACCCTGCCGCGGGGATTCAAACCGCCGACCATGCGATCGGCAAGTCCTAGGCACTGAGGTTTTACCCACAGCGCCACCCGCGTCCTTCTCCAGAGTGTACAACGTACCAATTTAGAGAAGATGAGGGATGCATTCTGCCCCTGAGGTTCCCCAACACTGACTATCAACACAGCAGATCTGAGGAAGCAGGATCAGACTGCATTATTCCCCACACTGGGTTCAGTCACCACCAGTTAGACAGGAGTACAGCGGGGGGGAAAGCAGAAAGGAAGTTCACACACTTTATAAAAGCTAGGTTTATTGAACCCTTAGGTGCAACAACAGGAGGGCTGGAGCCACCGCAGGCCCTTCCGGGGGGTGGGGGGTGATGGCCGACTGCTTTCAGAGAGGCGATCTTGTTCACTTGTACCCCTCATTTCCAAAAGAGACGGGTGAGGTGCAGAAACGGCCTGGTGTGCCTGGATGGGCAGGCAAAGGGAGCCGAGTGTGGGGAAGCCAGGGCCCTTGTGGGGCTCAGGATTCCCAGAAATGGGCATCAGCCTGTGCCATCTCCAACAGACACTTCTCCAGGACTTCAGCATCTTCACGGAAACGGTCGCGGAAAGATTTGATGAGCCCCGCTGCACTGCTTTCGTACTGCACCAGTACGACATCTTTACCTGGAAAGGGGCGGGTAGGAGGAGGAGAAATGATCAAAGTCAGTAGATAGACCATTCCAGATGGGTGATGCCCTTTCAGGGGTATCATTATCTTGCCACTCCCTAGTGGGTCCAATTTGACAGGTGGACCCACCTATCAATCACCCAGTATCACTACAACACCAGGAGCTGGTCACTTTGACGTCCCAATTGCTGGGACTTCAAAGTGCATCAAAGCACTGCAATAACCTCTTTGGCTGTTTGTAGACAGTCACCCCCACTTGTCCCGCTGCCCTTTTGGGCATATGAAGGCCTTCAGACAGCTGCTGTTGCAAAGCATCTGGAACTGTTAAGAGCATTTGAAACTGAGCAGGATTTAACCCCTGCTCATTAGCATGTCAGCAGGGATTAAATCTTGCTGCTTCAGCTGAGGATATCTTCTCCTTCTGGGAATGGGATGCACAGCCAATGCCAGATTTAACCCTGCCCTCCCACCCATCAGCTGACCTCACCAGGGACACCAGCTGATAGGCAGGTGGGCGTGGTTTGGGGAAAACGGCCGTGCAGGCCAAAAGTGGGCCTGGATTTTAATCCTACACAGTTAAATTAATCTTAAATTCTGATACTTTAAAAATAAATAAACAAACCAATATTTATGATGCCACCTTAGCCAGATTCGCTTAACAGCTGAATCAGTTGATTCAGGAAATACCCAGCAGAGGAGGATGTTGTTGTTGTTGTTTAGTCGTTTCCGACTCTTTGTGACCCCATGGACCAGAGCACGCCAGGCACTCCTGTCTTCCACTGCCTCCCGCAGTTTGGTCAGACTCATACTGGTAGCTTTGAGAACACTGTCCAACCATCTCGTCCTCTGTCATCCCCTTCTCCTTGTGCCCTCCATCTTTCCCAACATCAGGGTCTTTTCCAGGGAGTCTTCTCTTCTCATGAGGTGGCCAAAGTAATGGAGCCTCAGCTTCACGATCTGTCCTTCCAGTGAGCACTCAGGGCTAATTTCCTTAAGAATGGATGCGTTTGATCTTCTTGCAGTCCATGGGACTCTCAAGAGTCTCCTCCAGCACCATAATTCAAAAGCATCAATTCTTCGGCGATCAGCCTTCTTTATGGTCCACCTCTCACCAGAGTAAAGGGAAGTCCTCTTTCTGCATATAACTGCTAGTTCTCCTTCTGCACAAAACTGCACAAAACTGCTGCATTTTGGGAAAGCCTTGCACCTTTCCTCTTGCATTCTGGGAAGTCTTGCTTATAATCTTCTCCCTGCTTTTGCACACACTGTACAGATCTGTTCTAAACACCAGGACATTCTTTTCCTTGTTCAGTCATCCTAAGCTCATGGAAAACAACATGACCCACTCTTCATGCCTAGCTGACCACATCTACAGAACTTGATTGTTATATTGTTTCATGCCATGATCCATCATTACAATTTAATTAGGAGGCTTCATGCCTGTCTAGTTCTACCTTCGATTCCCAGCCGATTCCCAGCCTTTAATCCACCGATAATAAATGATCATACGTAACCCCCATTTCTCACATGTAATTCCCGCCTTATGCTTATGTTAACCAATCAGCAACAAGTTTCTTTGTGTATGTATGTATCAACCAATCAGCGACAAGCACACCTGTGGCAATGCTTGTAATATTCAATAAAACAGGCTCCCAGGGTCCGCCCTGGCCAGACGCCTCATGTTGCACCTGCCTCTCTCGTCTCCTGTGATCTTTCATTCCTACACCAGAGGAGGATAGAATCACAGAAAGGTAGAGTTGGAAGGGACTCCCCAGGGGCATCATTCATTCATTCATACTTTTCAAGTTGATACATTTCACTAATTTTTGACATTTCACTAATTCTACAATCATTTTGACATTTCAAAACTTTACTTCCTTCCCCCACTTTCTGCGGTTCCTTAAATTTATTTTTACTATCTTCTGCATATCCAAATTAACTTAATTTGTTCATTTATTCATCTTCTTTAAATATATACTCTTATAAAACTGAAGGTTACTACAATAATCCTGCCAATGTTTTTATCTGTTTATAATTCATCTGTAAATATTCAATAAACCATTTCTGTTCTTTTATAAAAGATTTGTTATCTTGATTTCTTATTCTTCTGGCAAGTTTCACCATTTCTGCTTATCCCATAAGTTTTTGTATCCATTCTTCCTTTGCTGGGACTTCTGCTTCTTTCCATTTTTGGGCAAGTAACATCCTTGCCGCTGTAGTAGCATACATAAAAAAGTTTCTATACATTTTTGGTAGTTCTGTCCCTATAATTCCCAAAAGAAAAGCTTCTGGGTTGTTTTTACAAAGGTTATTTTAAACATCATATGTGTTGGTCTTGTAGTAAGGATAAAGCTTACTGGGAAATGATATATAATGAAATGAAAAGGATGTTTAAAACAACTCCCGAGGGTTATCTAGTCCAACTCCCTGTAATGCACGAATCTTTTTCCCAGTGCGGGGCTCAAACCCACGACCCTGAGCTTAAGATGTGCTCTACTGACCGAGGAGATATGCTCACCGCTGCTCTTACCTTCCAGGCGGGTGTTTGCTTGGACAAACAACTTGCGCTCTTCCTTGCGCAGCAGTACAGTCTTGCGCAGGCTCAGGAAGCGCTGGGGCTTCTCGTCCGTCACCGCAGAGTATGTCTCATAGAGGGTGCGCCCACCCGCCACATCCGCTGTGGACTTCAGCACCTTTGGAACAGAAGAGCAGCACCCTGCTGGGTCAGCCTCTCTCCCCCCCTAAGGGAAGAGAGACCCTGGGCCCGTCCTTCCCTCCCTGGCCCTTACCTGCAGTTTGCGGAGAAAGTGCTCCAGCGCAGGTTTCCCTATTGTGGTGATCTTGCTGCGGTCCAGGGACACCACTGCATCAGGTTTGCCATCTCTGCCTGTGGTGTGTTGCAGGGATACCAGCCCCCCGCCGGCTTCCAGGAGAACCCTCAAGATGACAAAGCGTGCCTGCATGTGGGCCTGCCGTGGCAGGAAGGCAACACAATGCCATTTAGAAAAAAGGAGCTTTACTTCGATATAGGATTACAGCGGCAAGACTTTTATACGCACAAAAATGGAAGGATTCGCCATTACCCACAATGGAGGAACGGCTGTTGAAATGACTGGGTTTAGCCGAGATGTCGACGTGTTTAATCAGAGAAAAGTCACTGCCAACATTTACTAAAGACTGGAAACTTCTTAGAGACTTTTTTCGTGAGAAAGAAACCCAAATGGTATTTGGGTTTGAGGACTCAATATAATGTTGGTTTACAGAAAGTGGATTTGTTGGGTGTTATCTTTGAGTGGGTGTGCTGAAAAATTTATACATAGAGTTCTTTTTTTTTCCTGTTTCACCCCACCCTCTTTCTTTCTCTCTCTTTTTCTTTCTCTCTCTTCCTATCTCTTTCTCTCCTTTTCTGGTCTGTGTTTTAATTAAGATTAGCCTTTGAGAGAAAAACGATATTGGATATTAATTTTTGGATTCCTTTTTCAAAATTTTAATAAAATCTATTTTTTTTAAAAAAAGGAGAGGCGAGGAGACAAGGAATTCTCAACTGAGACTGTGAAGCAATGACTCTCAAGTCCAGACAGACAATAGGGGGCAGGGAACTAACCTTTCCTCTGGGCCAAATTTACCAGGTGGGTAAAGGTTACCCGCTTGCCATTCCCCTGATGTCACAGGCCTCTCTCCTTCCCACTCAGGGATATCTTTCCTCTACCCATTCCAGCATCAGGACCGCACCTGCCGCCATGTTCCGGACTCCGGGGTGTAGAACTCCAGCGCCAGCAGCCCGGCACGCACCATGTTCAGCCAGTTAATGTAGATCACATCCTCAGCATCTTCTCCTTCCAGTTCAAAGATCCTTGTGGGCAGAGCAGGAAGAGGAAGGATTATCACAGCAAAAGGGATGGGAGGGGGGGGGGTCAGAGCTGCCACCGCCTCATAATAAAACACATCCGGGTTTGCAAAGTGCCCTCCCCCCCCCCCCGGTGATTCAAGTTGTAGGGGGGCAGCCAGGACGTCAGAGAACTGAGGTGGGAGCTATTAACTTTCTTGCCTTGGTAAAAATTGCCTTTTAAATATTGTGCGATGACTTTGGCGACCTGGGAGGAACATAAATTCTCCCCATGAATAAATAAAATATCCTGAAAGGCAGCATAAAAAAAAAAAACCTAACAAAAACTTAGCAGTCAAGTTTTCCCCAGAGCTAATAAAAAGGTAAAGGTACCCCTGCCCATACGGGCCAGTCTTGACAGATTCTAGGGTTGTGCGCTCATCTCACTCAAGAGGCCGGAGGCCAGCACTGTCCGCAGACACTTCCGGGTCACGTGGCCAGCGTGACATCACTGCTCTGGCAAGCCAGAGCCGCACATGGAAACGCCGTTTACCTTCCCGCTAGTAAGCGGTCCCTATTTATCTACTTGCACCTGGGAGTGCTTTCGAACTGCTAGGTTGGCAGGCGCTGGGACCAAACAACGGGAGCGCACCCCGCCGCAGGGATTCGAACCGCCGACCTTTCGATCGGCAAGCCCTAGGCGCTGAGGCTTTTACCCACAGCGCCACCCGAAACAAGGATGCAGGCCAGGGGGCCAAATGGAGCTCTCCAGAACTCTCTATGTGGCCCTCGGAACTCTCTACAAGTCCCACCTGCTCACCAGGCCTGCTTCACACATTCATTGAGACTTTTAACCTGGCTGGGAATTTGTCCTTGAACTCTGACAATGCCTTTTGCTTGTCCTGGATGGGCAGGGAAGAGTGGATGTAGAAACCAGCTGACCTTACCAAGTAAAACTTGCACCCACCGCCCGTCCCCCTTTTGCCTCTGGCTATGCCCCATCACTGGGATGCAGGCCCCAAAAGATTGCCCAGAAGGAAAGCTGGCCCTCAATACGGAAAAAGGCTTCCCAGTCCCGGTTTAAAATCTTTATTATCTGAAATAAAAGCCCCTCTCAGCCACGGCCTGGGACTTTGGGGGTCTTGCCTGCTAAGGGCTCCATCTTGTGCTTCTCCTCCCCCCCACCCCACATGCCGCTGCTACCTCAGGTCCTCACCCCAAGACCTCCTTGTTCAGGCACAGGTACAGCCCCACACACTCGGCCCGACACTCCTCGTAACTCGATGCAACGTTCGAAAACTTGCTGTCCCATGTCTCACCGCCTCGGTACCAGCTTCTAATCTATGGGGATAGGAGAAGAGTGAAGGGCCAGAGAACTGCGGGTGTCTTGGACAAGTGAACTGAGTCCGCTGTCTGAGGGAAGGAGCAGCCCTGTCCTCCTGATCTTAAAATGGTCACGTGCTCTACTCTGGACCAGATCGGTGGGCGGGGGTTGATTCTCTAAGTCAGCCAGAATCTGCATAAAACAGAGCTATGGGCTTGCTTTCCCCCTCCTCCCTCCTCCTCCCTTCTTCCTTGTGTGTCGTGCCTGCTAGTTTTTAAGCCTGAGGCTATGGGTTGTTGTTGTTATTTTAAAGTTGCTCTTCCAGCATTTTTGGCTAAAAAGTAGGGTTAAGGTAAAGGTAAAGGTACCCCTGCCCGTACGGGCCAGTCTTGCCAGACTCTAGGGTTGTGCGCTCATCTCACTCAAGAGGCCGGGGGCCAGCGCTGTCCGGAGACACTTCCGGGTCACGTGGCCAGCGTGACATCGCTGCTCTGGCGAGCCAGAGCCGCACACGGAAACGCTGTTTACCTTCCCGCTAGTAAGCGGTCCCTATTTATCTACTTGCACCCGTGGGTGCTTTCGAACTGCTAGGTTGGCAGGCGCTGGGACCGAGCAACGGGAGCGCACCCCGCCGCGGGGATTCGAACCGCCGACCTTTCGATCGGCAAGCCCTAGGCACTGAGGCTTTTACCCACAGCGCCACCCGCGTCCCTAAAAAAAAGTAGGGTTAGCTTTTTTTAAATAAAATAGCTGTCACATGAATTCTGCACCTTAAGGGGCAAAAATGCTGATCCCACAGAGAGGAAGCGAAAAACCACATTCTATATTGTAGAATAATACAGTGGTACCTCGGTTTTTGAGCGTCTCAGAAGCTAAACGTTTCAGTTTTTGAACGCCGGAAACCCAGAAGTAAATGCTTCCATTTTCGAACGCGCCTCAGAAGTTGAATGGCTTCCACTGCGTCCCCCCCCCCCCAATTTTATCTATTGGTTTTGCAGGCCGCCCTTTGCGCCTCGGTTACTGAACATTTTGGAAGTCAGACGGTCTCCCGGAACGGATTACGTTCAACAACTGAGGTACCACTGTATATCAGTGTAAGATATACAAATCATTATAATTTATTCTGCATCTATTGGTTACAGGGAAGGGCCATGAGCTACACAGGGAGCTGATTTCCTCCACCACCACAAAAATCCTCCCAAGTTCTATTCCGGAATTTAGAACTTAAGCACACATGTGCTTTCCAACTCATCTGTTCCACCATGAGGGCTAGAAACCTGGGGTGCCCTTTTTTCCTATTTCTTTAAAAAGAGAACTAACTTGTGATTCAAAGGACACTGAACTCTAGGTCTCATGCAGGAACTGCCCAAGTGGTGCAAAGGACAATAAACAAGGGGGGGGGGACTTCTTTAAGAAGTCACAGGCCCTTCTAATCCTCACAGGAAACATGTGAAGGCTTTACCTGTTCTCCTGTTTCTGGGTTGATCACTGCCTCGTGGTCAAAGTTGAAGGCCCCCGAGTCATCCTGCCAGGACAAACGAGAGAGTGCTCAAAAACTGAGGCTGCTCATAATGAAGGACAGAAGCAATTATTGTTGGAGGGAATGTGGGCAACAAGGATCTTTCATACAGATATGCTGGGATTCCCTGAGAATAGCTGCATATTGGAATTTGATATTTAAATGAATGAATACTGTAAAGTCCATTGGTTCTTCTTATTCCCAATGAGCATGGAAAGGGGGTCATGAGGAATCGGTATATAAAACGTCAATGGCTTTCATGTAATGGGCTGCTCGATGAGAAATTGCAAAATCCTGGAAGCTGGCGGTCAACTTAAATTTTGAGGAATCGCCCCGGAGACTTTTGCATGCTGCACTTGCAGGTAAATTGGCGTGCAATATGAAACTGGCCAAAGGAAAAGCAAAAACTTTTGTCTTTTTTCCTAGCTGGGGAGCCCACACATGGAATACATTAAGGGACATAATACAAGGTTTCCCTCTTTCATCTGCCTTCCTGAAACTGTGGAACACAGGCTGAAATGGCTTCTGTCCTCTGACACCCAAATTTCTTCTGCTTTGGATATCCTCAAAAGCTTGTTTTTTGGGGGGAGGGGTTAGGTGCCCACCTGGACAAAGAGCTTCCCGCTGCCGTGACCCAGGAGTTCATGGAGTCCAACTTGAACCTCAAAGGAAGGCCCCTTCCACTGGATATAGAGATCCTGCAAGAGGATTTGTAAATAAATAAAGCTGGCTGTTTCATTACTCCCCCCAGAGTTTGGGACAAGCGTTTTTAAAAATGCATTAAAAATCAGTGAAGAATCCTTGCATGCCCCACTTGCATGCCCCAACAACCCCCCACCCCATTTTCCCTGCCCCTCCGCAAAAATACACCCCCTCCCCCAGACACACACACACACACACACCTTGTCCTCTTCTGCCAGGAACGTCAGCTTCTCCTTCTGCGTGGAGTAGGCCACGGCCAGCACATTCCCCAGCGAGACGTTCTTGAAGCCATCCGTCTGGCGGATGTCATCATCTGGGAAAGGGGAGAAACAGGCAGGATCAGCTAAAACTGGGTTCTGCAGGGCTAGAGCTTCTCCACTTTGCACCTCTGGTTCGCAAATCACAGGCTTTGCTCCCCCCCCCCCCAACAACTCAAAAGGCCGGGAGAAAAAGCAATGTTTTGCAAGCGACACTGCAGAGCAGGGAAGCCCACTTGCTGACACCCGGGTCAAGTGGGATCGCTCTTCCTCCTCATGGGCGGGAGGCAATCCTGCTTAGTGCTGAGCTCTCCCATGAACTCCAGCCTCGTGCTTAGCAGGATCAACCACCCTTCGCATCAGGATCACAGGGGCTGCCTTAAAGCTCCTTTCAAAGGGGCTATTTGAAACAGCAAGTGCTTCTCTCACTGGGAGGAGACTCCTTCCACCCCACCAATGCCCACAAGGAAGCACACAAGATGCTTCAAACAGCACCTTTGAGCAGTTATTTCACTGCTGTTCATCAAGGGCTAGCGCAGACTCAATCGCCCTACTTGGGTCGTCAGCGACTTTCGCTTCCTCTTCCTATTCACTTACCAAACGGCAATCCCTGGTCCTGTTATTCTAGCAATGTTTAGGCCTGTGCTAGGACAGGGGTTATGTTCCTACCGGCTTCTCACCAGCTCCTCTTGTCACTCTATTCCTTCCGGCACACTTTTGTATTTTGTTTCCCCAGCGACGATAGTCCAATTTAGGAAGCCATGCCGCTGACCAAGAATTTAATTTGGCCCTGTTCCAGGATACTCCATTCCATCCTGCCCCCCACCCTACCGTCCCTTAGTCACGGAACATGCTTTGTTCTCACTGGGCCGCTTTGGGCCCCTTGATCTCACCCTGGAGTCTTTCCTCCTCTCCCGCCCATTTTTTGGTATTTTCATAGTCCTTTTTACAGGCCCCGTCAATGGCAGGGAAGGGAGAAAATGAGCGTTTTGCCAGCCCCGTGAGCAGCACTTCAAGGCAACACTTCTGGAGTCTCTCCTGCTGCCATCTTGTCAAGGCAGGATAACAACAATTTTATTATTTGTACAGTGGTACCTCTGTTTAAGAACTTAATTCATTCTGGAGGTCTGTTCTAAACCTGAAACCTTTCTTAACCTTAGGTAGCACTTTAGATAGTGCGGTCTCCCGCTGCCGCTGCGTGATTTCTGTTCTCATCCTGAGGTAAAGTTCTTAATCCGAGGTACTATTTCCAAGCACTGTAACCCAAAGTGTTTGTAACCTGAAGCATTTGTAACCTGAGGTACTACTGTACTGTGTCCATCTGACCAGGAAGCGACTCTTCAAGGTCTCCCCCTCCCCGCCTGGAAATACTGGGGATTTGACGTGGCACCTTCTGTATGCCAAAGGGAGATCCTTGACCACCAAGTCCCAGCCCTTCCCCACGGCCTGCCACCTTCCCCCCCCAAACCTGCCACCGACCAGATCCTCACAATTTGGGATGTTGATGCCGGCAGGGATCCCGCTCCCGGCAAAGGTCAGCACGTCAAGCGAGGTGAAGTCGGGCTTCAGGAAAGTGTCTTTCTCGAAGGCGCGAGGCCACGGCAGCTCCTCCAGCAACCGCTCAGCCGCTGCCACAAGACGAGCGAACTTCGCACTCATGGCCTTGTTCACAACCGCAACGAAGCCTGGGGGGGGGGGGAAGGGTGGAGAGGCACTGTGAGGAAGCCCAGTCTTAAGGGCCTCCATTTCTGGCCCCACACCCATTCCTGCATTGCAGGGGGGTGGACTAGAATACCCTTGGGGTCACTTCCAACTCTACAATTCTATGATCATCTCACCAACATGTCTCTGGGCTGCTGTCTCCCCATAGGCCAAGCCTACGAAATAGTCCCCAAATTCTACTTGCAAGAGCAGAAAAGACTTTTGGCGTGACGATCTGTGGATAGCTCGGTTGGCAGAGCGTGAGACTCTTAAGCTCAGGGCGGTGGGTTCGAGCCCTGCGTTGGGCAAAAGATTCATGCATTGTGGGGGGGTTGGACTAGATGACCCCCAGGGCCCTTCCAACTCTGCAGTTCTATGATTCTATGGTCTCTTCGAAAGAGAGAGCGGCCCGTATGTCCCCCTTCTGGGGCGAAACAAAGAATCTCACTGGATGTGGAGATGGCATCCTCCCCAAGTCTCCAACCCTGCCTCCACCCAGAGCAGGGTGATGCATTGAGAGAGGGTCGGGGAAACATTTTTGGCCAGAGGGCTGCTTTCCCTTTGGGGGGGGGAGCACATGCTGGGGCAGTCAGGGCCAGGGGCAAAAGTGGGCAGAGCAATGGACGTAAAAGTTACCTTTGTACAGTAAGCTAGTTTATGCGCACACTCACCCCTCTTTGCCCTCCCTCCAGGCAAGTAGGAGGCATTAGCAGAGTGCATGGACGGGTTCTAGCCAGGCAAAAACATTCAAGGAAGGTGCAATTCAGGGCTAGCAAGGGCCGAGAGCTGGGGAGGGTGAACCTCAAGGGCCAGACAGAGAGGCATTTGGCCCTTGAATCTGAGGTTGCCCTGTCTCCAGGTTAAGGCTAACCCAACAGCCCAGACCCCAAACTTCCCCCTGCACAGGCAAAGTAGCAGTAGTAGTAATTTTATTATTTGTACCCCACCCATCAGACTGGGTTGCTCCAGCCACTCTGGGCTGCTTCCAACAAATATAATTTGTGTCTGGGGGGGGGGGGGGTGAGGGGAGGCAAGGGTGGGAGAACAATAATGCTGGGAACTTTAATTATTGTTATCGTTATACTGAGAGGGCTTCAGGGCAGGGGTGGGGAGAGACGGGGAAAGCAAAAGAGGGCATCGAATGGTCAACGACTGGCGTGAGATCATACTACTCGCAGGTGGGGAATGGGGACGTTGAGCTAATACAGTACCTTCAAATTCCCCACGGGAACCATAGGGATCTCGGTAGCTTTCGATGAAACCTATATAGCTGTGGACACAAATGAATAAATAAATAAATGGTGGGGAGAGAGAGGTTCTTTAGCTATACCTAGGGCAACTGTTACTCTTCCCCCCCAATCAACAAGGGAGGGTGGGGTAACACTCCCTATTTTCCCAGTTCCTGGGAAGCAGCATTCATTCAGAACACACCCTGAATCTGGATTAAGAGACTCCACTGATCGGTGCAGCCCCCCAGACTCACCTCTCCACGATGGGCCCCTTGTCGCGAATCCAGCAGCGGGAGCCTTCCTTGTGGGCCACGATGGAGCCTTGCGTGAAACTGGCGACGTAGTGAGACAGCATTTCCGCCTGCGTGGGGTTGGCTGTGTGTCGCTGGCAGGGAAAGAGGAGAGGGTCTGGACTCAGGCCCAACCAGCTTGAGGCAGATTCGCCCAGCCCTCGATTCTCACCACCTTCCCCTAGAACGCAGCTGCTCATACGCCTTGATCTTTTTATTTTATTTTATTTTTTTACGGAAAGATGTCAAATGGAACAGGTCAGCAGTGGCCACAGCATTCAACTTCTGGATAATCTCAGCTGTGGTTTATACAACAATACTCGAAGGGCTGAGTCTTTCCCTATGAACCTATCCAGTCCCTGAGATCATTCTCTGAGGCCCTTCTTCATGTGCCTCCTCTTTGAGAGGTCTGGAGGGTGGCAACACAAAAACAGGCCTTCTCTGCAGTGGCTCCCCTTCTGTGGAATGCTCTCCTCAGGGAAATTTGCCTGGCACTTTCATTATACACCTTTAAGCACCAGGCAAAAACGTTCCTCTTCAACCAGGCCTTGGACTGACTGAAATCCGATGCCCTTTTAAAATATATTGGGGAGGGGAAATTATTGAGTTGTTTTTGTTATGTACAGTGATACCTTGGGTTAAGAACTTAATTCGTTCTGGAGGTCTGTCCTTAACCTGAAACTGTTCTTAACCTGAAGTACCACTTTAGCTGATGGGGCCTCCTCCTGCTGCTGCACCACTGTCGTGCGATTTCTGTTCTCATCCTGAAGCAAAGTTCTTAACCCAAGGTACTATTTCTGGGTTAGAGGAGTCTGTAACCTGAAGCGTCTGTAACCTGAGGCACCACTGTGTTTTGTGTTTTCATATTGAGATTTTATGTTGTGAACTGCCCTGAGGACTGTGGGAATAGGACAGTATGTAAATTTAACAAATGACAACAGAAACAACAGGTCTCTAGACCTCATGGATACGCTTTGAAGAGAACAGGCCAACGCATGCTGAAGACTTAGGGTCACACGTGTTGCTAAATTTACAGCTGCCACCAAAAATGATGAACATGCCACATATGTTCCCTGCCTGTAACCTGAAGCAGTGCTTAAAATCCTGCACTGGGGTCTCAGTTCCCTGCCTCCACTCCCCATCACAGGGGCAGTCCAAGGTGAGCCAGGAAAGCCCACCCCCTTCCCCCTCACCTGGGCTTTCTTCAAGTTCTCCACAACCTTCTCCAGAAGCGGGGAGTAATCTCCTCGTGTCACAGTGAAGAAGCAGCCGCCAAACTCAAAACATTTAATCTTGGCCGACATGTCAGCGTCAAGCTGAGAATCTGGGTGGAAGAGGGGAGGAAGGTAAACTTTGCAAGGGCTGTGGGAGTGCACGGGGGGGGGGGGGCGGGCGGGCGTGTGCAGGAAGTCCCAAGCGTGGATTAAACAAGACTGCACAGCTGAGGGCAGGCCCACCCCCCTTGGCAGAAGCTGCCTGGGTTTCCAGTTTGCAAGTGAGTACACAAGAAGGGCCCTGCTGGAGTAGGCCAAAGGCCTATTTGCTCCAGCCT
Source organism: Podarcis muralis (assembly GCF_964188315.1). Lineage (NCBI taxonomy): Eukaryota > Metazoa > Chordata > Lepidosauria > Squamata > Lacertidae > Podarcis > Podarcis muralis. The sequence goes on along the minus strand of NC_135670.1, from coordinate 14,175,660 downwards.
GCTCTCCTCCTCACAGTGGCCATACAGGCCACACAGAGGGCATGAGCGCAACAGCAACTCTCCACACTTGTGACTCCTAGCGACTGGCATTCAGAGGCATCCTGGCTCCAACAGGGGAGGCAGAACATCCTCTGCAAATTTGTCTGCTCTCTTTTTTAAAGTCATCCAAGTTGGTGGCCATCCCTGCCTCCTGTGGGAGCAAATGCCATAGTTTCAACTATTCATTTATTAATTTTATTTTGTAAAATGTACATGCCACTTAACTGTAACCCTCCAAAACCACACATTGTGTGAAGAAGTATTTTCCTCTTGCCTCCCCCAAATCTTTAGACATTCAGCTTCACTGGGTGGTTCCGAGTTCCAGCATTAATGAAAGATAACACAACCTCCACTTTTTTCACACCATGCACAATCATTTTCACCTCTATCGTGTTTTCGCTTTTTTTCTGAACTAGAAGTCCTAAATGCTGTAACCATCAACAAGGGAACTGCGCCAACCCCTTGAACATTTCGATTTCCCTTTTATTTAATATTTTTCCCTGCTCCACAGCTTCCTATGGGAGGCAAGGCAACTAGAGAACTGCAACTGCAGCACACAGTATTGCAACTGCAGCAGCACCTTAAGATACCTGCCCTGTGTCAGCACCACTGATTTCAACAAGTACTGGCAAAGGAAAACTTCCAAGTTTAGAGAAGTTCCTCCGACCTGGTTACGTGGAGGATATTCCCCAGGTGAGTTAACTGATTGGTTGCTTTACAATCATGGAGGACTCATCTTCTTCTCTGAGAAAGCACTGCCAGACAGGTATTTTCAAACTGTGCCTTTCAAAAGGTTCAAATTATTTCATGTGCTTATTGTAATCTGGGAATGCTATTAGAGAGCAAGTGTGGCATAATGGTTAGAGTGTTGGACTATGACCTGGAAGAGAAAGGTGGTCTATGAACAACAACAACAACGCAATCACTGGCCCTAAGCAGGGAGTGCTGTGAGCACGCCAGGAGTGGGGTTGGGGAGAGGGCTGGTCTATGCAACCCAAAAAAACTCTTACCATCTGAAAGCACCGAAGCCAGACGAACCTCATAATTCACTTTGTCATCTACCTTCGTCTTAAAAAGCCTTGTGTTGTAAGCACTGATGTTCTGGGGAAAGAGTAAAAGAAAGTGAGAGGATGGAGCCATGAAAAGCAAAACAAGCTGCCCTATTGTCTGGGGTTCTCAGGCAGAGAAAGGTCTTTCCCATCACCTGCTACCTGGGGTTCTTCCCAAGGGTACATCCCTCTATAGCAGGCGAACAAAGAAGCTGCCTCACACCTGGTCAGGTTATTTGTCCATCAAGCCCCGCAAGGTTTGAGATGGGGGTTTTTCTCAACCCTACTGTGAGATGCCAAGGACTGACCAGGGGGCGACACTGCATGCAGTGCCCAGCTCTGGTGCCCCGATAAGGCCCATTCCCTTGATGTAAACAGTGTGCCCACTGGGGTAGAGGAGATGATATGGGGGACAGGAAGCTGCCTTATACTATGTCAGTCTAGTTGCCCATCTAGGCTGCTCAACCCGGTGTAGAAGTGGGGTTCTTGCAGCACCTCAGAATCAAGGAAGTCCTGGGCCAGCTTTGCATCTTCCGTGGTGCAGTTTGCAGAGAAGTAAGTAGATGTGCCCTAGAGAGAAGAGAGAGGAAACACGGAATAAGCAGGATGCACCTGTCCTTGGAGTTGCCCTGGGCAACAGGACATCCCCCCCAAAAAACCACTTGGACTACTGCAATGTGCTCTACGTGGGGCTACCTTTGAAGGTGACTCAGAAACTACAACTAATCCAGAACGTGGCTGCCAGACTGGTGACTGGGAATGGCCAACGGGACCATGTAACACTGGTCCTGAAAGACCTACATTGGCTCCCTGCACATTTCTGAGCAAATTCAAAATGTTAGTGCTGACCTTCAAAGTCCTAAATGGCCCAGTATACCTGAAGAAGTGTCTCTACCCCTATCCTCCAGCCCGGACACTGAGGTCCAGCTCTGAGGGCCTTCTGGCAGTTCCCTCACTGCGAGAAGTGAGGTGACAAGGAACAGGCCTCCTTGGTAGTGTCACCCGCCCTGTGGAACGCCCTCCCATCAGATGTCAAGGAGCTAAACAACTATTTGACTTATAGAATACATCCCAGTACAGGGAAGTTTTTAAATGGTTGACCTTTTATTGTGTTCGTAATATTTTGTTGGGAGCCACCCAGAGCGACTGAGGCATCCCAGTCAGATAGGCAGTATATAAAGAATAAAATTATTATTATCAAGCGATACTTGCTAACTTCCCCCCAGAACTGAGCATGCGGATGGGTTGAGCTTGGCTCTCTGCTCCAGAGATGGGGAAGCAGCCCATGGGCCCCAGTCCCTTCTGAATAAACTTCTGGAGGCAACATGGCAGTGGTTGGCCAGGGGAATAGAGGGTGAAGCAATGAATGTAAATTTTACCTTTGCACAGGAGGCTAGTTTCTACAAACACAAACACCCCTCTCCAGCCTCCATCATGGCAAACAAGAAGCATTATCAGGGCACATTCTAGCCAGGCAAAAGGGAGGTGTACCTGGCCACAGAGCCCCAAGTGCTTTTGTGTCGGCTCTAGGGAGAACATGCGCTCTGCACAGCGGCCCCACAGGGCCTCCATCTCTTTTGGGTGGTCCGCAAACGCCTGGCTCGCCCACAACAGCTGCTTCAGCTTCTCCTGAGGGCAGGAAGGCAAAAATGAAAGGATTACCAGTGGCATGCCAGCATAACCATACGGAGCCTCCTTGCTCAACCTTGAGCCCCCAAAATACAACTCCCATCATCCCTGGCCACTGGTCCTCCTAGCTAGGGATGATAGGAGTTGTAGTCCGATAACCTCTGGGGTCCCAAGGGTGAGAAAGGTCGATATGGAGCCTCAACCTATCCGTAGGAGAGACTCCGCCCCCTCCGCAACCTCTCAACCAGTGAGATAAAAGGAGCATTCCAATTAGCTGGGAAAGATAAATGGCCCCTCCCTCTCATAGATGTCCTATCGCACCACCAGCGTTCAAAAACTCCCATTGTTCTAGGCGCACTTTGCGACAGGGAATTTCATTAATGCGAAAAGTTTCTGAGCTCTGGGTGCAGTACTAAGATTTCAGATTAAAACTTCCACTGCCGGAAGGAAAGGAGGACCTTTTTCTGCCTCCCAACTTCCAGCTGCAATCTGAAGACTGGAGAAGAGACCCTCTTAAGAATATTATGGGGGTGGGCAGGGGATGTATGGCTTTTTTTCCTTTTTTTGCAGTCTTAAGATGAGGACTAGACCATGTGAAAAATGAACGCAAGATATTACTGGCAGTTCATTCATTTTCGGCTTTGTATTCTTGTTACAAAAATTCCATTCCATTCCATTGCAGCGCCCATAACCTAGGTTTAAGGAGCCATTTAGCTCCTAGCTTTCTCGTCTCATTTTCTAACACTGCCCACTATAGACACCTGCAAAACTTGTACTCACCTTCGGAAGGTTGGGCACAAATTTGGTGTCCCCGAAGGATTTGTAGTTGCCCATGTTGGCATAGAAGGCGGCAGCGTAAACCAGGAAGGCCTGCAAGCAGCAACAGTCGTGAGAGCCTCTCCCTCCCCCTTAGCCATATTTTTTAAAATCCCACCCCTCAAAAAATAATAAACTTTTTTTTACAAACCTGGAATTGGGAAGCTATAAAACCAGAGAGACCATATAACTACCTTCAGACAAAGGATACAGTCCGCCTGCAGGCAAATTAGCCCAGTTCTAGAAACTCCCCACTAAACCAATTTTATCTAGCCTTTCGGCTCTCCAGATGTTAAAAATCTGTTCCAAGAGTGGGAATCGTTTTTCATATTCTCCAAAAGATTATTGGAGAATATTCTCCAAAAGATTATTACCGAGAATTTAACATCACCAGTCAGAAATACATTATGACGTACAATAGCGTAGAGTAGCCCAGATTATAGAGATTCACTCATATGCCCCTCTCTATCCTCCATCCCAGCGAGCAGGAGGCATTATCAGAGTGGAAGAGGATACTCCACTCCAGCAAAAACACTCAAGGAGGATGTGAAACAAGGCCAATGAGGGGAGCAGCCTGGGGAAGAGTTGCAGGGGCCAGACAAAAAGGCCTGGAGGGCCGCATTTGGCCCCCAGATCCTGCTCTTTTTCCAGTTTAGTGCCATGCTTGAGCTGGGCATCACGATTTGTTTTCCCATCAAAAAGTCCTGAGAACTTTCGGGTGTAAATTCCTCTACTATGTACCCCCGCCCTCATCTCACCATTTCCCCCTAAACTAAAAAGCACAAGTTTCATAGGAACGGTTTTCCAGACCCCTCCAGGCTTTTTACAACATCTCTTTTCAGAGAAGGCCAGCAGAACGTTCCAAACACAACAGACACAGTCCGTTCAGATGCTCACAATGTGGCTTGCTAAATCTAGATATGCAGGAGTCTTTGGCATAGCGCCCTTCGCTCCTCCCTTTGGGGCAGGAAGACTCTAACTAACCACAGTTTCCTGTGCTGTCCGACTCAAGAAACAATGATTAACACTTTGTCATGAGCCAGAAAACTGCCGTATTTTTCGCTCCATAAGACGCACCTAGTTTTTAGAGGAGGAAAACAAGAAAAGCCAGCAAGAGCCGCAGACACGCTCGCTCGACGCGGCTCTTTAAAGATAGAGCGGCTCTTGCTGGCTTTTCTGGGAGGTGGGAGAAGGGGCTGATGGGCTGCCCTCCGTCCCTTCTCCCACCTCCCTGAAAAGTCAGAGCAAGCTGCGCAGCTATCGCTGAAGCCAGCACATCAAGAGGGAGAGCTGCGCAGCGCCTCTTGTTGTGCTGCCTTCCCAGCGAAGCAGGACGAGGGATAGAAGGGAGCCCTTATGGAGCCCCTTCTGTCCCTCATCCCGCCTCGCTGGGAAGCCAGCAGACCAAGAGGTGCTGCGCAGCTCTCCCTCTTGCTGTGCTGGCTTCAGCGATAGCTGCACAGCCTGCATTCGCTCCATAAGATGCACACACATTTTCCCTTACTTTTTAGAAGGAAAAAAGTGCTGTCTTAGGAAGCGAAAAATACAGTAAACCGACTTCTAACCAAGGCTTGTTCTGAAGCTGGCAACCATAGTTTCTTGGTTCGTACACAACGGGGAGCTACGATGGACGCTTCCTGCTTTAACTGCGGCTCAAAGGAAGAGCAAAGAAAGGGGGCTGAAGAGGAGGGCGAGGGGCTTGTGCAGTTCTTGGCTAAGTACCGTATTTTTTGCTCTATAAGACTCACTTTTTCCCTCCTAAAAAGTAAGGGGAAATGTGTGTGCGTCTTATGGAGCGAATGCAGGCTGCGCAGCTATCCCAGAAGCCAGAACAGCAAGAGGGATTGCTGCTTTCACTGCACAGCGATCCCTCTTGCTGTTCTGGCTTCTGAGATTCAGAATATTTTTTTTGCTGTTTTCCTCCTCCAAAAACTAGGTGCGTCTTGTGGTCTCGTACGTCTTATAGAGCGAAAAATACGGTAAGTGTGATCATCCAAACACAGCTGAGTAGCCAGAATGTGGAAGAGAACCGGATGGACAAACCTCGCAGGACACATGCTGTCTCTAGTACCTGATACTCCTCGTCTGAGAGGCCGAGCGAGTGCGCCACCTCGCCTAACTGAGTCGGGTCCTGGGACCGAAAGAGCCGTGAGAGGAGGGCAAAGATGGCAGGCGCTTCTGGGGAGGTCTGCTGCAGCACCACCAGCCCCCCGTACCAACAGGCCCGCGACAGGTAGTGAGCGTACAGCCTTTCCTCCGCAGATAAGAGGTGGAAGGCTTCGGCACAGTCCAGCATTGCGACGCCAATATCATTGGGCAGAACATACTGGGGATCCACCATCCTGCCAAACTGGGGAGAGAGAGAAAGAGAAAGAGCCATTAATACAGAACTAACCCTTCAGTGCTAACGAACGAACTTGAAGTTGCATTGAAGACATCAAACCTAAAGCAGGCAGAATGAATGAATGAAATTCATTATAGATGATGATAATAATAATAATAATAGTAATAATAATAATAATAATAATAATAATAATAATAATAATAATGAAGAAGAAGTAATATTATAGAGTTGGAAGGGACCCCTTCAATACAGGAATCTCAGCTAGATCATCTATGACAGAAGGCCGTTCAACCTCTGCTTAAAAACCTCCAATGAAGGATAAAAGTAAAAGGTAAAGGTAAAAGGTAAAGGACCCCTGGATGGTTAAGTCCAGTCAAAGGCGACTATGGGGTTGTGGCGCTCATTTCACTTTCAGGCCGAGGGAGCCGGCGTTTGTCCACAGACAGCTTTCCACCCAGTGCCCGATTTAGCATGCAGGAGTTTCATGTGTTCACAAGAACCTCTGCAGTCAGATCTCACCACCCAGTCTTCAAACTGGACCTTTTCCACCACTGACAAGGCAGATACATCTACCCACTAATTCACAATTACATGCAAAGCTCAATCCTGACCCACAGCCTCCCTCCTCCCAGCTTATAGCCAGTCCCTGCCACCGCCCTTCTGCAACACCAGCAGCTCACCTGCTTCTCTTTCTAGCTGCCTCCAACTTCCTGACACGCCCCCTTCTTTCCCCCATTCATAGCTTCGAACATGGGGAAATGCCCCCTGCAATACAGGCAGCCAATCCCTGAGCCTCCCTGAGAAGAACTGATGTCTAGCTGCTGGGAAACTAAGGCCCGCCCCTAAGTCCTTTCCCCACATCAGTGATTGGTCCAGATTTAAAAATAAACAACTGTAGCCCCATTGTCCCTCCCCTAAAGTCCACAATACTATCTCCTCTTAAGTCACTCAACTTACGTTTTTCAAACAAGTGTTTCTAGCCAACCCGAGTCTTTGGGACAGGTAAGAAGGATGCACAAAATCTACCACTCTGAATAAAAAGGAGTTTTCTGTAGAACCTCAAGCACAGATAGTCAACATGGTGCTGTTCAGACTGTGCACATAAATCGCATTTGCAAGGTCTAAAGCAGGGGTAGGCAACCTAAGGCCCAGGGGCCGGATGCGGCCCAATCGCCTTCTCAATCCGGCCCACGGACAGTCCAGGAATCAGCGTGTTTTTACATGAGTAGAATGTGTCCTTTTATTTAAAATGCATCTCTGGGTTATTTGTGGGGCATAGGAATTCGTTCACCCCCCCCCCCCCAAAAAAAATATAGTCTGGCCCACCACATGGTCTGAGGGACCACGGACCAGCCCATGGCTGAAAAAGGTTGCTGACCCCTGCTCTAAAGGTTATTATTAATAATGACGGCAGTGTCTCTGGGAATGTGCAGAGTGCCCGTGAGAAACCACAGCCAGCTCCATAAACTGCTTTGGGGCCCATCAGCTTGCCACAAAACAGCGAGCAAGCATAGGCTTAGCCCTCCACCCCCAAATGCATCCGAGAACATGAGACCTAATGCCTTTAAGAGGCTTTTGAACTCCGCCTTCCATTTTCCTGACTGTCGTTGGCCATTCTGTTTGGGAGCTGATGGGAATTGGAGTCCAGCGACTATGTGGAAATTGCCATGTTGGCTACCCCTGCCTCAAAGGCTAACATATGGCACAATATCACAAGTATATATACCACAGGGGTTTGGGTATGTGTCAAACAGTGGTGCCAAAGGGAAATACAGAAAGCCCAGGAAAGGAATCCCACTGAATTGGAGCCAGTCCTGGTCACATCTTGCACCAGGCTCCACCGCCATGGAAGAAGAAGAAGAGTTTGGATTTGATATCCCGCCTTTCACTCCCTTTAAGGAGTCTCAAAGCGGCTAACATTCTCCTTTCCCTTCCTCCCCCACAACAAACACTCTGTGAGGTGAGTGGGGCTGAGAGACTTCAGAGAAGTGTGACTGGCCCAAGGTCACCCAGCAGCTGCATGTGGAGGAGCGGAGACGCAAACCCGGTTCCCCAGATTACGAGACTACCGCTCTTAACCACTACACCACACTGGCTCTCCACACTGGAGGACCCCAGCCCCACCGGATCTCCTGGTCCCTCCCCACCAGGCTGTGCTCTCTCACACTGGGCCCTCACAAGCTCCTCTCCACCATAGTGTGAACCTCCAAAGACCGTGCAATCCCATTTCAATCTCTGCTCCTGCTGTTAGAAAAAGAGGAAGGGGAAATGGGCTGGGCTGGCTAGCTTTCTTTGTCGCCTTGAGCGTGGAATGTTGCAACAGAAATGCGGGCACCCGCCCTGCACCAAGTCGGTCCATCTAGCCTAGTATTTGCACAGGCTGGCAGTGTTAGAAACTCAGACATCTAAGCTAGGCACCAGTGGCTTCTTAAACCAAGGTTACAGTCACCAAAATGGAATGTCTTGGGCAAGACGGCTCAAAAGTCTTATTTTTCAAAGGATGAACTGGCTGTGATTGATTATCAGTTAAACATCTGGCTAGTTCAGATGACAACCTTGAGCTAGGTTAAGAACTCTGAGAACTTAAAGAAGAAAAGTCACTTGATCCAGGGACAGTCCACACACACACACACACACACACACACACACACACACACCAGTTCCTACCTCTTTTTCTTAAGGGTGACACAGACTGTTCCTAATGTAGGAGTATTCTTCAAAACTGAGAGCAGGGCAGTGGGGTGGATAAGTGAAGACAAGCTACAACAATTAACTAAAACATTGTTCATTGCCCCTGCTCCGGCTGCACAGAAAAAGCATTCTGGTTCCTGGAATTCATTCTGATTGTGCAGATTACATATAACTGATAGAATTCTACAGGGTGCGGTTTTAGTGTGTGAAAACTGTCCAGATCCAATAATCCCCAGATGGCGGAGACGGCATGCGCCATCCTGGCACCCAGGCATCTGAACTTGGTCGCAATTGGCCTGGTGCAAAATGCGCCTGGCTAACTTGGAACACTGCTGACAATGCCTCCTGCCAGAGAGGTAGGTGTAGGTGTGTGTGTGTTTCTAGAAACTAGCCTATTGTAGAAAAGTTTACAACTTGTGGCTCCTCCTACTTTTGCCTCTGGCCCCGCCCACCACCAGCACATGGCCCTCAGAAGGCTGTCAAAGAAGAATCTGTGGCCCTTGGGGTAAAGTTGGGGTGGATTAGAGACCATGGGGGCTGTGGGTTCCCTTAAGCCTCTGACCCAATTTTCTACAACTGCTGCACTGCTTCCCAAATGCAAAACACTGAACACTGGGGGGGGGGGGGGAGAGAGAAAGAAGCAACCACTTTCACCAGCCCACTGGTTTATCCAGCTCCACACAATGAACCCGGGATCTTTTGCAAGCATCTGCTCTGACCTGGGCTGAGGGTGATGGATGACAACCTTCCTTCTTACCTGGAGCTGCTGCTTTGTGCAGGGAACAGTGGTCCCTCTTGCCCCCCTATCCTGGTGCCTTCAAGGCATTCCGGACTAAAACACCCTTCAGTTGTAGTTCAGAATATCTGGAGGACACCCAGTTGGCAAAGGCTAATCTAATGCTTCCTGTCCTTGGGAAACTAGAGGTGCTGGGAAGATGCAGCCAGGAACGTGTCCAGAGGAGGGCAACCAAAATGGTCAAAGGCCTGAAAATGATGCCTTATGAGGAACGGCTAAGGGAGCTGGGCATGTTTAGCCTGGAGAAGAGGAGGTTAAGGGGTGATATGATAGCCATGTTCAAATATATAAAAGGATGTCATATAGAGGACGGAGAAATGTTGTTTTCTGCTGTTCCAGAGAAGCGGACACGGAGCAATGGATCCAAACTACAAGAAAGAAGATTCCACCTAAACATTAGGAAGAACTTCCTGACAGTAAGAGCTGTTCGACAGTGGAATTTGCTGCCAAGGAGTGTGGTGGAGTCTCCGTCTTTGGAGGTCTTTAAGCAGAGGCTTGACAACCATATGTCAGGAGTGCTCTGATGGTGTTTCCTGCTTGGCAGGGGGTTGGACTCGATGGCCCTTGTGGTCTATTCCAACTCTAGGATTCTACCTAAAATCATAGAATCGTAGAGTTGGAAGGGACAAGGGTCATCTAGTCCAACCCCCTGCAATGCAGGAATCTTTTGCCCAATGTGGGGCTCGAACCCACAACTCAGGCTCTACTGCAGGGTTTCCCAAACTTGGGTCTCCAGCTGCTTGTGGACTACAATTCCCATCATCCCTGACCACTGGTTCTGCTAGCTAGGGATGATTTTATTTACTGAATTTATATACCACCCTATACCTGGAGGTTGGGAGTTGTAGCCCAACAACAGCTAGAGACCCTGGGGAACCCTGCTCTACCAACTGAGCTATCTTGAGCAATGGTCTTTCACCAAGCGGCAACCCCTCCCAAAGATTCACGAACCTTTGTTTACTTATTTCATCAAATTTATGCACTGCTTGGTTGGAGGGAAGAAAACCCTCAAAGCTATAGAAGCTGACTTATACTTGCTATGCCTTATATTAAGGCCTGGGGAACCTTTTCTAATGAGAGGGCCACATTCCCTTCCATACAAAATTCTGAGGGCCATTTGCCGGAAGCAAAAATGGGCAAAGCAACAAATGCAATTTTTGCCTTTTCTGCAGCAGGCTAGTTTCTGCACATACTCAGATTGCCCCCCCCCCCGCCCGAAACACCTCCCTCCCCCCATTCACCAACTGTGCAAGGAAGCAGCACTACCAAAGCTGAATCGGCCTTTAGTTGACATTCCTGCATTGCAGGGCGTTGTACGAGATGTTCCTTGGGGTTTCTCCCAACTCTGTGATCCTATGCAGCCACCGTGCAATCAGGTAAAAACACGTGCTATGTGTGTGCATGTATGTGTGAACAGCCAGTGAGAGGTGGAGCTTGGAGAGTTTCCAGTGCAGGACAGCGAGTCTGGAGGGTTGCAATGGGCGCCAGGCCTGCATTCCCCCACTCCACTTGCTTTGTGCCACCCGGCCCTGTCGCTCAGCCTTGCCTGCACCGACATTCAGCAGCTCTCCAGGCATAGGAAGCTGCCTTCTTCTTCCGGATCAGATCATCGGCTCCATCTAGGTCTATACAGCCCGCACTGACCGGCAGCAGCACTGCAGGGTTTCGGGCGGGAACGCCGGGGACTGAACCAGCGACTTTCCGCATGCAAGGCGGATACAGTACTCCAGCACTCAGCCATAGCCGCTGCCCCATCTCCTTGGAGCCAGGAAGGCGACGGGGATGGGCGGGAGGGAAGCAGCGAGCGAATCACAGAATCGGAAGGGTCCCCAAGGGTCATCTAGTCCACCCCCGGGCGGCCAGCCCTCCTGCTGTGTTCTTGGGCCGGGGGGCAAGAGGAGGCCATATGGAGACCCTGGACATATGGGATTGATTGGACCCACCGCGCCCCGCCGGCCCCCCAGACCCTCCTCACCTGTTCCTTGCTCCCTCGTTGCTTCCAACTTCCTGCCCCGCCCCCTCCTCGCCCTCATTCATAGCTTCACTGTCAGACACGCCCCTGTGGCCCAGCCAGCCAATCCCAAGGCCCTTTCGGGGGGAAGACTGACGTCAACGTTGCTGGAAAAGCGGAGTCCCGCCTCTTGCTTCTTCTCCTCTCCCAACGATTGGCGGCTGCTGCTTGCTTGTTCGTTTCTGCAGAGCTATGGCCCTGCCCACTTTCCCCGCCCTTTCTGTTCTTTTAAGCTGCACGCTTACCCGCGTGGAAAGTGAGCCTTGCTGAGCGCAGGTAGATTTTTTGCTTGCATCGAAAAAGACATCGGAATGCGTGGTCGGTCTCTTACAGCTTTATCACCACCCTTGGTTGGTTGGTTCTTAATGGAGTTGCAGGAAGCTTACATCAAGCCCCTTCCAGACGTTCTGTTTATTGTGCATTCATGATTATTTGTTCTCGTGATGGTACCGGAGTGGTTTCGCGCCTTCCCATTGTCGATGCTGTTTGTACCTGCAAAAGTATCAGGGCAGACGAACAGCTTCGTTTCCAATCAGTGCATGATCCTTAGCTTCCTCCTGAGATCCTTGAACTTTTCATACCACAAATGTTCTAAGGTGGGGTGTGCCCAGGAGACTGTATGTCACGCTATGGCTTATGTCCCTCTGGATTGCAATAAGTTGGTAAGCATCACAATACAGCTAATAATAGTGGATCCACCACTAATGAACTATTATCGCACCAATGACATGTTGCAGAAAACAGCAGGCAAAGAAGTCTTTCACCTCTTACTGCTTTTTTAACTGATGGAGCACATGTTTTTGCATGCAACTCTTACAGAGATGAGATGAGCAAAAGACCTTGCTTACTCCCACTCTCCTAACACATGGGTAGGCAAACTAAGGCCCGGGGGCCGGATCCGGCCCAATCGTCTTCTAAATCCAGCCCACAGATGGTCCGGGAATCAGCGTGGTTTTGCACGAGTAGAATGTGTGCTTTTATTTAAAATGCATCTCTGGGTTATTTGTGGGGCATAGGAATTCATTCATTCCCCCCCCCCCCAAATATATTCTGGACCCCCCACAACTTCTGAGGGACAGTGGATCGGCCAGCCCCCTGCTGAAAAAGTTTGCTGACCCCTGTACTAAAAGATCCGGGAAGGGCTTTTGAAAGGTGTTAGGCCAACTCACTGACTTAACAAAACAATAAAGAAAATAGTTGCTAGCTTTCTCCTTTCTGTAGCAGAGAACCTATAAAGATAAACTAACTCTGTAGTTTAACTCAGCTTGTATTAGAAATTGTACAATTTTGATGCTCTAACCAGGTCTGTGACCGTGTAACATCTGTTGTGGTGTTTATTGTGTGCTGCAAAGCCTGGGTTTATTGTGTGCTGCAAAGCATATGCTGTACCACACTGTGAAACTACGGCTGTTCCAGGCTGTGGCTATTTTGGGGTGGGATTCAATTACATACCAGCAAATTTTGGATGTGCTATCAGTTGATGGAGAGCTGTTGTGCAACAAACCCACTTGCCCCAGAGAGCAAACTTTTTGCAATAAGAGACAGCCAGGAAATCATCTGGTAAGTGTGATAGCACTCACTATGAGGCAACATCATGCAAATAAATCAGGATGAATGCTGAATAAACAGGTAGTCTGGAAACACCTGGAGCATGAGGTGACAGCATCAGAGGAGACTCCTGATTTTTCATGCTACCCTCCTGACCCACAACTGATTTATGTTAAAACATTCCCCAACATAGGCACAACATAGGCAACAAATACACAAATTATGGCATGTTCTAATATGGAGAAACAGGGAAATATTTGGTGCAGGATTCTTTAAAACAGGAGTGGGGAACCTTTTCACACCAGAGGGCCACAGACCCTTTTGTACAAGCTTCTGAGGGCCACATGATACTGGTGGGCAGGGCCAGAGGGAAAACTGGGCAGAGCAACAAGTGGAAATTTTACAGTACACTAGGGTAGTTTCTGTACTGTCAATCCTCGGTCCAGCCAAGCAAGAAGCATTAAAAGGAGTTCAAAGATGCATTCTAGACAGGTAGAAACAGGTAGGGAGCGATGTTGCCTAGAGAAAGTTTCAAGGGCCAGGTCGAGAGAACTCGAGGGCCACATTCAGATCCCAGACCTGAGGCTCTACTCCCCTTCTTCAAAAAGGGCAGGAATTAAACAGCAGTAGACAGTGTCAGAAATCCTTTGGTGGTGTGTGCATGAGCGGTGGACCCCTGCTGGCGTGTGGGCCCCAGCAAATACCTGACACTGAGGTGCACATGACACTGCCTTACATACCAGGTTTGTGTTTGACAGGTTTGAATGACAGCTACTCTGCAGGGAGGCAAGTGGGAAGGGCTTCTTCATCCCTGCTCCTTTTTAGCACATCAAACCTGGGCCCTTCCAAATGCAACTACAAGCCATCTGTCTAGCCCAGTACTGCCTGCTCTGACTGGCAGCAGCGCTTCCATAGTTTTTCAAAGGCAGGGGCATCTTTCCTAGCTAGTCCCATTCACTGAAGATGATAAGAGGACTGTATCTGCAACCTTATGCAAAAAAATGTCTATTCCCACTGAGCTCTGGTCTCCATCATCTTCTGAGAAAATACATACCCATAGCAGTGGCCTTAACCCAAACTGCAGTGTCCCTTTGACCAGATCCAAAGAGCAATTCATGGATGTGACGAAGACATGGCACTGTGAGCAGATGGGAGCCAGGCACAGCGCTGGAGCATCAGGGACATAGGAAACTGCCACACACTGAGCCAAGCCATTGGTCCATCTAACTCAGTATGGTCTACACCAACTGGCAGCAGCTCTCCAGGGTTTCAGGCATGGAGCCTGTCCCAATCCTATCTGGAGATGCCTTTGGGGATTGAATCTGGGACCGTCTGCATGCATAGCAGGTGCCCACACACTGGGCTATGGACCTGCCCTTAAAAATAAAGCAAGATTCCAGTCCTCATAGTTCAGAACAAAGGGCCAGTTTAACAAAGAGCATGCTTTGTACCAGGGGTTGCCAACATCTTGGAGGCCTGTGGCTTGTGGGACCAGGCATAGGTTGCAACCTGCTGTATTGGCTACAACAGAACACTTCTTCAAAGCCTAATTTCAGTGGGGGCAAGGGGGACCCTGGGGGTGTCAGGAAAGGCCTCTCTGGGCACTAAGTTGCCTATGGGTACTACCTTGGTGGTGTCTTCCTTAGACCAAGCCAGATCGTGAGTCCATCTTCCTTAGTATTGCCTACACTGACTGGCAGCAAGCTGTCCAGGGTTTCTGGCAGGGAGTCTCTCCTAGCCTTGCTTGGAGATGTCATCAGGGATTGAATCAAAGATCTAAACGCAAATCAGCTCCTCTGCCCCTGTGGGATGGCCCTTCACCTCATCCTAATTGGGTAGCTGTCCAAGCCCACAGCCCGGAAGGGGGCCCAGCGCCAGCCTCCAGTGCCCCCCCCCTGCTGCCCACATGCTTTTCAGCTGCCTGAGCCTGTGGTGGGAACAGTGAAAAAAGAGCAAAGAGAAAGAAGTGCAGCCTCTGCTTCCTTTGCACGTTCTTTTTGGGTGAATATTGGCAGGGGCAAACTTTGGTAATATGGCACCCTGAGCAAGGACAAAATTTGGTGCCCCTCCACCCTAAATATTTCTTATTTTCACAATAATTCCTTTTGATACAGGGTTTTTTAATCTTCTAAGTAGGTGCCCACATAAATATAGGTATATTATTATTATTATTATTATTATTATTATTATTATTATTATGTGCCTCTTTGGCTCAGCATCCAGGGCAGGGGAACTGCCTGCTCTGCCCTAAATCCAGCTGGGATTGGTGCCAGGGGCAAGTGAATGCACCATGGTGACTATGGCATGAAGAGGGGCATCTTCCTCACCTCCAGCCTATTACACCTATTAGGAAGACTTAAAAGCACTTGGAGAGAATAGGAATGCATCGCATTAAGGAGTTGTTGTGGCAGGGTGTTCCATAGGTCCTGAAGTATTAAAACAATGAAAGAATTGCAAATATCTAAATTTGTATTTATAAAAAAATGGGACTGGGAGAACCATTTTCCTACAGGAAGTTGCAGCAGGGTGACCTGTTTCCCTAGAGGTTTCGGGGGGGGGGGGGGGAGAGGGCTCACTGAGGGGCTTCTTGCCCAACAACATCCCCACCGCCCACCAAAAAAATCTGTGAACTGGCATTGCCTGGGATATCCTTACATACGGTGGAAGTTTCGCAGCCATTGGCAGGGAACCAAAATGATGCTTTCATTGAACCACACACGCAGAGCACCCGCCTCCAAGAGCCGGACCTTGTTCTCAGATGTTGCTGTTTATTTTCCATCTCGCCCTCCCCTCCCCTCCGCCAGCCCCCCGCCCTCCCCAGCTCAGTCGAGCGGCCCCTGGAAGATGAGGCGGACAAACCCCTGCTGGCCCGTCAGCCAGGTGCCACAGAAGGGGCAGGCTGCGTGGAAGGCGTGGGTGCCGTGGGGCAGGGGTATCTGCGCCCAGTACTGCACAGTCTTGGCCGAGCAAACGTGGCCGCAGGGGCAGAAGGCATGGGTGGGGCGCCCGGCGTCCAGGTACAGCCCCGCCTCGCAGCCCAGCCAGAGAGGCACGTAGGGCCCCGAGCGGCGGCACATGGGGCACTCACGCTCCAGCCCCCCTTTCTCCTTGCGGAAGCCCCAGTTGTGGAAGCCGTGGACGTGGCCACAGTTGACGTAGACCCAGGGCTGCTTCTTCTCCACCACGCCCCGCTGCGCCAGGCTGGGGAACGCCAGTGTGCTGAAGCCCACCGGGCACTGGGGGCGGGCGGCGTTGATCTCCTGGCGCAGGGCCTCCAGCTGCTGCAGGGTTGGGGTGCGCAGGAGTCCCTCCGAGGTCCGCCACAGCAGGGTGGCCCCGCACAGGTCAATGAGCGAGCCATCCTGGAGCACGTTGGACTCAGACTCCACCTGGCCGTGGGGGGAGAGAGAGATGTCAGAAGAGGCACTGAGGTCCAGCTCCGAGGGCCTTCACTGCGAGAAGCGAAGTTACAGGGAACCAGGCAGAGGGCTTTCTCGGTAGTGGCACCCGCCCTGTGGAATGCCCTCCCACCAGATGTCAGAGAAAAACAACTATCTGACTTTAAGAAGACATCTGAAAGCAACCCTGTTTAGGGAAGTTTTTGAAGTTTGATCTTTTATTGTGTTTTTAGTATCCTGTTGGGAGCCGCCCAGAGTGGCTGGGGAAACCCAGCCAGATGGGCAGGGTATAAATAATAAATTATAATATTATTATTATTATTTGCGATGGAAGGGGATGGACAGAAGATGAAAGCATACCCTCCAACATTTCTCCGATGAAAATAGGGACGTCCTAAGGAAGAGCGGGACATTCCTGGATCAAATCAGAAACCAGGATGGCTTCTGTAAATCCGGGACTGTCCCTGGAAAAGAGGGGCACTTGGAGGGTCTGTGAAAGGCCCAGTATGAGGGGCAGGGTAGAGAGGCTCTCCAGGGGGTGGGAGGCTGGGGGAAGAGGGTGAAGCTCCCAGATGAGAGCTGGGAGACTTTACTCTTCTATGTGTGGAATAAGGGTTAAGATATAATTGTACAGAGCCTTGTGTTTATTTTCTCTTTCTCTTCTCTTTCTTCTTCCTTAGTTTCTCCCTTTGCTTATTATTGCTTCTTTCCTTTTTATCTTATTTAGATTAGTTTGACTTTTCAGAGGGGCCCTGAAGCAACTTTAGTCTACATTGCTTTAAAAAATTGGGTCTAGTAGACCCAATTTCATCATTTGATGATGCATCCTGCATATATATATGACATATATATGATATATAAAAAAATAATATGACATAGTTTTTGAGTTATGGGGTGTGTGAAAATTAGGGAAATGTTATATATTTCCCTAATTTTCACCCCCCCATAACTCAAAAACTATGTCATATTATTTTTTTATTCACACCAGCGACTTTGACATGTGAGATAATTCACTACAACAATTTTAATCAAAATCTGAGATATAGGAGTTAAATATTTCAAAAAATTGTGGCAATCTGTCATGGAACAACCCCACTGTAGATGATAACAGCAGTTTGCTGGACCTCGTTACTGGTTGTGAAGGGGCCCCCATAACAGCTCAAGCGTCAGGGCCCCAAAATGTAGGTCTGCCGCTGTTTCCTACCCCTTCCCGAAGATACCAAGGAATGAAGCTGGGACCTTCTGTGTGCAGAGCAGATGTTCTGACCCTGAGCTATGGCCCTTCCCCTTAAAAAATAATGAATAGATCCAGTCCTCAAGGTTCTGCATAAAGGACTGATTTAAATAGGAGACTAGGAAGCTGCTTTTGGGGTTTCAGACAGGGTGTCTCCCCATCCTTCCTGGAGATGCCAGGGATTGAACTTGGGGCCAGCAGGTGCTCTGCCACTGAGCCACAGGTCCTCAGTAGGGCAAGAGCCTCTCCTTGGTCCTGCAGGGCGCCTTGCCTGGGCTTCCTCTCCCCACGTACCAGCTTTCCCCGCTGCTGCGCTGAGCGACTGTCCCGCAAGGCATACACATTCCCGCACACGGAGATCTCGCGCCATACACCCGGCGTGGAGTCCTCGCTGAAGCCACCGTTGGGGTGCATCACCAGCACCCCGTTTGTCGTCAGCCCGTCCATCAGTCCGTCAGGAGTCCTCCACTTGGCTGCCCTCTCCTGCCAATGAACCCAGAGACTGGCATCACAGCACCGCTTGGGCAGGGGGGATGTGGGGGCAAGACTTGTCCTAGGGGCCTTTGAACGTGGAAACAGGATTGCCCTGCAGAGTCCTAACCAATTCCAGCCAGGCTTATTCAAAGCACAATCTCTCTCATCAACAATCCCCTGCCTCCCGCCGGTTGCAGTCTGTTTCCTGGCCCAATTCAAAGCGCTGGTTTCACCTCTTCCCACACATACCTACCCATGACTGGCAATCATTATCATAGAATCCTAGAAATGTAGAGTTGGAAGGGACCCTGAGAATCATCTCATCCAACTCCCTGCAATGCTTTCCTGCTTGGCAGGGGTTGGACTCGATGGCCCTTGTGGTCTATTCCAACTCTATGATTCTATGATTCTATGAATGCAGGACTATGTAGCTGTCCCATACGGCGATCAAACCTGCAACCTTGGCATTCTCAACACCACGCTCTAACCGACTGAGCTATCATGCCCCCTCAAGGGAGCTCCTCCCGGCACTGACACCATATTCTTTCCCAGCTCCAGGCTAAAATGTGTTTGTTCGCCCAGCCATTTTAGATTAAGGTTATTTTTGTCTGGTTGAATGCTGTTATTTCTCTTCACTTGACGGTGTATTTGGTTGTGCTTTGGAACGCATTTGCCCTTGGAAATTATTTGTTTAGGCCGCATTCCCAACCGTGTCTACTCGGAGGCTGTCCTACTGAATTGAATGAGCCTTGCTTATTCACTGCAGGGGTGGGGAACCATTTTAAGCGGGCGGGCCGCGCTCACTTGTGGGCAGCCTGCCAGCCGTCACATGCCAGGGGAGGGCAGAGCAAGAGACAAAAGTGGTCAGAGAAACAGATGTAAATCTTTACCTTTGTACGGTAGGCTACATTCCAGACACACACACACACAAAAAAAAAAACCAGAAGTTTCTGCAACCTCTTCATCCAGGCAAGAAAGAGGCATGACTACAGTTCAAGGAAAGTGAGAGGTGTGGTCAGGGAAGGGGATGTTGCCTCAGGAAGGTTCCAAGGACCAAAGAAAGAGATCTGGAGGGCCAGAGGCATGAGCGATCCCTACACTGAGGATCTGGAAGCAGCTCACATCAATAAAGACAGAGAGAGAGACATAAAGGTGTGTGGGGAGAGAGGCTACATCAGACTTAAAAACTAAAAAGATGACGCACAAGGAAAGGAGAGGAGAAGGAAAAGGCAGAGAAAGATCACTTTCTCAAGGCCAGAAATAAAGTGGACGACTAAGAGGGCATTTATATCCAGCTCAGGCCAGACAGGTCTCTTTGAATATCATTTAGAAATCCATTTTTGGGGACGAAGGGTGGTCTAACGCCATTAGAGGCCCTTCTCTGTGTGCCCCCTCACAGGCTGCAATAAGGCAGGAGGCCTCAAGGGGAAATGGCAAGCAGATGCACTGCAGGGAGTTGCTTACAGAGCAACTGCTTCCTGCTGGCTGGTGCAAGTGAGCCAAGTTATGTGACAGGCAGAAATGGCACCGATTGAGATGTCCCCGTCCACCATCATGTTGTGGGAAACTGCACCAAAGTGAATATTTGCGTATCACACAGGTGTGCTGTCCTCCTCTGGAAGCCAAAGACTTTTCCATTCCACCACACGTACGCAAAGACACACACAGTCGTGCTGGTGACTCACTCACTCCAAGGAAAATGTTGCGGGAGGCATCAAAGCCAGCAGCGTAAATGCGTGCTGTGTACGGAGGGTTCCTCTCGCAGATGACACGGCAGGCAAAGCGAGAGATGGTGCTCTGAGCCGACTGACCATCAATGGCTGAGTTGGCCCCTGGGGTCGTGTCCGTCACCACAAAATCAATCATGCTCTCTGTGGAGCGGCCAATCTGGGAAGAAAGCAGACAGAGAGAGTTCAGAAAGGCAAAAAAAGTGCGCTGGTGTTTGCTTCGCGAACACATCCATTGTTCACTTGTGATTTTGCCATCTCGGTTTCAGGAAGATAGCATTTTCTCCTGTCAAAAAATCCTGAAATATCACAAACGGGTGCAGAGAAGTCAGGAAGGCCTTACATTGATGAGAGGGACCCTTATTAATGTCCCATCTCCAGAAGATGTTTTGTCAGTCTGCATCAGGAACATGGAACCTGTGGCTCTACAGATGTTCTTGGACACCAACTCCCAGCATGGCCAACAGTGAGGGATGCTGGGAGTTGGAGTCCAACATCCATTGGAGAGTCACAGGTCCCTCATCCTTGGTCTAGGTAACAATCGGATATCTGTATTAATTTCCTTGTGCTCTCAATAATAGCTTTGGTTCACATCTGTTCATGAAGTAACTAGCCAGCACAGGAACAAAACATCCTGGCCACACCTGAGGCCTGAAGAAATGCATTTCCAAATGAGTTTAAAACTATTTCAGTGGTATTGTCATGACTCCAGAATCCAGCAGTGATCCAGCCACAGATGGAGGCTGCGGAGGCGCCAGCGAGGGGAGCTGGACACACCTCAGGGCTCTGATTCAGCTGCTGGAGACTGCTGGGCCTCAGACGGGGGCCTCCAGAAGGACTTCCTGTACCACCAGAGGCCAGAGTCAGGACTCACATTGGTGCCATCGCCTAAGCACTGCCGCCTTCTTCCTAGCATCCTGCGCAAGATCAGAACACAACAGGTATTTCAGCTAAATGACAAAGGGAAATGGTGCCAAGGCTGCCACCATCTCTGGAATCTCCAGAGCCTCATTGAAGCAGATATTAAAACAACAATCTGATGCAATATCCACAGGGCATGAAATCATAGCCATCATCGGTGGTAGGCACTGCTGGGCACCTGCCAAGCAAGGCTCACGCAGGTTTTCAGCAGGAAGTTATGGGACATGTGTTGCTTGGAAATTACTCAGTACATCCACTCTGAAACATTTGCAGGCTCAAACAGTATTGAAAGTGTCATTGCGTATAACCATCACGAGTTCAAATCATCATAGATGCACAATAAAAAGTATATGTGGCACAAAAAAACCTCATACATCAGACATCTGCTGAAGGCACAGGCACCTAGTCACCCAAAGAGGATGGCATTCCTGTTTCTGCTGCCAGGGTCATAGGTACCTGGAACATGTCGGTCTCGCAGTCATGAGTATACTCAACGATCACAGAGTGGCTTCGGGAAAGTGTGTATGAGATGCTGTGCTGGCCTTTGTTACTCAGTGCCTGTTGGGCAGAAGAAATAAAATAAACAGCTGTGGGACCCATCTAAAGCTCCTCTCCAGAGCTAAACTCATCACCTCAATCCCAGCACCGAGCCTCTGAGATTCCCTGTCCCCTTTCTAATGATACATGGACTAGATTCAGTGCCTGATCAAAGAGCTTGTATCCCATTCCTAAAGCCCAGCTGCACAGAGGAAGACAGGAAGGTGCCTTATGCTGAGTCAGATCATTTATCTAACTGGATTGTTATCGTTCACACTGACTGGCAGAACCTGTCCAGGGTTTCAAACGGGGTCATTCCCCAGCCCTACCTGGCGATGTCAGGGATTGAACCAGGGACCTTCTGCATACAAAGCAGATGCTCTGCCACTGAGCTCCAGCCCTGCCTCTAAAAAGAAAGTAAGATTCCAGTCCTCATGAATCCGAATAAAGAACTGATTTAAATAGAGACAATAAGAAGCTTCTTTATAACCAAGTCAGGTCACTGGTCCATCTAAGCCAATTTGTCTATAATGACCAGCAGCAGCTCTCTGGAGTTTCAGATGAGAGTCAAGACAGCTTTGTCTCTATTTCCTTATTGTAGGGTTGTCATATTCCCAAAAGTGAAAAGTTGTTGAGCCACACGTCTGGGTTCCCCCGGACATTTTGCTGATTCGGCAAACATCTGCATGGACGCCATTTTGACAGACTGATTCCTGGACGTATGGCAGCCCTACGTATGGGGACAGAAATGCACTTTACACATGCTTAGAGTCATAAATCTTTTCCAGGACTAGATTCTGGCATAAAAAAAATAGCAGGGAGCTGCCCTATTACAAATAAGACCCTTGGCCCATCTATCTTGGCCATGCCCACAATGATTGACAGTGGCTCTCCAGAGCCTTCCTAGTCCTACTTGGAGGATGTCAGAGACTGAATCTGAGACTTTCAGCATGCCAGGCATGTGCTCTATCACCACACTATGGTCCTAGCACAAAATGGCCCCCCATTGAAGCCCAGAGTGGTCTGATGAGCAGAAAAGTATTCCTGGTGGCTAGGAAGGGGCTTTGGACTCACCTTGGATACAAGCGGTGTAGAGATGTGGTGGATGACATCTGGTTTAACCCCATTGGGTTTCGGCCTCTTGAACAGGGCCAATCGGCTGCGGCGGCGGCCCTTGTCACCATTGGGCAAGGAGCCATTGTACCTGTGTTGGGAGAGGCCAATGGATCTGTTTGTTTGTCTGTACTTGGTACAGAATAAAATAGAGCATCACAGCAATTCAACTTGATGATGAGAGTTCAGGATTTCAAATATCTAGTGTTCTTTAAAATATATCTATTTTTGAGGCCCACCTTTGTGAAAAGGCTGCTTTCAAGTCTAGTGGACAAACACAACCGCAGACACTTCCAGATGATCTGTTTACTGAGCATTCATACTGATTCACTTGCAGGGAGACTGGACTTCTTGTCTTAGCTATTTGATGAGCATTCATTGTTATTTTTTCCCATAGAGATTAGATGAAGTTGCATCAAAGCAAGGGTTATCCCACCCTTTCTCATGTTTTCCCATCATTTTCCTATTGGCAAAAGGTTTGATCTTCTGGGGAAGTGATTGTGTTGTGCAAGACTTCCCATCGTTCCACGACCTGAATTTGCCCATATGTGATCGAATCCCACATGAATATAGCAACAGTTTGGAAGTGTCAAGTATTAATCTGCACACCCACTCCCCCCACTCCATTTCTTTTTGCAGCCTGTGTTTTGTTAAAAATCCTAAATCCACTTCCCAAGCAGTCTCTGCAACATAGAGAGATATCTTGAACCCCTGATTCATAAAGAACAGGCCCTGGTGAAGGGTTGTTGGGTGGCGTTTTGGGTGTTTGAGAAATGCCCTTTTGTTGTTTGCAAAGCTTTGCAAATGCCTCCACTGTCAGAGGCAGTATAGTTTTGGATGCCCGTTGTGGGGAGACAGCTCTTATACTCAGATCTGACTTTTGGGTTTCGCAAAGGCCACTGTGAGTATAGGATGATGGACAATGAAGGGCCTTTGGCCTGATCCAGCCGTCAGGCTCTTCTTATGTTCCTAAGCCAGCAAAACCATTATCTTTACGGGGTCTCCAATGAGTTGCAATTGGCTTGGTTAGATGCTTGCTATGCAGGCCTGATTATAACAGGGTCTCTGAACCCCTTCTAAAAGAGGTATGATCGGGGTTCAAGCCTGCCTGGGAGACAAATTATCTGATCTGAAGGTCATCACCCACTAACCTTGGAAGTACATGGCTATTTTTACCCAGTGGTGAGAGAAACGTACTCTGTACATGCTCAGGCTTCTTGCTCATCAGCTTCTTTTTATTTCATGTTCCAGAGCTGAGCACTAAAAAAATGTGTCCAGGTCTGCATGGGGGACAGCTGGCAGAAAGGGTTCCCTTCACTTACCCCAACACGATCAGCTCCCCGTACTTCACTGGCTCCTTGGTCAACAGGATACTGTCCCCTGGAGAGGGATAAATGCGGCTGCTTTTGGGGCAAGCTCGCCGGAGATCTAGTGACTGGGAGCTCACTGCTTCAGGGCTTCCTTCTAACACCATCCTGTAAGCACAGAGAAGGCAGGTCAATGATTCTTCAACATCAACTTTGTTGGACTGGTCATGTTGTTCGGATGCCTGATTATCATCTCCCAAAGCAACTACTCTATTCCGGACTTAAAAATGGAAAGTGTAATGCTGGTGGTCAACAAAAGACTCTCTAAAGGGAAATCTAAAAAAAAGTAGTATAAACACCAACAACTGGGAAGCACCGGCTTGCGAGCGCTTCAATTGGAGACCAGCCTTTACCAAAGGTGTCATGGAATTTGAAGACGCTCAAACTCAGGAAAAAAGGGAGAAATGCACATTTGGCAAACCCACACTGTGATCAACTCCCGCCTGGAAACCTATGTCCGCACTGTGGAAGGATGTGTGGATCCAGAATTGGCCTCCACAGTCACTTACGGACTCACTGTTAAGACCGTTTTCATGGAAGACAATCTTACTCAGCTACGAGTGATCGCCAAAGAAGAAGAATGCCACACATTTAAAGCACTCTCATTTCACTGGATGGCTTCCCGAAGAATCCCAGGAACTGTCATTTGTTCAAGGGTGCTGGGGGTTGTAGCTCTGTGAGGGGGTCTCCTAAGAAGTTTCAGAACCCTTAACAGACTACTGTTCCCATGATTCTTTGGGGTGGGAAGCCATGATTGTCAAAGTGTTGTGAGAGTGCTTCTTCTCACTTCAGCCGTATGAATATGGTTGTTAAGAATAATTTTTTAAAAATCATTTACGAGTCGCTTGGTATGAAACATATCGAGGCAGTTTAACAATGAAACATTAACAATACGTATTTTTCGCCCTATAGGACGCACTTTTCCCCCTCCAAAAATGAAGGGGAAATGTGTGTGCGTCCTATGGGGCGAATGCAGGCTTTCGCTGAAGCCTGGAGAGCGAGAGGGGTCGGTGCGCACCGACCCCTCTCCCTCTCCAGGCTTCGCGGACCTCTCCGCAAGCAGCGGGAGCCAGCGCTGGGCTCCCACGGCTTGCAGAGAGCTGCCTGTTTGGGGGCTGGGGTCGGGGGAAGCTTGGGCCTCCCCCGCCCCAGCCCCGTGCCTGGGGGAAAAATAATTTTTTCCCTTTATTTCCCCCCCAAAAAACTAGGTGCGCCTTATGGGACGGTGCGTCCTATAGGGCGAAAAATACGGTAGATATATTTCATAACTAGAACAAGTTCACGTATAAAAACAATGCCAAATTCAATGCAGTTACAGACTGGGATTAAAAAAAAAATCTCCACTTAAAAGACAAGTTGGAAAAAGGAAGGTCTTCCATAGGCCCCCAAAAGACAACAGAGAAGTCCCTGTCTGATATGTAATGGGAGGAAGGAGGAGGAGGAGTAATAAAAAGCACCAGCAATGCACTTGCATGATCCTTATCAGAGAACAAAAGGAAAGATCCATTGCAACCCTGTTGTACCTCATGTTAGTCCTACATAGATTCATTAAAAATAGTGGATATTATTTTGACTTAGGTCCAGTCAGGTCTATGGGTCTACTCTGAATATTATTTAGCTAGAGACAACCCAATGCATGCCTGGTTGTGCCTGAAGGTCCATCTGGCTTGAGGGGAGGAAGTACTGAAGGAAGTAGTTTGAGGGCCTGCCACCCTCCAGCTCCCATACCAGCCCCACTCCCTCCCCCCCAAATGTCACCACAGGAGCTTCTGCAGAAGAAACTTGCCCTAAGGGGAGGGGAGAAGAAGCAGTAGCAGCTTTTTCTAAGCAACCAAGTTGTCTTTTCCATTCTATTGCAATTTCTTCTTTAAAAAATAAATAAATGCTTCTAGTTGTAATAATCTTACGTAAAAGATTTGTGAGATCTGCTCAAAAAGTTGTACGTAAATATTGTAAGTAAAATAAAATACTCAGAAGTAAATCCCATGGAGTTCAAGGGGCCTTACTCTGTGGTAAATGTATTTAGGACTTCAGCTTCATTTATAGTAGGAGGGCATGGATTATAGCCTCCCTCCTGTAGGGAGGAGTAAGGCACTCTACACATGCTCAGATGCCCATTAGGACCGCATCCCATATTCATACTGCATCTCGCCCTTGCATTGTCATAGCAACGCCCGCTTGACGGCTCCCCATCAGTTGCCGTGGGTGGCACTCCCTGACCTCTATGGTTTTGGGCCCGGTGTTCAAAGGAGCCATATGGTAAACACCTCTAGCATCTCCAGGTTTCTAAGGTGACAGTCCTGACCCTTAGCAGCAGCAACCCCCCCCCAAGTTGCCATGGTGATAGCCCTAAACTACCTCCGCACTGTTACCACAGCAGCATTTCAGATATTTTATGCCTCCCTGTTGCCATGGCAACACTCTCTGCTCCATCCTGGTCCCTGCTGCTGGAGGAACCCACTTGTGGTTCATTGAAATCCTGTAGCTGCCTCCTTCCCGCGCCCCTGATCCTGTTGATTCCTTGCTCGTGGGGCTAGTTCACACATACACACACATAATGCCCCAACACACACACACACACACACACACACACACACACACACACACACACAAAGACATGCCTGCACAAAAATGGGTCTTCTTTAACAACCACCACAACAAACCAAACAAATTTGAGCTGGGCCTCACCTAGGCCTTGCAGTGTGGAATGGGTTGCATCCCACTAAGGCCTCATCTCCACAATACAGCTGAAGCATCATCATACTGCTTTAAACAAAGAATTCTGGGAACTGTAGTTCATTAAGAGTTGTTAGCAAGCACACTATTCCCCTTACAGAACTATATTTCACAGAATGGTTTAGCAACAAATACTTCCCCAAGAACTCTGAAAACCGTAGCTCCTTGTAGAGGATAGGGACCCAACTCTTAGCACCCTTAAGAAACTACAGTTCCCAGGATTCTTTGGGGGGAAAGCCTTGGCTGTCAAAGGGGGTATGTATAGCACAGGTGCCCCCCCCCCGAGTCCTACGCAGAGTAGACCCGCTGGAATTACTGGGCCTAGCTGTGTCCATTAATCTTAATGGGTCTGCAGGTCTAACAGGATAAAATTCTTTTTAATACCAGGATGTAGCACAGATATATAAACTGGAGGGTATGTCTTAAGTGCGTCTCCGCATATTTTTCATTAAAACAAGTTTTAGTTAATGATTTAAGTACTGTACTGCAAAGAAATGCATTAATATCTCATTGTATGAAGCTAATTGGTTTACTTATTTAGTGGCCAACCTGCATGTTGCCAACCACCCAATACAGTATATAAATTATAGTTAAGGGGTGAAGATGGCCTTAGTCTTATCTGTTTAGATACAGAGATGTTAAGTCAGACATTCTAACCAATTTGTAAACTGCCCTGGGTGCAATCTCTTATTAATCAAACTCCCCACAAACAGACATGGTCTCAAAAACATTACTCAGATACATCCAGGAAGGTAGTACTAGCTTTGATTCTGGAACTCAGGCAAGACTGTAAATAATTACATTTTGCACAAATGTCCATCACGTGATACCCTGTAGAACTAAAAAAGAATAAACCCAGAATCCAGCAATATCCACTGCTCAGAAGGTTACACAAATAATCTGAATTATGAGATTATACACTGATTCCCGCCCCCGCCCCCCAGCCATTTTTTCCACCCTCTCTAGGCTAGGAAGCAGCATTTCTGGAGGCTGTAAGAGGTGGAGGTGCTAAGCCTCTATAGAGAACTGTATTGTCAATAACTATGGAGCCAAGGACTCTGGGTGTGTAGAGCAGAGTGTGAGGGGGAGAATTAAATCTTGAAGAACGGTTGTGTGTCAGGATCCCTGGGGCAAATTCAGAGACACAGAGGAAACTTAGTGGGACAGGGTTTCCAGAGATGCCTGGCCAGTGAACATTTTTGAAAAGCTCTTTGTATGTGCAAAACTGAAGGGCAAACAGAAATTAAAAAGAACTCAAGAGGATTTGTAGATCAAGGAATGTAGAGATTTATGCATCTTGAGGTCAAACAGGATGGGTGTGTGACTAAAGCCCTCAAAGGGGAAGTCTCTGTGAACCTTTGCATGTGCAGGGTCTCTTTCTACTGAACCTGCCCACCTCTCAGATTAAGGGGCAAGAGTTCCAGGTCACACAAGGTGCAGTACATGGATCTTCTGGAAAGCTTTGAGACATAGGGTTTTCTCCCCCCTTAAGCACAGAAAGGGGAGGTTTTCTGCTTAAGGGGGGGAGGGTCTGCTACACCAGGATATTCTAGAGCAGTGGTTCTGGTAAGAGTGGGTATGTAGATGAAAATCTGTAGGATCTAAGCTGTGCATTGGGAGAATGGATCAAGTTCTTCCTGTTTAGAGGGGCATAGCTGTTGTGTTTTTTTTAAAAAAAAATACTTAGATTTATAAACCACTTACTCAAATAGGCCTCTAAACAGGATACATAATAAAACTGTAGATAAAAACACAGCTAAAATTAAAAAAACTATTAAAAAGGAAATATATATATAAAATAATTATCATTAAAACTGGGGGGAGGGGGATCAGTGCAACAAATAAAGGGAACTAATGTCCAATGGAGTTGTGCACAAACACGGGGGCCCTCAGGGTTTCTAAGGGACTGGAATGGGGTTTAATGTCAAATGTGGTGAGTGAGAAAGGAGAGGGCCGCATCCTGCTTTATTGGGAAGTTAGGAAGGTTGCATTTTAAGAGATGATGTACATAACTTGAAGGGGGTGGACATGTGTTTAATATGTTTAGGAGAAGTAGAAAGAGTTGGGACGTCGATGATGGTACCCCAGTATACCTGCCCCCACTAAGGAGCAGGCTGTAGCTCAGTGGTAGAGCAACTGCTTTGCTTGCTAAGGTCCCATATTCAATCCCTGGCATCTCCAGGTAGGGCTGGAGATATCTGAAATCCTGGAAAGCCCCTGCCAGTCAGTGTCTGCAATACTGACCATCTAGCTCAGTATAAGACAGCTTCTGGTGTTCCCTGGAAACAGCAAGAGTGCTGGAAGAGTGTATAGGGTGCTGTGTGACTCTGTAGGAGAGGGGACAATCCTGATTTATTGGGGTACCATGGGGATGCATTTGCAGAAAGAATTCACAAGGGAAAGGATCCAGAGGCTGTTTGACAGGATATTATCAATAGTGCTAGAGAAGCAGGGAAAAGGGCCTAATTTTGCTACTCAAGAGTTGCCTGATAGCCTCTGCCTTTGGACAGAGGGATCTGGACTAGGGACTGAAGTTGCTGGAAATGTATATTGTGGGGGTGGCTGTCTCTTTCACCCATGAAAACCAGATATTGAGCATGCATTCTTGGGGATGCAGGGTAGGTGGGCAGTGCCAGGCATAGTGCAATAAGGAAGGACCACGGAAAAATGGGACACATTTTGCAAAGGGACAGTGGCCCTTTGCACTCACTCGTTCTCCACACACACACACACACAAATGTGTGTGTGTGTGTGTGTGTGTGTGTGTCCCCGTCCCATGCAATGCTGGTTAGCAAAAGGTAAACACAGACAAATGTGTACGCATCTTAACGAAGATGCTGGTTTGGGGGCAGAGAACAGGAATCAGAGGACACCCAAATAGATTTGGGACAGGAAGGTAAAGAATTCAGGAACACCTGGGCATACTGAATTAGGGGACATGGGAATCAAAGGACACCCATAAGACATTCAGAGGCAGCCCAAGAGATCTGAGGAGGGAGAGTGTGTGTGTGTGTGTTTATATTAGGGTTAGGAATTAATAGGGGCCCAGACAGATGGTGCTGCTGGGGGAGGTTAAGAATAACAGGGTGCATATTAACAAAAGAAAACCAGACAAGTGCCAGGGCTTAAATATGTTATATAAAGACGAGACCTTTTTAACAGACACTATTAAGAGACATCTAACCAGATTTGAGAGGGATGGAGCTAGGCAATGAATTAGGGGACATAAAAATTCAGGGTCACCATATCAAATTGGGGGTGGGTGGGTTAGGAATTAGGGGGGGGCATGAGAATCGAAAGGCAGCCGAGCCGATCTGCGGATGAGCCTAGGAATGATGGGGATGGGGGGGGGGGGCTGCAGACAGACAGAAAGCGAAGAACTGCAGAAAGTAAAAGTGGGGTGGGGGAGATCTGTGGGAGGCATCCCTCCCTCCCTCCTTTCCCCTCCTCCCTGCCCTCCCCCCGCCGCTCCTCTCCCCCATGCAACACCACCCCCTCCCCGCAGCCTCCTCCGCCTCCCTCCCTCCCTCCCTCCCCCCCCACCCCAACCCGCCAGGCACCACCGTCAGGGTTGGGGGTCTCTCTGGCTCACCCCTCTGCGCGTCCCCCCCGCTCCCCTGCGGCGGGTCCTTGCTCAGCAACCACCGCCTGCGCAGGATGGATAGCCCTGCATTGCCGAAGGAGGAAGAAGAAGAAGGAGGGAGGAGGAGGGAGGAGGAGGCGGCGGCTCTGCTTTGGCGGCGGCGGCGGCTGCTCCGGCGCCGGGCGGGATCGCAGGCTCAGCTCTCGCGTCCCCGGCACCCCGCCGCACACACCGCAAGTCTGCAACGCACACAACGCCGCTCCCCCCCCCCCCGCAACCCTTTGCAAGGACCAGAGAAGGGGGATCCTCCTCCCCAAGCCCTCTCGCCTCTCCCTTTTCCCCACCCAGGGGCAGCCCTTGCCTCGCGCCCCCGCCTCTCCCTGCAACCTGCCCACCAGCTGCATCACAAAAGCAAAGCGGGTGTGTGGACGGGAGGGGGGAGCGTTTGTTTATTGCTTTGCAGGTGTGCAAAGAGGCTAGAAGAGAGGGAGGGGGGAGGGGGCCATCGTGGTTGTGTTGGGGGCGGCGGCGGGGGGGTTGCCGAGAGGGGTGCAAGAGCCGAGGGTCCCTCGCTCGGGGAAGGGGAGAGGAGAGGGAAGTGCAACAGATAGTTACGGAATGCATTCTTGTGTTTTCCGATTGCAAACCGCTGTGTGATTCTCGGATGAAGGGCAGCATAGAAATAATAATAATAATAATAATAATAATAATAATAATAATAATAATAATAATAATAATAATAATAGGGGAAGTCTCCTTTCGATGGAAATCAAGGCAAGAGCACCAACAGCAGAGCCCAAACTGGAAAATGTTGTGCTTTAAAAGGATTGCAATGCAGTACAGGCTAACAATAAACATATAGTATAACTTTATTAATAACAATGCTAATTTTGTTGTTTTGCTTCCTTTGGTAGCAGCTTAGGAAAGTAGGAAAGTGTCTTAAACTGAGTCAGGCCCTCTGGCCCATCTAGCTCAGAAATGTCTGCACGGGCTAGCAGTGGCTTTCCGGGGTTCAGGCAGCCACTACCTGGTGATATCAGGACTGGAACCCGGGACCTTCTGCATGCAAGGGTCTTGTTCTGCCCCTGATCTACCGCCCTTTCCCCAAAAGAGAGGCACGGGCGGAATGTGCTAGGATATTAGTAGCTGCAGTGGCTTCCAGTCTGTTTCCAGGTCCTATTTAAAGCAGGAAAACAGGAGCAGAGATAAGAAGCTGCCTGACAGCGAGTCAGGACATTGGTTCATCTAGCTCAGTGCAATCTATATTGACTGGCAACGGTTCTAGAGGGGTTTAGTTTGAGGGAGATTTCTATGCTAAGGTTGAACCTGCCCTCAGCTAGCCCTCACCTGCCTGTCTTTTTGACTTACAGCCAGTCCAGTGAGTGGCATTTGCTCCCTCCCCCTTGGCCTCAGTGTTGCCTTGGGAGGAGGGCACTGGGAGGAGACAGGAATTGGGTGGCCATTGGCTCTGGCGCCACCTGCTGTTGGGCTCCTTTTCTTCTGCCCTACCAGTCCCAGGGGGCACCAGCCACCCCTGCAGTTTGGGCAAGGCACCCTTGGTGGGCCCACTGTTCTTCCTCCTCCAAGACATTGCTTCCTGCCTGCTCTCTTCTGTTTCTGGGCCCAATCCATCCATCCATCCATCCAGCGGGAGAGCAGAAGGCAGGTGCTGCTGTCTTATCTCTCTTGGGTGTAAAGGGCATAGCTCAGTGGTTAGAGCATCTTTTTCCCATGCAGAAGGTTCTAGGTTCAGTCGTTGGCATCTTTAGGTAGGGCTGGGGGAGGCTTCCTCTCTGAAACTCTGGAAAGTAGCTGCCAGTCAGTGTAAACATTACTACATGAGATGGCCTTTTGGTCTGGCTAGGTATAAGGCAGTTTCCTCTGTTCCTTGTGCGGGTCCTTCTTAAGACTCTGCAAGATCCAGAGGTAACATGTACATTTGAAGTCCCCCCTCCCGGCACTACATATCAGTGTGATCCTCTGCCTAAGTAAAGGTAAAGGTACCCCTGCCCGTACGGGCCAGTCTTGACAGACTCTAGGGTTGTGCGCCCATCTCACTCAAGAGGCCAGGGGCCAGCGCTGTCCGGAGACACTTCCGGGTCACGTGGCCAGCGTGACAAAGCTGCATCTGGCGAGCCAACGCAGCACACGGAAACGCCGTTTACCTTCCCCGCCAGTAAGCGGTCCCTATTTATCTACTTGCACCCGGGAGTGCTTTCGAACTGCTAGGTTGGCAGGCGCTGGGACCGAGCAGCAGGAGCGCACCCCGCCGTGGGGATTCGAACCGCCGACCTTTCGATCTGCAAGCCCTAGGCACTGAGGCTTTTACCTACAGCGCCACAAGCGTCCCTAAAGGTAAAGGTACCCCTGCCCGTACGGGCCAGTCTTGACAGACTCTAGGGTTGTGCGCCCATCTCACTCAAGAGGCCGGGGGCCAGCGCTGTCCGGAGACCAACCCTAAATATGCATATGATCCTCCCTATTTGCCAGCAGAAGCAGTATGTTAAGATTCCATCTCTTTAAAAAGTATACGCACAGAGTGTGTGCTGCTACAATACACCTCGTAATTATGGCTTGCGTCACGTGCAGATTTGTGCCTTCTTTAGCAGGTGGAGTGGACCGCCCAAAAATAAGCTATGCATGGAATGAAATGTGTGACAGACAAGATGAGCCCAGGAGAAGCTTCTCCTGTAA
Organism: Podarcis muralis; assembly: GCF_964188315.1. Taxonomy (NCBI): domain Eukaryota; kingdom Metazoa; phylum Chordata; class Lepidosauria; order Squamata; family Lacertidae; genus Podarcis; species Podarcis muralis. The sequence goes on along the minus strand of NC_135670.1, from coordinate 14,142,953 downwards.
TTGTACTTCCATACTAGAAAATGCTTAACCTGTTGAATGTCTGCCTGCTGCACAGTTGTTAAAGGTACAAGAACCCTGCTTTCCTTCAATGCCCAATCCTAAACCAAAGTCTAGGTGCCATTCCTGTGCCCACATACTGTGGGGATGTTAAGGAAGGTAGGAGAAGATACATTGTTTTGATATTATCCCTTCTCACTCGCTAGTGAGTAAACAGCAGAGCACATTCCCTTTGCAGCTTATTGGAAGCAAGCTGATGATTTGTTAAAATCCTTTAATTAAAGAATCCTGTCTGACTTGTCGAGTCTGGATTGTTCCTGGTAAGTTTCCCCTTTATTTCCCTCTTAAAATAATAATAGCACAACACAGTCTGCTTTAAAAGTAAGAATAGTGTTTTACTCACATTCAGTTCACAGCAGTAATTTGAAGGCAGGATTTATCTTGCGGTTAAAATGAAAAGAAGTCTGAGCTACATTTCAGACTTTCTGCTTATGGGCTGCATCCTATGTGAAGCTTGAGCCATGCGCTGGCTAAAAGCCAGCAAGAATGCAAGAGTAAGGGAATAAGAGTCCAAGAGAGAAATGGGGGTTGCGTGGCCAGCCCTTTTATGTGGTCAGCTAGGGTCACGCCCATCTACCTGGTCACACACAGGGGGAGGAAGTTCCAGAGCAGGTATGGCAGGAAGTCCTCCCTGTCTGGAGCCACATTCCCGTGTGTCCATTCTAGGCAACAGGAAAATGTTATACTTGACTGCTCTAGTAATACATCCCACATACACCTTCTCAGGCAATGCAACTGAAATATACTCAGAGTCGCAAAGTGATTTCATGCTCTTTATTCAGCTCATAGTGGTGAGGAGGAATGGAAGTCCCCTCAAAGCAGTGGCGTAGCGTGGGGGGTGCAGGGGGGGGGCCGGCCACACCGGGCGCAACATCTGGGGTTAGGGCAAATCCACAGGTTAGGGGGCGCAAACCCACGGGTTAGGGGGCGCAAATTACTTGCCTTGCCCCGGGTGCTGACAACCCATGCTACGCCACTGCCTCAAAGTATCTGCTTTATATACATTATTTACACAATGGGCTGCACGTGATTGGCTAATTCCGGACTTCTCCTGTAGGCCAATCAGGTTGTGGATTCACTTCTATCTGGAGCTGGATTGGGTGGCTCCTGCTGACCAATCATACTGCTGCATTGTTCTAGGACCAATCAGACTGCTGCATTCTGAATCCTATTGTTCTAGGACCAATCAGACTGCTGCAGTTTGGATCCTATTGTTCTAGGACCAATCAGACTGCTGCAGTTTGGATCCTATTCAACTCAGTACATAACAGCAACATACATTTATATACATAAATTTTATTCAACAACCCATAGTCCCAGCTTGACACGAAGGTTCTGGAAACTCTCCTTTGGTAGGGGCTTTGTCAGGAAGCCCGCAGTCATCTCCTTGGTATGGCAATAAGACAGTTCCACAAGTCCCTCGTGGATGGCCTCACACACATACTTCACCTCAATGTGCTTTGTCCTTGCCTGGAATTTCTCGCTCTGGGACAGCTTTAGGCAACTCCATTGGACTAACAGGCCCCTTTCTCCCACCCCAAAGTCTGAGCCAGGCCATCTCTCTGCACACTTCTGTGACCACAATGTATTCAGACTCTGTGGAAGATAAAGCTATACAACTCTGTTTATAACTGCCCCATGAAATGGGACCGTTTCCAAACATAAATACATATCCACCTGTGGATTTATAATCAGTTGTACATTGCAGCCCAATCTGCATTCGTAAAACCAGTCATTCTAGGATTACTAACAGCTGGTAATCTTAATTTAGTTTATTGCACCCATGAGTACCAAACCACCCTTTTCACACCCACCAGTCATATTCAGTGGGAGCATTTACTTTTCTGCTTAGAATTCCCACTGCACTGGCTAAATTATTTATTTATGAAAGATGACCAAAGTCCAACCCTGTTCTATGTAAATGTTAAATACTAGTCATTCTGTGCTGAGCTCCCACATAATATATAGATTTTAATAAAATTTCTCTCTCTTTTTGGAGGGGGTAGATTTCAGAGATTTCAATTAGCCATTTCCTCCTATCACAATTTTGGATGTGTCTCACACAACATCAGGAGTATGAAATTCACTATAATTGTTCTGAAGACATTCGGTAATAACTGGAGCTATATTTACAGTTAAGTCTGAGGTTCTGGAGTAATCTTGGATTTATTTTCCAAGTAAAGTCTTACAGGCTTTGCAAAGCAGAACATAAGAGTTATGGGGCTATGGTCAGAGATGATAATATTGGTAATCAAGGCCAATTTAACAGAGGGAATAAATTCAAATGAAATCAAAATATGAACTATTCTGGAATAAGCGAAAAAGCTTTTTGAAAAGTAAGTGTAATTGTGTTTATTAGGTATAAAGGACTCGCCAAGGATCAAAGTTCATTTATTTATTAGTTGAGAAAAACTGGTGTTAATTTATTAGGGTTTATGAATGTCCTATCCAATTGATTATTAAGTCATGTTAAAATTCCCCCTAAAATTAATGGACCCTCTTTAAAATTTGATAACTGAAACAGCAGAGCTGATAAAATCGGTTGAGTGGAGTTAGGGGCATAGACTGAACCAATTGTATAATTTTTGTTTCTCTATAGTTTCTTCTTCTTGTTTCAAAAACACACAAAAAAACCCCCTTCTGATCTATTGGAACATCATTATATACAATGCCTGTTTTCTTGGCAATCCATAAAGCCACACCCCTAGCTTTTGAGGATCCAGGCAAATTATACCAAATCCCACCTTTAGGGGGCAGTACAAATCACTCGCTCGTTTTTCTTTTGTAGGTTTCTTGTAAGCAAATGATATCAGGATTATTTTTTTATGTAGGAATTTTTGTACTTTTTCGTTTTGATATGGAACCCAGCCCATTGACAAAATATTCACATTAGCCAAAATTATATCTATAGCTTAAAACAACTATGAGCTTGCATAACACAGCAGTTTATGCATCTCTCCCAACAATACATCCCTTCCCCCCCCCCCACAACCACCACCACCCTAACCCACAGCTTGAGAAGTAAACCCAGAAATCATGTACCTGCAGGATCCATCTCCAGGGAGAAGTCCTAGGTAGAAATGGCCACAGACCTCAATTTATTATTTTTATTTATTAAATGTACTGCCCTTCACCCGAAGATCACAGGGCAGTTTACAGCAACTTAGGCCTCAAGAATAAGGGGGGGGGGGGGCTCCCATTTCCCCCATTAAGAGCAAACAGAAGAAAAAAGGCACAATTCAAGTGTTTAATCAAGCAGCAAACTGATTCAGGATATGGTGAACATCATTCAGCTTGATGTAGACTGCATACATAATAAAGGTTTTGTAGACTCTTCAGGTCAATTTGACTCAGGAAACTTTCTCTTTTCTGCTGTAGTGGTGTTTTTTACTTGCTAATCATGACCATCTTCTCCAGAATCATCATCCGAGTCCTCCACATTAGTCCCACCTTCACACTGCAGTCCTAGTAAAGTTAGTAGGTTTTTAATTTTCTACAGTGTTATGCCATCTCTGCGCTGAGGCTTAATTTAAATGGAAAGCCCTATTTGTAAAGGCTTGAATTTCCTTCTAGGTATGCTGAGTGAAGTATTGAGAAATTGCAGAGCTGTTCTGATCTTCTGTATGGTTTAGTCCAGGGGTCTGCAACCCGCGGCTCTGGAGCCGCATGTGGCTCTTTTACACCTTTGCCGCGGCTCCAGGGCGGATACTAGCGAGGGGAGGAGGCGCATTGTGCGCCCCGACACTCCCCACTGTGGCGGGCGCTGTACTGGCTGTGACATCGCATGGGGGCGGTGCATGCGTTAGTCACGCACCGTCCCGACGTCACCTTCCCGCCCGCCCACTACATTGTAAGGGGCATGTACGCTGGTCACTGTTTTGAAGGGGAGTGAAGAACACACACACACAAAAAGGTAACTTGTTAATTTAACGATTATTTCTATGAGGAGGAGTAATTCTGAGGGGTCAAACAAAGAAGTAATTTTTAAAAGTGACAAAAAAGTTATTTTTATACTGACGAGTTTTGCGGCTCCCAGTTTTTTTTCCTTCGGAAACAGGTCCAAGTGGCTCTTTTTGTCTTAAAGGTTGCAGACCCCTGGTTTAGTCTCTCACTGCTTATCTATGAAATCTTGTAGTATCTCTTGGTTTCTCGCCTCTTTGGGTATACAGTAAGTCTCTGTGGACTCTGTCTATATTGGGATTCGAGATGAGCTTAACCATGTGTATAGCCAGGATTTGGGGGGGCAGGCTTGGGGAGGGAGAACCAACTTATCTGCAACGCAACTGACCAGTTAGTTAAGTATTTTTATTTATTTACTTGATGGGGGAGCAGCTGCCCCCCACCTCCCTGGCTACGCTCATGACCTTAACAGATTGGAGAACTGGGCGTGAGCTAACAAAATGAAATTCAATAGGGACAAAGGTAAGGAATAACCAGCTGCACAAATATAAGATGGGAAACACCTGGATTGTCAGTAGCACATGTGAAAAGGATCCAGGGGTCTTAGTAGACCGCAAGCTTAGCATGAGTCAACAGTGTGATGCAGCAAATAAATAAATAAATAAACAAATAGATAGATAGATAGATAGATAGATAGATAGATAGATAGATAGCTAATGCTGTTCTAGGCTGCATCAACAGAAGTACAATACAGTGGTAAAAGGTAAAGGTAAAGGTACCCCTGCCCATACGGGCCAGTCTTGACAGACTCTAGGGTTGTGCGCCCATCTCACTCAAGAGGCCGGGGGCCAGCGCTGTCCGGAGACACTTCTGGGTCACGTGGCCAGCGGGACAAGCTGCATCTGGCGAGCCAGAGCCGCACACAGAAACGCTGTTTACCTTCCCGCTAGTAAGCGGTCCCTATTTATCTACTTGCACCCGGAGGTGCTTTCGAACTGCTAGGTTGGCAGGCGCTGGGACCGAATGACGGGAGCGCACCCTGCCGCGGGGATTCGAACCGCCGACCTTTCGATCGGCAAGTCCTAGGCGCTGAGGCTTTTACCCACAGCGCCACCCGCGTCCCACAATACAGTGGTACCTCAGGTTAAGTACTTAATTCGTTCCGGAGATCCGTACTTAACCTGAAACTGTTCTTAACCTGAAGCACCACTTTAGCTAATGGGGCCTCCTGCTGCCACCGTGTCGCCAGAGCACGATTTCTGTTCTCATCCTGAAGCAAAGTTCTTAACCTGAAGCACGATTTCTGGATTAGCGGAGTATGTAACCCGAGGTACCACTGTATCTCGATTAAAGGGAAGTCATAGTCCCGCTCTATTTTGCCTTGGTTCAAACCACACCTGGCATACTGTGTCCAGTTCTGGGCACCACAATTTAAGAAGGATGTTGACAAGCTGAAACCTGTGCAGAGGAGGGCAACCAAGATGATAAAATTCTAGAAACCAAGCTTTATGAGGAACAGTCGAGGGAATTTGGTATGTTTAGCCTGGCAAAGAGGAGACTGAGAGGAGATATGGTCAAGTCTGTCAAGAGTCAGATGGAAGATGCAGCGAGCTTGTTTTCTCCTGCTCCGGAGGGTAGGACTTGAACCATGGGCTTCAAGTTACAACAAAGGAAATTCCGACTCAACATTGGGAAGAACTTTCTGACAGGAAGAGCTGTTCAGCTGTGGAATGGACTCCCCCCAAAAGTGGTGGACTTTTCTTCACTGGAGGTTTTAAGGCAGAGGCTGGATGGCCACCAGCCATGGATGATCTAGTTGAGATTCCTGCACAATTCTATGATGATTCTATCATGCCTATGATGGACCTTATCCTGCAAGCTCTTCTTAGATCCTTACCTACCTTTGAGCCAAACCTACTTTACAGGTCCGTGTACCCAGAAAATTACTGAGTGAGATGGCCCAATGGTACAAGCCGGCTTCCGGGGAGTCTTTCCTAGGTGTAGAGTGGGAAAGAGCAAATGCGCAAAAAGCCTCGCGATCTCCGACGCATCTACCTGCTCGGGGCGGCTGCAAGCCCCCGGTTCCTGCCCGGTTCTCCGCCCTTCTCACCGGCCCTTCCCGGTCCCTCCCTCCCTGGCTGCCTTTCTCTCCCAGCCCAGGATGTTGCATCACGGACGGGGCTTGGCTCCCTCCCTGCTCCGGCGCCTGCTCCGTGCGCTGGCCCTGCCCCGAACCCGGGCGGCGGCGCTTCCTGCTGCTGGGCGAAGCCGGAGAGGGCGGCGGCTGCTGCGACTTGACAAGGCGCTGCCGGCCTCGAACCCGCGACCCGCAGGCGGCATCGACTCGCCGCCGCCGCCGCCGCCATGGACAGCCAGGGCCGCCGCGTGGTGGTTTGTGACAACGGCACCGGGGTGAGCGTGCAAGCGCTGGCGGAAAGAGTGTGCCAGGGAGCTGGGCGTGGCGGGTGGGCGCGGCGGGGCATCGTCACCGCCTGTGCCAAGGGGCTAACGTGTGGATGTGAGAATGCGTGTGTGTAACACGTCCGAGTGTCCCAGGGTTGCCTCCGAGAGCGCCCGACAATCGGGGCTTTGTTCCGTTTTAGCCAGCTCCCTTTCTCTGCCGGGGATGAGCTCGCCTCGGATCTTGTCGCAACTCCCGGGGAGACCTCGGGCAGCATCAAGGTTTTGACCCACAATATTGGGGTGATTCCCCTTCCCCCCCCCCCCGGGCTTGCCTCCCTTGCGAGGTTGTTGCAACCATGTAGCCGTTCGTGCAGATTTGGAAAGCGCTCGAGATTATGAAATGAAAGAGCAAGAGCGCCTCTGGGGACGTGCAGAGCGCCCTGGAGACATCGCAGTCGAACCCCAGGAGGGCATTCGTTTTTGAGTTTTGTAGGGCCCACCACCTCGTCGCAAAATAGTGAGTATGGTCATCCCCAAATACATCTGGAAAGATGAAGCTGGTGGCCTTCCAGGGAAAGAGTGTAGCTTCTAGGCAGGGTGTTGTTGAACTACAGCTCCCAGCATGGCTGACCTTTGGCCATGCAGGTAGGGGCTTCACATTTAACCAGTGTACTCCTTGGGGGATAGAGGACTGGATTAGCTCAGCCAGATCAATTAGGGACCTGGATTTCACCCTGGAGTCTGTGATCCTCATTCTGTGACTGTGACATAATGACCTATTGTGTGAAAGCAGAATGTGAAGATCTCTAACCCCTTAAGTCAGGAGTTTAATGTGGCCCTGTAAACTTCTGTGTCCGGCCCTCAGGCCTCTCCCCAGGCCACACCCCTCGCGGGCCTTGATTGAGTGCTTTTTCTGGTTTGAATGAACTTTGATAATGACTCTTGCCTGTCTGAATGAAGGACAGAAAGGAGTGTGTGTTAAAAACCAGCCTATTGTAGAAAGGTAAAATTTACCATTTGTTGGTCTGCTTACTTTTGTCTCTGGCTTGGGACCCCCCCCCCCCCAAATCAAAGGTTACCCATTGTGGCCCTTGTCTTGGTCACAACTATCATTTGCTCCTCCAAACACAAATACTTTTCAGTGGAGTCAGTTCTGTATCTTTTGTTGTTGCTGCGATTTTTATAATTCAGTTTAAATTTAAGTGCAGGCCATACATTCAAGCTCTGAGCTGCCAGTTGTTGAGAAAGGAGTAGTCTAGAAGAGGAAGGTCGGCATCCATCTGTCTTGGGGGACAATGGAGGAGTGTGCCTTCAGAGATGGAGTCAAACCATTGGAGAGTTACAGCGCCTGCTGTGGCTGTAGAGACCGACAGGGGAGAGACATGTTTTGTTGCAGCTGGGGCAGATGAAGACATGCGGTTGTGCTGCTGCATGTGCCCCAGGGCGTTTCTTCTCTTCTGCGCTCCTCCCAGCAGTCATTCCTCCTCTGGTCACTGCTGTGGATGTAAGGCTTGACCGTATGTCTCCAGCACTACAGTCGTCTGCAAGGGATTCCCACATGGCGGGATTGATGTTGCCAGCCTTCATGCCACATTTGCAGACATCTTTGTAATTCAGAGCTGGTCTGCCAACGGGCCTGGTGCCTGAAGCCAGCTCCCCATAGGAGATCCTGCCATCTTTCATTCTGTCGACATGACCAAGACAGTGTAGACCACAAACTAATACAGAAATTAGGCCTAATGGCGGGAATGGGGGTTAGATGCACAGGAAATTCATTGGGGAACTGCACAGCTGTGGGAAAGTCCACATAGATACCCTTCTCCAAATTTGTTTGTAAGTCTTTTAGGGCTTAAAAAATAAAATAAAAACAGTTTGGAGATCAGAGCTGTAGAGACTTAGGCTAAGGGATCCAGCTGTGGAGGGTGTAATGCAGCCTCTAGCAACCTGCGACTGCCAGATGTTCCAACTATACAACTTCCATCAGCCCCAGCTAAAGGTGGTTGCAATGTTTTAAGACTAGATACTCCTGTGAGTTAGTTCCCTTGGTTAGAACATGGTGCTGATAATACCAAGGTTGTGGGTTCGATTCCCGTGTATTCCAGCATTGCAGGGGGTTAGACTAGATGACACTAGTCCCTTCCGACTCTACAATTCTATGATTTCCAAACATTTCAGGGGGGTGATCGTGCTAGAAATGGTCTACCCAAGGTGCTGTTGAACCTGGAAACTGCTGTCCAAGGGGGAACATAGGAAGCTGCCATGTCCTGAGTCAGGCCCTTGGTCCATCTAGTTCAATATTGCCCGCACTGAATGGCAGCAGCTCTCCAGGGTTTCAAGCAAGGGACATTTCCTACCTGGAGATGCCAGGGATTGAGCCTTTCACATGCAAAACCTGGTGCTCTTACCACAGAGCTTTGGTCTTCCTCAGCTATATTTTCAAAAAAATTAAGCTGCATATTTCACAAGTGTTGTTACATGGCAAGGCCACTAAATAATTGACTTAGTGGGTGTGGGATAATGCTGTGAACACCCAGGTAAGGAGGGTGACTCCAGCTCTCTCCATCCACGGTTTTAATCAGTTTCCAGCATGTCATGACACCCATATGCATACATAGGAAACGGACTGGTCTGTCTTTCTCAGTGTTCACTGCACTGACTGGCAGTGACACCCCAGAGTTTACCTGTAGATGCTGGGGATTTTAATTTTGGACTGCAGGTGTTTTGTACTTTGAGCTTAGTAAGCAGCTGCTCTACCTCGGTAAAGGTAAAAAGGGACCCCTGACCATGAGGTCCAGTCGTGACCGACTCTGGGGTTGCGGCGCTCATCTCGCTTTCTTGGCCAAGGGAGCCGGCGTACAGCTTCCGAGTCATGTGGCCAGCATGACTAAGCCGCTTCTGGCGAACCAGAGCAGCGCACGGAAACGCCGTTTACCTTCCCGCTGGAGCGGTACCTATTTATCTACTAGCACTTTGATGTGCTTTCAAACTGCTAGGTTGGCAGGAGCAGGGACCGAGCAACGGGAGCTCACCCTGTTGCGGGGATTCGAACCGCCAACCTTCTGATTGGCAAGCCCTGGGCTCTGTGGTTTAGACCACAGCGCCACCCGCATCCCACTCTACCTCTGAGCTTCCACCAAACAGAAAGCAAGATTCCAGTGCTTGAGTTTCTAATGAAGGGCGGATTTAAATATCAATCTGCCTTATTTATACTGAAGTCAGGCTGTTAGTCCCTTAAGCTCAGCATTTTTACAGTGGCTGGCAGTGACTCACTGAGAGCGGGACGTCTGTCTCTCTCAGCCCCAGATTGAACTCGGAATGTTCTGCCTGCAAAGTGAGCCTGCCCCTCTTAAGAACTGTAGGCAACCCTGAAATCCCTGGAAGAAAAGGCCGGTCTCTGGCTGATTTAGCCCCTTTCTCTTGGGCCGTTCCACATGCTGCAGTCTTGCTGCTGGCAACACCCGACTGACCTGTAGATCTCTCTGTCTTGCCTTGTGCCTGTGGGATTTCATACATGCAGATTTACCGGGAAGATTAAACATAAATTAAGATTAACCGGCATGGATAACACAGCAGACAGTTCAATGGACAAGATTCTTAGGCTTCTGGGAAACCTTCTGAAAGCCACATGCCAACTGGCCTGCAGGGCCAGAGACAAAAGTGGGCCATACTTTTGTGCTGTCGACTAGTTTCTACGCTAGTTTCAGTGACACTTTCCAGGCAGGAAAAATACTCGTAAAGCAGGGCCAGTGATGGATGTGGCCTACAGAGAGTTCTGAGGGCCAGATAGCGAAACATGGAGGGCCACATTTGGTGCTTTGACATGAGATTTAAGCAGCCCTGGGTTGAGGTCCGCAGTATATTAATGTTCTCTTGAGGAGGCTATATAAGGTTTTTGGAAAGCAATGCATCCTTTGAGAAGTGTGTGTGTGCACACATGGCAGGTTCTTTGGGGAGCATGCTGGGAGGGTGTGCGCACTTGCGCACGCACTGAGCTTTCCCAGCAATCTGGGAAAAGTTGCCTCTCAACGCAGCTTTGTCGGTGATTTGCAGCAAAGCCCTGTGGGTAACAAAGCCACCCCCACATGTCCTCTCAGCTTTCCATTGCCTTTTTGTTCCCAAACCCACTTCATTCCCCCGCCTGCTGAACATAACTCAAAAGAAACTGGCTGGGAGATCAGTGTGCAGGGAGCCTACTTATTCCATGATCTGGCAGTTTTTAATTTCTAAACGGAAAATAAGAGAGAAAGAGAGGGGGAGGGGAAGTGTTTATAAACGTAGCGAGCTCTGCTTTATATTGAGTCAGGCTATTGATCCATGTAGCTCAGTATTGTCAACACTGACTGGCAGCAGCTCTCTAGGCAGCGGTGTCCCACAGCCCTATGTGGAGATGCCAAAGGGAATTGAACCTGGGAAAAACAGGGGGTCTTGTCAATGAGCTATGGGCCTTCCCCTAAGAGTAAGATTCCAGTCCTCATGGTTTTGAATAACAGGCTGATTTAGATAGGAAAATAGAATCATAGAATTGTTGAAGCGGACACAAGGGTCAGTGCAGCAGGAATCTCTTGCCCAACAAGGGGCTCGAATCCATGTTTTAATAAGATTAAAAGTCTCATAAGAAGCTGCTGCCTTGTACAGAATCAGACCATTGGTCTACCTAGTTCAGTGCTGTCTATGCAGAGTAGCAGTGTCTCTACAGGGTTCCAGGTGCAGAAACTTCCCCAGCCCTATATGGTGATGCTGGGGGTTGGACCTGTAATGCTCTGGATGAGGACTATGCTCTGTGGGAGGGTTGGCCTCCACCCTCTGACAAAGCCTTCTGCTTCTGTGTTGAATTTCTGGTTGAGAAATTTCAGCAGCCATAAAGGTTAATATAGAAACAGGAATTTAGGAAGCTGCCCTATACTGAGTCATTCCCTCATTCCATCTGGTTCAGTTTTGCCTACAGCAGGAGTTGCTTCTTGGACAAGTGAGCACATTTCAAATTTTGGAGGGAGAGCAGGGGGCGCCTATCACAAAATGGCTTCCGCGGAGGGGGCATGGCATAGCAGAAAATGGCTGCCACGGGAAGTGTGGCAAAACGCAAAATTAGAAAGGCAGCCACCTCCAACAACCTTATGCTTACCAGCAGGGAAGTAAACTGTGTCCTGCTGGCACTGATTGTGGAGATAGCGCAATATTGATTTTTCACACACACACACAGAGTTGCTGTCTAAGAGCAATGGGGGCATTCCTCAGTAGCAGGGGAAATATAGAAGGTGGCTACACCACACCCTGATTTCACGGAAATCACTTAGAAGGCACCTGCACATTTTGTCCCATGACTTCCTAGGAGGGCTAGATACTTACTTTAAAAATAAAAATGGAAGCTCAGAATCTGGGGCACCTGCCCAGGGGCACCAGTGAAAGCTTTTGTGAGTGTCACTGTGCCCATGGGTGCCAGGTTGGCGGCCCCTGATCTACAGTGACTGGAAGTAGATCTCTGGGGTTTCATGCAGGGGGCTCTTCCAGCCCTATGTGGAGATGCTGGAGACTGAACCTGAGGCTTTCTGCCTGCAAAAGAAGTGCTCTTTTGCTCAGCTGCGGCCCTTCCCCGCTCGTTTTTGTTGCCTGCATGGATTCAGGAGAGCTGCCATGGCAGCCAGAGGTAGTAGCCCTTGGTAGCAAAGTTCAGCAGGAGAAAGAGGCCTCCATGCTCCCGCCCTTCGTTTTGGGCCTGCAGATTTCTGGAGCTCTCGGTGTGCAAGCAACTTCCTCCTCGGTTGCCTGTTTGTTCTGCCGTGAGTCATATTTGGCCATTTCATTTCCTGCCTCTCCACTTCCCCCTTTGCAGTTTGGTTTCCTCAGTCTAGTCTGAGGGCACATTTCCCAGCCCAGAACCAGAGGCCTTTAGCAGGCTAGCAGAGCAGCTTCTCAGGCTGGCCTTTTCTCACACACACACATTACCCCCCCCCCCCCTTTTAAACCAGGGGTTGGCACAACTGGGATTTTGAGAAAGTACTATGGGCGCCTTGCAAAAACAGCTGCTGCAGAGTGTGTTGCATAACACAAGCACATTGGAAAAGGGGGGGGGGGAGAGAGAGAAAGACCACTTTGCTGTTACAGCAGATGAATCTGAAGGGGTGTCCACCCTAGAACATTGTCTAGTCCTGTTGCATCTGATGGGTTTCACTTGGTAATTCTCGAGGACATGGACAAGGTGCATAAAATATCTGAAGCACTGTTACAAGAAAGTTGGAGCAATCTGGTTTCCTGCTGCTCTAGACAGTAGGACTCAAAGCAGTGGGTTTAAATTACCAGAAAGGAGATTCTGACTAAACATTAGGGAGAACTTTCTGATGGGAAGAGCTGTTTAACAGTGGAATGGGCTACCTCAGAAGGTAGTGGACTCTGCTTCATTAGAGGTTTTTAAGCAGAGGGATGGCCATCTGTCAAGGATTCTTTTTCAGACATTCCTGGATTGCCCTACAGTTCTATGATTCGATGACTGTTGGCCATGCTGGCTAGGACTGACGCATATCTCCAACACTCATATAAACTTGCCCTGTTCCATTAAAGATTTCCCTTCGGGAAGTTCTTTGGATTGTGATCCTTTTGCTAGTTGCGTGGGAAATGGGCTTGGTGCCGTGTCAGTTTTGCCAATAACTTTGGATGAATATGAAGCTTGGTAGCTTCCAGGTTAGATTACTGCAATGCATAGTGTATGAGACTGTGTTTTAAAGGGTGCTCAGAAAATGCAGTTACTTCAAACCCCCGCTGTTAGGCTATGAAAAACGCAAAAATTATCGAGGGAATGGAGCAATGTCCCTGTGAGTTGGGGTGTGTGTGTGTGTGAACAACACTTTAAAAATAAAGGGCTAAAAGGAAAAATGCATTCTGGAGTGTAGTGTGTAGAAAACTGATAGAGATAAGTTTTGCTCCATCTCTGATAATCCTAGAACTCTGAGGCAGCAGAAGCATTGGCAACGCAGAGAGGCAGAATAGTGGAACCGCAAAGTCCCCAGTTTGAAAATTGTGGTTGCTGCTTATTTGCATCATAAGCCAGCCTTAAGGAAGCCACCTTTGCACTCCCAAATACATTACGGTGATGGTAATACTACTGACCTCCCTCACAAGGTTGTTGTAAGAATGAACTTAAATAATAATGCCCACAAAGGAGTCCTATAGAACCAACCCTTTTCCTACATCCCTGGCTCCCCTACCCACTGTGTCATTCTTCCATGCTTGAATTACTCTCAACCATTGTTTTTTTTTTTCCTCTCTCTCCCCCCCCCCCCCCCGTTTTCCCTGCAGTTTGTAAAATGTGGCTTTGCTGGGTCAAATTTCCCGGAGCACATCTTCCCAGCTCTGGTGGGCCGCCCTATCATCCGCTCCACCGCCAAAGTTGGCAACATTGAGATCAAGGTGAGTAGCATCTGTGGGCCTCAGATCTCAGTGTGTGTGGTGAGGCCAGTCAAATGTGGTTGGGGGTGGAGGGCTGTTTTTTATTCTGTAATGGATAAGGTGGAGAACCAATGGCCCTCAGCCTAATTTCATGTGGCCCTCAGCATTTCAGATGTTAGGGACCCACTCTTGCTCTCTAGGCTTCTGCTCTAGGTATTGCTTCCTCTTCTGTTTCATGTGTTTGCAAGAGGTAGAGAAACAGCTGTGCAAGAACTTGCCTTATTAAATATCTCCCAGGACAACAATATACACACACAAGGAACTCATAAGTCACTTACTCTCAGCAGGTAGAAATATCATAACTAGACACTGGAAGGACCTATCAGGAGTGAACATAGACCACTGGTACCAAAAAATAACAGGAAAGTTACTCGAAAAGTTAACCAGCAAACTCAAACTAGCACAAGGACAAGGACCTCAGTGTGGTTCCCCTTTATTACATACGCAACACTATCCCCTCCAACTGCATACAAATCAATACGGCTCACCTGACCCAACAACCTAGCCTTCCTCCCTCACACAAATGAACCACACCGCAATCAACTAAACACAACCAACCAAGCTTGGGAACCCCTAACCTCTCACAATATCAATAAAAATAAATAAATAAATACACAAATGTGATGCTGACACAACTCCCCCTATACTAAGAACAGGCAATAGAATGAAAGAACAATTTCCCCAGTCCATCTCCCCCTCCCTTTCCCCCCAACTGCAAGATGTCGATGACAAAAATATTTTGCACCAAGCGCAAACGATCTTGTGAAAAAGACTTAAGAATTGAAAGTCAAGACAATAGATGTAACGTTCCCTGTTTATCTGTTTGCTTTGTAACACAACCCCCCCCCCAATAAAAACTATTTTTTTAAAAGAGAGGAAAAAAGAAACAGCTGAGCAATTGCAGAGTGCTTAGAAAGCCTGCGGGCCCTCTATTGGAAAAAATGTTCCCCAGCCCTGCCATAAAGTTACTGAGAGGCCCTGGAAGCTTCGAATATAGAATGTTTAGCACTCCTGAGAGTGTGTGTAACTACAGTTACTACAACTGGCGGAAGTGGCATATAACTCACCCACTGCAAGAACAGTATTGGAGTTAAAGTCACCCTGAGGGTTTGTATGCTTGTTTATATGGTCCAACAATCTAACTCCACACTGTTAGTTGGAGTTTGATACCTGTTTGTGTGAAGGGAGCCCAAGTTTTGGCCATGATCTGAAGGCTGATTATGCTCTGTGATGACATGGCACGGGGGCTCACGTATTGCACACGCAGGTGTATAGCTGTAGCCCAGCAGCATAACTATTTATTTATTTATTTAGCTTTATATGCCACTTGATTGTAAAAAGCAGCAAAATCAAGAAAAGCAGCAAAATCAAGAAAAAATGACAAGCATACTTTAAAACATACAAAACAAAAAACATACAAAACACTAAAACAGATTAACATACTTAACATACAAAACATAAAGGTAAAGGTACCCCTGCCCGCACGGGCCAGTCTTGCCAGACTCTGGGGTTGTGCGCCCATCTCACTTAAGAGGCCGGGGGCCAGCGCTGTCTGGAGACACTTCCGGGTCACGTGGCCAGCGTGACAAGCTGCATCTGGTGAGCCAGCGCAGCACACGGAAACGCCGTTTACCTTCCCGCCAGTAAGCGGTCCCTATTTATCTACTTGCACCCAGGGGTGCTTTCGAACTGCTAGGTTGGCAGGCGCTGGGACCGAACGACGGGAGCGCACCCCGCCGCGGGGATTCGAACCGCCGACCTTTCGATCGGCAAGCCCTAGGCGCTGAGGCTTTTACCCACAGCGCCACCCGCGTCCCTTAAAACATACAAAACACTAAAACATACAAAAACATACAAAACACTAAAATAGATTAAGATTACCTCAGCTTTCTAGGTGTCTGGGCAGGCCTGACTAAACAAAAACGTCTTTAGCAGGTCTGAAAAGAGTACATGGAAGGTTCCTGCATCCTCTCAATAGGCAGGGAATTCCCAAGTTGCAGGCGCTGCCACGTCAAACGATCGAGTTCTTACCAATGCGGATATTATGTGTCACCTGTGGCAGGGCCAATTCCGCCAATTGGCACGGTCGAGTGGGCACATGGGGGCGGGGTAAGGTGATCTCATAGGTGAGCTGGCCCCAAGTTGTTAGAATTGAATTTTGTTTCTCTTTCCCGTGCCAGGACCTCATGGTGGGAGATGAAGCCAGCGAGTTGCGCTCTATGCTGGAGGTGAACTACCCCATGGAGAACGGGATCGTGCGCAACTGGGACGACATGAAGTACTTGTGGGACTACACCTTTGGGCCCGAGAAGCTCAATGTCGACCCCCGCAACTGCAAGATCCTGCTCACCGAGCCCCCCATGAACCCCACCAAGAACCGGGAGAAGATCATTGAGGTAGGTGGGATGTTATTAGCAGAGGAGCTTTGGAGAAGCCGGGGTCCCAGAGCAGGGGTGTGAGAAACGAGTTCATCAAACCGTCCCTGCAAGATGTGAGGCTGGATCAGTGTGATGGGATCTGTTGTGGCAGGAGCGAGATAGGCCGCAGAGTTCTGTAAGCTCCTTGAGGCAGGGTCCTGGGTCCTCTTGTATACTTTATAATAACATAAAAAATAAGGAAACCTGGGGAGAGGTTGGGTAACTTGTGTTCTGTAAGTGGGGCTGGTCTTGGCGGCTATTGAAATACAGTGGTGCCTTGGGTTAAGTACTTAATTCGTTCTGGAGGTCCGTTCTTAACCTGAAGCACCACTTTAGCTAATGGGGCCTCCCGCTGCCGCCGTGCCGCCGCCGCACGATTTCTGTTCTCATCCTGAAGCAAAGTTCTTAACCTGAGGTACTATTTCTGGGTTAGCGGAGTCTGTAACCTGAAGCGTCTGTAACCTGAAGCATACGTAACCCGAGGTACCACTGTATGGACTTGGGAATAGCCAGGAATTCTAGGGGTGGCTGAGACTTGTAGAACAAATGCTCATTGCCCATTTGCCCTTGCAACACAGGTGATGTTTGAGACATACCAGTTTGAAGGAGTCTATATCGCTATTCAGGCAGTGCTGACCCTCTACGCCCAAGGTAAGTCAGAGGCTGGGGTGTGTGATGGGAGAGGCCAGGAGTTAAGCAATGGTATGATATTAATGCATGTTAAATCTTTTGGAAGACCCACATGTTTTATTGTTTAAAACATTGTATTAATTCCCAATCTGTGTCCTGTTAATAATAAAGGGGACGCGGGTGGCGCTGTGGTCTAAACCACAGAGCCTCTTGGGCTTGCCTATCAGAAGGTCAGCAATTCAAATCCCCACGACGGAGTGAGCTCCCGTTGCTCTGTCTCAGCTCCTGCCAACTTAGCAGTTGGAAAGCACACCAGTGCAAGTAAATAAATAGGTAACACTGCGGCCGGAAGGTAAACGGTATTTCTGTGCGCTCTGGCACTCGTCACAGTGTTCTGTTGCTCTAGAACATGGGTAGGCAAACTAAGGCTCGGGGCCCAGATCCGGCCCAATCGCCTTCTCAATCCGGCCCGCGGATGTTCCGGGAATTAGTGTGTTTTTACATGAGTAGAATGTGCTTTTATTTAAAATGCATCCCTGGGTTATTTGTGGGGCATAGGAATTTTTTTTTTGGGGGGGGGGGAAATGAACGAACTCCTATGCCCCACAAATAACCCAGAGATGCATTTTAAATAAAAGCATACATTCTACTCATGTAAAAACACCAGGCAGGCCCCACAAATATCCCAGAGATGCATTTTAAATAAAATGACATATTCTACTCATGTAAAAACACGCTGATTCCCAAACTGTCCACAGGCTAGATTTAGAAAGTGATTGGGCCAGATCCAGCCCCCAGGCCTTAGTTTGCCTACCCATGATCCAAATCAATGTTGTCTGCAATGGACATCAGCTCTCTGGGTGTTTCACGTAGGAGACTGGGAGAGAGGTCATTGGGGATTGAATCTGGGCGTTATACATGAACAGCCTGCACACTACCACTGAACTATGGCATTTAATTTAATGAAAGTATGGGCTGGCATGTTGATGATGATGTTGTGTGGACCCCATGTAAAACTGCATACAAAGGCTGCTGAGATTGCAATATAAGCCCCTAGCAAGAAGCACTTTTAGAAGTGAAAATTTGTCTCACTCATTCACCTGGTTGGTATCAGTTCCCGTTGGTATCCAGCTTCCTTTGAGAAGTCTGCATTGAGTGTACTTTCCCTCCCCATAACAGTTTGTAACTGGTGATTTTATTCATGACCACAATGTTCCAGATCCTTTTCTTCTGTCGATCTGTTGTTGGCTTGCAAGCTGTTTTCAAAGGTTTTGCTAGCAGAGTTCGCGCTGCAGTTAGCAAATGCTGCCAACTCTTCAAATAAAAGAAAGTCTGGTATCTGGGCAGGCCCAGGGGAGGAGGCTGCTGGGGTTCCCCCCACCCCCACGTCAGAGTGTGAAGCCTGGCTAGTTAGGGCATTAGACAAGATTGTTGTGTATATATAAAAAAATAGATATAACAGATTTAAAGTCAAATTGTTTGCTGCTATATAGGAAATTAATGTATACATATTTATATATTTTTTCAAGCAAACATTTAAACATTTAAAGCTGAGATTTTAGAGATAATTAGTAATATATTTATCTAGGGAAAAATGATGTTTAACATATTAATATACGTATATTTAAAGATAAATTGTAATACCAAGAGTCTGCATTGCCATTCAGTGCAAAGAGACTGCGGAACGAAATGGTTTTATAGAGCTGGGTGTGTCTTGATTGACTGGCAAGGTCAGCTGCCTTGTCTTCAGGCCAGTACATATTTCGATTCCTGCTTAGACTTTTGTTTAACACCCACACACACACACACCCACACACCCACCCCCCGGTTCAATTCTTGCCTCTTCCATGAAATCCAAAGGTGGCCTTAGGCAATCTAAAATTATCTCAGCTTTGGCCTTCTCTCTGAAGCTTGGGGATAATACAGTGGTACCTCGGGTTACATATGCTTCAGGTTACATATGCTTCAGGTTACAGACTCCGCTAACCCAGAAATAGAGCTTCAGGTTAAGAACTTTGCTTCAGGATAAGAACAGAAATTGTGCTCTGGCAGCGCAGTGGCAGCAGAAGGCCCCATTAGCTAAAGTGGTGCTTCAGGTTAAGAACAGTTTCAGGTTAAGAACGGACCACCGGAACGAATTAAGTACTTAACCCGAGGTACCACTGTAATTCTCTTTGATGGCCACCTTGCAGGGTTGTTGTAAAAATTAGATACACACACAGTGTGTGAAGAGGTTTGTACGCTTTGAAAATGCTACTGAAACAGTCTGTTGCCATAATTAATATGAAAACCTTTTTTCAGGCCTTCTCACAGGCGTGGTGGTAGACTCTGGGGACGGTGTCACCCACATCTGCCCAGTCTACGAGGGCTTCTCCTTGCCCCACCTCACCCGTCGGCTGGACATAGCGGGGCGTGACATCACACGCTACCTCATCAAGGTGAGGGCTGCAGAGGCCGTCGCTGGCTTTCTTCCCCTAGGTGGGGGGATGCTACATAGGGCATCAAAGAAATGAGTGAGCAGGATCTGCTGAAACCCTTTTGTGAAGCTGGAGCACCTGTGTATCAGCAAGTAGGGAGCGCCTGTATCAAAATACTGCTGTGTAACCTCACCTCCTAACAAGAGGTGCTCCTGTTCAGAATATCAGCCCTCCAGGATTCCCCCACCGGCGTACTAATATAAGCTAGGCCATTTCACACAAACACACCACCCATCATGTTCCATTTGTAGCCAGTACTTAACATTCCACAGTTACAGACATGCTCAGTCCTCCTCCTGTTGTTTTTGAGGATTTATTTCAAAAACCTGCTTCCCCCTTGGGCCCTTGCAGGGGGGTTGGACTAGATCAGAGCTTTCTAAACTGTGTCACGCCACGTGTGTCGGCTGCAGTCTGTAGGTGTTTTGTAGGTGAACACTCCCAGCACTCTGCTTGTGGCTGGAAAGGGGTTTGTTTAACCTCCGGTTTGCTAGTAAAACGGAATTACTGTGTCACAAAAAGATGCACATCTAAAAAGTGCGTCGCCAACATGGAAAGTTTGGAAAACTAGAGGATCCTCATAGTTCCAACTCTTCCATTCTATATGATGCCAATTTTGTTGGCAATCACTACTATGAGTATGCTATTGGCGGGAGCTGTACTGCTCTGCTGCCTCTCTGTGTGGAGGTTTTATATTTCTAGCTATCCTATATACTAATAGTGAACACAGTTCTCCAAAAGTGTGGATCTTTGTTTATCTTCATTGGAAAGTGGATCCTTCCAACCCCTCTCCCTTTTCCATTTCCCCCCATTTTTCTTTTGCAACTGGCATTTTGTGGCTATTGAGCATGCCCAAATCTCACTGGGCTGGGTGGGGTGGTGTTGGTTTTTTTGGCCAGGGGTGGGGAGGTGCATTGCCTCCTTAGTTTTACTCCCCCATCTTTCACACTGGCCTAGCTTTGTTTCTATTTCTCCTAACTTGACTAATTTAACTATAATGGAGTGTGTTACGAATTGACAGTGTCAGAGACCATTACTGTATTTCCTAAGTACAGAAACTTTTGCCTTCTTGTTATCAACACTTTCCTTCTTGAACACCTTCCTAGCTGGAAAAAGATAGGTTTAGAATTGTGTGTTTGTTACACAGAGGCTGTGCCTATACTTTTGTGGGGTGTGTGTATGTGCCTCCACCATCTCGCAAGAAGGCAAGTAAATACGCCCCATTTATTTATTTAGTTTCTAGGAATGTGAGATGGGCAGAGTGCTTCAGGGGTGAGTGTGTGTGTGCTTAAGAATCCTTGACAGAAGTTTTTCAGCACCTTCGCCATGAAATATTCCCAGGATGCTTTGCAAGGGGTGGGTGGAAGCCATTAGCAATGACAGCTGATACAATGCAACTGATGGTTTGGGGCTTTGCCCATTGTCTCCCTGCTTTGACAGCTCTTGTTGCTGCGTGGATATGCCTTTAACCACTCGGCTGACTTTGAGACGGTCAGGATGATGAAGGAGAAGCTGTGCTACGTCGGCTACAACATTGAGCAGGAGCAAAAGCTAGCTCAAGAGACGACCGTGCTCGTGGAGTCCTATACGGTAATTATTAGCTGAGTTATTAATTACTGTTGGCGGGATTTCTTGCCTGTCCTTCGCCATAAGAGCCCTAGGATGAGTTACAAGAATGTTAACTGTATAAAATATTGCAACCAGTTTAAATGAGTTAGAAGGATAGGATTGGTCCTAAAGCATATATATAACTTGGTTGTCAAAGCCCAGAGCATCTCAGTGCATCTCAGCATGCTACAAAAACTGTAGAACGAGTGTGCCTGACCCATCTCTGTCCGGGAGAGAATTCCACAGTTTAAGGGCTGCCCCAGGGGATGTCCCGAGCCATGCCACCCCCTGCTCTGAAATTGATAAATATAAATTTATCTATTTAAAATTTCTATACAGTGGTACTTTGGTTCTCAAACTTAATCTGTTCTGGAAGTCCGTTTGACTTCCAAAGCGTTCTAAAAACAAGGCACGCAGTAATGCAAAATGGATTAATCCATTCCAGGCTTTTGAAAACAACTCCTAAAACAACAATTTAATATGAATTAACAGTCACACAATCAATCAATCAATCAATCAATCAATCAATCAATCAATCAGTGGCTGAGCTAAGTTCCACACAGTCACAATAACAAATTAACCAAAAAAGCCGCAAAAACAAAAGCACAAAATAAGTAGCAAAAATAAAAGCGGCAAAGATAAGCTCCAAATATCACCTCCATGTTGCTTGGGTGCTCAGGACTCGCCAGCCGACAGACCTCAACGTATCACTCAAAACAGAAGTGTGGCACTCAGAACGGAGCATGTTCGGCTTCCGAAAAATGTTCACAAACTGGAACGCTTACTTCCAGGTTTGTGGCGTTTGAGTTCCGATTTGTTTGACAACTAAGCTGTTCAAGAACCAAGGTACCACTGTAGTTAAAAAAGTATTTCTAAACCACTTAATGTTCTAAGATCTCTAAGCGGCATATAAAATTTACAGTATAAAACCCAGTCAAAACAGTATTACAAAAGCAGGAATTCAGGAATCACAAAGTGCAATCTTAGGAATCAGGGAAAGCCCAGGCTAAAGGAGGTGTTTTTTACAGGAAGCTTGTTCATGTAACCAGGGGTGGGAAATGCCCGTTCTCAAGTCACTGCCCTGTTGTCCGTGAGGAAAATTTCCCCAGGTGATTTCAGTGCCCTTACAGGTCGAATGAATGGAACGAGGAGCAGAGAAAGGGGAAGCTCATGTTTGCAAAGTGATTGTGGCAGGGGCCGTAAATTAGATCAGGAGTGGAAGTGGGGGTGAATGTGGCGTTTCAGGCTCCTCCATCTGGTCCTGAAGACTCTTCCCTCCATGAATGTATTTGCCTGGCTGGAATGTGTCTTTGGTCTCTGCTCATACCTCTTTCTTCCCCTGGCTGGAAGGCAGAGGAGTGGGGCATGCCCCACAGCCTACTAGTGTCACCCTTTCTTGTTTCGCCCCTACAGCTTCCGGATGGACGGGTGATCAAAGTCGGGGGCGAGCGCTTTGAGGCCCCTGAGGCCCTGTTCCAGCCCCATCTCATCAACGTGGAAGGAGTTGGTGTGGCTGAGCTCCTCTTCAACACCATCCAGGCAGCGGATATCGACACCCGGTGAGGGGGGCCTTGCCCAGGAGGATGTGGGGGGCATCTCTAGAGGTTAACGTGGGACAGACTTTAGGAATATGTTTCTGAATTGACCCGAATGTGGGTGATGGGGCTGGTCAGCCTGGGAAGGTTGCCCATCTAAGAGAAGGAAAACTCTGATCCTAAGCCTCCACTCTCTTGAGGGACCTCTTCTGGTCCCTCAGTGTGGTGTAGTGGTTAAGAGCGGTGGGCTCGTAATCTGGTGAACCGGGTTTGCTTCCCCGCTCCTCCACACGCAGCTACTGGGTGACCTTGGGCTAGTCACACTTCTCTGAAGTCTCTCATCCCCACTCACCTCACAGAGTGTTTGTTGTGGGGGAGGAAGGGAAAGGAGAATGTTAGCTGCTTTGAGACTCCTTCGGGTAGTGATAAAGCGGGATATCAAATCCAAACTCCTCCTCTTCTTCTTCTGGAGAAGAAAAGGCTAAAGAGTAAATCCTACACAAATCCAGAGTGGAGTCCCTGAGACAGTCGGATGGCGCCTTGTATGCCTCCTTCCGGCAACTCCCGCAGCCAGGCTGGGGCCAAACATCTTGCTCTACTTCCTTTGGACCACATCAGAGAGGCTGAGAAGGGGGCCTTGTTGCCTGGACAGCCCAGGACCTCCATACACACTGCCCAAGCCTTGTGCCCCGGGGAGGTCACTGTGGTGCTGCTAATGCAGTGGTTTGGCTTCACCCCCGGAGGCGCACTCCATTGTCTGCCAACAACAACTTCTCCTGATGTTCAGACTGTACCTGTCATTGCATGTGGTAGACAAAACAGTCCCATGCATGCACTTGGGGGGAGGTATCTGTTTGGGAAAATCCTAAGAAATTCAGAAGTACAAAGGGTGGGGGGACCCTTTTGGACAAAGGCCTTAAAGGTGTGGGTGGGAGAACTCCTAATAGCCCCATGAAGGACTTAAGCATGTTTAGTAGGGACAGAATACTGACTGATTGGTGGGAAAGGATATGGGCGGCTAACTGCAACCTTGAACAGGAATTTGAGTCATTTGGCAAAGAAAACAGGGAGGGGGGAAGGAATGGAATCTCCTGAGAAAGGGCATGGCTGTAAATTGGTCTCAGTGAAGAGGAGCACTCTGCACTGCAACATTTTGCTGCAGGTCCCCACTTGTTCTCTCTATGACAGAGGGGCAGAGGCGGCTTTCCTCAATCACCAGCTTGCTCTAGTGAGAAATTTCAGTGGGGACCCGGCCGGCTGTGACTGTCTCTTTCTCCCCTCTTCCTAGATATAAAAGCATTACGGTTCTCCTCTAACCCCCCCCCCTTTTATATTATCATAGGGCTGAGTTTTACAAACACATTGTGCTTTCTGGGGGTTCCACCATGTACCCAGGACTGCCTTCCCGCCTGGAGCGTGAGATCAAACAGCTGTACCTGGAACGGGTGCTGAAGGGGGATGTGGAAAAGTTATCGGTGAGTTGGGGGGTTGTTTGGGGGGTGCTGTAATGGGGCGTGCAGCTGCTGCCCCCTAGTGGCCTCTCCGAGGGGAGGAGGGATCTAGTCAAACTGGGGAGAGACACAACAGTGAGTGGAGGTGGCAGGTTCCTTGCTGTTTGCTTTCTTTAAACCCCCCCCCCCTTTTTTTCTCTCTCTCTTCCAGAAATTCAAGATTCGCATTGAGGACCCTCCCCGCCGGAAGCACATGGTCTTCTTGGGAGGGGCAGTGCTCGCAGACATCATGAAAGACAAGGATACCTTTTGGCTGCAACGGTCTGAATATCTCGAGAAGGGGGTCCGCATCTTGGAGAAGTTGGGGGTGACTGTGCGATAGGACCACCCCTCTTTCCATTTCCCTTGCCCTGATGCATTCCAGCCCAATTTCTTATTCTGTTGAGCCACCACTGTGCAGGATGTGGGTGGGTCAGTGAAATATCTTTTTTAAAACAAATATCCCGTTTGGGGGAAAATAGGAGAAGCATTCCAAGCATCTAGTTATTGTCTTCCTTGCTTTCCCAAGTTCATTGTCCTCATGGAGCTTACAGGAGCAAGCCCCATCACACAGGAAAGAGCTTCTCCCCACCCACACTGGGGTGGGGGAGGCACATGTTTAGGGGCCAAAGGTCAGTATTCTCCACCTCTTGCAAGTTTCACACTCCACATTATCTCCTGTGCAGCACATGCTGCAAATGTTTGCTCAGGGAAATCCATCCATTCCCATCCTCCCTTCTTTCGCTTTAATGGAAAGGAAGCAAGTGTCCAGACCTCATGGCTGTGAGATCATATGCTTAAGCATGGGATCAGGGAGAGTTTGGCAGGGTGGGGGCGGCAGCACTTGACTGCTGGCCTAAGTCTTCGCTTTCCCTCTGCTCCCTGAAAACATCTCACATCTCATTCCTTTCCCATGCTGTCGTCTTCCCTCAAGTGTAGCTGAACTGCACAGCTTTGGCTTCATTACCAAGCCAGAGAATAATTATAAGGAGAAATCTATTTTACTTGTGTATTCTGAGTTTTCTAAAGACTACTCTTTCAAGTGGCTACGATTTTAGGATTGTGTAAGGGCGGTGACACCCCCCCTCTCTCTCTCTCTCACACACACACACTCCAGTTGTAGGCTTCAGTGATGGAACATGCACACCACAATTGTTTCTGACTTGTTTCCAGGTTCAGCAACACTCCTTTCATTGGTGAGGGTAGATCAAGCGAGGGCAGGGGGGCAGAGACAGCAATAGATCAGTATTCAATATGGTGCCATGAGGGTGCTGGGTAAGGGTCTCCCATTGCTGGCCTGCAAAGCAGCTTTGCTGTTTGAGCTAGCATCCTCTAATACAGGCATGGCCAAACTTGGCCCGCCTGCTGTTTTGGGACTACAACTCCCATCATCCCTATCTAACAGGACCAGTGGTCAGGGATTATGGGTATTGTAGTCTCAAAACAGCTGGAGGGCCAAGTTTGGCCATGCCTGCTCTAATACATTGGTGCGCTAGATCCTTCTTTCTTCTCTGGGGCCCCAACATCACACCACCCATTTTCCTTTGCCCATACGAGTTGAAATCAAAACTGCTGGCAAAGACCCCGCACTTTGCAGGCGCCAATCAGCTGGTCGCCGGAGTCTGCAAGGTGCTGTGTGTGCTTGGCTCACCGCCAGCATCAATCAGATGACTGTTGCTGCTGACAGCAAGCTCCGCTTGCAAAGGGACAATTGAGAGCTCCCCTTAAGAAATTCACTTGTTTTGTTTTTTTAAAATTCCATGGGCTTTGGGGCGGGGAAGGAGCTCCTGTTCAGTTTATGGCCTTCGTGTTCCTATGGAAGGCATAGTTGCTCCACCAAATTTGGGGAAGGAGGGAGGGGGGTGAAATAAAGGAAGCTGCCAATTTTATCCCAAAGTATTATTCCCCATCACTGCCATATCCTGCCCTTCCCTTTCTCCTCAGGCAGTCCCAAATATTTGTTTCCTAAAAGTGGGGTAGGAGGCGATGAAGAGACAAACTGCTTCACTTGAGGTTGGGACCCCCTGTTGTAGTTATAGGACAACTAAAACTTGCTTGCCAGCTTATAAATGCCCAGGCAGTTGGGCATTATCTGCCTGTTCCCTGCCCCCAACCAGAAAGGTCTCCTCTCTCTCTGTTTGCCAGGAGGAGACAGAGTGTCCCCCCCACTTTGCACACTCATAGAATCATAGAATAGTAGAGTTGGAAGGGACCCCTGGGGTCATCTAGTCCAACTCCCTGCAATGCAGGAATCTCAGCTAAAGCATCCCTGACAGATGACCACCTAACCTCTGCTTAAAAACCTCCGAGGAAGGAAAGTCCACCACCTCCCGAGGGTGTCCGTTCCACTGTCAAAACAGCTCTTATTGTCAGAAATCTCCTCCTGGTCTTGAGTCGGAATCTTCTTCCTTGTAACTTGAAGCCATTGGTTGAGCAGGAGAAGACAAGATTGTTTTTGGTGTGAGGATGAATGGATGGGTCCACTCCATACTGGCCTTCCCCCCACCCCCAATTTTGTTCTTTGTATCAACTTCAGGAGAAGGTGCAAGAAGTCACCCTCCTAATTCTTTTGGTATTTTGTTTTGGTATTATTATTTTTTGGGGAAGGGAGGAATAAGCTTGATTTTTTTAAAAAACGGATCTGCTTTTCAAAACTGTCCATGTCTCTGGTTTTCTGTTTAGCAACAAGAACAATCAGCGAAATACCTGGTGGTGGCAACTGGAGGCATGAGATGGTGTTGGGGCACCAGGGAGTGAAGGACCACTGATGCTTATCTCAGCACTGGGGAGGGAGCAAAGTAGCAAGAGGGGCTGGGGGCAAAAGCGGGCAGAACAACAACAACAAAAACACACACGCATCCTGCCACAGTTTCATGTTTTTTAATAAATTTAAGAACAGCCCCGTTCAAACCCTGTTCTGTCCCTCCCCTCCCCCCCCCCACCCCTCCCCAAAGTGGCAACAGCAAAAAACCAGAACTAGGGCTAGGAGTCATAATCCTCCTCGTCTTCCTGGGCTGGCGCAAGCGGCGCAGGTGGGGGCGCAACTGGCACCGTCCCCATTGGTGCAGTGACAGGCAGAGGTATTGCGGGAACCGGCGGGGAAGTGAAATGTAGATACGGTGTTGGAGCACTGCAGGGGAAGAAAAAGGGGGGTCGGATTAGTGTGCAGGCCAAGGCACTTTTTCTATAGCTTGGGGGTGATGAAGCTGTTTTCCAGGCCTGGGGTGTGTGGGTGTGTGCCTGTGGCCCTCCAGGCGCTGTTGGACTACAACTCCCAGCACTCACAACCATTTGCCATGCTTGTTAGGACTGATGGGAGTCGGGAGCCCAGGAATATCTGGAAGGCTGCAAGTCGTCCCTGTCCCCTCTAGGCTCAGAAACAGATCAGGGTTTCTTTGGTGAGGAGAACAAATAACAGCAGCCTAGTCTTTAAGCCAAGGCTGGTGCCAGGACTGAAAGGGGCCATAGCAAAGTGGCGTCCGGTCCCTGCCCCCAAAGCACACAGACGTCAACAGTTTTGGGGCAGCCGACAACAGCACTTGAATCCCAGCTTGACGGCTAAAAGGGCAGAGCTCCCAACCGCAATTCCTGACACACTGCTGGCCAAATGCAATAAGCAGGAGCACACTGAAAATATTACGTGGAGAGATGTGTGGCAGGTCGCACAGGAGGAGGGGCGATGTGGGACACTTCCTCCTCCCCGTTGCTCTCGCTGTCTTCAGAGTCGTCCTGCACAGGCCGGAGGGAAAAAAGGGTCACCATGGAACGATGCTATGCTCTTGATGCCAGCCTATCATTTACTCAGAGCAACCAAGCTAGTTGGATCCTGCAGCCACATCTTTTGCCCTTCTAGTGCAGGCAGCCGAAATGTGTTTCCTGGGCTGCTTCCAGCCCAGCAGACCCGATTCACACTGCTGTGCAAGGACAGTGCACTGAACACAACAGGAGCGGGGAACCTGAGACTTGTGGGCCAAGCGTGGCCCCCCTAAGCCTCTCCATCCAGCCCTCAGGACCCTTCCCCCCCCCCCCGCCCACACTCGGATGCCTCTTGCTTGCTTGGAAGGAGGGGAGAGGGGTTTGTATGTGCGCAGGCAAACTAGCCTACTGTACAAAGGGAAGATTCACCTCCATTGCTGGATGTGGCCCCGGGGAGGCTGCCTAGAAAGGAATGCGGCCCTTAGGCTGAAAAAAGGCTCCCCACTCCTGGGATACAACCAACATCACTGCCACAGCCCACTGCTTGGAGGCTGGACAGTCTAAAACAACATAAGAAAAGAGGGTGGAATATCGAGGAATAAACTGTGTATGTCCGATGAAGTTGGGCTGGAATCGGGGCATGGCATTGTGGGGCACTTGCCAAGGCCTCACTGCCCACCCACTGAGCTCCTTGCGGTTGTGGCCTGCTCAGCTGCCCATCCCAAGTGTGAGTGAGCAGGGAGGCCTCAGCACAACAGCTCCTGCCTGCCTGCCTTGCTGCCGCCTCCTGGGCAGTGCGGCCTGGCAGGCCCAGAGGGGAAGCATACGGGCCGTGAGCACAGTGGCAAGCGGGAGGAGGCCACAACTTCACCCCCCTGTGAAGAATCACCGCTGAGATGAGGCAAGGGTGGCTCCAAAAAAGTTAACCATCTATAGATAGCAGAAAAGGAAGGGGCCGAAGCAAGAGGGTGGTTTTTCCAAGCAAAACCACCAGGGGGAAGGAAGATGAAGAGCAGCCGCTTTGGGTTTCTGTTCACACAAACAGAAACCGAAAGTGGGTCAAGAGACTGTACATGGGCATCCACCAAGGGGGGTGACGATACAGTTGATCCCCCTCCCTGGAGGACCTGCTTCGTCCTCTCTGTGGTTTACTCCACCCGGAAAAAATCCTGCGGGCGCCCATACGGCCCGCATTTTTCTGGGGTTCTTCAGGATTTCATTTAAAGGAGGGAGGGAGGCGGGATGAGAAAAGAAAGAGAAAGGAGGAGGAAAAACAGGGTCAGATGGTTAATTAACTTTTTAAAAAGTGTTTCTGGACTGCAATTAGAAGAGGGTTTCAGTTTCTGAAGACACTCAAAACCATGCCAGCCCACCTCTTGCTCCGAGTCTGTGCCCGACTGCTTCGGATCCCGTCCTTTGCCTGGGCCGCCGTTCTTTCGCCCAGTGCCAGGTTTCCGGCCCCTGAACCAGAGAGGAAAAGAAAGTGGAGACAGGTGTGCGGAAGAGGCCTCCAGGTTAGGCTATGCAATGCGTTGTTCATGGGGCTGCCCCTGAAGACCATTTGGAAACCGGGGCTCAATTGCTGGCTTTGACCCTTACCGCCTTGCAAAACTCAAGACCCCTATCTCTAAAGGCTGCCTTCCACTATATAAACCTCCTGAACCCTGAGATCGTGTCCCCCATTGCCCTTCTCTGCATCCCACCTTTGAAGGAGTTCCAGAGAGTGGCGAGAAGAGAAAGGGGCCTTTTCTGTGGTAGCTCCGCACCTCTAGCAAGCTCTCCCCAAGGAGGTCTGCCTGGCACCAACCTTGCCAGGCCAAGACATTTTTGTTTTCCTGGTCATTTGGGCAGCACCAATGATGGGATGTGTTGTTGTTTTTTGTTTTGACTACATTTTGAATATAATGACGCATTTTTATTCATTACTGCACCTCACTCGTCCTGTAAATTGCTTCAGGGATTTTTGCTGGGGGAGTGATTCATATAATTAAATACACCTAAAGCAAGCCTCCCCAGGAAAAGTCTCCACTTTCACCAGGCAGACACAAACAGCGGCTCAGAAACTGATGCTCTGCCACTTGGCTATGGCCCAACACATGTCATGTGTAGCCACTGAGAGCTGAAATTCCTGGTTCTAGTCTTAGCTCAGCCGGACTGGTCTCTTGACAAGGCTGGGGAAGCTGCGGTCCTCTGGAGGTGTGTTTACTTAATCTCCCGCCATCCCTGGTTGGGGGGTTGATGGGAGTTTGAGCTCAACAATATCTGGAGGGCCTCCGATTCCCCATCCTCAGCCTCCCACTCACAATTTAACAAGGACAATACTAGCCAACTTGCAGGATGGTTGCAAAGGTTCCTGAAGCAGAAGCAAGCAAGTATTCATATTATGGGGAAAACCTCCCCATCTCCCTCCTTTAGCAAAGATCAGATTAGGGGAGAGGGACAGAACTTCCTCCAGTGTCTCCCATCCCACCCATTATGAAGGATGTTATCTTAGGCCAGATCAGATTATTCATCCATCTAGCCCCGTACTGTCTACTCTGTCTTGCAGAGGCTGTCCAGGGTCTGAGGCTGAGAAGGATCTTAGCCACCTCCTGCCAAATGGCCATTTTTTGGGAAAGTGGAGAGATGCAATCGGGGATCGAACCTGGGACCTTATGCTACGGGGGCTTCCCCCCTCCCTTCCTACCTCCTGGAAACTTTCTCCCCCTCCATGAGGTTATCCTCCGCGTCTCCTTGCATATCTGGCACGGAGGCAACAAGGTCCTTCAGGAAGTCAAACTGTTGCTCCAGCTCTATGCATTGTTTCCTGCAAAACCAGATGACAGGCTTAGATGGGAAATCCAGACACAGCTGATGCAGTGACAAAACTTCTGTTTAAAATCAGGGGGACGGGGAGACAAGTTTCTAGCCCTCATGGTTTCAAATAAAGGTTACTAGATTTGTGAAGGCAGGCAGCTAGCTGCCTTCAACTTAGTGGGACTGTTGATGTTTCTCCAATGGGCCAGGGACCACCAGTGGGTCTTAAGTCTACTTTAAAGGGTGTTTCAGGGCCACAGCTCACACAGTGCTTCCTCACTCTTCCAATGTGGCCTCTGACTTTTGGGAGGAGCAATGCCAGCAAACCTGTATGCTTGGTAAAGGTGGGTGGGAAAGAGAAATAAAAGAGAAAGAGGCAGGGGAGGGAAGGAAGGAAGGTCTCACTCCTCTGAAAGGAAGAAGCCAGAGGAGGTACTGAAGGAAATCAGAAAGAAAGAAAGTTAATTTTTTTTAAGTAAATGAAACAAAAAGGAATATGATAACAGTCTAAAGCTGCTGCAGAAGGAAGAAGTGAGTGTAAAAGGAGTGGGCAGAAGGAATGAGAGAAACTGGGAAGTTTGGAGGGGGGAATTAGATACATGTATGAAAGAAAAAGACGAAATAACAGGAGGTAAGTAAGTAAAAAATACTTTCGAGAGGCATGGTTGGGGGAAATAAACAGTTTAAAATAAAAACGCTTTCTGCACTTCAAGCCAAAGCACTTGAAGCTCAACAAATTCTGCCTGATACGGGGAGGCTGAACTGCAATACTTCCACAGCCAATGCCTGTGCTTACTTTGAGGAAAGCTGAACTGGGGAACTCCTTGCCACAAGGAATATACACATTTCCAAAACGGGATTAAAAACCAAGGAGAGACGATGTCAGTAATTGCCAGCTGATTGCACCAACTCTGCCTCTACCCGCCACCCTTTCATGACTGGCTCTGCCCCTGCACCTTGATGTGCAGCTGGTACTCACAAGTGCGATGTGGTCATGGTCTTGGCGTTCCTGGACTGCGTCACGTGACAGGCCTTCTTCAGTAGCGATTCTAGAAAGAGCTCCAGCGCCCGAGCTTGGGGAGACCTACAGTTAAGGGATGCTGTGAAGGGAGCCACCCCCCCAACCCCCTGAGAATGTGCAGAGAGTGCAAAGCCTCACACAGGAGGCTGTCTGAGGTCAGATTTGTCCATCCAGTCATAGGGAACTTGTCAGGCGCCCCAAATATAGTGGGACAACAGCTTCATCCTCATCCCTGAGCACGGGCCATCCTGCCTGGGGCTGACTAGCAGCAGGTCCCTGCTGGGGAAAAAATTCACATATTGCATCCAATACGCCCCTTTGGTTTTAGATAGTACATGAGTAGACGAGTCTAAAATGCCTGGGACGCAAATTTTCACAGCCCTATAGTGGCAACGGTGGCTCATTTACCAGAAGTAATTTATTCAGTGTTAGCTCTGGAAGTGTATTCACTATTCCAGGGGTCAGCAAACTTTTTCAGCAGGGGACCAGACTATATTTTTTTGGGGGGGAAATGAACGAATTCCTATGCCCCACAAATAACCCAGAGATGCATTTTAAATAAAAGGACACATTCTACCCATGTAAAAACACACTGATTCCCGGGCCAGATTTAGAAGGTGATTGGGCCGGATCAGGCCCCAGGGCCTTAGTTTGCCTACCCATGCACTATTCTGACCAAACAATGCCTCCTAGAGCAAAATATATGTAGGAGGCTTAGTTTGGTCGGAATCGAATTCCTACAGGTTCCTCAAGCCATCTCCTTGGGGCAAGACACATTCCCCCACTTGGCCTCCTTGCACTTCTCCCCAAGGCTTAGGGGGCGGGCAGATCCAGGCAATGTGACGAAAAGGATACAGATAATCACAGGAACAGCCGCCGCCACCTTGCCAATCTCCTCGTCAGTCTGCATTATCTTCTTGATTCGAGCCTTTTTAAAAACAAAAAACGGAGAATGGAAGAGGGTATTAAAACGGAACCCTGGCTTCTCAGATTTCAGCTGGACTTAGCCAAACAGCCTGTAAGATCTAGAAATTTTGTTTCCTGAGTTTGAAAAAATTCAACTTAGCTGGTCACAAAGCTGAATCACATCCCTGGTAGTCCCCACATTTTACATGCCTGTGGAATCACAGAATACAACCCTCACCTCCAACCACTCGATAATAACCAGGGCCTTGAACTGGCGCCTTGGAAACTAGCTGGAAGACCAAATTTGACACACACTGTACTTCACCCCTATTAACAAGGGAATGGGGCTGTGTGCATGCCATCCATTTAAAGCACATGACCCCCCCCCCCAAAAAAAAGTATCTGTAATTTATTAAGGGTTCCGGGAACTGTAGCTGAGTTTAGAGTAATCTATAGTTCCCAGGATTCCTTGGAGGAAGCCATGTGCTTCAAATGTGATGTGTGTGCATGGCCACAGTAGTGGTGCCTCACTTCCCAACAGGGGTAAACGACAGAGGGCATCAGTGCCACCGGTTTGCCAGCTAGCTCCCAAGTCTAGTTCAAAGTGCTGGTTATAATCACTGCAGAGGTGACGTTTGAACTGGAGGCTTTCTGCTTAGGTGGAACAATCACTCATTGGGTGGCCCTAGAAGCAAACACTAGGAAACACTTTAGAAATTGAAGAGGTAATCCTGGAACTCAACCTCAGCCCAGGGGATCATCTATTTTGGAAGCCCAATGGTCCAACTCTGTAGCCCACAGAGTAAAAAAACAACAACAAAACCTCCAAGGGCTCCTCTAAGCACATGCAGAGTGCATCCCCGCCCCCCAGATAACTATTAAGTGACTTGGACTGGGTGACCAAGGCTCAGCATCTCTCCTAAGCACTAAACCAGGGAAGGGGAACCTATTGCCCTCTAGACTGATGGGAGCTGGGGCGGCCATGGATTTCCCCAGCCCTGCACTAAAGCCTTCCCCTGAACTCTGCCTTGGCACCTGGGGTGCAGCAGGGAGCTGCCAGCGAACAACCAACTTGGGTAAAAAGACACACTGCTCTCGGGAAGCTAGCTTTTCAGCATCGCACCCAGGTTGTCCCATGGGTTGGCAGGAAGGACTGTGCTGCTGGGCTTGCTGAAGGACAGCCCTCAGGCACCATTGTCTGCCAGAGTCAAGAAAGGCTAGGATCCACTGCAGGGCAAGAGAGTGGGGCACCTGGGGCATTACGATGCTTAAAGTGGAAATGCCCAGCCTAGCTTCACGGGGGTTGGGTGGAGAGACCCATAGTTCAGCGCCAGAACACAGGATTTGCATGCAAACTCTTCAGCATCTCCAGATCAGTGTAGACCAGGAGTGAGGAATGCTTTTTAGGCAGAAGGCCAGAATCCCTTGTGGACAAGTTTCTGGAAGGGGGAGGACCAGAGGCAAAAAGCAGATAGAACTCCTGCCTTTGTGGAGCAGGCTGCATTCCGCACCCTCCACCCAGGCTAGCAAGAGGCCTTATCTCAGTCAAGGACATTTCTCAGCCGAGCCAAGACAAAACACTCAGGGAAGGCAGGGAGGAAGGCCAGTATGGGGTGTGGCCTGGGGAGCAGATACTGTCAACTGAGAGTCCCAAGGTCCCGGCTGAACATCTTAGAGAGCCCCATCTGCTCCCCAGCATGAGGCTCCCCATCTCTGGTTTATATTGGGCTAGGTGAACTAGTGGTCTGGCTCTGTCCAAGGCAGATTCAGGCAGGTAGCCGTGTTGGTCTGACGCAGTCGAAATAAATTAAAAAATTAAAAAATTGTCCAATAGCACCTAAGAGACCAACTAAGTTTGTTCTGGGCATAAGCTGAAGTGTGCATGTCTAAGGCAGTTTCCTATGTGAATTAGCTGTTTATCCAGAATCATGAGGGCAAGAGTCTTGTTTCTGTTTTAGGGTGCAAGAACACATGCTTTACATGAAGAAGGTCCCAGATCTCCAGGTAAACCCCATAACCTCCAGTTAAAAAGGATCAGGCAGCAATTGATGGGAAAGACACTGGCCGGCCTGAAATTTCAGACAGAGGAAGAGGATTGATGGGAGATGGAATTTACCAACACCTGCAAAGTCACGCGCTTCTCAACCCTAAGGAAAGCCCAATCCTATGCATTTGTGCTCCGAAGTAAATCTCATGGGTTTTACAACTCTCATGCTTGTACAAGTCAAAGGATAGCAGGACATGTTCCAGGAGAGGCTCACATGTGTCCCTCCAGATTTTTAAAATTTTAATTTAATTTAAAAAATTAATTGAAATATAAAATCTTACATTCAGCTAGGAAAATTAAACCAAATTGTTTTTCAAATGACAAAGCAGAATAAAGTA
Source organism: Podarcis muralis (assembly GCF_964188315.1). NCBI lineage: Eukaryota > Metazoa > Chordata > Lepidosauria > Squamata > Lacertidae > Podarcis > Podarcis muralis. The sequence continues at coordinate 14,108,195 of NC_135670.1, read as the reverse complement.
AAAATTAAAATACATAATCATATTCATGTTCTTATTATGTATTTTGTGTTTTTTATATTGCAATTTTAAGTTGTGAACTCCCAATAATAATAATAATAATAATAATAATAATAAACACTGTCCCAAAAGGCAGTGAAAAGATAAAACAGCCAGTGTTGTAATAATGTCCTATACAAATGTACCATGAGTCCATCCATGCTTGGAATACATGTGGGTGATCAGCAGTCTCTTGATCACTCCATCACAAAAAGGTTTTTGGGACCAAGGAAAGAAGGAAGGAAGGAAGGAAGGATAAGAGGTTTTATAAAATGATGAAAGGTGCAAAGAGACAAAAATAATCTGTCTTGCTCCAAACACAGGAACCCAGGTTTTCCACCAAAATTGTCCAGCAGCAGCACTTTGGACAGAGAAAAGAAAATGCAGAAAGCCCTTCTACAAAAGAGGCACCCACCAAGTAGCCTTACTCTAAGACCTCAGGTTGGCCCAGGACCCAACAATCAACATTAGCAAATAGCAGAGGAAATAAACTCGGACCTATTCCATGCCAGGAGAGGGAAACCTGCTTCCCTCCAGGTGTTGCTGGACCGCTGACCATGCTGGCAGGGGCCAATGGGGGCTGCAGTCCAACAACAGTTCTGGAACTAGTGGCCACGCAGATGTGGGCAGACTCCAACTCCCATCAGCCCCAGCCAACATGGTCAATGTTCAGGGATGATGGGAGTTGTAGTCCCAACAACTTCTGGAGGGTCATGGATTCCTCAGGAGCCAGATTGTATCTTGCAAAGGCCACAGAGAGCAGAGGGCACATCTTCCACAGGGGCTACAAAAGGCTTGTCTATCAGGTCAGGGAACCAGTTCCTGTTCAGTTGTTGTTGCACGACACCTTCCGTCATCCCTGACAAGTGACAAGGGACCACGCTGGCTCTGGCCGATGAAAACTGCAATCAAGCAACATCTGGAGGTGCATCAAGCTTATTCGAAGGAGGATTTTGTTTTGTATTTTATTGGAAAACGGGCTACACTCACTGAATTGCTAAATCAGAAAACCTCTCCTATGGGTTTTCTCTTCTGTGCGGAGGGATCAGTTGCCTGTGTGTTCGAGGTTACATTTTATTCCCTGGGGCAGGAAGGCAGTGGGGGTGGGGGAGGCAGGCTTGTGTGTCTATTCCAGGAGTGGGGAACTTTTGGCCTTCCAGATGTTGCAGAATTATGACTCCCAGCAGCCAATGGCCAGGGGGGTGATGGGAGTTGTAGTTCAGCAACATCTGGAAGGCCAAAGCTTCCCCATACCAGGTCTGTTCTAATAAACAGCAAAAATAAGGGGTTCTTAAGACTTCTATAGGCAAGCAGGCACGAGTGTCTTTTAGGGAGGGGTCTGTATTACCTGCTTTCTTTTCTCTCACCCCCCCCCCTTCCCACATCTTGCTTGAAGCATATGGGAGGTACGGGGGGGGGCAAGTGAAAGGGAAGTACAGTAATTTGCTGCCTTGATTAATTTATTTAGGCAGCCACCCTAGCCGTGTCTACTCAGCAGTTTCAATGGGGGTCCCCCCTCCCCAGCTTCAGCGGGCTTAAGATCGCAGCCTCAAACTCTCTGGGGATTCTGCAGCGGCCGGGGTGGGGTGGGGAGGAGGGTGGCAGTCCGAGAAGCAGCCCCGGCACTTTTTGCTCCCTTCCTCCGGGGCAAGAGGGGCTCCGCTGCTGCGGGCCGGGCTTTGGTGCAAGCTCTACCCCGGGGTAAGGCAGGCGAGGGGAGGGCAGCCGCGGGGGATCTCACCGGAGGAAAGCGCGCATTGTACTTCTTCTTCTTGCTCGGCATCTCCTCTCCTCTTCCTCCTTCTCCTTCTTCCTCCTCCTTCTCCTGCTGCCGGGCCTGCAGCGAGCGAAGAGCCGGATCAGGATCACCTCGGAAGGAGCCGCCTCGCCCGACCCGGCCAAGCAGCCTCCGCCGCCGCCTCCTCCTCCTCCTCGCCGCCCGCCGCGCGGGTCCTAACGCCGCCTGGATCGAGGCGGAAAGGCATGAATGGGCGCTCCTTCCCCCGAGAGCGCGAGGCCCATTCATAAAAACAAACCATCAGTAGACACACATCCTGCGGTGCCCGCGGAGCAAAAGGGCAGCAAAGGCTGGCTTGCCTGCCACGTCAAGGAACTAGCGCACAAAGCGGGAGCCCCCAGCCCACCCGCAAAGGCGGAGATGGGGGAACCTGGGACTCCGCACAGGTCGTTTGCCTGCAAACTCCCATCAACCCCGCCGGCCAGCAGGGCCAATGGTCAGGGGGGTGGGAGTAGCGGGGCGGGGTAACCACTTCTGGAAGGCCTCCACCCCCTAGACTCGAGTTCAAAGTTAGGTAAGCAGGAGACTCCCTCCGCCCCCCCCCCCCCAAGTAGAAGCTCGAAGGGGGACGGAGAGGGAGCTTCTGAGCTACATGCACGCACGACTCGTTTCATAGGAGCATGGGGACCCCGAGGGTCATCTAGGCCACCCCCCTGCAATGCAGGAATCTTTTTGCCCAGCGTTGGGCTCCAACCCACGACCCTGGTCTTAAGAGTCTCATGCTATCCCGCTTCGAAGTAGTTTGCCATTTAAGGGGCTTAATCATGCTTACTTGAGAAGGGAGTCCCACTGTGTCCAACAAGGATGACTGTCAAGTAAATGTTCATAAAATAGCTGCCCAAAGATGAAAGAAAAAAGAAAGAAAGAAAGAAAGAAAGAAAGAAAGAAAGGGCAACAACTATGATGTAACAATCAAATGATAGCAGCAATTTTAAAAATTCATTTGAGTACAAGACAGCTGCCATCAACAGATAGATAAATTGATATAAGGCTGCAATCCTTCTGCACAGGCTTACCCGTAAATAAGTTCTTTACTTGTTAAAGCACAATCTTTCTGTATTCCCAGAAAGAAGTCCCACTGGGTTCAATGGGCCTTGTTCCCAGGTAAGTGGGCATTAGATCAGCCTTATGTTATAAAGGCTTGCCTGAAAAGTATATCTATTTTAAAATTTTGAATTAATTTCTGCCCTGCTTTTCAATCCAAAAGGAAAACCAAAGGCAGCTTCTTTTGATATGTGAAAAGTACAATGATAAAAAGTATTGTCCAAAAGCACGAGGCATCTTGCAGAAAATAAGCAGCTTTTGGTTGGTTCCTGCCTGGATGGGGAACCCTTGTACGCCACCTGAGGTTCCACGATGGAGAAATGACAGAATATATATGTAGAAGAAAACAAGTTAAATAATGTGGGGCAGCTTCCATTGCCTTCAATACACAGGATTGCTCTGTTGTTTCCATTCCAACAACAGTGTCATTAGCTGGGTTGAAACACTTATGACAAACTTACTCGGTGGCCGCCGAGACCACATAACACCGGTCTTGAAAGACCTACATTGGCTCCCAGTACGTTTCCGAGCACAATTCAAAGTGCTGGTGTTGACCTTTAAAGCCCTAAACGGCCTCGGCCCAGTATACCTGAAGGAGCGTCTCCACCCCCATCGTTCTGCCCGGACACTGAGGTCCAGCGCCGAGAGCCTTCTGGCAGTTCCCTCATTGCGAGAAGCAAAGCTACAGGGAACCAGGCAGAGGGCCTTTTCGGTAGTGGCGCCCACCCTGTGGAACGCCCTCCCATCAGATGTCAAAACGATAAACAACTACCTGACATTCAGAAGACATCTTAAGGCAGCCCTGTTCAGGGAAGTTTTTAATGTATGATATTTTAGTGTTTTTTGGTTTCTATGGAAGCCGCCCAGAGTGGCTGGGGAAACCCAGCCAGATGGGCGGGGTACAAATAATAAATAAATAAATAAATAAATAATAATTAGGTATGTCACAGTGTCAGTGCAGTGAGAGAGACAGCTTGCCTACAACACCCTGGTATCTTCAGGAATTGATCTGAGATCTGGTGTAAAGACTTTCTGACCTACGGGTTACCAAGTTTCCTGAGTGGCAGTGTTGGGGAAATCTAGACTGTTGGGATACTGAGCTTAAAACCAGTTTCAGATGTACTGTGTACTCAATTCATTCTGCGCCCAAAGTAGCAAAAACCATTTTTCCAGCATGATTTGTGTACTGTACATAAACAATTTAAAGGTGTGATCCTAAGCTTGCCATTTCTGATCTAGCAAACCACCCCCTCGGGCCCCCCAAAAACCAGGCCTCTGTGACCAATCAAAGCTTTCCAGCTTGTTTCCTTATATACAAGCTTTTTACTTAAAAAAAGAAGCAGCTGTGGAATGCCACTTTGGACCTGTATGCTAGCTCTGCTCACTTGTAGCGCAGACTGAACAAAACAGTAGACTGCTTATTCATTTGTCAGATGAGACTTGCCAGTTAGTTTTGATGCTAAATTTCCCCCTTTTCCTGCAAAATAAAAGTAGCAGCTGTATTTCAGAAAGAACAGAGAAATGCAGGATTTTAGCCCAGTTGTGATAGGGGAACAGCACGCCCTTCCCAAGGGCTGAAGTCAGGAGTTGGCAACATCTAGCACCTGCCAGTGCCTGAGGGGAGGGGACAATGCTGTTCCTGCTGCTCCTGCTTCCATTGCCATCCATTCACTTCCAAAGTGGGGGCAGTGAGGGGCAGCAAAGCAATAGGAGCGAGCAGAAGGAAAAGCCACTGCAATGGTTTGATCACTATCTGCAATCTTTCTCTGGGCCACAAAGGGAACTGGAGGCTGAATGCAAGAGGCTGAGAGCAAGTGGGCAATTTCAAGGCGGAGGAGGGCACTGAGGAGCCCCAAACCTAAACCAAGTACTCAATCAACCAACCATTCATACAAAAGAAGGGCGGGGGGAGTAGTAGCAGGAATGAAACATGACTTTAGTTTTTTTAAGCACTGTGCCACAAATGCAAATACAGCCCGTAGTTATTATCCCTATATTGATGGTGAGGTGGCAGTGGCTTTGGCTGAGCTGCCAGCTACAATGGCTATGTTCTGCCTCCACCATGTAGAAAGTATGCCACTGATTTTGAATACCATTTGCTGGGAGTCAGGAGAGTTGCTGTTGCATTCAGATCCTGCTTGGAGGCTTCCCAGAGGTATCTAGATTGCCACAGTGAGAACAGGATGATGGGCTAGATGGGCCACTTTTATATTCTTATGAGGGGATTCCAAGGTAGCCCTGTGGTTGTCCTTTTTAAACATTTGGGCATGTGTGTGAGAGAGTGGCTCTAAGTGACAGCCATGTGGCCCCGTCTGCCCCGTTACCCTAGGCTTTTAGAGCCTGTGGCTTACATCTGCCCTGCAATGTTGTCATCTTTATATTGCAGTAGTGTGTGTGGCTGAGAAGCTCAGAATGCAGTGCAGCCCAATGCTTCCATCCTTAAATTATTTTATTTAAGGAATTTACACCCCACCCTCCAATAACATTCCCAGTTCTTCCCAGTGGCTGAAAGTGAGGCTTACAACAGCCCTGCAATGATATTATCCTCGCATCGCGGGTACTTGGGTGGGTGGGTGGGTGATGTTTCAGAAGAGCACTGCCAGGCAGTCCAGTGCTCTGATCCCCGCACTGCAGATGGGCGGGCTGGGGAGCCGTGGTTACACCATGAAGGGCTGCGATGCCAACGGAGCTCTTAACATCACATCCGACGTCAAACTAAACTGGTTTTCCGCTTTATTCCCCAGTGTAAACTACGAAGGGATTTCAACGTAGCTGCGCCTAGAGCGATAGGGACCCACCTCTCAACAAAACTCAAAACACTTAGGCGCAATCCGGAAGAAAGCGGGAGGGGGGGGGGAAAATCAGCCCTTCTGCGTCACTTCCGGTATAAAATGGAATCCTCCGCGCGCGATACACACACAAACACCCCGCCCTCTTAACAGCCTGAGCACATTTTAGAGGGGGGCTGTTGCTCCATAGAGAAGCCAACTGCTAGACCGGCACCACTCCGGACGCCCATAGGAAACAATGCCCAACATGGCGGGTTGCCATTTGTGAGAGGAGATGTGTTTTAAACCCACCCCCGTGCCCTCAGATATTTTAGGTTTGGGGCGAAGAGATAATAATCCTCAAATACTGGGAAGCGCAAAAAAAGAAGCCCCTTTTTTTTCGGAAGATAGCAAAAAAACTTTGGTTCCCTTACCTCACTTCCCTTACCTCAGTTCCCCGGCACTTCCTGTCCCCCCTCCAATGCATTCCCCGCATAACTTCCGGGCTGTGCCGCGCGCCGGGCCGCCTACGCCAGGCCGTTGGTAAGGCAACGCCACTCCAGGCGAGGCTGCTGCGAAAGGGGCTCCGGCGGCGGCGGCTTCTCTGGAGGGGCCAGGAGAGGCCCGCTCTCTCGCGCTCCTCTGTCTCGCCGGGGAGGGTCAGAGAATGGAGGGGGCTCCCGTTTGCCTGTTTATTCCAACGCCTGCCGCTCACGGCAGTCATTGCCAGTAACGGTTCGCTTTACGGTGCTCGGAATGCTTGGCCTCCATTAAGCTTCTTGTTACGCTGAGCAGCCCTGCAAGGTAGGCCAGTGTTATCAGCCCTAAGCGAGGGGGAAACTTCCTGGATGGGTCTTGCTTAATTTTTATTTTTGGCATACTCCCCACCCTTTCCCATAAGCTCCTTTGGGCGACTCCTTAACACACCAGCTGACACTGGCAATTTCTTTAGTCACTGCAGTGTTGTTGTTTTTAACAGCCACGCTCCTTCTGCAACCAGCTTATTGCTATTCCTTCCTTAGACTAAAATTTAATGCTGCCTAAAACGGCCCCTAAGTGAGGAGCTGCGTAGGTCTGCATGTGGTTAGTTTTTGTAGGTTCCCCTCCACAATTAAAAGTGTCTTTGGAGCACCCTTTGCGTTGCTGCAGTTAGTGTTGCCTTGGCAAATGGTAAATATGTCTTAAAGGCAGGGGTGGGAAACCTTTATCAGCAGCTAAAGGGGTCGCGTTCCTTTCTGGGCCACATGGCAATGATGAGCAAAGCCAGAGGCAAATGTGGGCTGAAATGCAGATTTTACCTTTGCACAGTAGGCTAGTCGCACACCCCTCCGTATCTTCCATCCAGACAAGCAGTTCAAAAGCACATCCCATCTTGCAGAGGCAGATTTAGGGGAGCAGGTTTGCCTGCACTGGCACCGGGCTGTGAGGGCACTGTGAGGGATGCCACAACCATTAAGTAGAATGAAGTTGAGTGGCGGGGATATGCACCAAATTTTGGCACCTCACAGGGCGCTACTAAAATTCGAAAGCCCGAAATCCAGGCAGAAACGTTTGTAGTGAGAAGCAGGTTGAGTGAAGGGTCTGGATTGGGGAATAGATCAGAGGGCCAGATAGCCAAGTCTGGAAGGCTGCATTTGGCTGCTGGGCCTGAGCTACCCTCCCCATGCATTAAACTATACTGATGCTTTTACATTGATAATGTTAAGTCATTACTAACTTAAACTTTACTGAATTCAGTGACTAAGCCTGGATCCAACCCTTGGTGCGTAGTGCTTGAAAGGGTTGTGTGTGTGTGTACAAAATGTTTAACTATTTGTATTCCATTTTTACTACTTGGAACGTATTGTGGTTGGAATGGAGGAAGCTGCCTTATACTGAGACCCTTGGTGCATCTCGCTCAGTATTATTTAAATTGACTGGCAGAGGCTCTTCAGTGTTTCAGACATGCGCCTCTCCCTTCTTCTAGTACATGTTGCTCTTCTGTTATCCTTGCAACAAGGTTTTGAGGCTGATCAAGCAGAGAGCTAGTAACTTTCTGTAGAAGGCTGCCTGCTGAGCTGGGGTTTGCAGCCAGGTCTCACATCCAAGGCTAGTGTTCTGCACCATACTGCCCAGCAGTTTTGAGTAACTAAAAAAAAAAAGTATGTGTGATGGTGGTGAACTTCAGTTGCTACTGCTCACTCTAGAATTCCTGTTTTATAAATTCCAAGCTGGGTTACAGTTACAGCTAAATAGTTACTGGACACGTTTGGTAATGACCTCAGGGCGAGTGAGGCTTGGCCTCAATTCTCTAATCTGTAAAATGGGACTGTGTAGAGAATTTGCCTTGTTGGCTAGTTGTATGAAGGAAGGAAACATTGCAAGCTAGGATATATGACAGCAGGGACCAGGCAGGCTGCCTCGTTTATTACATTTTGCTTTGCCCTCTCCTTCTTTGTCAGGTGCCCTGCAGTGCCATGTCCAGCCAGGATGATAAGACAGGGAAGGAAAGTGCTTTTGCAGCAGAGCAGCTGGCTGCTGAGTCCATGGCGGCAGATATGGACCCCTGGGTAGTTTTTGATGCTCGCAAGACTCCCCGGGCCGAATTCGAGGAGTGGCTGCAGACCTACCAACCGTCCCGTGTGTCCCGGTTTGGTGACCCCGAGTGCAATGCTGAGCCGGTGGGTTGGATAGCAGTGTATGGGCCCCGTTTCTGTCCTGAAGCTGGCGATGTGGTAGGGCTGCAGGAGGACTGGGAGCTGCTGCAAGCCAGCGGGCGCCACATCACCTTCGACATGGTCAAGGAGCTGGCGCTGAACCGGCGAGTGCTGACCGGGAAGTGGCTCATGCACCTGGATAGTGGCTTCAAGGTGGACCATGCCTGGTGTGGCATTGCCCGTGCGGTGCTCGACGGGCGCATTGGCGTGGCCAAGGTCAGCCCCTGCTGCCCCGACTCGGAGCGCAAGCAGGTCATCTGTGTATACACAGACGACTTCACAAATGAGGAGCAGGTGCTGGTGGCCGATGCTGTGATCCGCACCACAGGGGTCAAATGCTTGTTGTCCTACAAGCCTGATGTTTATACCTACTTGGGCATCTACCGAGACAACCGCTGGCACCTTTGCCCCACCATCTATGAAAGTAAGTTTGATTTGGAATGTATCCCTCGGCGTTCACGCATCACCAACAAAGTGAACAACATGGAAGTGACTTAAAACGTGTTCCTTTGGATGTGTGGCTCTTCCAGGGGAATGGTGTTGTGGCTGGGAGCTACAGGTCCCAGTGCCCCTCCCCTTTCGCTCCCCCTCAGAGAGACCACATTACAGTTGCCAAGCACAGGCTGGCAGGGATGCTGGAGGCAGGATTTCAGCACTGGGTGGCAGCTGCCTGCATTGGTCTTCCTGCAGCCACATTTAAGGACACCTGAATTTATCTTTCAATGGAGTGTGCTGCCTTCCTTGTTTTCAAGAACTTCTTACCAGGAGTGCATCACTGCACTTCTTCCTCAGTTGCCTGTGCGTTTGCTTTCATATCCCCTTCCCCAGTCACTTTGGGTATCAAAATAAATGCACACACTCCCATTTAATGACAGGTCAGTAGAAAGATTGCTGTAGCAGTCAAAAAGAAAAGGGTGGCAAGTCAAATGATCTCTTATTTGACAAATCCTTGCATGTTTAGGATATGAATACTCAACACGGTGTCTTCCAAATGCTTTGGTCTGCAACTCCCAGCATCCTTGACCATTCACCATGGGAGTTTTAGTCTAAAACACCTGGAGGGTTTGGCTACCTCTGTGCTAAGAGGCGTCATACTTTCTAACAATGCAAAACATTCCCATCTTGTAGAATAATCTAAGCAGACTATGGGGAGTTCTGTGAAACACAAAAGTTTGGATATTCTTGCTTCCAACAGTTTCATCTAATTTTGCCACAGGTTCCCCAGGCCTGCCATAATGCCTGGGAAAAGTAGTTTCTAGGAAAAATTTTCATCAGAAACTACTAATGGTTCACCAGGGAGGTGCTGTGTAATTTTGAAAGAGGGGCTAAACATAGACACTATCCCAACAAAATGTGTTGGGAGAACAAGTTTTACTCATTTAAGGGAATGTCTCTCAACATTTCTTTCCTCTTGAGGCTGTGGAAAATAAATTTGATTCAGCAGCACTTGCCTACCTGTAAAATAGGTTTTTAAAAAATAAAGTGATTTTGTCTTCTTGCTGAATGTTTATTGCCAGGAGGGTGTGTGGGAAGAGAGAATGGAAATGGAAGAGGCAAGCAGGCCAGCTGGCACCAGTCTTTGAATTGCCTCACTTGCAATTTAAAGCTAGTTCCTACTCAGGAAACTTTGAATTTTTAAAGAGGCTTCTATACTAGGGTTGCCATAAGTCTGGAATTTGCCGGACATGGCCAGAATACGGCAGTCAGAAGCAGTGTCTGGGTGGAAATGGCTGAAATTGTCCTGGAAAACCCGGACATACGGCAACTCATGTCGGAAGTCAATATTTTGGTGAATTCCCCCCCAAAAGCTCAACTTCCATTTTTTAGATTTTGCAAAACAAACAAACAAACAAACAAACAAACACCTCCAACTTTTTGTCTGGATTTTAACTTTTTGAAATATGGCAACCTTATTATGCAGACTAAGTATGGTTATCCTTGAGAGGGGAAGGGCTGTGGCTTAGCAGTAGATTCAGTCCCCAATGACATCTCCAAGTGGAGCTGGCAATGTTCCTCGACTGAAAGCCCAAAGAGCTGCTGCCAGTCAGTGTAAACAGTACTGAAAGAGGAATCATTGTTCTGACACAGTATAAGGCAACTTCCTACGTTTCTGCATTTCGGGAACTGAAGGAAGGACCTGAACATTCTTGCACTATGGTGAACCCTGTCCATGCTCTTCAAATAACCAGTCGTACCACAAAATGAATTATGTGAAGCAGCTGTCCAGTAGTCAGAATTTGCTTTCTAGCTTGTGCATGCAACTACCATTTCAGGTAGCCTTTCTAACTGAGGGCAGTTTGTTTGGGGATTTTTTTGGGAAGCTTCTCCCCTTCAAGATACAAATGTAAGCTTGTTTCAGGGGCACATGGCTGCCATCAACCCCAGACAGCATGGCCAAAGAAGCCCAGGGAAAGTGGGAACTGGGGGTCCAGCAATATCTAGAGAGCCCTAAGCTGCCCCACGCCTGGGCTTAGGGAAAGAGCATGATGCATGTATAAACCGCACCTTCTACTTCCCTGCTTGATTCATGCAAATTGTACATGTGGATAGGGATATCTTATTTAATGTTTTGGAAGAAAAGCTAGATAAGTGTTCATAAGTGTCATAATTCTATGGGAGTGCAGGCAAAAGTAATAAAAGAAAATGGTTTTGGTTCCAGAACCTCTTTCCATTAAACAAAAATATTCTGATCAGCTGGGAAATGGGAGGGAGAAGCTTAGGAGCCAAGAAGGCTGGCTGAGCAAGATGCAAAGAGGTTGGGTGCTTAATGTAACACTCTTCGCACCAGCAAAGCCAAAATGAAAAATCAGAACATCACAATAAATTATACAACCTAAAAGAAAACAGGCACACCTATACGGTGTGCACACCTATGCTCCAGTGTTCCTTTGGTGTGCGGGCACACCTATGCTCCAGTGTTCTTTTGGTGTGCAGTTATACAACAGCCCAGGAAGCGAGAAAAAATAAGGAATTACTAAGCTGTTTTTTGTTTTAAAAAGCAGCACAATAGGGTTTATCCATGCTTCTAAATGATAATGCACTACCCCAGCCTGATGCCTACCAGATAGATGTTTTGGATTGTAATTCCCATCAGCACCAGTCAACATAGTCAATGGTCAGGAGTGATGGGACATGACAGCTTCCTGGGGGAAGGCTCCCAATTTGCCCTCTTAAGAACCTAATAGTCCCCATGGCTTCTGGATTTTATGTGACTGGGGTGGGGTGGGGTGGTGGTGGGGAGAATACCAATACAGTGGTACCTCGCAAGACGAATGCCTCGCAAGACAAAAAACTCGCTAGACGAAAGGGTTTTTTGAGCTGCTTCGCAAGACGATTTTCCCTATGGGCTTGCTTCGCAAGACGGAAACGTCTTGCAAGTTTGTTTCCTTTTTCTTAACACCGTTAATACAGTTGCGACTTGACTTCGAGGAGCAACTCATAGAATGCGGTGTGGTAGCCTTTTTTGAGGTTTTTAAAGCTTTTTGAGGTTTTTGAAGCTTTCCCAAAACTTTCCCGACACCGTGCTTCGCAAGACGAAAAAAATCGCAAGACGACAAAACTCGCGGAACGAATTAATTTCGTCTTGCGAGGCACCACTGTACTGATTTGAGGTGACATTGCCTGCAAATTAAGGCCACAGTTCCCAGATCTTCCTTCCACAAGTCCTTACGGAAACCACACCCCAATTCCACGATAAAAAGAAAACTGCCAGGCTGAGGCTTCTGTTTATTTTTAGGAACCTGCTATAGGAAGAAGAAAGCAAGAATTGCCACATCAGATAACAAAAAAAGAAGAGTGAGACAACTGTGGACCAATAACAGCACTTAAGTGGTTAACTATCTTGACACACCCACCCACCCTTAAAAAAATGCAGCAAATAGTATTTAAAAAACAAGGCGCAATCCCACCCCCACCCTGGACATAACCTTGGCTGCCCCTGCTGGCCTGGCAGCTGCTTTCCCCACCAGACCCTGTTGGCAGCAGGCTGCATCCTAACCTGGGATAACTGGATCTCTCTTCCGCTTTAGACCTTGTGTCTGAGTTCAGCCATCTGAGGCTTTTGGTCTATCTTCCCGCTGAGGAAGGGGAAGATTATCCTGCTTCCTGCTAGCTTGCTTTCCCTCTACGTGGCCTAAGCTGTCTTGCTTTTCTTTGGAGGGGTGGCATGATTTGGGGGCTGGCAGGCACTGGGTTCACGTGGAGGGTCTCAAGCCCTCACCCTAAGAGGAAACTGAGCAGGGCTAGGGCCAAACAAAGCCTGCAAGAGAAAGGCACCAAATGTCCCATTGCACCCCCTTATAGTAACGGCATTATTTTCTGAGCGGAAAGGCTCAGAGTTGGCTTGAGTACGGAAAAAGAAGTCGCCGCCTACATCCTCATGCGATTTCCCATTGTTTTATCCCCACCCCCACCCCCCCGCCACTGGCAGGCAAGGTGCAGGCCTAGAGCAGAATGACTGGGTCTGCATCCCTTTCATCCATGAGGCTGGCTTACCCCTCACAGCCTTGTTGCTCTTTCTGGCTTTAAAAAAACCCCTTATCTTAAGAGGAAGAAGTCCTGTGTGCGTGCCACAGAGACTGACACAAATCCCCAGTTAAGGCTAAGGACACTAAGGTTGAAAAATAGCCTGTGTTTTGCCACCACAAGTCCCATGTCTGTATACCCACAACAGCCTGCTAGAGTTAAGCTATTCCTTCTACAGCAAAGGACCAACAAACGATTCCAACTCTTCCCGCCTCTTCAAACATGGGCAGAAGGGACAAACCCTCACGGCCCTGGAGATGGCTGTAGGGTTTCACCAGGAAGGCCTCACCCACCAGAAGAACCTTGGGCAATGTTTTAAGGCACTCCGGAAACAGTACAGAAGTAGCTTTGCTTTTAAAATATCCTGGTACAGCTACTGTAGCATTTAGAACTGTGTGGCTTTTCATAAAAAGGTTAGAAACAGGTTTGACCTGCTGATTTTTTTTGCTTGCTGGCACAGTTCTTTAAGGCTTCTGAGCTTCCGCTCCCCCTTAATAATGTTTTGTTTGGCATGAGGAGGAGAAGGTGCCGGCTGGCGAGTTTTCAGAAGGCAACCATGGGAAGGAGGAGAGATTCTTCCCCTTCAAACAGTCAAAAACACACACAAGCTCCATAGTTCTGGAAGGAAAACAAGCCTTCAGTAGGGAAGCGAGAACTGGCTCCGCCGTGTTACCAAATGTACAACGCCCACGTCACTGGTGGCAGGGAGGAAAGAGACCTCGCCTCTGCCTAAAAGCAATGGTCCAGGCCTATAAAAACCTCATGTTCCAAGAACCTAGAGGTTGCCCCCACCCAAACACATCCTTGAAGGATAGTTCCATCCAGCGGGGGGGGGGGGGGACCACCAGAGAGGGGGAGAGTTAAGTTGGCAAAGTCTACGCAAACAAAGGGGCCACCCGGGATCTGGAGCCCAGGGACAGAAGCTGGTGGTCCTGTGACTCCACCCTTATGAGTTCAGCTGGTTCAGAAGAGAGTTCAAGTCAAAATCTACCATGGAGGAAAAGCTTTCCTCAGCAGGAAGGGCCCCCGGAAGGCCATTGTAGCAGCTGGCACCGGAGCCGCCGCCACCGCCCCCTCCACTGGGCTCCCCTTGGGCTCTCCGCTGGGACACCAGGCGGCTGATCGACTCTGGATAGGTCAGCAGAGTGCCTTGGTTGTCCTGGAGTGCTTGCTGGGCGGCCCCTTCTGTGAGGAGCTGGCAGAACTCGGCTGTGTTAATCCCCTCCAGGCTGGTGTAGGGGGCATCATCCAGGATTCCCCCGAGCTCCATGCCCCCAGCATCCGCCCCTTCGAAGTGGAGGTGCAGGAAGGCGTCTGCAATGCTGGCCTCGGCCTCCGACTCGGAGGGCTGGACCCGATGGCTCACGCCCAGGCCCGACAGATCTTCCATGTTCACCGTGCTGAAGCTGGACTGCGTAGCTGCGGTCGGAGGAGGAGCCGCCGCTGGAAGTGGGGCATGGCTGGGCCCCGTGAAGTAGGCGGGAGAAGGGTGCACCATGGCCTGGGGTTTGGAGGTGGGCAGTGGGGTTTGCCCTGATGCTCCCATGATTCCTGGGACACCTGCAAGGAAGATCAGAGAGAGGAGATGACGGCAAAGGACACATCAGCACTCTTGCATCAGTGAGAGAAGCGCCAGGGCTTCCTGACCTTCCTGGACTCCCAGCTGGCCAGGGTTTACCGGCCAGAGGATCTCAGAGCTGGTGCAGGATCTGCCCACCAGCCATGGTTTGTAAACTAAGAAGCAACCTCGGCGCCAATGCAAACACCTAGCATGTGTTAAGGCAGAGTTTCCCAAACTTGAGTTTCCAGTCTACAGTTCTCATCATCCCCGACCACTGGTCTTCCCAGCTAGGGATGATGGGAGTTGTAGTCCAATAACAGATGGAGACCCAAGTTTGGGAAATACTGTGTTAAGGGAAAGGGAGGGAAGAAGTGCATTCCCAAGAGTGGCTCCCAATTTTGCTGGGAGCCAGTGCTGCAACATCCACTCAGATGTGGCATTTTCTTTCTCTCTTTCAAAAACAACAACTTGCCAACAAGTTTCTAGATTTAAATGCTGTGATTGTGGACTTTATAAGTGTATGTTTCCTAGTGAAATCCTAGAAGCAAGCCAATAGGAAGCTGCCTTCTGCTGAGCCAGATTCACTGGGGCCCATCTCACTCAGTACTGTCTACACTCTGACTGGCAGCAGCAGTTCTCCAGGGTTTTAGGCAGGGAGTCTTTCCCAGGCCCACCTGGAGACGCCATTGGAGATTGAACCTGGGACCTTCTGCATGCAAGGCTCTGTGCCCCCTCCCACAGCAACAGTTCCAGTCATCATTCAATGGGGGAAACTGCCAGATTGTGTTACATGTTTTTCTTTTGAAAGCACAGAATATAAATAGCTTAGAGCAAGGGTGGGGAGCCTTCAGACCACGAGTCAATCTCGGCCTGCCATGGGGTCCAATTTGGCCCATCACACCCACTGACACCAATGGTGATGCCAGCTGTTGGGTTGGAGGACAGGGTTCAATCCTGCTTTGGGTGCACTGCCCTGTTCCCAGTAGAAAACAGGACCTTGCAGCCTAGGTAGCAGGGTTTAATCTCCACTCGTCTGCCAATGAGCACAGGTTTAAAAAGCCCCTTTCCCTTCTCCTTTAAGCGGGCGGAAGGGTGGACAGGAGATGAATGCCAACCAACAGTTTGAACAGAACATATACAACTCCTAAGATGCTAGTCCATATTGACATCATGGGACAAGATTCCCAGCCAGACCAATTTTCCTCGTAAGCAAGCTGTTAACTTGACAGAAGGGTTACATGAAAGGAAAGGTTAGGCATTTCTCACCGCTGATGTTGGGCCGGGCCAGGCCATGTTTGGGAACAGCAATGCGGCGCTGGGAGCGAGGTTCTGGAGCTCCGACTGTTGGGAGGGAACGGAAGGGGTCAGAACATGCAAAATCCTCCCAAGAGCCCAGCAAGGCTTCAACCCCCCCCCCCCCATGTATGGACACCGGAAGAACCCTCACTGTGAGGGAGACTCTTGCTTAGTATTGCCTGTTCTGACTGGCAGAGGGAGGGGCTCCTTCCCCATCACCTGCTCCCTGATCCTCCCAAAAGGAGATGCCAGGGACTGAACCTGGACTCTGTATGGAAAGTGTGAGCTCTTATTTACTGAGCTATAGAGGAAGCAGTATCCCCCCTGCAACATCAAACCCAGGTCTCATGAGATTCCAAGGTATACCACTTCCTGTGCTCCTCTCTGTTGGAGGCCAGTGTACTAAGAAGAGCAGGGCACGGCCCCCTCAGCCTCAGCCAGTCCATCTGCCTGCCTTTTTACTTGCAAGCAACTCACAGGGTGGCTCTGCCTGCTGGGATATTCCTCCACAGCCCTGCTCTTGCAGAACTTGGTTGGAGGAGGAGGAGGATGGGGACAAAACTAGAAGGAGTAGGCTCCACCTGCCATGGGCTCTGGGCTCTGCTTTCCTGTTGGTCTCCCTGTCTTCTGCCCCAACAGTCCCAAATGGGGCCCAGTCGCCAATGTCTCACCCCCCTGAAGGTTCTTCAACCAGCCACACCACCCTTTTCTTCTACCCCTCTAACTCGAGCCCTACCTGCAAAGGGTGTTTTCTGAACAAAGTTCTTGAAGGTGCCAAGGGTCCGTTTGCGTTTCTCGTCAATACGATTGAAGTCACCTGTCCAAAAGGAAAGGGGGGGGGGGAGAATAAGGACACATTTGCTTTGAAAGGGAGCTGATAATGTACCCTCCAATCATAGGCAACCACTGAGTAACAGGAGAGCTGGAGTCAGGGAATCACGCCTGCACACTCACAGCGGCATCTGAAATTCGCCAGGCACTGGGCGCATTTTGCTCCTGATTTTTGGCCACTTGTGAGCAAGTGAAGATGGCCCAGGTGCCAGGAAGGCACCTGACGTCTCCACCACCTGGAGGCGCATCCCTGGGGATCCTTGGATCTTGCCTGCTTTCACACACTAGCAACACACCCTTTCAAATTCTCTCTGTGGTATTTCATCTGCGCAATCAGAACTTTATTTCAGGAAGCAAAAATTCACATTGAAAAGTATGTCTTTTGAGCCACTGGGCCCCAAAATGAAAACTAGGCATTCTGTTTTGGCAACTGTAACCCTGATTCAGGGAGCCCTTTGGCACCTAACATACACCTGAGTTTCTGAGCTGGCTCACAGCTGAAAGCTTTGACCCTAAACTCATAGAGCTTAGAACCTGAGCATGCAAGAGAGGACATACCTTCATCAGGAAGATAACGGAACTCCATGGGCCCACTCACTTCCTTGTCGGATGGGCGACGCAGCTGCATCTGGACTGTCACCGGCTCCCGAAGGGTTTGGTCCATGTACGGCGGGGTCTTGAAGACAATGGCCACTTGGCGATGCACGTCGGCTTGGGAGAAGGAGCCCTTTGCCTCCCAAGAGTCCTTGAAGAAGCGGACTTCAATGTCCTCTGCAAAGGAAGCGAGGGGGGGAGGATTGAGGGGTTCAGACTCACTGAGAACGTAAGAACACAAGGAGAGTCCTGAAACTGGATCAGGCCAATGGCCCATCTAGTCCAGCATCCTGTTCTCACAGTGGCTGGCCTGGTGCTCCAATAGGAAGCCTGAAAGAAAGTCCCAAATGCAACAGTGCTCTCCCCAATTGTGATTTTTGGCAACTGGTACTCAGAAGCATTCTGCCTCCAACAGCGGAGGGTGAACCGAGTCTCATCCTCTTTTAAAGCCACCCAGGTTGGTGGTTGTTGCTACCCCTTGCTGGTGTGAAGGGTGGGGGAAAGAACAAAATGGGAAATACCAACACCTGGTCTTATTTCCTTTCACCACAAATGTGGAATCATCTCCTGTTCCCAAACTGAGAAATGGCCAACAGCACTTTTTGAAGGCAACAGGCCAAAATACCCATATACACACACCAAACAAAATGTGGAAGACTTTTAACATTTTGAACATATCAGCTGACTCCTTGAAGTTGCCTGCCATTGGGCGAGATGCTGTGACATCAGGGCAAACCTCACAGAAAAGCCCAGGACTGAAGTGGGCAAACAGTGCTGGAAGCGAAGAGGTCAGTTTGGCCACATGGTGACTATAGTGAGCCTGCATTTAAAAATGCATAAGTTAGGGAGGATTTTAAAAGGGTTGGCAGACACAGGAGGCTTTAGAGATGGTTTCAGTCATTGTTATGAGCAAAGATGTGGCTGGAAGGGCTTTTTGAGTTTTCCCCACTACACTAAAAACTGCCTTAAGAATAAGAACAGCAACAGCAACAACAACGAAACAACAACAGCAACACCATGAAAGGGAAACACACATGAAAAGTTGAACCCTTGCTGCTGTTGTCCAGAAGTCCTTTGCAGCCTCTTCCAAGGCTTGACCTCTACATCTCTTCCAAAGCCCAAGGTGGCCAATGGAAGTAAAACCCTGCACTGAAAAGGGAGGCATCTCTTACCTTTCTGGACCTTGTCACAGAGGAGGAAGATCTCGTCTCCACCCAGGCAGCTCCCTGAATTGCGGTTCACACGGCAGATCTTCAACTCGGCTGTGTTGGGAGCACCTGGAGAAAGAGAGGGCGCCGGGGCCGTCTTAATGACTCGGTGGCAGTGAGGGAATACAAGAGGCTGTGTTATGGAGACCATTGGTCCATCTAGCTCAGTACGGAATACACTGACTGGCAGTGGCTCTCCAGGGTTTCAGGCAGCCTACCTGGAGATGCCAGGGATTGAACTGGATAACTTTTGCATGCAAAACAGGTGCTCCACCACTGTGGACCTTTGTGGAAAAATAAATATCCCAGTCCTCATGATTCTGAACAAAGGACCGAATTGAAAAGGGACATCTGAAGCTGCCTTTTACTGGTCAGACCATTGGTCCATCAAGCTCAGAACTGCCTGCACTGACTGGCAGCAGCTCTCCAGGGTTTCCAAATCATGATTTAACGGAAGCCCCATTAATTTCAATCAAGTAGTTAGTGCACCTAACTCTGATCTGCATCCATTCCATTTCCTCAGGGATAGAATTTATTTACTTGTTGGATGAAGAAGCTGCTGTTAAGTTGCTCTGGGAACCTCAGATAGAGCAGGATGCGAAAATCAAAAACCAATGAATGATCAGTGTTGGGTCTGCTCCACTGTCCATCCCTGGTTGGTCCCTCCCTCTCTAATAAAGGTAGGGGTGTGCGTCAGAGCCACCCCCCGTTAGCACTCACGATTGTCATAGATGGGCTGTGAGATTGCCAGGGGCAGCTGGACCAAGCGCCCACTGCCTGCATCCTGAATCCACACCTGGAAACAGAGCCGAACCGCGTTCAGGTCATAGTCTCCTTTTAGCTCTTCCATGGACACTGGAATCAGGGGCAGGCGGGGAGGGAGAGAGAGAGAGCAAGAAATATAAACAATACAGTTAAGTCTAGAAAAGGGAAGTAAAAATTGTGCACCTGCATCTAGATGGTTCAACCCCTGGAAATGACAATTAAAGAGAACGAGGCAGCACAGGGGTGGGTCAACTGTTTTCAGCTTGAGGTGCAGATTCCCTCCTGCGCAACATTTCAGGGACCGTATGCCAGTAGCAGACAGAGCAATGAATGCAAATCTGAGCCTGGAGGGCACCCTGGTATGTCTGACGATGGTTGGGCTTAGCTGCTACTTTTACAGGGATAGGAAACCCTTTTCAGCCGGAGGGCCATATTCCCTCCTGGGCAATCTTCTGGGGGCCACATGCCAGGGACTGTCAGGGCCAGAAGCAAAAGAGTGGGCAGAACATCAGGTGTGAATTTTAGATTTCTACAGAAGGCTAGTTTCTAGGCACACCTGTACACCCCTCTCCATCCTGGCAAGAGGCATTATCAAAGTTCAAGGGCACATTCTAGCTGGTCTAGAACAGTGTGAATCAGGGTGAGTGAGGGGCATGGTCTAGGGAGAGCCCCAAGAGCCAAACAAGGAGGCCTGGGGGCCGCATTTCACCCCCCGGCTTGGCATTGCAGCATCTCTGAGACAGCAGGTTGCAAAAAAGGCCCTTCTCTGCTGGAGACTCCAAAGCAGCATTGCTGGTCATCACATGCACAGCTAGGTGGGAGAAATCGTCTGAGCTAGTCCAAGACAGCTTCTCACGTTCCAACAACAGACCCCAGACCCCCACAAAGCCCTTGACCACTGTCACGTCCGACAGCGCTCCTCACCATTGAACGGGTTGTTGTTGGTTTCGATCCGCTTGGCCACGGCCTTGTCCAGGTCTCGTTTCCGCACGCATTGGATTCCCAAGTTCTGGAAGCTGGGAAGGAGCACATGGAGCAGGCAGGGGTCAGTGTGCAGCTTGGAGGGAGGGGGAGAGGGAGGCACAAGGAGGCGAAAGGCATCGGGAGAGAAGCACGGCTGCTTCCCCAAACACCAGCGAGGAAGATCCCCAAATCATCCACCTTCACGTGGAGATGGTGATGCTCTTAACATTGGCCCATCTAAGCTTGCTTTATTCTTTGTACAGACTCCCGTGTAAAGAGCCAAGCGCCCCACTCGCACTGGGCCGCCCGGCTGCTTTTCACGCTAACTTTTCTCCTCGCAGATCAAGGTTAAATGGCCGACAGTGAAACCTGCAGAGCTTCAAGCAGCCGCTGTCAAAACATGGCCCACAACTACCTCCTCTTGGGTTTTAACCTGCGTAGTTTTTTATTTTGGACTTTGCGGCTGCAGTGGTCGCGGAAGGGCAGTAGCTCAGCAGTGAGCACACCTGCTTTGCACACAGAAGGCCCCAGGTTCAACCCCAAAGGCATCTTTGCATAGGGCTGGGCAAAGATACGCTCTCTGAGACACTGCAGTTGTTCATTTAGTTGGGCAGCTTCATCCCTCAAGTTGTGCTTATGTTTGCACTTTTGTTTGCAGACGGCAATGGCTAGCGGTTGATGCAAATAAATAAACACCCACCCCCAAATCATCCTCCCAAATGGCCAGAGAAAAAGACCGGGGGGGGGCAGATACCCAGCTCTCTCCCCTTCCCACATCCGCTCACCTGTGGATGGAGCGCTCTGGAGACAGCTCTGCTTCATAATAGCCTTCTTTGCAGTCCTTCCCCACCAAGTCGTGCGGGTGGGGCCGGTAGGGGACCTCCTTGGTGACCAGCGAAATGCGGACCTTGCCTGGGCCTGTATAGTTGTGGATCTGAAAGCAAAAAGCAAAAGGGGAGCTGATGTGTGGCAAAGGCTGCAGCTCAGAGGCAGAGCATCTGCTTGGCATGTGGGAGGCCCTTGGCTCCATCCCCAATAGCATCTCCAGGAAGGACTGGGAGAGACACCTTGCGCCCCTGAAACCCCGGAGAGCTGCTGCTGCTGCTTCAGCATCTCTTAAGTCCAGTGTTCACAGTAACCTTGCAGAGTAGGGTCGTACGGCCTTCCCTGCGCTGCAGAAATGGGGATATGTAGCTCAGTGGCAGGTACAGCAACTGCCTTGCATGATTCAATCCCCGCTGGCATCTCCAGGTAGGGCTGCCTGAAACCCCCAAGAGTCATAGAACCACAGAATTGTAGAGTTGGAAAGGACCCCTGAGGGTCATCCAGTCCAGCCCCCTGTAATGCAGCAATCTGAACTAGATCATATGTGACAGATGGCCCTCCAACCTCCACTCAAAAACCTCCAATGAAGGAGAGTCCACAACTCCCAGAGGGAGTCCACTCCACTGTCCATACAGATCTTACTGTCAGAAAGTTCTTCCTGATGGTTAGTTGGAATCTCCATTCTTGAAACTTGCAAGCCGTTGGTATGAGTCCTACCCTCCCGCAGAATGACACATGACCTCTTCCTTCACCCAGAGCCTGGAATGTTTATGATCATTCCATGCCAGCACACCAGTCGGTGTCAGGGGCTTCACCCCCGCAAAGGGCAATTAAAGTACAGTGGAGGCTCGGGCTGCGAACGTGATCTGTGTGGGATGCATGTTCGCAACCCGCAGCGTTTGCAACCTGCAGCAGCGCGCCTGCGCACGCGCAGGTTGCGATTTAGTGCTTCTGCGCTTGCGCGACCGCAAAAAACCGGAGGTAACCCATTCTGGTACTTTCGGGTTTTGGCGGGTCCGTAACCCAAAAAAACGCAATCTGAAGCATCTGTAATCCTAGGTATGACTGTATCCTTAAAACGATGCCTTTTATTCTTAAAATCACACTCCCATGACCACACATACAAGCCCTGCTTCAATCCCTCAACCCCCCAAAGACTTCTAAGTAACACTTATTTCTAGAAGAACCCCCTACCCCACTCCCAAGTGCTGTGGGGCTGACCTTGATGGTGGGGTGGGTCTTGGTGGTGTCTGTGCTGCGCTCCCCGGGAATGGAGCCAGCCAACCGCCCTTCGCACTGATAGCGGAAGCGCATGCCGCGCTGCTTGGGCTGTTCAATTATCTCCACGACAGGAGTGCTGCTTGCGGGAGGGTCTGGAGGGAGACAAAAGATACACCTATATTAGTATTATATAAATTGTTAGTAAATCCTACCAATTGTTGCCGTTTTTTATTTATACACCACTCAATGCGAAAACAGGATTCAAAGTGGTTTTCAGAGCATAAAAAACAGGTGTGCAGACATGAAAATGTGAACGTACCCCCACTAAAACATGAAAAGCATCCATGATTAAAATACACAATGAATCAATCCCACAGAAACAGCAATTAAAACAGGACTCTCAGGTGGAGAGATCAAGAGAACCAAGAGACACCCCCCTACAGAAGCCAGAAACACTTGGCTATTGTGTGTTTTTGAAACAAGCCAGGCTGCAGTTGATAAATGCTTCTCTCTCTCTCCCCCTCTCTGTGTGTGTATGTAGAAATTTTTATTATTTTCAAGGGCAAGCATTACAAACACAAAACAGGGAAACACTAACTAACAGGTAAGTTACATACAAAAAATAATAATAAAATACAATGCCCTATACATAGATTCTCACCAACTCTGGAGGTGTGAGCTCACACCAACAAATCCAAGTGCTTCGATTCTTTCAGTGATAATCACCTCATCAATAGCAAATAATACTAATGCTAGTCAGGCACCTGCATTGCACTGCTTTCAACACCGGCTAAAATTGTTTTTGTTGTGTAGCACAGCCTGCTAAGACATGTAATTTTATCACAGTTAGTTTATTTGCTCTCACACCTGTTGATTTTATCTGTATTTGGAGAACTGCATTACGCCTACTGTTTTTATCATATTACAGAAACTTTGCTAAATACAAAATGAGCTATTAATGAAAGCCACCCCATTCCTAAAATGAAAACGACAGGCTTCTCTCCCAAGTTAATTCAATTTCTCTTTGGTGCCAGGCTTTAATCCCGCAATAGGGAGATGGTGCTGGGACCCCCAGAATATGGTCTGAAGCAAGGATGGGGAACCTGTGACTTTCCAGGCATTGCTGGGCTCCAGCTCTCATCAGCCTTGGCCAGCATGCCCAATGGTCAGGGGAAATGGGAACCTTAGTCCAGGAACATCTGGAGAGCAACGACTTCCCCATCTCCGGTTTATCCCTCATCTGCACCACACATTTAAAGCAGCACCATACCACTTTAAGCACACACGGCTTCCCCCAAAGAATCCTGGGAACTGTAGTTTGTTAAGAGGGATACGAGCTATGGGGAGACCCCTATTTCCCTCCCAGAGGTTCAGTTCCCAGCATGGCTCGACAGTCAACCCCTCTTCACTTGGAATTCAGAGAATTGTGGCTCTGTGAGGAGAAACAGGGGTCTCCTAACAACCCTCAGCACCCTTAAAAAATACACCACCTACAGTTCCCAGGTTTCTCGGGATGTGGGTTGGGGGTGGGAAAGCCATGACTGTGTACCTAACCTGCCACACCGGGCTGTTGTGAGGATTAAATGACGGGGAGAACCACATACACCCCCTTGAAGAAAAGGAGATATATAAATGCAATGAATATGAGTGAAATAAGTAATCATAGAATCATAGAGTGGGAATAGACCACAAGGGCCATCGAGTCCAACCCCCTGCCAAGCAGGAAACACCATCAGAGCACTCCTGACATATGGTTGTCAAGCCTCTGCTTAGTAAAAGGTAAAGGTACCCCTGCCCGTACGGGCCAGTCTTGACAGACTCTAGGGTTGTGCGCCCATCTCACTCAAGAGGCCGGGGGCCAGCGCTGTCCGGAGACACTTCTGGGTCACGTGGCCAGCGTGACATCGCTGCTCTGGCGAGCCAGAGCCGCACACGGAAACGCCGTTTACCTTCCCGCTACTAAGCGGTCCCTATTTATCTACTTGCACCCGGGAGTGCTATCGAACTGCTAGGTTGGCAGGTGCTGGGACCGAAAGACGGGAGCTCACCCCGCTGCGGGGATTTTCGATCGGCAAGCCCTAGGCGCTGAGGCTTTTACCCACAGCGCCACCCGCGTCCACAGCGCCACCCGCCTCTGCTTAAAGACCTCCAAAGAAGGAGACTCCACCACACTCCTTGGCAGCAAATTCCACTGTCAAACAGCTCTTACTGTCAGGAAGTTCTTCCTAATGTTTAGGTGGAATCTTCTTTCTTGTAGTTTGGATCCATTGCTCCGTGTCCGCTTCTCTGGAGCAGCAGAAAACAACCTTTCTCCCTCCTCTATATGACATCCTTTTATATATTTGAACATGGCTATCATATCACCCCTTAACCTCCTCTTCTCCAGGCTAAACATGCCCAGCTCCCTTAGCCGTTCCTCATAAGGCATCGTTTCCAGGCCTTTGACCATTTTGGTTGCCCTCCTCTGGACACGTTCCAGTTTGTCAGTGTCCTTCTTGAACTGTGGTGCCCAGAACTGGACACAGTACTCCAGGTGAGGTCTGACCAGAGCAGAATACAGTGGCATGTATAGCGCTGAGATGCATGTATAGCGCTGAGATGGGGCTTTAATCCAAGGCAAACCCCAGCGCTAGCTGTCAGCTCTAAACAGCTGTGTCAGTGCATACAGACTTTCTTTCCCCCAACTAGATCCAACATTCAAGCGGAGGGGAATGGCTTTTGGGAGAAAAGCGCATGATAAATACATACAGTGGTAACGGGTTACATACGCTTCAGGTTACAGACTCTGCTAACCCAGAAATAGTACCTCGGGTTAAGAACTTTGCTTCAGGATGAGAACAGAAATTGTGCTCTGGCGGCTTCACGTCAAGAACAGTTTCAGGTTAAGAACGGACCTCCGGAATGAATTAAGTACTTAACCAAGGTACAGTGGTGCCCCGCAAGACGAATGCCTCGCAAGACGAAAAACTCACTAGACAAAAGGGTTTTCCGTTTTTTGAGTCGTTCCACAAGACGAATTTCCCTATGGGCTTGCTTCGCAAGACGAAACGTCTTGCGAGTTTGTTTCCTTTTTCTTAAAGCCGCTAATAGCCGTGCTTCGCAAGACGAAAAAACCGCAAGACGAAGAGACTCACGGAACGGATTAATTTCGTCTTGCGAGGCACCACTGTACCACTGTATTTTTTGACGCCATTGAAGGTTTTCCTTTTTCAATGAGCCTTTTGTGCTCCCCGCCCCTCGAATGCGGATTTGGAATCGTTTCATATATGATTTTTAAAAAAACATTGTTAATAACAAATTGCTTTGCGGCATTTCATACAGTGGTTTTTAAATGAATGCGAGTGTTATCAGAAGCCTGAGCCCGCTTGGTGGTGGGCAAGGTGCCCCTAGGTACACATCACACCTTGCGAACGGCTGACTCTCAATACTTTTCATTTAAGAGAGAAAGAAGAAACAGCCTCTCCACCTTATTCCAATCCCCCTAAATGCAGTTGTCCCTTGCTGGGTTTTGCAGCAACAACAAAAGGTACTTTCCCTGAAAATTAAGAACTGCCTGCCAACTTTCTGTCTGGGCAGAGAAAGGAATGTTCCCAAAGTCACACAGGCAGGCCAATCTGTGTCCCCTCCTGCTCCCCCCCCCCTTGTCAAAAGGGGCCCTGTTTTCACTCTGTCCTGTGCTCTCACACTGTTTCCCCTGGGAGTCAACTCCCCCCCCCCCAAACTTGGGGATTTCCCGATCCAAGCTTTGAAGCAATACAGGAATTTTTCTTTTTCTACTCGATTAAGTCACAGGCACAAGCAAAGTCCAGCCAAGCTTGGCAGCAGATGGTAACTGCCTTTTCCACTGTGCAGGGACAGAGGCCCCACCCCTCCAAAACTGTGGCCTGACCCATCTGTTTTGCTTGGCAGAATCAGTAACCCCTGTGTTACCCGCGCCAGACTCCTTCACCCGGGCTATTAAAAAAGAATTAAAATGCAGGGCGGATCAACCTGAGAAGCTAGGAAACTCTCCCAAGCCAGGGGAAATCCCCACAACAGGGAGAGGCAGTACAGCAGGATCCTCATCCACCAGAAGTCAATGACCTCACCCTCCACCGACACTGCGAAGCCAGGAAACAAGGACTATAAGTCCTTTCTCTCTGCTCCAGTCACAGAACCTCCCAGCCAAGATGTGAATTAGGACTTAGAAATCAGAAACTGATTTATTCAAAACCCAATAAGCCCCTGCTCTCCTTAGCTTGGCCCACAACTTATTTCTGCTCTTCTAGTCACCCCGAGTGAGGTTTACATGTTTGTCTGTCTCTTGACCATTGCCCCTTCCGTCACAGAAGCCAGACAGCGACTGCAAGCATTCCAACAGTTGTTCCCTGCCCTGCTGGAGCAGCATTCCACAACATTACAAGGCAGCTCAGCCAACCCATGTGAGAAGCTCCACCACCACCAATTATACATGCCCAACAACTACTCCCCGCCCCAGCCAATCACTATCTCTCTACCCGGAAAAACTTTTAACTCCTGACTCGGCATCTTTTACAGCCAGAAAAGCTTTTGTCTCCGCAGCAGCCAGATGTAAGGGATGCAGTAAAAGAAACAGAGGGACCATCTCTTAGAACACTAAAAATAATATACCAAATGTGTGCATGGCTTCAGGAGCAGTACAGTGTCCAGGACAGGATCCCGAACCCCAGAATAGGATCCTGGACAAAAAGATCTAGCTCATAGTAGAGGAAATTCACAAATACTGTATCCTCCGATTCTTGGAGAGTAAATATATTACTGCGTAAAGCTGGATCGCTGAATTTCTGGTGCCAACAGCACCCAGCAATTAAAGATTTTTCCTTTCTCACCACCATAAACCCTACTCCTGCATTTATTATATTTTTTTATGACAGCCGCTTTACCACTTCAAATGAGTGATATAGGAAATCTCAGTGTTTCAGAACATGCCTCTGTTTTTTTCTGAACTGACTGTTTTGAGTTTGTCTAAGAAGTCTTGCAACAGGTGGCCCGACACCAGTATTTTAACATACAAAGAAATGGTGAAAAGTCTGGGAAAGTATGTTACTGAATATTTTTTGCTTAAGTCATGCCTTCATGTGGGATTCCTTCAAAGCAGCCCTCGGGGGCCAATGCAGTTCTGAAACTAGTGTTCGAAACCACTGCAATGGGAACACTATTTCTGCTCTTGCTTGCAGAAATAAAACTCCCTGAGGTGAAACATAAAACCACGAGTAGTGAACATATTTACAAAATGCTTCAAAAGATACCAATACGATACTAATAAAATCTAAAATCACTGTAAATTAGGGTACTTTTTTGTTTTAGGGAGAACATAAAGGTTATAAACATTTGTAAATTCAGTGCCACGGAGCTTCCATTTTTTCTTAAACAAAAACAACACTACGACTTAGATCTTTATTAAGTTTATAAATGCTTTTAAATAAAATAAATAACATAAGCAAAGTGCGTGGTATCAGGTTGTGTTATTCTGAAACGAATAATAAGTTCTAAGAAAAGCTTAAATCCCATCTCCTTCCATTATAAGGTAAAGGTAAAGGTAAAGGTAAAGGTACCCCTGCCCGTACGGGCCAGTCGTGTCCGACTCTGGGGTTGCGTGCTCATCTCGCTTAAGAGGCCGGGAGCCAGCGCTGTCTGAAGACACTTCCGGGTCACGTGGCCAGCGTGACGAAGCTGCTCTGGCGAGCCAGCACCAGCGCAGCACACGGAAACGCTGTTTACCTTCCCGCTATAAAGCGGTACCTATTTATCTACTTGCACTTAGGGGGTGCTTTCGAACTGCTAGGTGGGCAGGAGCTGGGACCGAAAGACGGGAGCTCACCCCATTGCGGGGATTCGAACCGCCGACCATACGATCGGCAAGTCCTAGGCACTGAGGTTTTACCCACAGCGCCACCCGCATCCCCTCCTTCCATTAAGGAAGTGGAAAATTGAGGGGCACTATCCTCCCCCTTCCCCAATTCAAAACTTCCCAGGAAATACTGCCATTTGTGATATGAATGACAACAACACGAAACCAAGACATGCCACTTACCTGGAAGACCCCAGTTATGTTGCAACAACAACGGCAGGAGATCTGGAGGAAGGAAAGAAAACAAAACACCAGCATGAATAACTGTGGAAAGCACGAAACTGCTTATAAAGAGTCAGCCCTAAAGCTGCAGAATTCCCTCCCCAGGGAAGCACACTTGGCACCTTCACTGTATTGCTGATGTTACCTGCTGAAGACACAACTCTTTAACCTGGCCTTTGATATTAGAGGTATGTTTTAGGACCCAGCCCGTTCTTCCATTTGCAAATTGTATTTGCATGTTGTTGTGACCTTCCCTGGAGCCTTGTGGAGAAGGAAGGATATGAATTCCAGTCATGATGATAATGATAAAGATAATATTATGATGGCAAAAATAATGGCATCTGCACCAGCAGGGGCTCTCCACTAGGGTTTCAGACAGGAACCTGTCAGCTGTACTTGGAGATGCTAGGGGTTCAACCAGGGACATTCAGGTGCTCTGCCACTCAGCTACAGTCCCCCCCCCCCCCACCAGCAACTGAATGCCATGTCTTACTCAATACATAATCCATACATAGGCAGCAACTCCACACAGCTTGACCACCCAGCATTAGCCTTGTAAAGACTTCAGCCGTTACTTCAACCGCTGCGGTCTGCCAAGCAAAAGGTGTGTTGCTCATGATCACTTGACACTATGCAGTTAAGGAAATGATCCCAAGCCTGCACTCTTGCTTAACAGGATCAGCTCAGTGTCCACCTCCCCAGCAGGCATTAGGATATAAGGATGCTTCTCCTCCGCTCTCCAAATGATCACAGAGGCCTCCCACTTATTCCCTGTTTGCAATGAAGCTTGAAAGGAACCCTCTGACTGGCAGCCAACTTTTTCAGGCCACGTCGGCGCACTCTGATTTTCAAGCAAGCGCTGTGGGTGCTGCTACCCCCTTTGCGTCTCTTCTCCCGAAACACGGGAAAGAAAAGATACACGTGCACTTCATGCTTCCAAGAGATCAGGGTAAAAGTTGGATCCGGCTGACTTATATTGAACCTCGAAAAGCACATAGAGCTGAAAGAGGAAGTGGAGAAGAGAGTCACTTTTCCAGCTTCCTGCTTAAGGCCTGTGGACCTTTCTTACCCCTTTAAAAAGTAACTGTGCTCGCTACCTTATGGCCAAGGGTCAACAATACCATGTGTGTGTCCGTGCGCATGCTCAGAGGCTTTGGAGCACCAGGAGAAAGACTGAAAGGGCGCCACCTGACACCACACTGGCGACAGCGTTGTAGTCAACAGATTCTCCCCAAACCTAATTTTAGTCTGGGGAGGGGGGAATTAACTCTCCCACAATTGTGGTTCCCCCAACACACACACACACACACACACACACATTTCAGTATGTGAGAATCTGAGGAATTTTCCCATCATCCGATAAAGGGGAAACAAAGTACAGCGGCCACCTGTATTCTGAGGGTGATGAACCTTTCCCATAAATCCTATTCATCCTGATTTCCGGAAAGTTGACATGGGGGGGGGGGCAAGAGTCCACAGAGTGGTAAACTGACCTGGCAGAGAAGGTGACACGGGGGAGGAAAGTAAGCAGAGTAGAAAGGAAAGGGAGAAGAGAGACAGGAATACCCACAGGTGAAAGGAAGTAGAAAAAGGCAAGAAAAATAAAGGGCAAAAAGTGTTTTGAGAAGGTAAGGAGAATGTGGAAGAAGGGCTGAGCAAGAGAGAAAGAGGCAACAGTGATATACCTGGTGATAGAAAAGATGGCGAAAGAAGGCGAGAGCAAAGAGAAGGTGGAAACTGAGGGGGGGGGAAGGCAAGACTAGCGACGCAGGAGAAAAAGTAGAAGTAGCTAAATAGAGAAGAAATGAGAAAGGAGGTGGTGAAAGTTATGGAAAGCGAGAAAGTGACAGAAAGGCTTTCTGATTAAGAAAACGCAACCATTGTAAAAGTGAGCATGACTTCACTACTGAGGAAATGTAATAAGCGAATAGGAAGAGAACATACCCAGTTGATGCTGACACAAAACCCCACACGTACACAATGTAAAAGAATGCTTCACCCCCCTTCCCCAACCTTATACCACATACAACACTAACGTCTCATATCAAATGTAACTGATCTGTAACAAAGAGACTCTACAACCTGAAAAAAGAGACAATGCATGTACTTTTGTAAACCAGGAAAATCTTTTAATAAAATTTATTTAAAAAAGAACTGAGCATGACTTGCCCTCTTGCTTAATGTCTACCATAGCCTTCACTGAAGAGAAAACCCCCAGAAATCAAAAGAGGATACAACTATTAAAAGTGTCCCGAAGTCTGACTAACAATACTTGGAATACAGCTTCACTTGTTAGCATGCCAATACCTCAGTGTGGCAAGACACTGCCTGTTACTATTAAGTTTAAATCAAAAGTGAAAATGTGAAAGATGGTCTGGTTGGCAGTCAGAAATGGGTCTCTAGTCTGGACTGGCCGAAGATCACAAAAGCGTGTTTGGGAGCTGGAACTTCCACACAAAGCTTCCAAGACAGAGAACAGATACCTTAGGTTTTTATGTCTAATCTAGTTTAATCCTCTCTTTTTTTCTGAAGTGGCTTGTTATTCTGTAGTATATGTTCAGAACCATTTAGAAGGGAACCCTCTAGGTTAGATTACTTTTAAGTAAATTTCTGATTGGCTCCTTACAATATTTAATTTCACAGATTTTGTCACTGGTTGATACCACACTCTTCTCCAAGGAAGGAGGCAGGCTTTTACTGATCTCAAATTCATATAAGTATGTGAAACACTATTGGAGCCATTCAAATCAGGTGACTCAAGGCCCTGCAAGGACTTACAATGGGGGTGGAAGTTGTTGCTAGACTACAATTCCTATGATCACTGGCCATGCTAGCTAGGGCTGATGGGACTTGGGAGTACAACAACATCCAGAAGGCCACAGGCTCCCCCATTCCTGCCTTATACCCCCCCTTCCAGAACCTCCTTTCTGCAAGGAGCTCTGCACATACTCAGAAACCCATGGCTCTACTCAAACAGGTGCAAATGGAACGAGTTAAGTCGCAGTGACTTTTTTTGAGATGTCTGAATGAGGGATCAGTTTCGTCTAATCTTTCCCAGTTTTCCAAAAGAAACTTCTGTACAACATAGCAAGAGCTGGCTGTGTTAACAAGCTGTTTCTCTGCAATTTCTCACTAAAAATCTCCCCTGTGAGTTCCAACAAACAGCTACCAAGCCACCACTTTTAAGTGTTTTTCTCCTGCTCTTCAAGATGAAAAAAAGAGTTCATATGTTTATTTCACAAGGTCTGATTAAAGCCTGTACCTTCTGTACTTTGGCAAAGTAAATCTGGAACACCTTGTGCTTAGTATTTATGGAGTTGGGTTTAACTGAGGGGTCCCTTGCCAGAGCCCAGCCTGCCAGAGCCCCAAAACTCCTAGGGCAGGGGAAACCTCTACAGCCCAAGGGCCAAATTCCCTTGCAAGCAGCCTTCCAGGGGCCACATCCCAGTGGCAGGCAGAGAAATATATATGGAAGGCACAATTCCAGCTATATTCCAGCCACGCCAAAGCCGAGAGGTCAGCACCCACACTTCTCTCCACCCAGGCAAGCAAGACACAGGTCTAGGACACATTTCAGACAGACACAAGTTCTGGAGGAAGGCAAAGACCAGGGCAAGTGAAGGCCTCAGGCTGGGGAAGAGTCTCAAGCCCAGAAGGGAGGCATGCTGAACCACATTCAGCCTCCAGGCCAGAGAGGTTTCCCCACCCCTTTTTGTTTAGTGCATGTCAGGAGGTCCGGCCTAAGAGGTGGAAGACTTTCAAGCATGCTTTTTCTCTTTCTTTCTTCTGGAATAAAGACTTCCTCCCCAATGGTCCATCGCAGCCACCAGCAGAGAGCGATAGAAAGAAAAGAGAAAAAGGTGGGAGGCAGGCCTGTGTGTCATGGAACTGCAGGCTCGCTTGCACGCACGCAACAACCAGAGGCCAGGATACAAATGTGGGCCTCCCCTATGTGAAACGGAAGCTAAAACTGCTAATGTTAAGCAACGCCAAGAAGAAAAAGATCAAAAGGCTGGACTGCCCTACCAGAGGCTGTGGTTACCCTGCAGCACAGAAAAAAAATGCTCTGAAGGTGGTAAAAGGGTGCTGAACTAAGCTTCCTGGATTTAAAGAGAGAGAGAGAAAATGCACGCACACGCAAGTTGCTAGTCCTTATGGCTTCAAAGGCAGGCTTGGAAGAGGCTGGGCAATGGGTGCCAATGTCTCAGGTGACAGCAAGGCGGCCAGATAAAACTACCAGCCTGTGTCTAGCAAAATAGTAAAAATTAAGGGTGCTAAACTAAGCTCTCATGCACATCTTTGCAATGTTTTGTTGCAGCTGGAAAAACTGGCTCTACTGGGTGCAAAGTTTAAATAAAACCTAGACATAGAACATTAATTTATCTCTCTTTTTAAACACAATCTCAGCTATACTGATTGACGCACAAGTGTGCAGAACTACAGAGCAAGGCAGCTGGGGCTTTAAGCGTAGAAAATCCAAATGCAGTTGCCCAGCCCAGCCGTGAGCCTCTGGATTGGTGAGGGCAAGTCAAGTCTCTCTCTTTCTCTCAACCTGAAACCCTACGTTTAAAGCACACGGCTTCCTGGGAACTGTAGTCTGTTACGGGTGTTGGGTGTGAGGCTAAACTACAATTCCCAGGATTCTTTGGGAGAAGTCACGTGCTTAAGATATATGGTGTAGATGTTTATATCAACAATCCAAACGGAACATGTAGAACATAGTTCCTGAATATTCAAAATACATTTCTTGCAGTTACATTTTGTTCTTTTTCCTTGGTTTCCGATCATAAAAAGGGCACTGCTGGACGAGGCTCAGAGGCCCACCAAGAGGACCTGGGGGCAATAGCCGCTCTCCCCACTTGCGCTTCCACTCAGTCTTACTCAGAGGAGTACTGCCTTCCGCATGGAGGCAGAACATGGTCATTTTGGCTAGTAGACGCTGACAGTCTTATCCTCCATGAATTCGCCACATTTGTCACTTTACGAAAGATAACGCAACCAAAGCAACATAAAGAAAAATAGGGAAAAGTTAAAAAGGGAAAGGGGAGCCTGGGTTAAGGTCTATTTCTGACCATATAAATTGGAAATACAACTCTGAGCTGTGCAAGTCTCAAGAAAACGTGATTGAATGGCCTGGTATTTCTTCTCATGCTGATACGTCGCCAGTTCAAATAAGGACAAAGAAAGTAACCCATCACTGCATGCCAGGCAACTTTCTCCCATCGTGCAACTCAGAGCGAAGCACAAATGGGGTTCCCAAACAGTTGAAAACCCAAGTGCAGACCAGACCCATACCTGCTTAGCTTCAGCGAAGTGGTACAGCCTCATGTGCCTTCAGACCAGGGTTTCCCCAAACTTGGGACTCCTAGTGTTGTTGGACTACAACTCCCATCTTCCCTAGCTAGCAGAACCAGTAGTCAGGGATGATGGGAATTGTAGTCCAAAACTGGCTTCCAGCACTGAACCGCTATGGGTTGTACCCACTGAAAGTCACTTGATCTAGGGACAGTGCACATATCTATTTTTCTTAATGGTGACGTGGACCATTCCTAACATAAGAATATTCTTCGAAATTGCGAGCAGGGCAGTGGGGTGGGGTATGTGAAGACAAGCTACAATGAACTACAACGTTGTTCACTGCTCCTGCTCAGGCTGCACAGAAAAAGGCATTTTGGTTCCTGATTTTATCTGATTGTGCAGCTAAACTATAATGGATAGAGTTCTACAGGATGTGTTGCTGGTGCTGTGAAAGCAGTCAAGATCCAAGGATCCCTAAACATGCACGTCCAGAGGGTGGAGATGTCAGGCACCAACCAGCCTGGCGCCCAGCCATCTCCACTTGGTCACAAGTGGCTGATAAAAAGGTAAAGTAACCCCTGACCATTAGGTCCACTCGTGACCGACTGGGGTTGCAGCGCTCATCTCGCTTTATTGGCCGAGGGAGCCGTCATACAGCTTCCAGGTCATGTGGCCAGCATGACTAAGCCGCTTATGGCGAACCAGAGCAGCGCACGGAAACGCCATTTACCTTCCCGCTGGAGTGGTACCTATTTATCTACTTGCACTTTGACGTGCTTTCGAACTGCTAGGTTGGCAGGAGCAGGGACCAAGCAAAGGGAGCTCACCCCGTCATGGGGATACAAACCACTGACCTTCTGATCGGCAAGCCCTAGGCTCTGTGGTTTAACCCACAGCGCCACCTGCATCCCTAAGTGGCTGATAGTCAGGTGCAAAATGCACCCGCTAATTTCAAACACTGTGTGTGGCCCCAGGAAAGTTATCCAGAAAGGAATGCGGCCCTTGGGGTGAAAAAGGTTCTTACACACACACACACACACACACACACACACACACACACACTCTAAGTCACCCAGTAGGAGAACTTCATGGCTACATGGGGTTGAATCCAACTAAGTTCTACTCAGCATAGACCCAATGCAATGAGCCTATGCTAGTCACGTCTATTGACTTCAATGGATCTCGTCTGCATAAGATTGGTAGCGGAGCCAACCCATGGCTTCTGAACCTACCCTCCCCAGCCCTGGTCAGACACTCCTAACCACACTGGCTCTTGCGCCACCTGATGCCACAGCAAATCTGCTTCAGTCTTTTTTAAGGTGCCACAAAACACACTGTTGGGGTTTCTGCTGAATGAGACCTTACACAGTTTCCCCTTAGGAAAACAAAACTGAACAACAACACACAGGCATACCACACAATGCAGAAGCTGAGACAGCCCCCCGCCCCAAGGAAAACTGAGTTTCAAAAACAGACACATAATGTTCTTTGTTTCGGGCCCCAAAAAGAGGAAGTTTGAGAGAGACACATTTCCAGATACCCAAACGCTGACAGAAAACACAAGCTTTAAGAAACGGGGACCAGGCTCGATCTTACAAGAGAAAAGGGAAAAGAAGGGAGAATAACCAAGGGTATTTCTTGCCTAAGGGATATGGAATGCAAATGAATTGTAGAAACGCCATAATTCTACATTATTCTCTTTTTTAAAAAAGAAAGGTGCATGCAGGTGTGTGTAAATGAGTGTACACGGAGAAAGAGTGACTAAACTTTTTTTTTTAGGTAAGTAAATAGAAGGTGCCAGGATTCAAATCTACCTCATGATCCATACTCTGATCTGGAAGTCCTACTGATGGGCTTTCACTGCACATGCTCAGAGGGTCTCCCACTGACTACCACTTCGCAAACAGTTTCTATGATCTGCAAGGAGTTATTGTGTCATTTTCAGAAAGGAGAGAGATATAGCGGACCCAAGTCAGTCTACCCAAAAAAGCTGCTGCTTGTTGTTTAGTCATTTAGTTGTGTCCGACTCTTCGTGGCACCATGGACCAGAGCACGCCAGGCGCTCCTGTCTTCCACTGCCTCTCGCAGTTTGGTCAAACTCATGCTGGTAACTTTGAGAACACTGTCCAACCATCTCATCCTCTGTCGTCCCCTTCTCCTTGTGCCCTCAATCTTTCCCAGCATCAGGGTCTTTTCCAGGGAGTCTTCCCTTCTCATGAGGTGAGCCTCATTAAGTGAAGCCTCAGCTTCACGATCTGTCCTTCCAGTGAGCACTCAGGGCTGATTTCCTTCAGAATGGAGAGATTTGATCTTCTTGCAGTCCATGGGACTCTCAAGAGTCTCCTCCAGCACCATAATTCAAAAGCATCAATTCTTCGGCGATCAGCCTTCTTTATGGTCCAGCTCTCACTTCCATACATCACTACTGGGAAAACCATAGCTTTAACTATACGGACCTTTGTCGGGAAGGTGATGTCTCTGCTTTTCAAGATGCTATCTAGGTTTGCCATTGCTTTTCTCCCAAGAAGCAGGCGTCTTTTAATTTCGTGACTGCTGTTGCCATCTGCAGTGATCACGGAGCCCAAAAAGTAAAATCTCTCACTGCCTCCATTTCTTCCCCTTCTATTTGCCAGGAGGTGATGGGATCAGTGGCCATGAACTTAGCTGTTGTTGTTTTTATGTTGAGCTGCTACCTTGCAATAAATGCAAAACTAGCCTGCTGGGGAGCAGATAGAAAAAAAGACTGAGAGCTCCGTCCTTCCTGAAGCAGTCCACTGCATTCCCACTGCCCTGGTGTAGTGGTTAGAATGTCAGACTAGGACCTGGGAGACCAGAGTTCTAATCCCCACTTTGGCATGAAGCCCAATCTGGGTGACCTTGGGCCAGTCACTATCTCTCTGTCCAACCTCCCTCACAGGGCTGTTGTGAGAATAAAATGGTAAGGTATGGTATGCCACCTTGAGTTCCTTAAAGAAAAGGTGGGATACAGACACAATGAAGTTAATAGGTACAGAAGACGGATGGAGCAGCCTCTTCTCCCACCTTCTGCCAGCCAGCTCACTCATCTGCATGCCCTTCCTTCTCACCTATGGTGAGCAGGCAAGGACTTAAGGAGAATGGAGAGTTAGCACACAGGATTTTCCTACCTTAACTGACAGAGCTTCTTCAGGGTCTCGGGACGGGCGGTGGTGCATATCAACGTCTGCTGGACCAGGTTCAAAGGGGGCCCACCAAGTCCAGCATCCTGTTCTCACAGGGGCCTACTGGATCCCCACGATGGCAAACCCACAAGCAGGACCCAAATGCAACAGTGCTCTCCCCACCTGCCATTCCCAGCAACTGGTGTCCAGAGGCCAAGTGCCTCCAACAGCAAAGATCACAGCCATTGTGGCTGGTGGCCAATGATACCTTTATCCTCCAAGTTCATGTTGTCTAATTCTCGTACAAAGCCATCCAGCTGGGTGGCCATTGCCACAACTTGTGGGAGCAGGTTCCATCCTGTAATTCAATAGCTCTGCTACCTGAGAGCCAAGCGCCAGGAGACTGAACCTACATGCAAAGTCTAGGCAAGTGGTTCTCAAACTTTTTTTTGAGCAAAGGCTGGCTTGAGGAACATCAGGTTTTTTTTTGTTGATAAGAAATATACTGGAAAACAAAAAACTATATTATACTGAAATGCTTAAATGTTTCTTTGATTGTCCTTGAATCTTCCCATCCTCTCCTGGCACACCACCCACTTTAGGTCTAGGGCTAGGCTCTCCCCGTGCCATACAGGCCCTCCTTAAAGAGCTGCCTTGCAGCCAGATGGACCGTTGCCCAACAAAGACCAGTACTGCCAATCTGGCTATTGGCTCTTCCCAGTTACAGGCAAAGATGGACCTTCCCTGTTCCTATTACCTAAGAATCCTGGTTTATGGCCTGGAACAACTTCCTTGCCAAACTCATATATGCAAATCTGGACTCGCAAGGGAGACTTCAAAGAATGTGCAGAGGGGGGTTGTGGGGGGGCCCTGTGAGCTAGTCCCTCTCTCACCATCCCTCTCCCTCAATTCCATGCATTTGACATTAAGTACATATTTCCCTCCAAAACATTTCTTATTGAGTTTTAACATACAGACCTGATGCACACACATTCTATATATGTGCCGATTTGCTTTGAGTGTGCAGAGCTCCTGAGGAGAGAGCCTTGCCCAATCAGGGCCCCATCCCACACGAAGCTCCACACATGCATCAGTGCAACTACATAGAACTCCTTCTAATGCACATCAAATGTGCAGATGTGAGAGGAGCATGTTTGTGGGCACAATGGTGCAGCCCCCTCACCCCATTATTGTCCATATCTCAGCTGGTAGAGAGCATGAGACTCTTAATCTCAGGGTTGTGGGTTCAAGCCCCACGTTGGGCAAAAGACTCATGCATTGCAAAAGATTACCCTCATCGTCCCTTTCAACTCTACAATTCTATGAAATCGTCAGTCAGATTTTATTTGTCTACAAAATGCAGATTACAGCCAGAAAAACCACATCTGGGAGATCGCTATTTGTAAAAAAAGGAGAAGAGAGAGACCTTGTTTCCACCACATACCTTTAGCAGGGTCTCTACACCTAGACAGTCAGAATCCAATTACCAATTACGTACATTCTCAAGCCACACAGAGTAGCTCAACTTCTGCACTGCAAATATGCTTTTCAAAAACTTTCTTCTCCACATTGTTCGCCCCCCGTGTAATCCCTGCATGGTGCCAGTGATTCCCAGAGATTGACCTTCTGTATGCAAAGCAAATGCTCTACCACTGAGCAACAGCTCTTCCCAAATAGGAACATAGGAAGCTGCCTTATAGCATATCAGAGCACTGATCCATTTGCTTCAGTATTGTCCACACAGATTGGCTGTGAGTTTGTTTTACTTAATCCTGCTGCCTTGAGATGTCGGTGGGCGGCTAGACTTGGGACATTTTTCATGCAAAGTATGTGCTCTGCCAGAGCCCTACATTCCATCCCCAAAGGTAGAGGACAGAGGTTCTGCTGGAGAATGTAGGGATTTGTCCCACTCCCACCACTACCCTTGCGCACTAAGCAAGAGCCACAGATTTGAACCAATTCCCTGGCTGAGGGTCTTTCAGAGAAGCTGTTCCCATGAGCTTCCAATGACATACCTCTTTGCAATGACACTGTGTTCAAAAGTAGCTAGGCGCCAGCGCGTTTTGCATCTGGCACAGGTCTAATTGCGACCATGTAGAGATCTCTGGATGCCAGGATGGCGACTGGGGAAAGTAAAATGTCCCTTAGAGAAGGATCTGAAATATTTCCCTTGATGCTTGGATTTGTTTTATTCTGCATTGTTTTATTTGATGTCTTAATGTGTTGTAAACTGAGATTTGTTCTTTAAAATATAAAGTGGTACAGAAATGAAATGGACAACAACCACCATCAATGGGGGGGAAATGGTGCCTAGACATTCTGTAAGCTAGGTTTAAGGTGCCATTTGGCAATTGGATATCTGAGCTTCTAACACTGAATGACACCTAATTCTAGATGGAAGCAAGCAAGCTCTGATTTCATGCTGGTCACAGAAATGCAAACTGTACAAGCTCCACAACCACAAGCTTGTATTTGTCTTCACCACCAGCTATTTCATTACAGCAGCACCTCGGCTTATGTTACCCTCGGGTAATGTAAACTTCGGGTTGTGAAAGCGGCAAACCCGGAAGTGTTTCACCATGCCCGCATGCGCAGAAGCGCTCTACTGCACTGCGCACAGGCGCAGAAGCGGTCCCTCCGGTTGCAGAAACCTCGGGATCCAACCGGAGCTCTGGAACGGATCCCATCCGCAACCGGAGGTACCACTGTATTTTCATCCCAAAGAGCTCAGAGTGGCAAATGTGTTTCGTAGCTCCCATCCACTTTATCCACACAAACAGTGTAAATAAGGTATGGTCAGGCTTAGAGGAAAGATAAAGAGCCTGGTGCCCACAGATGTTGCACTACACCAGCCCCAGCCAGCAAGGGCAACAACAGATGATGCTGGGAGCTTTGGTCCAGCCACAAATGGAGGGACACAGTGTCCCTGCTTGTCAGGGCTGGTCACTGGCATAGCCTTGTCAAGGTGCACAAGGAAAACTAAGCCAGAAATTCTGCCCATTCTTTTCTTTTGAGGCACAGGAATAAGGGTGTAGGCATTTGGGCCTTCGGAGCTATGCTGTAGCTAGGCCTGCCCATTTTGGAACAGGTCCCAGTTATCTTGCCCTGCGACTCAGAGACATGGAGAGGCCAGAAGATGAAGCACTTCCTGTCCTGACGGAGTTTTGCTTTTCCCCAAAACAAATCCTTCTCATTGGCTTGAATTCTAAAAAACAGCACCATGCCAAATTGCTTAGTGCTTTGCGGGAGAGCCCCAGAGCCTGTTGCTTAGTTATTATGCTAGCAACTGCCTTCACCACTGCATTAACTACAACACCACCACCTGCACACGTGGGGCTGGTGAAAAGAGTTTCAGATAGGATACATAGGATAGTAGCCCATGGCCCAAGGAGTTGCATGCAGACTTCATGCCTTGGCAGCTCCAGGAAGAGATGCATAAGATCCCCAGCACCAGCCACCACCTGGCTAAATGGGGGGGGGGCGGCTTTGGCCCATGGGCCAAATTTGTCTCACAAGACAAGTTTCCCAAAACCAAAACCACGCCAGATGTCAAATGCATGATGCAAGGTAGGTACAGACACATGTCAGTTGGCTGGGCGACTGAGCTCCCTGTGGGAAAATCAATTGTGCAGTCAATCCCTGCACAGCGCAGGCTTGAAGTCAGGGCCCATCAATGGTGAAGCAGTGATTCCAAATCTGCTGATCAGCAGTGCCTCAAAGCAGCATGCAGGCCTCTTTAAAAGTGTCATGTGGTGCTTTGATGTCCTGGGGGTCATTGATCACCGCCTGATGTCATTGTGATGTCAGATTCAGCCCATGAGGGGTATGTGAGATAAAAATTTGGCCTGCAGGTCAAAATCCGGCTTCCCGCTCCCTGGGGTAGATGGTGGTGTTAGACAAGCTACCTAAAGCAGCAGCTATGTTCATACATCACAATAACCCAGGGTTGCTGGCTTATTATGGTTCATCAGGAACAGTAGGATATACATGGAATCAATCAATGCCTCAACACAAAGCTAACAGGACACAAACAACAGCTTCTCGCAGCCCTAGCACATTTATTTTTCTCACCATGGTAGGCAGAGCCATGACCTCTGTGATTCAGGAACATAAACTAAGGCAGTGACAGGGAACCCTGTGGCCCTCCAGATATTGGTGAACTACAACTCCCATAACCCATGTGCAACACCCGTGTCAGCTGAGGTTGGTGGGAGTCCAACAACATCCGGTGGTCCAGAGAGTCCCCATCTCTAAACAAACAGCAGAGTTTTAATAAACGGTGCAGTTTTTGTAATTTGATGTTTCTTTTTGAAATTATGAAAGTGTACAGTGTTGTTTCTCCCCACTGCCTAAGGCAGGGTCTGGGGAACCCATCACCCTCCAAATGTTGGACTGCATCTTCCATTGTTAAGGCAAGCTCCTCCCCAATATTTTTTATTATAAACAGTGTATTTTTTTTTAATAAATCAATTGATCATCCCTGATCAATGGCCATGCTAGCAGGAGCTGATGGGAGTTGTGAGTCCAACAAACACCTGGAGGGACGCAGGTGCAAGAGGTAAAAGACCAAGAAAAGGAACAGTTTTTTCATTTCATGCAACTGTCAGAATTTGTTGCAGCATAGAGCCAGTAGGGCAGAGTACTTTAGAGTGGCAGACCAGGGCTGGGGGGGGGGGGTCCTCAGGTTCAAATCTACACTCAGGTGGGCAAACTTCAGCCAGTCACTATCGCTGAGCCTGGCCTACCTCACAGGGCTCTAATGGAGGGAACATACATACCTTTGTTAAAAGGCAGCATCATGATGACAGGGAAGAACTATTTGGGAAAGGATGAGCAGCTTTATCTGTTCCCACCCTAGCACATAAGAATTGGTTAGAGGGCACACATGCATCACTGCCATTCATTAAAAACATCGACAGTTTGGGATTGTATTAGTCGCACCCAAAAGTAGGTCCATTTAAATGAATGAGATGACTGACAGGTCTCTTCATTTCAAGAGGTCTACCTGGAGTAGAACTCAGCTGGATAAAACCCAGATGAGTACACTGACCACATTCTCACACAGCACAGCAAGATATGATGGCCAGTGTTAGAAACTGAGATATGAAAGCTAGGAGCTAAAAGGCACCTTAAACCTAGGTCATGGGCGCCGCAATGGAGAGTCTAGGCACGCTTTTTAATAACAAGAATACAAAGCTGAAAATGAATGAACTGCAGCTAAAATTTTATCTTCATTTTTCACATAGTCTAGTCCGCATCCTAACACTGCAAAAAAAAACAACAACACAAAGCCCTACTTCCCCGCCCTGCCCACCTAATATTATTATGAGGGTCCCTTCTCCAGTCTTCAGAGAGTGGCCGGAAGTGGGGAGGCAGAAAAAGGTCCTGCTTTCCTTCCAGCAGTGGTAGTTTTAATCTGAAATTTTAGGCGCAATACTGCACCCTGAGCTCAGAAACTGCTTGCATTAATGAAATTCCCTGTCACAAAACTGCACCTATAAAGCTTGCAAGGTGGACACCAGATGTGCCCCCCTTGAGGAGAGGATCCCTAAGTTTAGCTGCCCCCCTTTCGTGAAAGCTTGAGGTACATTTGAGAAGGGTAAATTTGAGAAGAACTCTAACAGAAGATCTGAAGATGCATGTTGTTGTTGTTGTTGTTGTTTAGTCGTTTAGTCGTGTCCGACTCTTCGTGACCCCATGGACCAGAGCACGCCAGGCACCTCTGTCCTCCACTACCTCCCGCAGTTTGGTCAAACTCATGCTGGTAACCTCGAAAACACTATCCAACCATCTCGTCCTCTGTCGCCCCCTTCTCCTTGTGCCCTCCATCTTTCCCAGCATCAGTGTCTTCTCCAGGGAGTCTTCTCTTCTCATGAGGTGGCCAAAGTACTGGAGCCTCAACTTCACGATCTGTTCTTCCAGTGAGCACTCAGGGCTGATTTCCTTAAGAATGGATGCATTTGATCTTCTTGCAGTCCATGGGACTCTCAAGAGTCTTCTCCAGCACCATAATTCAAAAGCATCAATTCTTCGGCGATCAGCCTTCTTTATGGTCCAGCTCTCACTTCCATACAGCACTGCTGGGAAAACCATGGCTTTAACTATACGGACCTTTGT
The DNA here is from genome assembly GCF_964188315.1 of Podarcis muralis. Classification (NCBI taxonomy): domain Eukaryota; kingdom Metazoa; phylum Chordata; class Lepidosauria; order Squamata; family Lacertidae; genus Podarcis; species Podarcis muralis. The sequence goes on along the minus strand of NC_135670.1, from coordinate 14,065,419 downwards.
TGGCAAGGTGACGTCTCTACTTCTCAAGATGCTGTCTAGGCCTGTCATTGCCCTTCTCCCAAGAAGCAGGTGTCTTTTAATTTCGTGGCTGCTGTCACCATCTGCAGTGATCATGGAGCCCAAGAAAGTAAAATCTCTCACTGCCTCCATTTCTTCCCCTTCTATTTGCCAGGAGGTGATGGGACCAGTGGCCATGATCTTCGTTTTTTTGATGTTGAGCTTCAGACCATATTTTGCACTCTCCTCTTTCACCCTCATTAAAAGGTTCTTTAATTCCTCCTCACTTTCTGCCATCAAGGTTGTGTCATCTGCATATCTGAGGTTGTTGATATTTCTTCCGGCAATCTTAATTCCAGCTTGGGATTCATGCAGGCTGATAATACTACATAAACCATAATCACTACAAAACTACAGAAAGTCAAATATCACTGTGCATCAACCAGCACTAAATAATCCAGAAAGGATAACCAACTAAAAGCATTCGGGACCAGCCATGTTTGGGGACAAACCTCTATTACAAGTTAATTCCTCCCTGCCCCCAGCTCCAACAGCAAAATCGAAATTGTGAGCCCTATCAGTCGAAGACAAAGGATAAAGTGCACCAGTAGGAAACAACACAGAAAGGAGCCATTAGTGAAGCACATAGGAGCAATTTCTTCCAGGAACCAGTCACAGGTCCAACTTGTAAGCAGGCTTGGCCAACCTGGTGCCGTCAAGATGTTTTGAACCACATCTGGCTGGTGGAAGTTGTAGCTCAAAACATCTGGAAGGCACCAGGTTGGCCTAGAAACCTACAAAGTGTGCATGGTGTGTCAGTCGTCCCCAACCTCCTCCTCAGATGCCCATCCTCTCATTTCAACTCAGAGAATGCCCCTGCTGCAAGAGGAATACCCCCAACCAAATACCACTCCCTCTTGAAATCAGCCAATCGCTAGGCTCATTTTGCACCTGGCTACTGGCCACTTGCAACCAAGTGAAGATGCCCAGGCACCAGGATGGCATCTGACACCTCCACCATCTGGAGAGGAATGCCTGGGGATCTGGGGATCTTTTCACACACTAGCAACACATTTCATTTATTGCTCATCACATAGGGAATGTTTATTAAGAAACCAATAAACATTTCTCCTCCTCTCCTCCAAATCAGAGACATCTCACCTCACACCTTCCTAGTTTTATTATGTTTTTATATATGTTGGAAGCCACACAGAGTGGCTGGGGCAACCCAGCCAGATGGGCGGGGTACTAATAAAAATTATTATTATTAGTTAACAGAGGACCAACCATTTCCCTCTTCCTTCCTAACTCACCCCATTAACCCTGGCCTTTGACAGGTAAGACATTTTTGTGGGACCCATCTCATCTTCCATTTTTCTTTTACTCTGTACACTGCTACATTTGCTCAGGATTGCTTTGTTTTAATAGCTGCATCTGAAAATCGTTTTACTTGCATGATTACATTGCTGTAACTCAATCTGGAACTTCATAGCTGAGGGAAAATTGTTTTTTTTAAAAAAACATACTAAAGAATTACTGAAATCAACCCAAGATAGCCACTGCCATTATTTTCAACAGGTCTACTCAGTGTTTTTCTTCTTTTAAAAAAATGTGCCAGTACTGCGTACACTTGAGTACCCCCAGGGGGGGGGGAAGCACTGGGCCTTCTCTGAGCGGGGCCAGCACTGGATCCGACCCATAACTGCTTGCAACTCACCAAACTGTGTTTCTGTGTGTATTTGTTAATGTTTTGTATCATTGGCTAATGGCACAATGTATTCTAATGATTTCAAATGTAAGCGAATAACAACGACGACGACGAGGAGGAAGAGAGTTGTGCATCATTTGCTAATGGCAAAGTATGCGTTTGTGTTGCCAGATGCGTTGCGACGTGAACAACAACAACAACAAAGTGGAGAGGGGGAGAGGAGGAGGAGGAGGAGGAGGAGAATGCACACCCCTCCTCCCTCCACTAAAGCGGGTGTGGGGAAGCCCCACATCTGGGGCAGAAAGGCAAAGATGCCCCCACCCCACCCCCGGACCCACAACTGAGAAGGAGGTTGCAAGCAGAAGGCAAAGGCACTCACCGTCCATGTTGGCAGGCTGGAAGCCCCCCTGGGGCAGAGAGTCCCCCATGCCAGTTGGGTGGGGAAGGTGCGGGGGGGACACCACCGCCACGCAGGCCCTCGGGAGCAGGAGAAGAGGCGCCTCCAAGGAAGGAAAGAAGCCAGCCTAGAAGCCGTCGCTGGTCCCACTACTACTACTACTACGGCGCAGCAGGAAAGGGCGCTCGCAGGCGGCGGCGGAGGCGAGACACGCAGGCGCACCCAGCCCGCTCCGCTGGAACCTCGGCAGCAGCAGCAGCAGCAGCAGCAACGCCTCGGGGCCGGAGGAACCACCGCCACCCCGCCCCACGTGACCCCGCCGCCTGCCGGGAAGGCGCCGCCTCGCGCCGCTTCTCGCTCGCGCCTCTCGCGCTCATCCTCGCCGCCGCCCCCCCCCCGCCTCTTATGCAAATCGCGGGCCTAAGGGATCGGGCGCAAGTGCCTTACCTGGCGCAGGAGGGAAAGGGAACCTCCGAGGAGAGCCCAACCTGGATTCTGTTGGGTTTTATTTTTAAAAAAGCAGTAATAAATATTTTATTAGTGTTATGTTGCGGGTGGCAATGTTTTATTCTGTGAAGCGCCCTGAGATTTAATTATTATTATTATTATTATTATTTATTATTTATTATTATTTATTATTATTTATACCCCGCCCATCTGGCTGGGCCTCCCCAGCCACTCTGGGCGGCTTCCATAGAAACCAAAAATACACTATAATATCACACGTTAAAAACTTCCCTTCCCTTATGAGGAACGGTGAGGTATATAAATCTTAAGAAATTAAAAAGTATGCAAGCACAAGAAGCATTGTGCGTCCCAACATCCTCGCTTCTCATGCGCCTCTCAGAAAATAATAAAAGGAGAGGAAAGCAAGGAGACGACCTATGAAGGGGTTGCGGGGTGGAGAGGCAACATAACAAAAGCTATGTAATACAAGGAATGAATTAAAAGGAAATATATTTGAAATATACTCGGAGTTCTGTAATGATTTCATGCTCTCTATTGCAGCTTGTAAAACAGTGATTGAATTGCCCCCCCCCCCCAAACCTCAGGCTTTTATATACATTATTTACACAATGAGTCCCATCTGATTGGCTGATTCTGCTTCCCTCCTGGAGCCTGACTGGTCTTTTCCTGCAGGCCAATCAGTTGTTGCACTCTACGATCCTACCAGCCTAATAGGCTGATTAACTTCCTCCTGGAGCCTGATTGGTCTTTTCCTGCAAGCCAATCAGTTGTTGCAGTCTAGGATCCTACTTGCCTATTGTTCTAAGATCCAAGCTTAGTAAGGTAAAGGTAAAGGGGTAAAGGGACCCCTGACCATTAGGTCCGACTCTGGGGTTGCGGCGCTCATCTCACTTTTTTAGCCAAGGAAGCCGCGCACGGAAACGTCGTTTACCTTCCCGCCAGAGTGGTACCTATTTATCTACTTGCACTTTGATGTGTTTTCAAACTGCTAGGTTGGCAGGAGCAGGGACCGAGCAACGGGAGCTCACCCTGTCGCGGGGATTCGAACTGCTGACCTGATCGACAAGTCCTAGGCTCTGTGGTTTAACCCACAGCGCCATCCGCATCCCTTAGCTTAGTACATAACACCATTGCTTAGTGCATAACACCATTGTTATAAGGAGGAGGGACAAAGGATAGAATCATTTTGGCTGCTGGCTGGAGCTGCTGCCATCCAGAGACTGTGGAGCATGACTCTAGGACTCAAGCTGGCCAAAGCTATGAGAGAAGCAGGGAGATGCCCTCTGCTGATCTAATACTGTGTTCACTTCCATCCTAGGCTCAGGTTGTATTTATTTGAACAAGCCATTTATCTCATAGTCACCATAGTCTCTTGTGCCTCTTTTTATCCAAAGGAACACAGACCCTGGGTAAATGCTGGGACTAAGGGTGGCGCCCAACCTTTGTGTTCTTTACTTTCCATAAATGTAAAAAAAAAAGAAAGGGCCCACCTTTCAATAAATTTCAAACTGAATACTTATAGTTGTTTTTAAAATAAATGAATAAATACTAAAAACAAAACATAACTTAAGCCAGGGTTGTTTATTCTTTCTTGGTTCTGGAGCAAAGGTTTTCCTCTCCGCTCTTTAATTAGACTGTTCGGGTGGCCAGCAACTGCTTTCTGAAAAGCAGTCATCAGTTACATAATGCTATCAGTAACATGTCATCAGTAACATAAATTATAGCTGTGTTATCTGTGCAAGGAGGCTCTGCAAGCCCTTTGCATGTACCTGACAATGCCAGCCTTGGACATGGGCCCTGATTTATCACATACAGGCATTTATGCAAGGAGCTCAAAATGATCTACACGATTCCCTATCCATTGCTAAGGTCACCTAGTGAGCTTCATAACCAAATTGGGGGTTTGAACCTGGGTATCCGCTAGTATTCCTATTTTCATCTGTGAAATGTGAAGATATTATTTTATTATGGTGAAAAGGGAAAGCACTTCTGGACACCTTGAATGCATTCACCTCACTCTCCATGTGACTACAGCCAACACTGACACACATCTTGTATTAGGAGCAGATTTCTGGTCAAATTATGTCTATCCATGGAAATGCATATGCAAAAGCTTGCTTACAATTTTGTAGTTATTTGCTTATTTCTTCAACTAACCAAGGTCTTACTTTTTTATCTATGTATGGAATGGAATTCTAATGGGCAAAAAACAACAACCCAGCGCCCTGCTTGTAGTTGCACACAGAATTGTTATCTGTTGGTGAGAGCCTTGAGTAGTAGAGTGAAAAGTCCCTGGTTCACTCCCTGGCATCTACAGTTAAAAGGGTCAGATAGTCAGGGATAGAAAAAACTGTTATCTGGCTGAGACCTTGGCCAGCTGCCACAGTAGACTAGCCTAATGAGTTTACAAAAGGCAGCTTCTTTTTTAGACATGCTAAGTGACTGCTTTCACTTTGCTTTAGTGGTCCTCAGAACAACAACAAAATCCAAATTGTGAATCGGTGTATTTTTATTGGTGAAAGGGTTGGTTAATTTTGCAGCCAACTTCTGTATGTTTTATATTATTGCAAAATTCTCAGCACATCTCCAGTCTGATATCTTACAAAATTTGCTTTGGTATCTTGGCAGAAAGGCAGTATATAAACGTAATGAATTAAATAAAGGGGGACGGAGTCGGTCAACTGCCAAGCCATAAATGCTCATACTACACAGATTACAACAACAAGAATGACAACTTCCGTTTTCTCGGAGGGCTGCCAGGTCACGTTGCAAGCGTTTTAGCGTCACTTCCTAGACCATCACGTGACACCAACGCCTGTCGCTGTGACGACTTGAACTAGCATCATTTCCCTTTCTCTGCTGCGGGCTCTAGCTGGCTGTCCTCGTCACGTGATACTACGACCATAGAGTTCAGAAACAAGCCTATAGAAGGATCAAAGCAAAATAGGAAGTTGTCATCTGGAGCACACCGGAAGCGATCGCTTCCTTTCCCCCCCCCACCCGCTGTTTGGTAGATGCCGGAAGAGAAGGCCCCGGCTAACGGCGAGGGTCCAAGATGGCGGAGGTGGTGAGTTGAGAGCCGGGGATTGCGGGGTGGGGGTCTGGTTGGGCTTGCTGGCCCCTCTGCTAATCTCTCTCTAACTCCTGCAGGAGGAAGTGACCGAGGGGTGTCGCCTCCCCGTGCTGCGCCGTAACCAGGAAAACGAGGACGAGTGGCGTGAGTGAGGGGCGGGGCGGAGGCTCAAGGGGCGGGGCCAGGTGTCATCATGGCCCAGAGGGGAGACCTCTCACCTTGTGGGGGAAATGATATCTGTTACCAATGAACCTTGGGGAGGGTTAGCATGGACAAGAAGGTGGAGTCAAAGAGGCTGGTGAGGCTGAGGGCCAGCACCGCAGGGGTGTCAGGTCTAAGGTCAGGCTGCGAAAGAGCAGCCTGCAGTGTATTGGAGTGTGGTACATGGGGAGGCTCAGATTCAAACCCTCATCTGCCTATAACACTCAGTGATTGAATTGGGGTCAGTTGTAATCTTGGTCCAGGTGTGGAGAACCTTCAGCCCTCCTAATCTTGTTGAATTATAACTCTTCTCAGCCCTAGTCAAGCTTGGCTGGTGGACAGGAGTGATGGGAGTGGTAGTTTAGGCAAAATCTGGCAAAGAACACTTGTCCAGCCTACTTTCCAGGATTGTTTAGACAAAAATAGAGAAGGGAGACCTGTATGTATCACCTTGAGCTCCTTGGATGAAAGGCCCGGTATAACTGTGAATATGGGCCAAGATGAGGTGGGACCAACAGCACAGTCTTACCTATGCCATCTCAGAAATATGTTCTACTTAATTCATTGGAGGCTAGTGCGGTTTTGAGTTCCACCACAATCAAGATGTCAAGGAGTCTAGAGGTCTCTGGGAATTTGGGGAGAATCCAGTGGAGGAAAGGAGCAAATGGAATTTATTAATCTCAACAGGTTTTGATGACTTTACGATTAAAGGTATTGCAGAACGAAACACACTTTGTTCTCCATGTACAAAAGGAAGTCCAAGTATCTGTGGCAAAATCATATTCTAAACTGTTTTGTATCTTTGCCCTTATCCTACCCATTATTTGTCAATCTTCTGTCAGTGATGAGTTCCAGTAACAGAATCTGGTATTTGGATACATCCATGACATTGATTACTGGCAATGCAGGTCAGGGCTAGCATTTCTTTACAGCACTCTTACCTATTATTCATATCTGAAAAGATAAATTGAGTTAAGAAAGAGTAGTGCGCTCAGCCATCTAGTCTTACATTTGAACTTGAGTTTTTTTTTGTCTAGGCTCACATTAGTTCTTAATACTCACATTTCACAGACTGAGAACATTGATTGTGAGAATTTTTTTACAGAGATCCTTGTGGCAGACTAGAGCGTTAAAACTAAACTCTAAATAAAATATTCAGGCCCACTGATATAACATTTGCATCGCAGGAATCCCAAATAAGAGAGTCTTCCTGACACTTTTAGTAGTAGCCTTTTCAGAGGTCCACAAAGTGGTCTCCTCTCTCTCTCTCTCCCCCTCCACATTCTCTTAGATAATATATTTCTTTCTTTCAACAGCACTGGCTGAAATACTTAGCGTCAAGGACATCAGCGGCCGAAAACTTTTCTACGTTCACTACATTGACTGTGAGTAGATGGGGACAAATCCATTTGGAGGGTGGGCAGGATGAAATCATAAAATGGGCTTTTCCAGATAGGAATGATGAAGAACGTCTGGGAAGGCAAAAGGTTATAGAAACATACTCAAGATACTTAGAAATTGAAAGCAGAATATTTTATAACTACTATTCAGTAATTAAAACTGGTCTACCCACTTAAATGGGGAAGTAGACCAGCCTTTTCCCAGAGCAGGAATGGGGAACCTGGAGTCCAACTCCCAGCCAGCTTGGCTCCACCCTGGCGAGCTTGGCCAATGACCGGGGCTGATTATCGTTGTTATCTAACAACATCTGGAGGGCCACAGGTTCTGCAGCAGACTGCCCATAGAGCTCACAGTAGAAGCAGCATGCTAAGCAGGGGTGTGTGAATGCATGTGTAAACTTCCTTTCCATCTGTCCTGAGCATCAGAACCAGTCCTAATAAAAAAAGTTTTTGGAGTTGATTGTTGCTGACTTCATTCTTCACTTTGGGAACATCTGAGAATGCTTTTGAAACTCAGTACTGGGCCAAAAACAAGACTCCATCCTTCCCCTGTTGGGATGTGACTACCAAGATTAGCCAAAAGGCATGGACTCTTCATTCCAGCCCTTGGGACCTGTTTTTGCTTTTGATGTGTATATGTACGTAATGAAATCTGGCCACCAAAAGTAGACAGCTGGCAGCTACTGTAAACAAGCAGGTGGGAAGGCAGGCAGAAGCTTGGGGCACTGCCTAGAAAGATAGGGGGGATGTAACAGGGATTGCTGCTGGCTAGATAGCGATCCAGAGCCCTGCTTTTATCATCATCTCATTCCTCCTTAAAGATGGGGGTGGGAAAATTATCCCTTGCCTTGAACCATGCAGTTAACAAGCGTCTGGATGAATGGGTGACTCATGACCGGCTGGATTTGAAGAAGATACAGTTCCCCAAAAAGGAAGCGAAGACACCCACCAAGAATGGGCTGCCTGGATCACGGCCCAGCTCTCCGGAACGTGACGTGGTAGGAGGAAATGTGGGCCCCGGGGGGGGGGGAGGGGAAGGGCGGCTTTGGGATGATGTGATCTGGCAAGGGATCGGTGGGTGGTGGTGTTAGTCTGGACCTGGGGAAGAGAGTGCTTTTATTAGCATTGGGGTTGATTCCCCGTCCCATTCCCCCAGGTCTCTTTGGGCCAAGGACAGAGACTTTATAAGGAACGAGGCCTTTGGAAGCATTGGTGGTTTTCTTCCGGTCTTGTCCTTTTATTGTGCTGCCCAGCCTGCAGCATGTGGGGATGGTGGTCCCTGCACCCTTCCCCAGAGCGGCAGTGCCGCCCCTTGCCCCTCCCTCCCATGTGTTGGTAACACCCCTCTTCCTCCCCCACTCAGAGGAAGACCTTGGATCTGTCTCTACAACCAGCCGCAACTCCATCCAGCGGTAAAACCCTTCCCATTCCGGTGCAGATAACCCTCCGTTTTAACCTACCTAAAGAGAGGGAGGCCGTCCCCGGCTCGCCCGACCAACCCCTCTCCTCCAGCTCCTGCGTCCAGCCAAACCATCGCTCAACGGTACGAACCGGCGCTCGGCCGCCCCGGCTCGCTCCTTTTGTGTCTTTTGTCTACCCGGCACGTTCTCAAGAGGCCGCACAAGCTGGGCGGGGTTGGGCAAGGTCTGGGCTGGCAAGGGAGGCCTCCAAGGGAGGAGCCCGGGGGCATTCTGGCCTTCATCTTGAGGGCACTCTCTTCCCTCCCGAGTCAAAGAAGAGTAGTGCAGGTGACCCCCACAGGAAAAACACCAAAGAAATAAAGAACGGGTTCAAATCAAGCCTCCAGTACAGTGCACATTGGCATTCAGAACCATATTACTCATTGAACTAAGCTCTTGAGTGTCGCTCAGGGTCTGGAGCCTGTGAATGACCGTGGAGCCCCACTAAAAATACTACTCAGACATCCATTTATTGCTGACTAAGTGCCCTGGAAATTTTATTTGGTTTGAAACCAGCTTAGCTGCTACAGTCACTTCATTCGGCCCCAAGTCCCCAGGTTCCTTGCTTCACAGCCTCGCTGTTAAGCAAGTTAGAGATTTGAATCGTAGTTTAAATGTTGGGTGGGGGCGTTTTACTTGCAGCTGTCCTTTTTATATGGACTCTCTCTTTCTCTGTGATGTGTCTGCCTGCAAACCCATTAAAACACACCCTGCACCTAAGGTGTCTTTGTGTAAAAGTCTCTGATACCAGAGGCGGGGGGGGGGGGGGGGAGCTGTTGTGAGCATACAAGCAGACCTTCCATTGTGGAAGGTTCCCCTCCCCCCCAGATGTGGGATTGGGACAGCCATACATGCTCCATTGACTGCAGAATATTGCTGTATAAAGCAGGACTGAGTCCCCAAGGATGGGGGACAAGTAATCTCTGTAAATGTTCAGAAGAGTCGGAGCTCAGTGATAGAGCACTTGCTTTGTGTGCAGAAGTTCCCAGGTTCAATCCCCAGCATCTTCAAGTAAAACTGGGAATGCCTCCCTTTTTGAAACCCTGGAGAGCTGCTGCCAATCAGTGTAGACAGTAATGAGCTAGATGGACCAGTGGGTTTGATTGATTATGAAGGCCCCAAAGCAGATGAACTTGAGCCATAACCCCCATATGACCTTCCCTGCAAGGCCCAATCCCCGTGTGGGCTGTGGGTCAAAGTCACCATGTTTTTTGCTATGGGACATGCAAGTGGGGATCTCTGCTTGGAACTGAGTTGGAAATGTGTTTGGAAGCGTATCAGTGGCTGTTGAGGAAGGGGATGGGCAGCCCCAGAAATAACTTGCTTTGTTTCTGTCTCTTCCAGAAGAGGAAAGTGGAAGTAGTTTCTCCAGCAACCCCCATCCCCACCCCAACAGAGACAACACAAGCATCAGTGTTCCCCCAGGTAAGCCACTCCGCACCCACCTCCAGTGGTTCTTGTTGGACGAATGGGTCTAGGTAAGGGATTATGCCTGTTGGGGGTTGTGGAGGAAGAGAGAGCCAGGTTCTGAAGAGGAGCCTGCGAGTGTCTCCACAAACGCCCAGGATGCAGAAGCTGCTCCTCCAGCTCCTCAAACAGAGGTTGGTGAAAGGCTGGAGTTTGCGTTTTCTTAACGAGGAAACCAAATCTGAATCCTTGCCTTTGTGCAAAACCACATTTGATTTTGACCTCAACTTACAGAACAGCACAAGGGGATGGGTGTGTGCGCATGAGACCCAAGCAGACGGCGTGGAATTTTAGCTTTTCCTTTGGGAGGGCGGCTGGATTTTATTCATGCTCCAATGTGGGCCGTTGGCCCACAGAACACATGGCACCGGTCTGAAACTAAGCAGGACAGGGTCTGGACTGTAGGCCTGCCTGAGAACACCACACTGACTTCTGAAGAGGAAGATGAGCTACAATAAATAGATACACCTCCCAAAAATAAATATACCTCCCAAGCCAAATAGGTTTGTGACCTAAAGAGCGGAGATGCATGTGTTGCCTTCCTCTTTAGCAGCCCTCCAGACCTCTTTGTCTTGCCCTTAGAACCCTCTCACCAACCTGGCTTGCATCCTCCTTGACTATTTTTGCTTGGCTAGAATGTCTCCTTGAATTCTCATACTGCTTCTTGGGTGCCAGGATGGAGAGGAACGTATAAGTAAGTTAACCATTGTTCCTCCACCCATGTTTTCTCCTGGCCCTGCCCGCCCCGGGCGGCCCCCAAAAAGTTGCCTGAATGGGTGAGTCACCTCAGGGTGCAAAAAGTTCCTCCCTCTTGCTGTAGCTTCTGTCCCTCAGTGAGTCTTCTGGAGCTCTTTTTGAGGTGCCTTTTAATGCTTTTCTGCATGAGCTGGAGAGAGGGGGAGGGAGTGCCTGGGCAGTGACTTTCCCCTGCTCTCTTCGACATCCTCCTTGACCCCGTTTTTGTCTTCCAGAATGGCTCCGCACGCCGAGCGGTGGCTGCCCAGCCTGGCAGGAAAAGGAAATCCAATTGCCTTGGCACTGATGAGGTAAGTGCCAGGGCTTGGGGTAGTGCCTGCCAGCCTGCTTCCCAGGGGGGCACCAGCCTGGAAGAAGGAATCTGTGGCTCTTCCTCGTTCATCCAGAATCTCCCGCCTCCCCCCGGTTTTTGTGAGCAGGACTCCCAGGACAGCTCTGACGGCATCCCCTCAGCCCCACGCATGACAGGCAGTCTGGTCTCGGACCGCAGCCACGATGACATCATCACGCGCATGAAAAACATTGAGTGCATTGAACTGGGGCGGCACCGCCTGAAGCCTTGGTACTTCTCGCCCTACCCACAGGAGCTCACCACCCTCCCCGTCCTCTACCTCTGCGAGTTTTGCCTTAAGTACGTCAAGAGCCTCAAATGTCTCCAGAGGCACCTGGTAAGTCCCAGGACCCAGTTTGGGCAGCCTGTCATCCGGGACCCAAAGTCTGCCGGCCTGGATTGCTCTGTTTCCCAGCCAGCTCTTTGTCGCCAACACCTAGCGGCTGCCCGAGACTGCATGCTGGCTACCGTTGGGATACCAGGTCTAACAACACCCTGAGTTGCCCAGACCCGCCTGTTTCTCAAGACGCCAGGTCTATCTTCCTGGGTTGGTAGACCTGGTCTCTGGCCTGGGTAGACCTAATGCCCAGTCTGACTTGTTATAGCAGGTAAGCCCAATGCCATACTGTGCCTGCTCCTGCAGAGTCAGAGGCCAGTCAGGTCTACCGTCCCAACTGGCTGTCGGACATGCCTGGAGACTGTTGGGCTCAGCAGACCTGTTGATGGGGATCTACTGATCTCTGCAGACCCATTGCCCAGGGTTGGTAGACCTGATGCTAGCCTGGGATTTCTGCCTGACGCAGCCTCCAGGAGGTTAAACCTATTGAGTCTAGTAGACCTGTTGGTCTTCTGCCTATTGGAGGACAGGTCTGCCTACCGTCACATCTCTGTCACAGCCTTGCAGGCTACACATGCCCATCGTGCCAGTTTGTGCATTCAGAAGATTTGATTGGCAAAACGTCTCCAGATGAGATAGGGCTTGTTTGAGTACACCCCTATGGGAACATACTGGAGGAAAAGCTTACTTCTTCACCCTTGCAGGCTAGTTTTCTACATGCCCCTGAGGTATTTTATACGAGAAGCAGGACTTGGAGCAGTTTTGCTCCTCAAGCCTCCTGATTGCATTAGTTCTGTGCAACTCAGAATCTCAAAAAGCTCCTACAATCACCTGGGGAGTCAATATATTTATTTATTTTAAATATTGTGCTAACAGCATTGACGACAAAAAATACAAATCAGGCTGATACAACAGAAATAAAACGAGTACACTTTTAAACATAGAATAAAATAAAACCCATTACTGTCTTGGGTTGGATGAATCTTAAAGAGGAACAGTATCATATATTTTTGAATCAACCAAATCCATTGAGAAGCAGCGGGAGGTAGCAGGCAGTGTTCTTCCTTATTGACATTAGTACAGTGGTACCTCGGGTTACAGACGCTTCAGGTTACAGACTCTGCTAACCCAAAAATAGTACCTCGGGTTAAGAACTTTGCTTCAGGATGAGAACAGAAATCGCACTGTGGCAGTGGGAGGCCCCATTAGCTAAAGTGGTACCTCAGGTTAAGAACAGTTTCAGGTTAAGAATGCACCTCCAGAACGAATTAAGTTCTTAACCTGAGGTACCACTGTAATATAATCAAACCAAACCCCTACAAATCTATCCAAAAATCTATCCTTTTTACATTGTCCCCTGGAAATGCATAGTTTGTTGGTCAGCTTTTATAATAAAGCAAGTTCCCAAACTTTGGAATACGAAAAAGAAGTATTGGCTCCGTTTGGAACTCTCTAGAAACGAGCCATTGTGGCTCTAGCAGCCATCTCAAAATGAGCAATTAGCTCTTTATTATGTATACTAAGACCAGCTTCCTCAAAAATAGGTAATGGTGCAAGCTGGGCAGAAGGGATAAGAAAACAGTTCAAAATTGTATTGATTTCTTTAAAAGCCAGAGACCATAAATGAAAATATGATTGAGTAACAGGCCTCTGGGGGTTCTGTACCAGTTCGTGAATCACCTTTAAGGACAGTTCTTTATATTTTGCTGAAACAGAGCGGAGAGGGGGCTTCACCAATATTCTCTGCCAGGTATCATCCTCTTTGCCCCAACCTATGTCCTGGCTCCATGCTAATCTTAAACCGAGCTGCCTGTTTGGTTCCTGTTTCAGTAAAAGTTTGTATAACCCAGAGTCAGTATTGAACTGATAACTGTGTGTGCTTACTTTGCACCATCCAATTGTGTAAAACATGGGAGAGAACTCTTGAGCCCCTTGCTGGACTTCCAGAGAGGGAAGACGCAACACTCATTTCCCTGTGTGTGTGCTCCACTAAAGGTTAGGTTCTTGATTCCCCACCCTCCACCTGGCATTTACTCTGGGAACAGTTAACTTTGTTAGAGAGCAGTATCTTTGGTTCCAGGCAAAAATCCCTAGTGTGTGCTGGAGCCTGGTAAGGGGCTGCAGCTCTGTAGGATCTTGAGCTTTTACCTCCCCACACCCTCCAGTCTGCCCTGCCCTGTCCTATGTCCCTGCCCCCCAAATGCAATTCCTAGAATCACAAGGACCCGGAAAGGTTTGGTTTTGCTTGCGAGAGTTCAGCCTGTGATCCTTCTGTTTTGCAGACAAAGTGTGACTTGAGGCATCCGCCAGGCAACGAAATCTACCGCAAGGGGACGATCTCCTTCTTTGAGATCGATGGGCGGAAGAACAAGGCAAGAGCAGTTATTGGGCGCAGATGAAACAGGGATTCTAGGAAAGCTGATTCCATGATGATTGCTGGGGCTTTGTTTTGGGAGATGGGGATGGAGAGCGCACTGGTGACGGCTGTTGGCCGTAGACGTCTCATCCACCACACACACACGCACACGAAGTTGGGACTGCTTCATCTAGTGCAGGGGTGGGGAGAAACTGTTGCCCTTCAGATGTTGTTGGATTGCAACTCCCAACTGCTTCAGCCGCTGTGGGGGTTGCCATCTAGGAACTTCTGGAGACCACGGTTTCTCCACACCTGACTCAGCCCAGTGATGTCTGCTCTGACTGGCAACAGCTCTCCAGCAACTCAAAACAGAGAAATCTTTCCTCCTCCTAATTGGAGAAACCAAGGATTAAACACAAGACTTTCTGCATGCAAAACAGTTTCCCCATCACTGAACTACGGTCTCTCCCTGTAAAGCTACAAACTTCCAAATGCCAGAGCAGGCGGTTTCTTCATCCTGTCCAGTACCCTCTCTCCTCTGACTGGCTGTGGTTCTCCAGGGTCTTCCCTGTCCCCTTACACCCGATACTTTTAACAGAAGTGCCAGGGATTGAACCTTGGGCCTTCTGCAAGCAACAGTAAATTTGGCCCTCCCTGCTGCCTGCTCCCGCCACCCACCCAAATGCGAAAAAGGTACAAAACTGAGTCACATAGCGTGTGGTCTGAACTGATAGGCAAGGCAGATGGGTGTCCCATCTGGTACGACAAGACATTCACAATGGCAGAGAAGCAATGCAAAATTGGCATTTTCAGTCCTTCATTGCAAAAGTCTCTTCTTTGTGTGCTCGTTTCCTTTCCTCCATTTCCTCCCAGAATCCAGATGTATGGATTGACAAGTCTTGGGGCAGAATAGAAGGGAGGGAAACAATCCAATCCAGTTGTCTCTGTGTGGGTGGACAGATAGGGTGGAGGTTCAGCCCCACATTGTAAGGCAGGCATGTTTTAAAAGTCTTGAAACATCCAAAAACAAAGGTCATGTGCTCAGTACTTGGGGAGGGGTGTTTGGAAGTGAAACTTCTAGGTTTGTCTTCTCTCACCTCCACTTGCTTCCTTGTTTTTCCGGAGATGTAATGGAGTGAGCATCCCACACGAATTTCCCTCTCCTTGGAACTGGGGAAAACGCCTTTTAAATTCCCTGGAGTAAGCACTGGGTTTCTAGACACTGTATGTGAAGCTGAGAGGGGGAAATGCTCACAGCCTCATATTTGAAATGGCTTGTGATTTCCCTCCCCCTCCAGTCCAGTCTTGCCCCACAATCTTTCGCTGCTAGAGATGAACCTCAGGCCCTCCTTTCTCAAGGACGTGCTTGTTCACCCTTTCCATATCTCTTTTCAGAGCTACTCGCAAAACCTCTGCCTCCTGGCAAAGTGCTTCCTGGACCACAAGACCCTCTACTATGACACAGATCCCTTCCTCTTCTACGTAATGACAGAGTACGACAGCAAAGGCTTCCACATTGTCGGCTACTTCTCCAAGGTAATGTTGCAAAATTAATGTACGCATACATCGGATAGATTTTAAGAATTTCTAAATTGATAATGTGTTAATGTAATATTAATTTGCATGGTGTATGTGTAAAATTCATTTGTCTATTTCAAATACATTTAATATCATCAGGTTCTTAAATTAGTTACAGTTCCGATTGAATTGGATCTGAAGTTTCCACCATGAGCTGAGAGTTTTACCTAACTGAATGCTATTCTTTTTAGCCCCAGTGAAATTTTGTGGAATGCTCACAATAATGTCTTTGCTTTGCAAATGTGTCCAGGGGCCAACCTGTATTGATATTTATCATCCTCATCCTTTTATGTTTTGTCCTGCCTCTGAGAATAAAGATATTATTATTATTATTATTATTATTATTATTATTATTATTATTATTATTATTATTTAGCAAGGAGAAAGAAGTTAGGGGGAGAGCTGGTAGCAACAGCCTAATGTTATCTGTGGAGCAAGTTGGCTGTGAGGATCTTCACAGAGCGCTGGAGCCCTGTCCAGCTCAGTCCCTCTCTGCCTTCTGATATTTCATTAGGCATTACATTTTCTGTTTTCAAGGCTTTCCTTGCAGCCATAAGGACTGGAAACTTAGTTTATAGAATAAAAGCTGAGGGCCTACTGTTGATGAATTTTGCAACAGTTATGAAACCAAAGAATGGGCACTGTCCTAATGCAATTGCCATTATGCTAGTTGTAGTCAAACCTAAACAGCTTCCTCTTGACAAGGGACAGAGAGAGGGGAAATCTCCTGTCATGCCAATGTCAGGGATCCCGGGAAAGGGTCAGTGTTGGAAGGGCTGGAACAGCTCCTCCAGTGAAAATTAACATGCTGCTTGTTTTGCCACTACGTGCAGGAGAAGGAATCTACGGAGGACTACAACGTGGCCTGTATCCTGACCCTGCCCCCTTACCAGAGACGGGGCTACGGAAAGTTGCTGATTGAGTTCAGTAAGTGGAGTCTCTTTCCATTTTCAATCCTCCATTTGAATCTTAGCAGGTTGTTGAATCAAACCCTCCTATATCCCCAGAGGTTGTTTTTCTGGATTTGGCCTAACCATTCCCGACAGTCTCAGGAGACAGTCTCTTCCCTGACACATCGAGGCTCTAGAGGTGCCCTCATCTGTGCATCATGTTTAGATTGTCATGTGCAAACATGGGGAAGAGCACTTGTGGGGCTGCCCCACAGCTGTGTAGCTCCCTCATCTTGAGTAACCTTCAAAGCCCAAACTTCAGCACCTTCCCCCCCCCCCACCCTAGATGTGTTGTCTAAGTAGTCTTTTACTTGCACTTTTGGTAGTTTGGTATGAAGATCCTGCTTTGACGACTCAGTTGCTTATTAAAACAAACAAAGCCACAGAGTTATGCTTGCTTTATCTATGTATTACATAGATTTATTTACTTGCAGGATAGAAATCCTACAAAGGTGGCTTACAAGTAATACAATTACACATTTTAAAAATATATTAGAAATATTAACATATCAAAAACACCACAGGATCCTTTCCACATGACTGTTGGTGGCCATGGATTGTGGGGAGAAAATCCAGCTGGGGCAGGCCGAGGAGGGCACCTGGTTGGGGAGCGCTGCTATAAACAACAGCCTGTTTGAGGTTGCTGTGGTGTTTGCTAGCCGCATATTAAGACACTTAAAGTTATATCCTATTTTATCAGGTCTCCCAGCTAGGAAATGCTCCTTATTTTAGAAAGTGCTTGTTCCATGGAGTAGGCAGTCCCAATTTCACATTGTGGGAAAGACTCCTAATCCTGCCGATTCCCAGTTCCACCAGTCGAGTGCTGTATTTTCATTATTTATGAAAATTCACTTCTTTAAAATTTGGGTCGAGGGCGCCTCTTGGCCCTCATTTTAAACTCCGCGGCTTGAGACAAATAGGTAGAACTTTCCCTGATTTAGTCATCTCTTCCATCCGCCACATTGTTCTTTCCTGTGCACCGGGATCTTCTCACAGCCCCCCTCAAGCTGCCTCACTCTTTCCCCTCAAGGCTATGAGCTGTCCAAGGTGGAAGGGAAGACAGGCACGCCAGAAAAACCTCTCTCGGACCTGGGGCTCCTGTCCTACCGCAGCTACTGGTCCCAGACCATCCTCGAGATCCTCATGAACCTCAAATCGGAGACCGGAGAGCGTCCACAGATCACTATCAAGTGAGGTCCAAGTAATGAAAGTTCACTACTGAAACCCCTGTGGGCAGCCTCTGGGCCGCATGAGGCCCTTGGGAAGGCCTTCAGTGCGGCCCTTAGCAGTGCTGATGGCAACCCCTCGCTGCTTAATTTTTTGCATGGGGTGGAGAAGACACCATGCGGTGGGTGCCCAGAAAATCATGTTCCCCTCAACTTGCCAAATAGCTGGAGGGAGGAGGGAGCTGTGATGGGGAGACAATGGTGTGTGAGGTCATTTCCACGTAAATTAGCCCTCTGTGTGTGTTTTTGTGTGTAGCCACTAGCACAGGCATCCCCAAAAACTGCCCTCCAGCTGTTTTTGGACTACAACTCCCATCATCCCTAGCTAACAGGACCAGTGGTCAGGGATGATGGGAATTGTAGTCCAAAAACAGCTGGAGGGCAGAGTTTGCCTGCACTAGCACATAACCTGTGGCTTCCTAACCTCATGTGACAAAAAACAAGAAAAAAAGTCCATCGGGAGAAGCTCCCAGGTAGGAGCTGGGAGAGCTCACTTTCGTTTGAAATAGGGGTTAAGACGCAGCCTTAATAGAGGGCTTTGTATTTCTTCTCTTTTTTTTCTATCTTTTTTGTCTGTTTTATATTTATTCAGATTAGTTTGGCTTTTATTGTATTCTATGTTGAAAACTTTCAATTAAAAAACTGATTAGAAATAATAAGGTGGCCCACTTCACTACCTGAGGTGCATGCTAAGGTTGTAAGACTGGCCTCCCTCTTTCACTGGCCCTTCTTTATTTTGGATTGCACTCAGTATTTCTTCTCCTTGTTTCCAGTGAGATCAGCGAAATCACAAGCATCAAGAAGGAGGATGTCATCTCGACACTGCAATACCTCAACCTCATCAACTACTACAAGGTAGCATGCCTGAATGAATGGCCATGCAATTTGCTCTGCAGCAGCAAGACTCCCAACATTTCTAGGCACCACTTTGGAGCTTAATGGGCAAGTTTGGGCTCCCAATTTAGGGGTTCCCTAGAGCTCCCAGCAGACAAAGACACAGATGGGGATCACAAATGGGGAATTAAGTCTCCTGCACCCA
The DNA here is from genome assembly GCF_964188315.1 of Podarcis muralis. Classification (NCBI taxonomy): domain Eukaryota; kingdom Metazoa; phylum Chordata; class Lepidosauria; order Squamata; family Lacertidae; genus Podarcis; species Podarcis muralis. The sequence goes on along the minus strand of NC_135670.1, from coordinate 14,046,675 downwards.
GGTGTTGTTAGATTCCTAACTACTATCAGCCCCAGCAAGTCTAGCCCAATGGTCAGGGCTGATGGAACTTGGAAGTCCCAACAATTGCTAGAGGGCCTCAGGTTCCCCACCTTTGGGCTGAATTCATCCTGAAGGAGGGAAGTGTTATAGTGACATGAACCAGCTCTGCATGGAGGACGCACTATCTTGGGATGGATGTGTCTGCATGTGAATTTTGTTTGTGTTCGGCTGATGGAGGGATGAAAACAACAGACGGTGATGTGCTAAGGTTCTTGCAGTTTGTCTATGCAGTTTTGCATAACTTGCTCTGCTTCTGTGATGTGGCCGATGTCTTTGCAGTGGCATGGCCAGGAGTAGAGGAGCTGTGCAAGGCAGCCTTTGCTGAACTCATGGCCTCCATCTATTTTGGACTCCAACTCCCATCAGCCCCTGCTAGCATGGCTAATGGTCAGGGAAGATGAGAGTTGGGAGTCCAGTAATATATGTAGCTTACCAATTTGGAGAAGGCTGCTATAGGGTAACAGGTATGAGGGTTTTTTGTGGGGGTAGGGGGAATAGCATTACAGGGAAGACTAGAAACTGCAGAAATTGCTTGTGGGGTAGGGAGTTGCAGCACTAGAAAGTGATACAGCTTGTTGGCTTCCGTTTTCCCCACCTGCAGTAATCGGGTCAGCAGAGGAAACGTGTTCCTTCCCCTCAAGATAAACCAGCTAGAACGGTGGCCTGCTTTCAGGCATTTTTAAAGACGAGACTCATTTTTCCTGAGAAGATTCCATGAAAAGGGATGGGCAGGGAGATGCTGCAGCCCTTGGCTGTCTGTGGTTCTCCGCCACATCAGATTTACCTCTTGTCACAAAAAGGGCCAGGAACTCAGAAGAGGTATTTAATATGCAGGATTTCAGGAGCTGAACCATAGTGGCCACAGAAGTGGTGGGAGTGAGCAGTGTTTCAAGTATAGCCGTGTCCCCGTCATGAGGACTAGAATCTTTGTTTAAAATTAACAGAACCAAAACACGTCTCCTTTCTAGGGCCAGTATATCCTGACACTCTCCGAGGACATCGTGGACGGACATGAGCGTGCCATGCTGAAGCGAATCCTGCGCATTGACTCCAAGTGTCTGCACTTCACCCCAAAGGACTGGAGCAAAAGAGGAAAGTGGTGAGGCCTGCGCACCAGAGCAAGGACCAGCTGCTTGCAGGACGTCCACCCTCCTCCTCACTTTCTGTGACAATGGGGATCAGGCAAGGCGGCCATGCGCTCTTTCGAAGACATTTTCCAGTCGGCTATCGAAGCAGGCACCGTCAGCCGGCCAGACCTCTAGGGGCGTTGTTACCTGGGCCTCACGTGCCCTGGACTTGCCTGCTTGTTTGTATATAGGACTTTTTGGATCCCTCGCTGAGCGGTTGTGTACAGAAGTGGAAAAAGCACAGACCAAGCTACCCAAGCCATCCCCCACCCTTTTTTTTTTGGACCGGATATTTATTTATATATATATAAATATAAAACCACCATCACAAATCAAAGTTTGGAGCTTGACAAAGGCAGTTGAAGGGAAGCTGCTTTCTGCTGCGTTTCAGCTGCAGGCAGAGAAACTGTTGTTGCTGCTGCCTCCTTCTTTCGAGGCTGGAATTGTGCAGTTGCTTCCTTGGGTGGAGAAGCTGGAGGCCAGCTCTAGAAAGCTGCTCTCTCCCCTACTGCCTGAGGCTGCAGCAGCACCCACAGGGGTGAAGGTGTGGAAAGAATCTGTTATAGGTTAGCATACGGTAAGACAGTCTCACTCTCTCGCTCCCTTTCCCCAAAACCAGAGTCTTCATGAACCGGAGGAGCAGCCTTAAAAAGAAAGCAAACCCCACCCACCTTCTGTGCTCAGAATAAATTAACAAAATGGGTTTTTAAATGGCATGTGTGTGTACATCTTTTTTTCTGGATATGGTATTGCTTTTTCACAAAGCCAAGACCCTCGAGACAAGCAAATGGGAGCCTGAGAAGGAAGAGGCTTATAGGCCAGAGCCACTACAGCCTGAAGCAGTTTGAAGCGATGGCTGCGTACACATCATACATTTAAAGAATTCTGGAAACGTTACGTTTATTGCGGGAATTGCAACTATAGTTCCCAGGATTTGGGGTTGCTGGTGAGCTGTGGTGTAAGTATATGCCATATAAGGAGCCACAATCACTTTACCTTGTAAGGGGTTTTCAAAGCTGAGTCTTTGCAATACAAACTAAGTGTGTTTAAAATCCATTTCCACTACCCTGGCGCTCTTCCTGAGGAACTGTAGGAACTACAGCTCTGTGAAAAGATAGGGGTGTCCAAACCTTGGAGTTGCAAGATTTTCCTGGGAGACAGAAAGTGTGGGAATGAAAGCAGTGTTGACATGGTCTTATCTGTGTAGTTGAGGGAAACCACCAGAACCAAGTGTGGCAGCAGGATCCTTTGACTTGATGGAGCACATTCTCAAAAGTCCCTTTGGTGAGGAGTGAGCCCACAAAAACTTGCTTTAAAAAAAATATTGCAGAGATAGACCAAGATCGAAAGCAAAGCTCCACTTGAATGGTAATACTGTAAAAGAAAAGGCTGAATGCAAGGAAAGCACAGATCTGCACGTTGGTGGGGCTGAGTTAGCAACAGCATCCAATCTGAAAATGAGAGGCCTGCAGAAAAAGGACTCCTTAGCCCCCCCCACCCCAAAAAAATCCAATACAGAGTTCGAAGTGCAGGCTGTTTGTTTTTTTTTTACTTCCATGTCACCACCAGTCACAAGCTCCCATCTCATTCTTCATCAGCCACAGGAGCATGGATCTACAAGGGAACAAAAAGGATCCTTTAGAGGAGGGATGGGGAACCAGCAGCCTCCCAGCAGAAGTTATTGGGCTACAACTCCCATCTCCATCCCTGACCACTGGTTGAGGTTGATGGGAGTCAGAGTGTCTCAGCAGCTGAAGGGCTATCGTTTCCCCACCTGCTACAGCCACATTCCTGTCCACAAGATGCACGTAAGAGTCGGTCTGACCAGACACCGTCCCTAACAACGTAGAAGAGACGGTGTTTCTAGTCGGAGAGGAGGAACTGCAGAATTAAGCCACTCTCAGAGAGGAGTCAAGGCAAGAAAGCTGCTAGGCTGAGCAAGGCGGCATCAGTGTCAAACTCTACCAATGCAGCCCTGCACTTATTCAGCTTCACCCTATTTGATTTTGGTGCTGTGCATGTTTCCTGCCTTTGCCGCCCCCTGACACAGATTATGGGTGGGGAGGGAACAGCACCAAAACCCTCGCCTCCCAAAATGCACAATAAGGCCAATGTTTACTGGAGCGTCTGTTTCTCCAGAAGCATGTTTTTAAAGTATTTGCCCTATGGAATCAGAGCTGGAGGGGACCCTGGAGATCAAGGCTAGGGAACCTGTGGCCCTTTAGGTGCTGTTGGACTACCACTCCCATCATCCTTGACCATTGGCCAGGCTGCCAGGGGCTGATAGTGAGTCCAACAGCACTGGAGGGCTAAGTGCTCCCCAACCCTGCTCTTAATTGCCACAGGAAATCCAGAAATCTAGAACGGGTTCCCAAACTAGTCCGCAAACTTTCAGGTGCTCTCCAGTGTGTCTGCATTAAATTTACTGATTTTTGATTGCATTTTAAAATTTATTTTACGGTACTACAATCTGAATTCTATGGGGCACAATAAAATACAACATAAGAAAGAAAAGCAATACAAACACAAGAGCCATACAGCATCTGCAGATACTACATGAAGACTGTTAGATTCCCAGCTCTCACATCTTCACCCTAACCATACCCAGCTCCTTTCCGTGACTTACAGGAATAATACCAAAATTTACAGAAAGGGCCTGAAGGTATGCTTCCAAGTGGACCCTCCCACCCTGAGCTTCCCTGCCCCTTTATAGATAAGATACACACCCCTTCAGCAATCTTTGGCCATTGTAAGGACATGAGGATCTCATCACTGCTGTTGGGGGCCCGCTCCAGGTTCCAGACAGTGAGTGACTCAAAGGTAGACTTCACCCGCACCTGCCGCTCCTGTAGGAAAGAAGGGACAGTCAAGGGGGATCCGGGGATCAACCCTCCCCTCTCCAGGCTCCACCCACCCAACAACTCACCTGCAAAGCTGCATCATCTTCCTCCAGGACCAGCCCCATGTAGCCCTCAGGTACGAGGACTTCCTTCCCTTTTAGGCTCCGCCCACGGAAGGATACGAATGCCTCTGCTGGGCAATGCAGGGTGACCGAGGACAAAAACAAACAAACATAGATTCTCAGTCTGGGCTTTCCAGGCAGAGAGGGGGCTCCCCACCTGCTCTCCAGTCCCTTTAAACTGGAAATCCCTCCTAGAACCACCTGCATGCAAAACTCATGTGTTCTTGCTCCTAATAATAATAATAATAATAATAATAATAATAATACAGTGGTGCCTCGCAAGACGAAATTAATTCGTTCCGCGAGTTTTGTCGTCTTGCGATTTTTTTCGTCTTGCAAAGCCCAGTGTCGGAAAAGTTTTGGAAAAGCTTCAAAAATCACCAAAGTCTTCAAAAACCTCAAAAAAGGCTACCACACCGCGTGCTATGAGTTGCTCCTCGAAGTCAAGTCGCAACTGTATTAACGGTGTTAAGAAAAAGGAAACAAACTTGCAAGACGTTTCCGTCTTGCGAAGCAAGCCCATAGGGAAAATCGTCTTGCGAAGCAGCTCAAAAAACCCTTTCATCTTGCGAGTTTTCCGTCTTGCGAGGCATTCGTCTTGCGAGGTACCACTGTAATTTATTTATACCCCACCCATCTGGCTGGGTTTCCCCAGCCACTCTGTTCTAACATAGTCAATATTGTTGTTTTATCACAATATATTGTGAAACTAGGGAAGGAAAGAGAGAGGGAAATGAGCAAATTTCTGACAGGCTTCTAGAGCGACGGTCAGTTTATTCTTTTAGCATATTATTTTATCGTTAATATAATGGGTGTGGGGGAGAGGGCCCGGTGTCAGCAGCTGTGATCGAGGAATGTTTTGGGTCACAAAACTCTTATGCCACAAAGGCTACTCCAAATCGCAGCACCTGCTGCCAGTAAGGGAAGGCTTGCTTCCATGATAGGTTGAGGGACTTGGAGCTGATCAGCCCCAGAAGACCTCATGAAGACTGGCAGCTATGGCAGCCAGCAAAGGCTTGGGGTTGAATTGAGATCCTCGTTCAGCTCGGGGAACAAGACCAAGGAAGGTCTAGCCTTGAAGGCAGGAAACGCCAGCTGAGCAATTCTGTTACTTATAGGAGGCATTTCTATGGTGTCGTTTTTCTTGTGATAATTTTTATTTTGGTAAAAAAACAACAACCCAAGCCTTCTAAATAAATAAATACGTTATTACTGGATTCCATACACACTCTTCCAGGGTGTGTAATACAACAACATTAAATACCTAAGCAGCGCAGAAGGGCCAGAGCTCAGGGGTCGGAGCTCGTGCTTTGCATGCAGAAGGTTGTAGGTTCAATCCCTGGCATCTCTAGGGTAGGAACATCCTGGCTCAGGTGCTGGAGAATCACTGCCAGCCAGTGTAGACAACATTGACCTAGATGGGCTAAGGGGTCTTTTCTGGTAGAAAGCACCTTTGTTTGTTCTAGATGAACAAGGGATTCAGGGCTTCTGCACCTTTCATAGCTGTCCAGAAGAGGGAATTTAGGCAGATATTGTTCAATCAAAGGTGCAGGAACCCAGTCCTCTTCTCCCGCCCCCCCCCCCAATTGTCCACCCTCTCCCATGCCCTCCCTGGAGGTCCATTACTGCACTCGGAAGTCTGAGCCTGCCAAGGTAACACCCCTTGCATCGTCTCCCCTGCCCGGTTTACTTCAAGCAGCACCAGCCCCTCGCAGCGCAATCCACTCCAGGGTGGAGACTACACAAAGTTTCTTTAAAGCACACTCTTTTCCCCTCGGAGAATTATGGGCACTGTAGTTTGTTAAGGGATGCTGGGAATGATAACTTTGTGAGGGCTAAAACTACACTGCCCAGAATTCTTTTTTATTTTATTTTTTTGGGTGGTGGGGTGGGAAAACGTGCTTTAAGCAGATATGGTGTGTCCGCAGACCAGGCCTACTTCGAGATACAAGACTGTACTGAGTTCGACGGGGCCCCGAGTTCGGATTCTGCGCCATTTCTCTCCCCCCATTGCAGAGCAAATCCTACCCCCTTCCCCAAGTCCACACGGACAGATAAAAGTCCCTCTCGATCCAATGGGGCCTTAGTGCCCCATAACCGGCTGCCCAAGGGGTCTGCATCTCACTCTCCTCCTGCTTCGCTCACCGTCCGGTTCTCCGGGCCGTCGAATGGCCGGCGCGAAGTACCGCCGCACAGCAGCGGCGCCGTCGTGCCGGACCGCGCAGGGGAGCAAGTGCAGCCGTTCCCGGGGCGCCCCGGGCAAAGAAGGCAGCGCCAGCCGCGCCGGGCCCCGCTCCTCGCCAGCCATGAGCAGCACAGCCGTCCGCCCTTCCTTCCTTCCTTCCCGCGGAGCAGCCGCCCTCCTGCGCCCCGCCCAGGCGCATCCACTCCCGGGTCGCGCCCAGCCCAGCGCCGCCTCCTGCGCCCTCCAGCGCGCGTTGGACTCTCCTCCGCAAGCCCCGTCCGCCTTCAGCGGGTCCTGGAGGGCACGTCCGACTCGAAAAGGGAGTTCGTTCCCCAGGAAAGGGTTGCCAGTTTCGGCCTTTCATTTTACACCCCTCTACCAATCTTCAATTCGGTTCTCCCACATTTCTGCAGCATTATTTTTTTGGGGCATTTTTTCTCTTTTTTTAAAAAAACATCCTCGTGCAAATCATAGAATCGTAGAGTTGAAAGGGACCAACTAGTTCAATGCCCCAATCTTTCAGCATCTTAAAAGGTAGCTTCTTCTAAGAAACGCATTTAAGTATATAGTTTGGACGGACGCCCACGTGCTTGCAAGCACTTTCTAATAATATAGTTCATTTTCGCATGTTGTTTTCACGGGTTTGTCCTGCAAAAGCCATTTCCCCACTTGGCTCTGCCCCAGGCTGAGAGGGTGGGAGAGACATCATTGTGAGCCACAGGGGTTGGGGTTGGGTGTGGGACACTGAGTTCCTTCTCTCTTTCCTTCTCTGGGGGTGGAAGCCCCCCCATCCAGACAGCTATCTCAGCCCCTGCTGCCTAGACCATCCCCAGAAGAATGGGAAGGGGGTGTTTGCAGGGGGAAAGGAGGTGTGTGTGTGTGTGTGTGTGTGTGTCTTGGACTGGAGGGTATTTTTTCAGAGGAGAGTGAATCTTTACTTTTCAAGGGTGGGGACTGTGTGCCAATAAATCTCCCCCCCCCCCACCTCCTGTGCTTAGTTTGCAAGAGGTGTTGGGGCTGAAATTTCAGAAGCCCTCTGTCTGGCCTGGCTGCGATGATGACCCAGCTGCAAAGGAAGAGCCCCCTCTGTTCATGCTTGTCTTCCCCAAGCAATTTGCAAAGAAAATGCCCATGTCTTCCTGGTATTGCATCTAGGTTCAAGAGCTGAGCTCTGGGAACTCAGGGAAGGCTATCGGACCTCACTCACCCAACCTGGCAAGATGCTACCATATTTAATAGCGGCACAAAGCAGCAGGGAAAAAAAATAACAGGTTTTACTTTCCCCAAAGTGTGGAGCTGAATTGACTGGAGAGGGAGGGCAGCTTCTCCTCTTGAATTTCTGCCTGTCCTGCAGGTGTTAAAGGGGGTGGGGGAGAGAGAAAGGTGGCAATTGTAGAGGCCTGGTAGACTCTTATTTCTGTAAATAGTCTTTAAATTTCTTCCAATCTTCTTCCACCGACTCTTCTCCCTGGTCTCGGATTCTGCCGGTCATCTGTGCCAGTTCCATATAGCCATCACCTTCATCTGCCATTCTTCCAGCGTGGGTAGATCTTGTGTCTTCCAATACTTTGCAATAAGTACGGTATTCTCGCTGCTGTTGTGGCATACATAAAGAAAGTTCTATCCTTCTTTGGCACCAGTTGGCCGACAATGCCCAGGAGAAAGGTTTCTTAAGGGGAGCTTGTCATAGCAGGAGGGGAAGACACCCTCCTGATGTATCTCTGCCTCTTGGCCTCCCTCCTCTCCTGCTTCAGCTTCTGCCTCTGATTCTAGTCTTCTCTCTGCCACAGACTCTCCCTGCTCACTAAAACCTGGTGCCTCTTCAGCTTCCGACCCCTCCCCCCCTTCTCCCTCTGACCACTCATTGCCACCCCACCCCACCCCCCCGGGCTCTGAGCCTCCTTCCCTTGGAGGTTCCTTAGCTGATTCCTGCCGCCATTCCTCTGCATCCAACCAGTCCATGACAATACGCAACATCCAGGACTGTTGCTTTGCTGTCCTGCTAGTTGGCTTTCCAAGGGCACCTGACTGGGGATGGTCTATATTGGCCTTTGGCCTCTCCCTAGGTTCTTACAAGGGGAGACTGCTGGGAGGGCCTCTGCTTTTGCGGGTCAGGCTTGTGAGTGCAGCAGATCCCGGTCAAGGAGGTGCTGCCTGCGTGGGCCCATGCAGCCAGGGGCCCTGCATTCTGCACCGTGGGTGGATATATAGAGGACTTCAACATGACAACCTGGGTTGGTATCTGACAGCAGGGATTTAAGAGGCAGGGATAGGGATTTGAACATCTCTAAATATATGCTTCTTTAGACACACTCTTTATTATCTCCCCCCACTCCATTGCTGCCAACAATCTTGGCTGAGCCTTTGCTGCATCACATGACGTACAGCAGGGGTCGGAAACCAGGGCTGTGGGCCAAATGCGACCAGGTCTCTCTCTCTCTCTCTCTCTCCCTCTCTCTCCCTTGGAATGCTCTCCAGCCCCCCCCCCCATTTTTGCTGCTGAATCCTTGAACTCTTGATAATGACTCTTGCCTGACCTGCATGGAGGAGAGAGGCTTGCGAGTGTCTGCAGAAATGAGAGGTTTCCTAAGAGGGTTTTTTGGGGGGACTTCTCCAAATTTTGGGGCTCTGTAAGCCTGCTGATCAGTGCCAGATTTATGTATAAGCTAAACAAGCTATAGCTTAGGGCCCCACTCTTTTGGGCCCCCCAAAAAAAATTTAAAGGAAAAACAATGATGTACATTTCCAAAATATAAGATAAAAAACAAATAAAATAAAGCCTACATACAGCAACAGTGTTTTGTGTTGTGTAGGCTCATATGATGTAAGTAATGAGCCCCACCTGCTAGCCTGCTCCCTAAGATATCACTGTTTTACTCATCTCTATACATAGGGTGCCTACATTCTTCATGGACTGGTTGCATGGCAACATGGGCAAATGGCTTTAGATACCTATTAGGTCCATAAATTACCATATAGCATATATTCAACACAAAAGACAGTGACAATTTGTTGTTGACAAAGGACAGCTGGGCATATAAAAGGCCCCATTACCTTCAGTAGCTTAGGGCCTCATCAAACCTAAATCCGGCCCTGCTGCTGCTATTTCCCCCTTGGATGTAAATGGTACCATTTTGGTGACAGAAGGGACTAAGTGTATATGAAGACTGGGGAACCTTTGGGATTTGACTGCAGATCCCATCAGCTTGGACTACCAACCATGCTAGCTGGGGGGAGATGTAGCTCAGCAATATCTGGAGGGCCCTGATGTAAGATGGCGCCCATTCAGCATTATTTCTTATTACAAGTAAGGTGAAGGTAAAGGGACCCCTGACAGTTAGGTCCAGTCGTGGCCGACTCTGGGGTTGCGGCGCTCATCTCGCTTTATTGGCCAAGGGAGCCAGCATACAGCTTCTGGGTCATGTGGCCAGCATGACTAAGCCACTTCTGGCGAACCAGAGCAGCGCACGGAAACGCCATTTACCTTCCCGCCAGAGGGGTACCTATTTATCTACTTGCACTTTGATGTGCTTTCAAACTGCTAGGTTGGCAGGAGCAGGGACCGAGCAACGGGAGCTCACCCTGTCGCAGGGATTCGAACTGCCGACCTTCTGATCGCCAAGCCCTAGGCCCACAGCTCCACCCGCATCCCAAGTAAGGAGTGGGTATTATTTCTTGGCATTCCATTCTGTACACATTTGTTATTCCAGAGTACATTCCTTCCTCTGTGACAGGAGAGGTGATCACAGCCACCCTTCTATTCCCCCAGAATGAATGACTAAACTGAGTCAGGAACCTTTTTCAGCCTGAGCTCCACATTCCCTTTTGGGCAAACATCCTAGCTGGTGGGTTGAACCAGAGGTTTTAAAAGTGGGCAGAGTAAGAGATGGGCATTTTACATTTTGTACTGCAGTTTCCACACAGGGTCACAAAGCTTCCCCACCTCTGAACTAAACAAATGTGATATAAATGACAATAAAGATATTTATTATTAATATTATAAACAAAGAAAGGAAAGGAAAGGAAAGAAGATTTTAATAACCAAAACAGATGGAACAGAGATGCAGAGGGAGAGGAGGGAATCATTCCAGTAAGAGGGAAAGAAAGCAAAGAAAGAGGGAAGGAAGAAGGAAAGAACAGAAAGAGAGAGAGAGAGAAATCCTTCCACACTTCTAGCCAGACCTGGAATAGTGCAAAGCCAAGTAATCGACTGAAAGGCCAGCAAAACCCAGACTGGAAGGCAAAGTTTCTTGCAAACTCTTGCAGTGGATCCAGACTTGAAAGCTGACCAGGCAGCAGTAGGAAGAAAACACAAGCAAATGCTATTAAAAGCTTGCTGGGCCAGGTTGTTGTGAGGAGCTGGGGGTGGCTACTGCAACTTCAGAGCATAGAAGACCCCCCAGTGCTGGTCCCCATCCGCACAGTGCTGAGGGACAAGTTATAGATATCTTTCCCAGTTCTTTCTGCCAAAGTTGCATTCCTTTATGTTCTCTTCATTTGGACAAGTCTTCTTGCCTCTAATAGCTTCTTTGACTCTGCTTCTTAACCATGCCACTGTCCTTTTTGTGGGATGTAAAACACAGGAGCAGTCAATGACAACATTCCTAGAGTGTACATGTTAGAACATGGGGAGGGATGTCTGTCCAGCAAGCAGGTAAACTTCCTGAAACAGACTTCCTCCGCATGTGACCAGAGGTGGGTGTGGCCTCACCTGTGCAGGTAAATGATAAAAGCACAGGGCAGGCAGCCATCTCTCTCTCTCGCATCTTCATCTTCTGAAGGAGCAACATGCCCATAGGACTATCTTGCCATAAGACAGATTCTGAATGTATTTTACCTTTTGAAGCTGTCTGCCTTCTGGGATCATATTGTGAACAGAACGTGAGTAAACTCTTTTATACTTTTATAAAGACTGTGTCGTGTCTTGTATTTTAAGAGGGAACAAAAGGGGAAATTACCCGAGTAATTATTATAGAGGTTCTAGCGAACCTGTGCAGTCGTTACTGTTGCGAACTTAAAAAGGGGAATGTTATAAACTCTGCTGATATTTTGGGAACTTTGATGCAAACTTAAAAAGGGGAATGTTATAAACTCTGCTGATATTTTGGGGACTTGTTAGCACAAGTTGGATATGGATATAATCTCACAATATATCCTCTCCTAGAATCATAGAGTTGGAAGAGACCACAAGGGCCATCGAGTCCAACCCCCTGCCAAGCAGGGTTTTGGAAAGTGTACCAGGGAATGAACCAGACAGCTCTGCATACAAAGCAGGCACTCTACCACTGAACTACGGCCTGTCTCCAAATATTAGTGCATGAAAGTTGCCATCATTTGTCTATCCAGCTCCGTTTCACTTACTGGTTGTTTTTTTTTAAAAAAAATCAATACTCTACAACATGCAAAGCAGCATAGAATTATAGAATTGTAGTTGGAAGGTTTCCCCCTTGGGTCATCTAGTTCATGGGTAGGCAAACTAAGGCCGGGGGCTGGATCCGGCCCAATCACCTTCTAAATCCAGCCCATGGATGGTCCGGGAATCAGTGTGTTTTTACATGAGTAAAATGTGTCCTTTTATTTAAAATGCATCTCTGGGTTATTTGTGGGGCACAGGAATTCGTTCATTGTTTTTCCCCCAAAATATAGTCCGGCCCCCCACAAGGTCTGAGGGACAGTGGACTGGCCCCCTGCTGAAAAAGTTTGCTGACCCCTGATCTAGTTCAACCCCCTGCAATACAAGAATCTCAACTAAAGCAGCCATCCCAGTCCCTCCAAGTATCATTATTTAGAGAAGGCGTTTCGGTTTCTGATTTGAACCCGGAATGTCCTGCTTTTCCTTAGGATGTCCCTATCTTCATCGGAGAAATGTTGGAGGCTACGGCATCCACAGACCCTTTGAACAGCAAGGTCTAGGATGGAGAGCTCACCCTGTCCCAGCCCACAGCCCTCCAGGTTCAGCCCTCTCCCCAACACTGGGACCCATCAGCTCTCAGACAGTTCAGGCAGGTGGCATGAGCCATGAGTTTCAGAGATGTTCTGCCGTTTCCAAATACTGTGTGACTGTGGCAGCACGGCACTGATTTATTGATCAGATGGAGAGCTGCTGCCCCCTGCTGATGGGTTTATAGGACTTCAACGTGACAACCTGGGTTGGTTCTGGTAACAGCATGGTTTTGCAGGGATGGGAGGAAAATGACTTGCTTGCCTGGATAGAGGAGACACAGAGGTTTGAGAGTGTCTGCAGAAATAAGACATTTCCTAAGAGATTTTTTGGGACTTCTCCAAACTTTGAGGCTCTGTAATCCTGCCAACCCTCTTGGGGTTGGTGACAGGAGAAGGAGTTTTGTCATTGGTGTATACAAGGAATGAGGAATTTCTGGTACTCCAATGATGGGGATCCATTTTCACCTTCCCCTGGTGATGGGAGAGTTGATCTGGGTGGCAGCAATTTGCTGCCACTGTTTTTATTTTCCCAGAATGTTGTGGGACATCAGAAAATAAACAAATAACTAAACTGGGAGCCTGAGGGCCACATTGCCTTTTAGGAAAATGCCGTGGGACCGCTTGGAGATTGAGGCCTGAGGTAAAAATGGTTGGAGCGAGAGATAAGCAGTTTACATTTTGTATACCGCAAGGCAGTTTCTACACATACTCACAGAGGTTCCCCACAAATGTGGTATAAACAAGGAAATAAAGAAAATGTAGTAAGTTTTTAATAACCGAAACAGATGGAACAGAGATGTGGAGGGAGAGGAGGGGATCATTCCAGTAAGAGGGAAAGAAAGGAAAGAAGGAGGGAAGAAGAAAAGAAACAGAGAGAGAGAGAGAGAGAGAGAGAGAGAGAGAGAGAGAGAGAGAGAGAAATCCTTCCACACTTGCAGCCAGACCTGGAATAGTGCAAAGCCAAGTAATCTGACTGAAAGGCCAGCAAAAATCCAGATTGGAAGGCGAAGTTTCTTACAAACTCTTGCAGTGGATCCAGACTTGAAACCTGACCAGGCAGCAGTAGGAAGAAAACACAAGTAAATGCTATGAAAAGCTTGCTGGGCCAGAAAGCTCCTGGAGCTGGACAGGAGTTCACCGCCCCAGGCTGGTGGGGGTGGGGCAGCAGCTACTGCGGCTTCAGAGCATAGAAGACCCCCCAGCGCTGGTCCCCATCCGCACAGCGCTGCAGCTTCTCCCTCCATCCAGAGGCCAAGGACTCAAACTCGCTCTCTGAGAATTCCTAGGCAGAGAAGAAAGAGAAGAGTCACTCACAATGAAATTTATTGTTTTGTTCTCTGTCTAGGGAGGGGACAGATCTGTCAATTGAGGTTTCTTCCAGTTTCTCGTTTTTCCAAGTATAAGTTCAGTAGTTTCCACCTGCACATCAGTTTGGGGACTTATTTTTAAAGTCCTCGTGAAAATCCATCAGCATTTCAGTACATATTTCTCCCAACATACACATTTTCTTAAGTATTTTTGCCTAATGCATGCATTTTTGCAAAGCGTCTTTCCCCATATATTTATATTTCCCCTCAAAATGCATTTTTTATGCTTCCTTTCACCAAGGTGTGCTTTTTTTATGCACACCTTACCTTCATTTTTGCATTTTTGTACATGTTGCTTGGTTAGAAACTGCTTTGCAAAATCCAGAGAAGTGCAAATTTCCAAGAATAGCTGTTTCAGTTCACATATTGTTCCAGTTAGTGCAAATTAGGTAGGTTCGTCTTTAAATTCAAACTGAATCATGTTGTCCCCACCCCACCCCCATCACCGTATGGTTTGTTTTTATTTACCGTATTTTTCGCTCTATAAGACGCACCAGACCATAAGACGCACCTAGTTTTTGGGGAAGGAAAATAAGGGAAAAAAAATCTGAATCCCAGAAGCCAGAACAGCAAGAGGGATCACTGCGCAGCGAAAGCAGCGATCCCTTTTGCTGTTCCTGACTTCTGGGATAGCTGCGCAGCCTGCATTCGCTCCATAAGACGCACACACATTTCCCCTTACTTTTTAGGAGAGAAAAAGTGAGTCTTGTAGAGCAAAAAATACGGTACACTGCTCAGAAATGCTATGATTATGCACAATATAAATGCTGTAAATAAACAGAGAACAAGAAGGAATTGTAAATGTCCTCATGGTGCAGTAGAAATATTTATACTGCCCGCTCTCCGCTCCCTTGGAAGTTTTGCCTAATGTTTGTCTGAAATCTGCTTGCCTGGAGCTCCCACCTGCCGCTTGGTGTTTTTTTTTTGGGGGGGGGGGAGGATTATTACAATTAATTACACCTATTTGTTGCTCATAAAAGGTCTTGAAGCAACTTACAACTGTAAAAAAAAGAGAGAGAGACAAGTTCTAAAGCTTAAAACATCATATTCTAAAAGGGCTTGTCCTGCATTTTGATAAAAAGGACAAATCCTGCCTCGCCTCCGCCAAAGATGAACACCACAGCATTATTTACTTTGAGTGGCCATAATGCCACATGATAAAAAGGACAGATTGTACCCCAGCCTAGGTCACTGGTTCTACTTCAGCCCTTTTCAACTGCTTGCCCAGTCCTCCGAAATGCCCTTGCTCTCTCCCAATATTTGTTTTCGTGGTGCTGTCATTGGTCAGGGCCAGCCCACCCATGAGACAGACTGAAGCAGCTGCCTCGCGCGGCGGAATCCCAAGGCGATTCTCTGCTCCTGCCACCAGAGAAGTGAGAAGCAGCAGAGGCAGCTTCCGGCGACATCTTACCACTGCTTCTGCTCGCTTTTCCCCTGTCACCGGAGAAGTGACTCTGGCTTCCAGGTTTCGGCAAGATCTCCCCGGAAGCTGGAAGCCAAAGCTGTGTGACCCTGGTAAGCGAGGCTTTGGCAGAGGGGTGACGAAACAGGACAGGCTGTTCCTGCCTGTGGTCCAAGTCTGTCAGTTTTCAACAGAGGTGTGTGTGTGTGTGTGTGTGTGTGTGTGTGTGTGTGTGTAGCCACACAGGGAGAGAGACAAGCTCAGCTCTAGGCTGCTTCATCTCCAATCTGCCGACCCACCTGGACAAATTGCTGCTGACTTCTTTCCAGCTCTTGCAGCTCTTGAGTCAAGGCTGACAGCATCCGCTCTGTATAGTCCAACGCCTGGACCTGCCTGAATCCAGCCTCCTGCAGCACCTGGAAGGTGTTGGCAATGAGGATGAGAGGTGAGGGACCTTTCTGAATTCAGCTCTGCCAGAATCAATGGCTCCCACCCGTACCCCACCTGGCCTTTCGGGAGCCTGTTTATACGATCACATTCCCTACAGCAGTGGTTTTCAACCAGTGTGCTGTGGCCCCCTAGGGCATAGCTGTCAACTTTTCCCTTTTTAAAAGGGAAATTCCCTTATTCTGAATAGGATTCCTCACAAGAAAAGGGAAAAGTTGACAGCTATGCCTTAGGGTGCCTTGAATGGTGCTCAGGGGTGCCTTGGGCAACACTGGCCTCTGTCCCTCCTTCTTTCCCTCCCTCCCTCTGATGCCCTCTGGGTTTGCACAGCTGTTTGTTTAAGCAGCCCTGGCTACAAGCTCCCCAGGCGAATGGTGCCTCTGGGGCTGTCCAAGGGATGCTGGTTGCCAGGAGCTGAGGTGGCCTCGGAGTAAGCAAGCAAGCAGGTGAGGGAGCCCAGCCAGCCAGCCCCCCAGCCCGTGCTGTTGGGAATGGACAGACAAGTCCCAGGCCCCTGTGGGGCAGTGTGAGGAGACACCTCTCTTTGGGGTGGGGGCGGGGAGCAGCTCAGAGACCAGGAGTGGCAGCAGCGGCTGGCTGGAGGACTCTCAAGGAGAGGGGAGAGGAAATGAGGCAGAGGGAACCCTAAACACAAGGGAGGGTGTTCGAAAAAGGGTGAGAGGCTGTGGGCTCTGCAGGCAAGAGGTGACATAACTGGGCTCCTGAGCCCCACAGGGGTGCCCCAGAAAGAATGCAGTGGGTCGAGGGAGCCTTGGACTCAAAAAGGTTGAAAACCCCTGCCCTAGATTGAAAGCAGCACATTAAGGATGATCATGAACGATTCTGGATTGAGAAAAGCTATGTTTTGGGGCTACAAATAGGGTACGCAGCACCCTAAATAAAACACCTGCTATGGCCTTCTTACTTGCCTGCCTTCTTTCACAAACACACACACACACACCCATACCTGGCCATATTCCCAGGGCGTGAGAAGGCTGTAGCCCCTCCGTCTGACGTACTCCGTGAAAGCTTTCGACCAGGGGCGAGGCCCACAGCAATAATCAGAGATGAGAAGCTGCCCGCCTGGCTTCAGCCACGACTAGAGAGGAGACAGAGAGATGGCTGGGTAAGATTTGAGGGCGGTGGGCGCTGGTGGGACAGGATCCAGAATGATGTTGTTGTTTAGTCATTTAGTCGTGTCTGACTCTTTGTGACCCCATGGACCAGAGCATGCCAGGCACTTCTGTCTTCCACTGCCTGCTGCAGTTTGATCAAAAGGATCCAGAATACCATCATTATAATTACAGTGGACACTCGGGTTGCAAACGTGATCCACGCGGGATGCACGTTCGCAACCCGCAGCATTCGCAACCTGTGTCTGCGCACACGCGGGTTGCGATTCGGCACTTCTGCGCATGTGCAGCTGCTGAAACTCGGAAGTAACCCGTTCTGGTACTTCTGGGTTTCGGCGGTCCGCAACCCGCAAAGACGCAACCTGAAGCGGCTGTAACCCGAGGTATGACTGCATACAATTATTAATTTGTTGTTGTTGTTGTTGTTGTTGTTGTTGTTGTTGTTGTTGTTGTTGTTGTTGTTGTTCACTCTTTATCCCTAGATCTCAGGGAGGTTCACAGCATGGTGTTATAGATTTGCAGGGAAGTGGGGACTCTTTAAACCCTAGAAGTTGCTAAATGGTAGGATTTTGATTGCTTGGAGTACTGAAGGGAAGACTGAAGGGAGGCCAGTGGAAAAATATAGACTAAGTTTTCTTTCCAAGCTAAGGTCTCACCTGGGAGAGAGGCATTAGCACAAAGGTGATGATGATGCATCTGAGGTGTGCCTGGAAAGCACAAGTCAGAGTGGTTTCCCCCTTGCCCTGTCCCTTGCCTGGGGAAAACCCACTCTTTAGTGCTAAATTGGAACAAACGTCGATCCGGGGAAAATATGGATTGCTGTTTGCTCCAACTGAACACTAAAGAGCAGTTCTTCCTGGGGGAAGCAGCTGGACAAGCGGAAGTGTGAATAAGCTCTCTGTTTTGTTTACACCAAAGGCTGCTTCCTGTTTGTGTGTGTTTCCTCACAGAACTCAGCAGGAAGGAAGATAGGGGCAAAACCAGAATGTGATTGGCTCTATCGCCACCTAATGTCAGCCTCCCTGCCTTCTGCCCTACCTGGGGTTGCCATATTTCAAAAAGCAAAATTCCTAACACCTGCAAAGTTGGTGGGATTTTTTTTTTTTTTAAGGAAGAACCAAAATTGTTGAGCTTTGGGAGCTGTTTCTGCTGCTTTTTCCATCGCGTTGCCATACATCCGGGTTTCCCCCCCTCACACCTGAAAACCAGGACAGGTCAGGGTTTCTCCTGACACATGGCAAGCCTGGCCCTACCAAACCCATTGGACACGAACCGCTTGTTAAGGGCATTGATGAAATAAAGTACTGCTGTTTCCCATGTACTCTGAGCGCTGCTTCATTTTAGGGCACTGGGGGAAAACACAGTTTTTGGATTCCGCCAGAGGGCTGCCCCCAAGGATGCGAGGCTGAATTGCTTGTATTTTTCTGCACGTTAAGAGGCAGGAGACTCACCAAGAACTTTGCAAAGAGAGCACTCTTGCCTGGCACATGCAGGACAGTGTCCCGGCTGTAGACGACATCAAAGGTGTTCTCTGGGAACGTCCTTCGCGTGGCATTGCCAATTTCAAACTGCACCTAGAAGCAGAGCCGGCACAAGAACGTTTCGGAGTGAAATCCAAACAGCAGCCTCTCCTACTAAGTAGCATTGCCGCTGATCCACCTAGGACAGGCATGTCTAAATTCAACCCTAAAAAAAGCTCAGCAACTCTGCTCAGCTCTCACTCATGTTCACTTCATCGAATCTGGCCCTCTTTGAAAAAAAGTTTGGACACCCCTGACCTAGGAAGTGTTTTCACCCAAGCTCCCATGAAATGAACAGGAGATCTGCCCTTTTAGATGGCTGACTTAGAGAGCTACACAACATACATTTTTAGCTCCCCTCCCCCCCGAATCCTGGGAATTGCTGTTTAGCCTTCACAGAGCTACAATTCCCAGCACCCTTAACAAACTACAGTTCACAGAATATTATTTTTGGGGGGAGGGGGATGGAGTGATGTACTTTTAAATGTATGGTGTGTACACAGCCTTCACTTGCTTAGCTGCTTCCAGATGGCCTGTTTATCCTGATATCTTTGCAGGGAGATTCAACAATATTGGCTATTGAATGAGCATTCATTTCTGTTCTGCTTTCGGGGAGGTTAAGTGATGGTTTCTTTGAAACTAGAATTATCCCACACTTCCCAGTGCTTTTTCCTGTAACTTTCCTTAATGCAAAAAGTCCAGTTTGGGGGAGGGGAAGCAGTTAGGGATGAAGGAATCTGTTAATTTCAGTTTGTCTCAGTTTCTCATTCTTCCAATTTTAAATTCAGTTCTCCGAATTTCCATAGCAATTTGTGATTTTTTAAAAACAATTTAAAGTCTTGATGAATTCCATATCAATTTATGGATATATATATATATATATATATATATATATATATGGAGGTTTTGGTGTCCTCGGGTGTCTTCCCGTGTAAAAGATGGGGTGTCTAGGCGACGTTTCGACGAGGTCTCACTCGTCATCTTCAGGCTGGTGCTTTCGGCTTCTTGTTACTGGAACAGAGCAGGATCTCAGTGTTTGAGTTCCTATAAATACTGTTGAGGAGGTGTGGTGTATAGCCTCCAATGTTCTGGGCAGAGAGGAAGTTCCCAGGCTAGTGTGCCTTTTCTTCTTTTGTTCCTTAATTACTTGAGGGATATCTTGAGTGATTTCTTGAGTGATATCCTGAGTACCACTTAGGTGGGTCATTAGGTGTGGATTAGTTGCTAAGGCCTTTGTGTCTTGACCTCTTGAACTTTGTGAAGAGTTTTTCTGAGAAGATGGCTGTACTGCACTTAGTTGTGCTCTGGCTTGGCTTCGTGTATAGGGGCGAGCTGTGGTTTTGTGGCCTGTGCCAGCCAGATCTGTGTAGGGATTGCAGGGGGGTGCAGCATCCGGAGGTGCCACCATGGTTTGGCTACTGGATGGTGTCTGTAATTTATCTGTGGAGAGGGTCTGGGTTTGGATCTGGTGTGGTTGATTGGTGATGGCGTTCTGTGTGCCTCTGGCTCTGGTGTCAGTTTTTGTGGGGAGGGCTAATTTCCAGATGTCTGGCAAGCGGGATGTGTCGTCACGCTTGTTCATGTTGTGAGGGTGTTTCTCTATCTCGATGGCTTCCATGATTATTCTCTTGTGGTGATGTTCCATGTTAAAGAGCAATTTGGAATCTGCAAAATTAATTTCGTGTCCTGTTTCTTTCATGTGTTGGAAAAGAGAGGAAGTTTTTTCTTCTTTTTTGACGGCATTCTTGTGTTCTGCAATACGTGCATTTATTCGTCTGTTTGTTTGTCCAATGTACGTGGCTGGGCAGACTTTGCAGGGTATTTCATAGACCCCTTGGTTTTCCAACTGGATTTTATCCTTGGGGTTTCTGAGGATATTGGCTATTTTTTGGTTGGTGCAAAAGGCTGTTTATACACGAAGCCAAGCCAGAGCACAACTAAGTGCAGTACAGCCATCTTCTCAGAAAAACTCTTCACAAAGTTCAAGAGGTCAAGACACAAAGGCCTTAGCAACTAATCCACACCTAATGACCCACCTAAGTGGTACTCAGGATATCACTCAAGAAATCACTCAAGATATCCCTCAAGTAATTAAGGAACAAAAGAAGAAAAGGCACACTAGCCTGGGAACTTCCTCTCTGCCCAGAACATTGGAGGCTATACACCACACCTCCTCAACAGTATTTATAGGAACTCAAACACTGAGATCCTGCTCTGTTCCAGTAACAAGAAGCCGAAAGCACCAGCCTGAAGATGACGAGTGAGACCTCGTCGAAACGTCGCCTAGACACCCCATCTTTTACACGGGAAGACACCCGAGGACACCAAAACCTGCATTCCTGTACCCGTGAAAATCTACGAAAGCATATATATATATATATATAGATGAATTACGTAGCAATTTGAGATTTTTTAAAAACATTTAAAAATCTTGATGAAAATTCATCAGTATTTTAGTGCAAATTTCTTCCTAATACACACATTTTTGCATTCAGTTTTGTACATATTTTTGCACGTAATTAATATAAAATATATTTGTTGCTTGAATGAATATGCACATTCTATGCACACTTGCATGCTTGTACACAGTTTTTGGTTGGAGAACTGCAACTCAAAACTCAGAGAAGTGAGCATTTGTGAAGGACAGCTGTATTCTTGTTTGAGTATCGATTCGAGAAGTGCAAGTTGGGTAGTTTCTCGTTTAAATGCAAACAAAAACGAATCTCTCCCCATCTCTTTGTTGCCCCCAAAGCACCAAATCAGCTTTAACTGCTTAACATGAATTTGCTGACATGAGATTGTGCCAGTTTGCTACAGTCTAGATGCCCCTTGAATTCCCTTTAATTAATTCGGAAGGGCTGTAGCTCAGTGATGGAACATCAGCAATGCGTGCAGAAGGTCCCAGGTTCAATCCTAGCATCTCCAGGTAGGGCTGGGAATGTCTACCCTACCTGAAACCCCAGAGAGCCCCCTATCAGTCAGGTGGACCTGAAACAGGTATAACTAGTACAATAGGGCAGCTTCCTTTGGTTCCCTCTCCCTTTCCCCTCATCATTACCAGGGATCCAGTCTCCTTTTGCGCTCGCTCCAAAGCCAACTCCACCATGTTGTGGGAAAGATCCATGCCCAGGACTTCCACGCCAAACTCCTTGGGAGGAAAGGAAAGAGTCAGGCCACCTCAAGGCTAGATGATAGCTCAAAGATGGGACCATAATCATAGGCTGTCCGTGAACTCATTTTCTTTTAGGTTTACTTAAAATGTTGTGGTCCGGAGGTTTAATGCTTTGAGTTTTATAATGTACATTCTGGGAATGAGAGATCGTTTAATCCTGTTTTGTATGGTTTCCTTCCTTCCTTCCTTCCTTCCTTCCTTCCTTTTTCCTTTCTGCTCTCCTCTTTTGCTATATCCTTGCTTTCATATTTTTATGCTGTCACTGCTGAAAATACCATTAAAAAATTCCCTCCCCGTAAAAAAAAATGGGGCCATCATGGAAGAAAACAGGAGCTTCCAGCACTCAGTGGCATAGCGTGAGTTGCCAGTGCCTGGGGCTGCCCAGAGGAGGTGGTGGGAGAGAGGGAAACAGATGGAGAATGCATGCGCATTCAGCCACCTAACAGTGTCCATGCCAGCCAGGAGATCACAGCCGCAGAGATAAGAAGAGTCGTTCCATTGTCTGGAGATGTCACTCCCTAGTTCTCACTGCGAGAAGTGAGGTTACAGGGAACCAGGCAGAAGGCCTTCTTGGTAGTGGCGCCCGCCCTGTGGAACGCCCTCCCATCAGATGTCAAGGAAATAAACAACTATCTGACTTTTAGAAGACATCTGAAGGCAGCCCTGTTTAGAGAAGTTTCTAATATTTTATTCTGTTTTAGTCCTCTGTTGGGAGCCACCCAAAGTGGCTGGGGAAACCCAGCCAGATGGGCTGGGTATAAATAATAAAATTATTATTATTATTATTATTATTATTATTATTATTATTATTTCGCATGGAGAAGCTGTTTTCAACGGAGCCCAGTGATGGAAGCGCTTAGCTGCACTGAGGCAGCACCAGGTGTTGAAATTTTGCGGCCCTAACAATTGTGTGTCCGGGGCAACCACCCCGTGCCCCCCTCCCACGCTACGTCACTGCCAGCACTAGAGTCTCAAGTCAGCCCTACTCATTGCAGTAATCTGATGTCTAGGTTAGATGACTGCAAGGTGTTAGACGTGGGGCTGCCTCTGAAGACGGTTCAGCTGGTGCAGAATTCAGTGGCCAGGTTGCTCACAGGGGCAAGGCGGTTTGAGCATATTACACCGATCTCGGCCCAACTGCACTAGCTACCAGTCAGTTTCCAGGCCCAAGTCAAAGTGCTGGTTTTGACCTATAAAACCTTAAATAGACTTCATGGAAGATACAACTATCAGTATCTACTAGCTGGGATGGCTGTGTTCTAGCCTCTGAATACCAGTTGCTGGAAATTGCAGGTGAAGAGAGTTGCAGCGGCACTTCTCCTGTTTGGGGGCTTCTTACAGACATCTGGGGGTCACCGTGAGAACAGGATGCTGGACTAAATGGACTTTGGGCCTGATCCAGCAGACAGGCTTTTCTGATGCTCACAGTCAACCCATGTTTTCTGGGATAAGGGACATGGATGGCATGCATGTCAAAAAAGGCCATACTTGAGATAGAAGATGGAATGGTGGCTGATGATGCAATACTGCGATGTCACAAGTTGCACTCTTGCATCATTCCTTCTTGTCTGCTGCTCTGTAAACCTGGGATGGGGAATCTGTGACCCTCCAGAAGCTGTGGGGAAGCTAACGTCCATCAGCTCCAGCCAGCCCCTTCCCCCCTGTGTTGGATTTTAGTTGTGTATGTCTTTGGGAGTAGAGACCCGTTCTCTTGTACTCTGTGGAAGCACCATGCGACGCTGCCAGAGCCAACCATCGTCACCATTCTTAAAGGTAAAGGGACCCCTGACCATTAGGTCCAGTCGTGACTGACTCTGGGATTGCGGCACTCATCTTGCTTTATTGGCCGAGGGAGCCGGCGTACAGCTTCCGGGTCATGTGGCCAGCATGACTAAGCCGCTTCTGGTGAACCAGAGCAGTGCACGGAAACGCCATTTACCTTCCCGCTGGAGCGGTACCTATTTATCTACTTGCACTTTGAGGTGCTTTCAAACTGCTAGGTTCGCAGCAGCAGGGACTGAGCAACGGGAGCTCACCCCGTCGTGGGGATTCGAACCGCTGACCTTCTGATCAGCAAGTCCTAGGCCCTGTGGTTTAACCCACAACGCCACCCGCATCCTGTCACCATTCTTATTCAAAGGTTTATTTGCGCTTGTACCTTAGCCATGTAGAAGTCACTCCCGCCGAGTCCGCAGCCAACATCCAGCACTCGTTGGCCCTGTTTCAAATCCAGCATACGTACCAGCTCCTGTAGAGAGATGGGGAAGGGGTAGGCGGGTCTCTGGCAGGAGGGCAAGGGCAGTAGCTGAGTGGGAAAGCACTGGCCTTGTGTGCAGCAGGAGCTCCCAGGTTCAATCCCTAGTAGAGGTGGGAGAGACCCCTGCCTCAAACCCTGGGGAGCCACTGCCAGCCAGTGTAGACAGTGCTGAGCTGCATTGACCAATGGTCTGACTCAGTAATAGACAGTTTCCTATATAAGCCAGTCCTTTATTCAAGACCATGTGGACTAGAAACTTACCTTTATTTTGAAGGGAATGTTGAGCATATTTCGAAGGGAATGTTATGATAATTTCCTAATATAGCTCAGTTGGTTAGAGCATGCTGCTGATAAGGCCAAGGTTGCAGGTTCGATCCCCGTATGGGACAGCTGCATACTCCTGCATTGCAGGGGGTTGGACTAGATGATCTTTAGGATACCTTCCAACTCTACAATTCTGTGATTTCTATGAATATAATTTCTCCCCAGCATCTGATGCCCTTGGCAAGTATCTCTGCAGACTTCCCCAACCTGGTGCCCTCAGGATGTTGCTAAGAGTCCAGCTCCCACCAGGCCCAGCCCACATGACCAGTGGTGAAGGATGATGGGAGTTGTAGTGCAAAACGTCCAGAAGGCACCAGGTTGAGGGAACCTGTTCTCCTATGTTAATAATTTCTGGCATCTTTAGCCTGTTTCCCCAAAGCCTGAGGCCTTGGACCTGCCTGCCACTTCCTTCCCCAGCTCCAGATACCTTGGTGGTCGTGAGGCCTCCGGTGCTGACGAACCCAGGCCCAAAGACCCACTCGTAGCGACGGATGTTGCGGGTGGCATACTGCTCGCTGTCTAGAAACTTCTGGAAGGTCTCGTATCCACAGGTGGCCTCGGGGTTTCGGGGGACTTTCTGGAGAAGCCAGCACACCTGGTTGCGGTTTTGCTTCCTCTGTGAAAAGGAGCGTAAGCCAGAAACGGGCATCCTCATCATCTCATTTTTGCTTTTTGAATTTTAAAACAAGTTTCTAGTCCCCAAGATCCTGGCAAACTGTGAGAGCCCCTGACCAAGCTGCCAGGGTAGAGCCCGGGGCCTAAGAAGTAAAGCGCTGGGAAGGATTAAATTCTGAGCAGCGGATGGAAAATTAAAAATAATAGTAACGAAAGTACTGTGGAATAAATAATAAGCATAAGGAAGAATAGAAGGGTGGGAACAACAACACCGTGAAAGAAGGGTGGGAGGTCAACTTATAAATTATGTATCTGATGATAATTTATATTTTAAAAAATGAAACTAAATAAAAATTAAGTGGCAAAAAGCCACACCCTTCGATTTGGGGGCCCTGCCCTATCGTTGGGCAAGCAGGGTATTGCCCCCCAAACCATAGCCTGCCCTCAGCCAGCCCCTACCTGTTTGCCTCCTTACTTCCATCCTGTCCAGGGACTGTCACTGCCTGTCAACTTCCTTCTCCTGAGTCTCAATGCTGCTGCTCTTGTAGAACTCAACAGGGCGGAGGCAGAACTAAAACCAACTGGCGTTGGTGCTGCCTCCACCAGCTATGGGCGTCCTCTGCTTCCCATCCCACCAGTTCCAACGGGCACCAGATGCCATCGCTGCCCAATGACATCCTATTCAGGGGTGGCTGTGGTTGCGTGCAAGGCCCTCTGCACATGCTCCTGTGCTCCTCCGCATGTGGTGCAGCTTCAGAGCAGAAGGGCAGGAAGGGAAGAGGCGGTTACCTTGATGTAAGTTTGCACCGATCGGGACATGACTATCTCAAATCCGTAGAGCTCGTCCCCGCACGTCTGATGGGCTGAAGTGAAGAGGTGATTGTATTCTGCAGGTGTTCGATAAAGAGTGGGGTTGAAGGCCCTTGGCTGGTCTCCTGTGGGGGAAAAGATGCTAATAGGATTGGGAGCTTGATTCTAGGCAATCAACCAGGGCCGGATTTAGGTTTGATGAGGCCCTAAGCTACTAAAGGTAATGGGGCCCTTTAATATGTCCAGCTGTCCTTTGTCAACAACAAATTGTTGCTGTTTTTTGTGTTGAATATATGTTATATGGTAATTTATAGGACCTAATAGGTATCTAAGGGATGCGGGTGGCGCTGTGGGTTAAACCACAGAGCCTAGGACTTGCTGATCAGAAAGTCAGCGGTTCGAATCCCCGCGATGGGGTGAGCTCCCGTTGCTTGGTCCCTGCTCCTGCCAACCTAGCAGTTCGAAACCACGTCAAAGTGCAAGTAGATAAATAGGTACCGCTCTGGCGGGAAGGTAAACGGCGTTTCCATGTGTTGCTCTGGTTCGCTGGTTCTGTTTGGGGAGAGGCCCTTGCTCCGTGATGGGGTGATGCACATAGAGACCTATAAGCTCAGCTAACTAGCCAGGCTAGAGGCCTTGTGCCTTTTTTTGTGCTAGGAGCAGCTTTAGTCCCAAGGTTGTAAACAACATCCCTAAGTGTCTACATTTGACAAAACAGAGTCCTTTGTTTCCTTGCCTAATGAATAGGTAATGAAGGAAAGACCATACATGGTATAATTAGTTGTGTTGTGTTGTAACTTTAGATTGGAGGAAGTTTATACATATGTATTGCTTAATAGATAACAGCTACCTATGTTAAGCAAGCCCCACCCATTTTGGCTTGCTCAGCTTTTGGAGAGAGCCTGTTTATGACCTCCAGGTTTGTTAAATGCATTCCTCCTTGATTCCTGTTTATTTAGCCTTAAACTTGTATGCATGCTCAAGTACAGTGGTACCTCGGGTTAAGTACTTAATTCGTTCCGGAGATCCGTACTTAACCTGAAACTGTTCTTAACCTGAAGCACCACTTTAGCTAATGGGGCCTCCTGCTGCTGCCGTGCCGCCAGAGCACGGCTTCTGTTCTCATCCTGAAGCAAATTTCTTAACCTGAAGCACTATTTCTGGGTTAACAGATTCTGTAACCTGAAGTGTATGTAACCTGAAGCGTATGTAACCCGAGGTACCACTGTAGTTCTTTGTAGTTTTAACGGAAATCTGATTGGTTCTTACAAACACTGTGTAAGAGTTCTTTTGTTAATAAAAACGGCCTGGACAAGGGAGTGGCTATTCACACTTCCTCCCAGAGTCTTGCTGGCCAAGCCTCGTGTCTATTTTATTAATCAGGGTCTAGTCCTTTCCTTTGCCTTCAGAACGCAACAGGAGAGTGATCCCACTGAGCCATAGCTGTCAAGTGTCCCTTATTTGAAGGGACAGTCCCTTATTCCAGCACCATGTCCCACTGCTGTCCCTTATTGATAGATGTCCCTTAAATGATGTCCCTTAAATTTCAAAGGAAGCAGCTCCTCTCCCTCCCTCCCTGCCGGCCAGGGAGGAGGGAGGCTCCAACTGTGTTGCTTGGCTGTGTTGCTCACCCAATAAGAAGTCTAAGAATGACTGGGGGGTGGAGCTTGCATGCCTTGTGTGTGGCTAGTTAATGCAAGCTGAGGGGTTTTTTGAATGCTGGACGCCATTTTGTTGCACGTGCTGTTGCAAACTTTGCAGTGCAAAGCCAGGCCAGGGAGCCATGTTAAGTTGAGGCTGCATAGGCCTTGTGGTGCATGTGATTCAGATTCTATTCAGTTGAACCTCTGGTTACAAAGTTGGTTGGACAGTGTTCTCGAAGCTACCCAGCATGAGTTTGACCAGACTGCAGGAGGACAGGAAGACTGCAGTGCCTGGAACAGGTGAGGCTGCAGGTCCCTTATTTTGGCGGCTGGTCCCTTATTTCCAAGGCTGCTGGTCCCTTATTTTCAAATCTGTATGTTGACAGCTATGCACTGAGCCATTATTGCTAGCAATAAACACCCTTTGTTTTCTCACCGCCGCATGGAGATTTCCCTCAGCCTCAAAGGTTAATTTTGCTACAGGAGCATTTCTTAACTGCACCGCCCACTGAATGTCAACTCCACTTATGGACCTTCCAGGGTCTCTTGGGAACTGGTCTCCTTTGCTCTGCCCCCTCACCTATTGGAACTACTGACCAGACTGGTAGAAGCAGGATTCCCGGAAGAAAAGTCGCCCTCCTGGACGCAGCCAGAGAAGCATCTTCTGGGCCACGTCACTCACTTCGGTATCTGACAGGTACATGAAAAGCCAGTTGGAGAATATGAGGTCGAAGCTACGGGGGGAGGAGAAGAGAGAAAGGCTAAAGCTTTCTGGGAGGTGATATATAATGAATTGAAAAGGATGTTTAAAACAACATTTGTATAAAAACAACAACCCAGAAGCTTTTCTTAGGGACAGAACTACCTAAACTGTGTAGAAACTTATTCATGTATAGTAGCAAGAATATTACTCACCTCAAAACAGAAAGAAGCAGAAGTCCCAGCAAAGGAAGAATGGATACAAAAAACTTATGGAATATGCAGAAATGGAAAAAATTACCGGAACAATAAGAAATCAAGATAACAAACTTTTTTTTATAAAAGAATGGAAATGGTTTGTTGGATAGTTCCAGATTGTAAATTGTAAACAGATTGTAAACAGATAAGAACATTGTCAGGGTTATTGTAATAACCCGCAGTTTCGTAAGAGTATATATTGAAAGTGGATGATTAAATGAGCAAATTAAGTTAATTTGGATATGCAGAAGATATTAAAAATAAATTTAAGGGACCGCAGGAAGAGGGGGAAGGAAGTCAAGTTTTGAAATGCTAAAATGATTTTAAAATTAGTGAAATGTCTAAACCTGAAAAGCATAAATAAAATTTAAAGAAGAAGAAGAAGAGAGAAATCACTGTGAATCCTGCAAGGCCTGCTCCTTGCTTGCCTGGTCCATTTCCACCAGGCCTGGGAGGCCCTGACCGACTCCAGCTATAAAGGCTGCGTTGATGGGAGCTTGTATGAAGGAGAACCAGAGAGGTTCCATTTTGCCTCA
Organism: Podarcis muralis; assembly: GCF_964188315.1. NCBI lineage: Eukaryota > Metazoa > Chordata > Lepidosauria > Squamata > Lacertidae > Podarcis > Podarcis muralis. The sequence goes on along the minus strand of NC_135670.1, from coordinate 14,018,215 downwards.
GATAATAGGCATTAGCTCGGATCAAGACAAACAGAACATTGGCCTTCTCGGCGGTTAGCCTCCTCTGTAACTTTTCCACCTCAAAAGAACACCATACCCTCCGAGATTCCGGGGACAAAAACTGGGACGCTTCTTTTTTCTTCTTGGGTCCTGAGCTCTCGCGCATGCGCAAGGGCGCAAGACCAAAAGACGCTCGCTTTTTGTTCCCGCAAGACCAAAAAACAAGCGGCTTTCATTCTGGTGCTCTGGCGCAAGCCAGCTGACACGCACTAGAGCGCCAGACCCAAAAAATAGGACATTCCGGGATCCAATCAGAAGCCGGGATTGGCTTCTGTGATTCCGGGATATCCTGCTTAAATCGGGACTATTGAGCGGCATGTAACACTACGATGTATAGTCAGCAGAAAGCTGGCCCAAAGTTGATAAGCATCCTGGCACCCCATCACATACAAATTTAGCTCTTGCCCTCCCACTTCCCTCAAAAATGTACTGACCAGCAAACTAAGCGAAAGCTGCCAGATGTCCCATCACCCCCTAACCTGTGTACCAAGCCAGTGTAATGCTAGTTTTGCAAGATGAGATAAGACAAAAATAAGTAGTTTTAGGTTGCCATGGGGATCGCTTGCACTAAATGACAATAGAAGCGTAGCAAGTATTAACATATGGAGTTAACTGTATAAATTGTGCGAAAAGATGAGCAGGATTTGGAACTTGGTGCCTTTTTTCTCCAGTCTGAAGAAATCTTTTCTTTTACCCCCACTCTGGTGTGATTATTGACTTGTCACTCCAGCATTGGACCATTGCGTCTGAAGCTGAGGATGTCTAGAGACCTTCAGGGTGGGGGTCCTTCACCCCATGGGCCTGATTAGACCCACCAGCTCTTTCCATTTGGCTCACAAGGCCCCCCAAAAGAGAGAGAAAAAGTATAATAAATTGCCACTGAAATCAACAATAAAATCTGTTTCTACCTCTGGCTTGGCAACTGCAGGCTGGTAACATCGGCCTGTAGGAAATCCACGTTTGGCTGGTGTCCGTTCTCTTGTCGGTTGTGCGCCAGGAAGCTCTCCATGAAATCCACAGCTGTGACATGGTGCGCCAGCTTCGCAAGAGCTGCTGTGAACCGGCTGACAGAAAAGCAGGGAGAGGGAGGTCTTAGGCCTCAAACCCAACAAGCACATTTCTCCTCTACCCTTCCCCTCGTCCCTGAAATGGGTAATAATAATAATAATAATAATAATAATAATAATAATAATTTAGTTATATTCCACCCTTCCCAGCCGAAGCCGGGCTCAGAGGGCCTGTTTTTGCCTCATTTGAGACTGTTTTGAGAGCTAGTGTGATGTAGTGGTTAAGAGCGGTGAACTCGTAATCTGGTGAACCGGGTTCGCGTCCCCGCTCCACATGCAGCTGCTGGGTGACCTTGGGCTAGTCACACTTCTCTGAAGTCTCTCAGCCTCACTCACCTCACAGAGTGTTTGTTGTGGGGGAGGAAGGGAAAGGAGATCGTTAGCCGCTTTGAGACTCCTTCGGGTAGTGATAAAGTGGGATATCAAATCCAAACTCTTCTTCTTCATTGCATTGGCAGCGCATTTTCCATGGCATCTGGGGTTCCCCCAGGGGTGAGTGCAAGGAAAGGGGCTCTAGGATGTGCAAAGTTCCTGGATTTGACATAGCAGTTTCCAGCTGCTTCCAAGAGGTGGAGAACTTCAGGCCCAGGGGCCAGATGTGGCCCTACAGAGCTCTCTGTCTGCTGGGATTCTCCCCAAGGGCCCTGCCCACCACAGGGATGTGGCCCTTGGAATGTTGCTTAGAAGGGAATGTGGCCCTCAAGCTAGAAGAAGCTTCCCCATCTTTGCATTAGAGTGAAGCAACTGCCACAGATGTTATTTAACAATGACTTAACAATGTGTGGTCTGTTCAATGCAAGAGGAGCGCTGTATGCAAGTAGACTTAATAGGATAAAAGGCTCTAACAGCCTGTATTCCTAACACTATTCTACTGCTTGCTTTTGTGAATTTAAACTCTGCTACCAGGGCCCCTCTCCTGCTGGAGAATGAATTTAGCCGCACGTTTTGAATCCAGGCACCCAGCCGGTTCTTTCATTATTTACCCTACACATGTGGATCACAGGGCTTCTATTTTCCTCCCACAAGATGGGTGTGTTCTGCGGCCTGCCCTGTGCCCCCTAATCTGTTTGCCACCCTTGGGTGTGTGGGAGGGCAATGTCCCCTCACTTGTACAATGGTACCTCGGGTTACATACGCTTCAGGTTACAGACTCCGCTAACCCAGAAATAGTACCTCGGGTTAAGAACTTTGCTTCAGGATGAGAACAGAAATCGTGCTCCGGCGGCGTGGCAGCAGCGGGAGGCCCCATTAGCTAAAGTAGTGCTTCAGGTTAAGAACAGTTTCAGGTTAAGAATGGACCTCTGGAACCAATTAATTACTTAACCCGAGGTACCACTGTACTTCAATAAGATTCTCTGGTTGGTTTCAGTGTAAATATGTAAATTGGGGGTGGACGATCCTTCTCCTGAAGCCACAAATGATCCTAGGCCAGCTCTGAATGCCTCTGAACATGTACAAAATGCTTTCCCCCCTCTTCCTAGTGAACAGCATAGCCAACAAGCACTGGGGGCAAAACCTTCAGGCAGGCAATCTGCTGTCAGTTGCTTGGTTTTTTGGGGGGTGGGGTGAAATCAAGGTCTTGCCAAGACAGTTGGCCGCCTGAAGCAAAGGACTCTCCCTATCTGCTGGCTGAGGCAGCTGCCTCCCTCTGCCCAATGGTAGAGCTGGTTCTGCTGGAAATGAAACAACAGGATTTGCATAGCTGAGGGGGGGAGGGAGACTGCAGGACTCCTGGGTTCCCCTCTGGCCCTGGAAGGACAGTAGAAATCCTTGGGGCTTTATTGCATTATTACAGCTTTATCTGTGGAAAGGAAAATGAGGCATTGTGTGTGAAAGGGGGAGAGCGAGATGGCTTGACCAGACTTTGGCCTGGGAGAAGTAGGGTCATCACCTGCTCCCTGCACTAAGACTCACCCTATGCCTGCTCCCAGTTCCAACACGTCCTGTCCTTTCAGGCAAGGCAAGAGGGCAATGATCTCTGGGGTGTCTTCCTGTGTGAGTTGCTGGGCCCCCGAATCCAGCATCATCTCCTGCACTGAGGAGTTTTGCGAATGTTCTTCCCAGAACTTCCGCATCCTCAGACGAGGCGAAGTTTCTGCTGCTGTGGGAGCAGGTAAGAAAGCAGTGGCTCATTTATTTTCCCCAATTTTATCTCCTCCCTTTTCTGCCCCCCCCCCCAGTTCATTCTCCCAACAACCCTGAGAGGAGGAGAGCAGGAGAGGAAGAGAATCATCCAGTGAGCTTCATGGCGGAGTAAGGATTTGTACCTGGATCTCCTAAAGAAGATATTCTCTTGACTTAACAGAAAGAGAAAAATGGCAAGAATATATTATATTATCACAGAATCGTAGAATTGTAGAGTTGGAAGGGACGCCAAGGAATCTCAGCTAAGGTATCTGTGACGGATGGCCATTATATTATATATTTCATAAAATGTATACACTGCTTGCAAAAACAACAACTAAGAAAAGCCTTACAAAAGGTTATTAAATCCCTCCTTTCTTCCAAGCACCTCAAGGGGGGCATATAAATGGTTTAGCCCCTCCCCATTATATCCAGTGCTTTTTTCCTAAAAAAAATGTTTAGGGGTACTCTCATTTTGACTCAAGAAAATCACCATTTTATAGTTCAAATTGGGGGAAATAAATACAGTAAATGGACAAAAGGCCACCATTGGGGGTAGCAACGGAACTGACGATTCACTGTGCTAGAGAAGAAACTAAAAATTTAAATTTTTTTAGTTTCTTCTCCCATTAGACTCCCAAAATGTTTAGGGGTATGCATACCCCTCTCACCCCCCCCAGAAAAAAAGCACTGATTATATCCCACATAAAAACCCTCCCCAACATGAGTGCCAATGAGGGTTCTCCCAGGTTTGGTAAACAGCATGGGAGCTAGGGAGTTCTGCCACTGCTCCAAGAACATAGCCAGGATTTATGTTGGGGTGGGGGTGGCTGGACACGTCCACCTGTCCTGTTCCAGAACCGAGCGACCTGCAACGCGATTGGTCAGTTCGCCAGTTGCCTCGCCAGAATGCGCCGCAACATCTTCCATGTGACCTCAGCAAGCATTTCAGTTTCAAACAGTCTGATCGTTCATAGTTTTAGTTACGTGTTTTCATTTATTTACTTGATTTTATTTTTGGGGGTGGGGGAGCAATGGCAAGCTTATGAGTTAGCAAGGGAGAAAGCGGGGGGGGGGGGTGTGCGCAACATTTGAGGAGGCAGGAGACCTTTGGGTGGTAGATGGTGGTGATGCTGCAGGAGAAAGTTCACAGGAAAGGATGCACCAGCGATGTGCCTGCGTGTGGTGCAATGGCTAAGAACCCAAGGCAAGAACAAGGAGTCGGTGCTGGATTTGGGAAGAAGACAAAAAACCAGTGCTGAGATTGAAAGAGGAGCGTCCCTTTGATGCCAGAGGCCAGAGGACTTTGGCAGCAGACGGCTGGACAGAGGAGAGAGGATCGAGGTGAGAGGTTGAAACAGCAAAGATGAGAAAATAGTTCAAACAAGAGACAACCAAGGGTCTGCCGAGGGGACTTAGAGAACCCTCCTGAGACCTCAGTTTCTTTCTATTTGGGGTGTGGGTGACAGTGCGTCCTGTTGCCATATTCCAGGCTTCTCTCTTCCTTCTGTGCCTTTGGGAAGCCAAGAAAGAAACCCCACTAATTTCCACCCACCCTACAAATAGTATTTGCTCCTGGACTCTTATTTCCGTCGCCTGGCTTAGGAACTGTTCCCTTCCCATCATTGTCGTTTATCCCACCCCCCCCACCCCCGACTCCCAAAATCTGCCCACCCACAGCAGCCCCACTCACGTCCTGCCATGGGGTCAGCTTGCTCCTTCTGAATGTTCCCTGGGCCCAGCGTTCTGATTAATCATTAATTGACAATTGCCCTGATAATGGGGCGGGCAGGCAATCGGCATGATCACCAGTTCAATCCACCTGACCCTGCCTATCATCCAGAAAAAAAATGGGAAAGAATCCCTGTGGAATTTCCCCCACTCCAAATTAATTGCCGCATTTAACCTGCCTTAGAAAGAGCAGTTGGAGAACCAGGCCATGAGCGCATCTAGCTTAGTGCTGCCAACACTGACCTGCAGCAGCTCCCCTGGATTTCAGGCAGGCCTGTTTGAAGATGCTGAACCTGAGACGTTTTACGCCCCACAGGAAGATGCTCTACCACTGACCTTAAGGTCCACAAATAACAACACTTTGGTGGTCCTGAGCCTCAAGGAGGTTAGATTGGTTTCAACTAGGGCCAGGGCCTTTTCAGCACTGGCCCCGACGTGGTGAAATGCTCTGTCACAAGAGACTAGGGCCCTGCGGGACTTGACATCTTTCCACAGGGCCTGCAAGACAGAGCTGTTCCGCCTGGCCTTTGGTTTGGACTCGGTCTGACCCTTATGTTTCCCTCCCCTTGTGGTCTTGATTTATCAGCTATTTTAAAATGAGGCTGCATTTTAAATTGCATTTTAAACTGTATTTTAAACTGGGTTTTTTTCTCCCTCTCTTTTCCCCCTATTATGTTTTTACTGAGATTTTATTTTATTGGTGTTAGCCGCCCTGAGCCCGGCTCTGGCCAGGGAGGGCGGGATATAAATAAAAAATTATTATTATTATTTATTATTATTAGCTTTGAGAAATTCCTCCATTGCAGGGGGTTGAACTAGATGATCCTTGTGGTCCCTTCCAATTCTTCTATATTTCTGGGAGGGATACACCAGAGACCAGATTCAAATTCCCACTGGGTTAGGTAGGATTAGCTGTACTGTACTCTCTCTGTCTCCTAGCCTAGTGAACCTACCTCATGGGATTGTTGTGAGGACAAAGGGCGTAAAGGCAATGTCTTGGATCCTAGTTGGGCTTCTGCTTGCAGAAGGTGATCACCCCCAACTCCCCCTGCAGCCTCTGGAGTTTGTACTCCCCAGAAATCCCTGCTGGATTGGGGAACTCTTTCCACCAAAGGCGGCATGGGAGGCAGATCAAGTGGCTGCAGCAGAAATTGGCAAAAATCACTTCCCTCGGTCTTTTGCTAGCAGGATCCCCGCACTGTGTCTCAGCACCACCAATGGATTAAAAGAGCACCTACTTAGGATCCAAGATTACATTCCTTCGCCACCCTGGGCGCTTCTCCTAAGAATTTTTCCTTTTGTGTTGTGCCTTTTAGATTGTAAGCTTGTGGGCAGGGGCTGTCTTGTTTTAGCTGAATGTTATGTAAGCTGTTTTGGAAGCAGAGGGGGGAAACAAATGCTATTAATGATAATGCACATACACTGCTCTGAGCGAGGTGCGAAGGCAAGGGGGAGTTTAAAATGCAATTAAGGCAAACATCCAGGGGCGGAGAGAAATGTACCCAGGAGATGCTCCTTACTCAAACTTGCTTGCCAAATAAATAAAAATCAACAGCATGCCAAGAAAGGAAGGCTAGATTTCGACAAGCTAATGCTAAGCTTGTCTTAGAACTGAGAAGATAACAAGTTATAGGCAGAGAAATGCACCAGGAATTTGAACAACCGAAGGAAAAAAGAATATGCATTGTGGGGGAATCAGGATGCAAAGACAGTGATAAGTTAACGATAAGATAAGGGGTGTTTTGCAAGGAGAGATGCTCTCCTTTGAGGAGTGAGCATCAATATGAGGCAGCTACTACAGATGGGCTCCTTCTTAGAAGGCTTGGTCTAAAAACAAGTCACCCCCACACTGTAGGGCAGGGATGGGGAAACTCAGGCCCAGAGGCCCAGTGTGGCCCTCCAGAAGTCTCCATCTGGCCCCTCGTAACTCTCTCCACACGCGACGCTGGCACTGCACTCTAATAATGCCCCTTGCTTGCCTGGAAGGAGGCTAGAGAAGGGGGTGGGGGTGGGTGTAGAAACTAGCCTACCATACCAAGGTAAAAATTGCATTCATTTCTTGCCGCTGGCCCCACACATCCCTGGTATGTGGCCTAGCAGGGAATGCAGCCCTCAGGCTGAGAAAGAACCTATGAGGAACATGCTGGCTACTACTACAGCGGCCCATCTAGTCCAGCTTCCTGTTTGCGCAGTGGCCGCTCAGATGCGCTGATGGGAAACTTGCAAGCAGAACCCAAGCACAAGAGTGCTCTCCCCGCTATGGTTTCCAGCAACTGGCATTCAGAAGCATTACTGCATACCCTCCAACATTTTCCCAATGATAAATGGGACATCTTATTTCATGATGATAATAATAATAATAATAATAATAATAATAATAATAATAATAATAGTTATTATTTATTATTTGTATCCTGCCCATCTGACTGGGTTGCCCCAGGCACTCTGGGCAGCTTCCAACATAGATAAAAACATAATGAAACAGTAAACATTTTTTAAGAAAAAAAATTTCTATGTAGGGCTGCTTTCAGATGTCTTCTAAGGGTTGTATAGTTACTTATCTCCTTGGCTCAGGGGTTGCATAACTCCACACCCTCCAACTTTTCTCCAATGAAAATAGGGACGTCTTTAGGAAAAGTGGGACATTCCAGGATCAAATCAGAAACCTGTAAATCCAGGACTGTTACTAGAAAATAGGGACAGCTAGAGGGTCTGTTTCTGCCTCTGACCATGGAAGCAGAGCTAGCCATTGATAGTCTTGTCTTATCCCTGTTACATGGGATCTGTTCCTTTTTATTGTACAAGATCTGCATTAATGTTAAAACCCATGTAGGGAGCTTAAGCCCGCAACCCAATACCTACTTACTTAGACTCATGGAATTGTAGAGTTGGAAGGGGCCAGGAGGGCCCTCTAGTCCAATCCCCTGCAATGCAGGAATCTTTTGCCCAACGCGGGACTCGAACCCGCGACCCTGAGGTTAAGCGTCTGGTGCTCTATCCCCAGCAACTGAGCTATCCCCACGATGCAAAATATGTGTCAGAATAAAGGCTCATTGAACTGAGCAAGATTTACTTCCCGGTAGGCAATGTGGTGAAAATCACTTTTAATAGTTAAATAAGAATATAAAGGATATCTTTATAGTCCCCCCCCTCCCTGCCAACATTTTATTTTACAGGGTCTTTGTCTGTCTATACTGGTGTTATTTATATGCATTTGACCAATAAACAAAGTATTTCTGTGTTAAGAAATTGTAGTTTATATTTATTAACAGCAAAACATGACTCAGCAATGGTGTAACACTCTTCCCCCTCTAGGAGAGAAGACATCAAACAGCAACAAGTTTAGTTTACAAAAAACTAAAGGTGCAAGGGAAAAAAACACAAGAAAAGTTCCAGTAGCTTATTGGATGCAATTATATTTTGGGTGGGGAGCCTGTAGCCTTCCAGATGTCGTGAAACTACAAATCCCATCCACCCTGCTGGCAAATGGAAAGCCAGAGCACCAACCCTCCCCGTCCTTCCATTACATTTTCTTCTCTCTCTCTCTCTCTCTCTCTCTCTCTCTCTCTCTCTCCTACCTCTCCTAAGCACTGAAGGCTAGAGTGTCGCTCCCTGGCTCCAGATTCCCATTCAAAATCTAGGATAGGACCCATTCACCCACTTGCTCTAATAATGTTGACATCCTTGCCTTCTTTGGGAACACCTCCTGGCCCCGTTTGCGTCATCAAAGTTCCCCCAAAAGCCCAGCTCCAGGAATCGGCGCTCAAGAAGGCTCGGAAGACGGAAGAAGGCAGCCTTTTACTCCGTTGCCGAACCTGCCCCTTTCTTGTTCCTGGAAAAAGTGACCCGGGCAAGATAACCCTGACTGGTCCTCTTCCGTAACATGCAGTGGCTGCTGTGAAGAAGGACCAGGGGTTAAAGGGCGCCCAGCTTGACCCATAAGCTCCTCCTTCTTGCTCTGGGGTATGCTGTAAGTTTCCAACCTCGCCGGAGCCTGTGAGGAATCTTGAGGGAAAGGGTTGCGGTTGGGTAACTGGCTTCTCCCACCGGGGACAGGAGGGTGGGGCAGGTTCTTTTTCTTCTTTTTCCCAACGGGAATGGGGGGCGGTGGGACTGCCGGGGGGGACAGGGGGCTGACAGCCTCTGTGGACACTTGGACCTTGACGTTGTTCTTGAAGCGCTGGCGCCGGGTGCCCACATCCTTGTGCAGAGTTCCGTCAGCTGGCGGGGGGGTTGGAATATCATGGGATCTGGCAGGTTTTCCACAAACCAGCTTTGCACAGCTCCCCACCTGGGTGTCGCTCGTGGGGCCCTTGTCCGGGCCGGAAAGAGGCACCGGCGGAATAGGCCTGCTGAAATCCTTAGTGTTCAGGGATGAGCTCCAAAATTCTGGAGGCAGGGAATGAGGATGAAAAGAGAGAGAACAAACCGTGTTAAAAGAGCGTTTGCTGGGTGCTCAAAGCTCTAGCCTGGCTATGGTTATCTTTGTCAGGCCAGAAAAAAAGAAGAAGGTGGAGATGCACTGGTTGTGGTTGCTAGGCAACCACTGGGAGCAATCTGCATCCATCAGTGACTAATATTGTTAGGAAGCAGTTTTATACTTGAGCCACATCTGCACCTTTATATTTAAGAGTTGTACTGTACTTCTTGAAACAGTCATGGCTTCCCCTCAAAGAATCCTGGGAAACTGTAGTTTATGGTTGCTGAAAGATATTGAGAGACCCCCGCCCCTCTTCCCCTGAAAAAGCTGCATTCAACAAACTGCAGTTCCCAGAATTCTTTGCGGGAAGCTACAACTGTTAAAGAGGCATAATACGGCTTTCAGTGCAGAAGTGGCCTTGATCAGTACAGTGTTACCTCAGGTTAATAACTTAATTCGTTCTGGAGGTCCGTTCTTAACCTGAAACTGTTCTTAACCTGAGGTACCACTTTAGCTAATGGGGCCTCCCGTGACGCAATTTCTGTTCTCGTCCTGAAGCAAAGTTCTTAACCCGAGGTACTATTTCTGGGTTAGCGGAGTCTGTAACCTGAAGCGTCTGTAACCTGAGGTGCCACTGTAATGTTTCTTGGGGGACCATCTGGCTGGATGTGGCCTCCCAGACCTCTCTTTTTGGCCTTGGGATTCCCCTAGGCCTTGCCTCTGACTTGCCCTGCCTCGCACCCCCCTTGAGTGTCTTTTGCCTGGCTGAAAATCTGCCCTAGAGCTCTTGCTTGGATGAAAGTCAGGGAGGGGAGGTGTCTCTGGAAACTTAGCCAACTGTAGGATTAGTTGCCCCACCCACTTTCCCCACCCACTTTTGGTAAGTGGACCTCAGGAAATAATGCAGCCCGTGAGATGGAGAAGGTTCTCCACCCCTGACACCCCCTGTCACTGAGCTGTGTATCCCCCACCCCTGTCAAGGAGCCTAGGAGGTTAAAAGCTAGGCAGGTGAGTGGGGTTGCTGTTCAGGGGTTTGGTGCTGGATGGAGATTTCTACCACCGAGTCAACACTGAGCCACTCACCAAGCCCCAAGTGAGCGATGGCCTCCAGCTGCTGGCAGGATGAGGCCTCCCAGATGAGCAGAGGAAGGCGCAGAGAGAGAGGGAGGATGTCCCTGAGGCAGTGGGCAGGGGGAGGGAAGAAGAGAAAGTCCGTCAAAACTCAGCCAGAACTTTGAAGAAAAAACAATGCACTTGGAAACCAGAAACCAGAACATTCAATGTATATCTTTTTCTAAGCGGGAAATCATAGAATCATAGATTTGGAAGGAACCACAAGAGTAATCTAGTCCAACCTCCTGAAATGCAGAAATCTTTCACCCAACATGGGGCCGTGGGCGTAGACAGGATTTTTGTTAGGGGGGCAGAACCGATGTGATTGGTCAGTTAGTTAAGTTTTTCTATTGTTTTACTTGATGGGGGGCAGCTGCCCCCTGCCCCCCCCGGCTACACCCATGACTGGGGCTCGAACCCACAGCCCTGAGATTAACATCTGGAGAGTCACTCCCAATACCTGGAGGGTCACAAGTTCCCCATCCCTGGGCTACACTGACCAGCGGAGTCTCTGGACCAGCATTCCAGAGTTTCAGGTGGTGTCTTTCACAGTCACACCTGGCCGCACCTGCAGTGATTGTGCTCAACCCCTGTGCCCTGACACTTCCCCCAAAAGCTGACATTTTAAAAGAAAATGGTCAGATAGGACCACTAGACAATTCACTCAAGGACCTTCTCCCCTCACATATATATATATATTCAGGAGTCTCGGTTGTAATTGAACCACCATAGGGGATAATGGTGGTCTCCAAAGGTGGCAAGCCACTTACGGGGTTATGCAGTAGGAAGCAATGAGGTGCAGGAGGCTGGGGAAGGTCAAATCCGAGCCCTCTAGGAAGATGACTGGAGAACATAAGAAACAGGTGGAGAAAAGTTAACCCTGGGCCAGAGTTGGGACGAATTTCCTCCCCCAAATTCTCCTCCATGAAAATTATTCCCAGAACACTTGAATAATCCCCTGAACTTGCAAGGCAAATACATTTGCCACCCTCACCTGCGCGCTCCTGGCATAAGCAATGGGTCGTCACAAAAGCCGGCGATGAATTGTCAGGGAGGCGTAAACACAGGACTTGACATTGCCGCGTATTTGATCTCCGCACTAAAAATGTCTGGGAGTGGGGAGAAGGGGGAAGAGAAGCACGAAAGCAAGTTAAGGTAGGCTATAACAGGGACACAGAGACAGCAGCATCATTAGGTGGGAAGAGGTTCCAAATGCTAACTTTTAAAAAAATGCAAAATCTGTAGAATATACCAAGAAATCACGGCTGCATTTGGATTACCTTTTTTTTGCAGTTGGGATGCTGGTGTTGTAAATTTCCTGTATGAGCGAAGGGATTAAAGTAGATGGCGTGTGAGGCCCACTCTGATTCTATGGCCATAAGGAATTCTGGGAACTATAGTTTTTTAAGGGTGGTGAGAGTTGTTAGGAGGCCCCTATTCCCCTCACAGTGCTACATTTTCCAGATTCACCTGTGAAGACGGATTGACTGTTAAACCGTTCTGGGAGTTCTGCCTTCTCACTTTTGTGGAAATGGAGACATCCAACAGGTGAAGCTGTCTCCCTCACAAATGCATTCCTACACTGCAGCCTGAATTTCAGACGTTCAGGTGCTTCCTGAATGGAAAGGAGCCTCTGTTGAAAGGAAAAACGTTGCAGCCCAAGCCAGTGGGGCAGAGGTCACTCAGAGTATGCTCAGAAGCACTATTCTCATCACTCCTGTGCTCTAAAGTGGGGTGCTAATGACAAAACCCTGTCGATCCTCACCCCGGGAGGTTCACGCTGAAGGATGTGAAGTGCAGCGGCCGAGTTGATGCCCAGCTGGAGCCAAACTGGCTGAGTGAGGCGCAGTCGTCCCACGAGGCTGATGCTCCGGGGGGAGGCCACCGTCCCGTGCCGTGGGTTGGCATAAGGCTCGGGATAGTCGTAGATGGGGTTCCGAGTCATCCTGAGAGGGAACAAAAACCTCCCCTGAGTCCAGCGTGAGGAACTGAAAGGGGCGCAAACAACAGGCAACCCAAGAGACCTGCCCTGCTTAGCATGACTTTACTTTATTCCATTATTTTTTTTAAATTAGATTTTGCAAATTCATTCACACAAATGTTATTCTTGCAAAAGTTAAAATTTTACACAGGATTCTTCCAAATCCTAGGACTTCCCTCCTCCCCTCTGTGGGTTCTTTAAATAACTTTTTCTACTGTGTATTATAAATCCATCTAGTTTACCGTCCTCCAGTGTATCCAAAGTCTATGTATCATTGCAAGAGTTACTTAAAGCCTGCCCAAGAGCTCAAGTGTTTGCAGTGGTCTTTCAAATACAGTCTATATTTGCCCCACTCTCTGTTGAAGTTTTGGTCCTCCTGATGTCTGATTTCCCTGGTCAATCTTGCCATCTCTGCATAGTCTAATAATTTCATCTGCCAGTCTTACTTTATTCCATTTCTATCCTGTGACATCACGCATGTTGGGAGGAGGCTGCAAGGCCTGCTGCCACCGCAGGGAGATCCCGTGAGGCCTGGCCCCTCAAGATTGGCGGGGGCTCAGCCCTGTCCCAACATACTTTGAGGGGTGTCCGCAAGCCCATAGATTTGGTGCCTATGGCTTTTGAAGCACATTTGAAGTGCATGTTTCCCCCTCAGAGAATTATGGGCACTGTAGTTAGTCTGTTAAGGTTTGCTGAGAATAGTAACTCTGCGAGGGGTAAATAGCAGTGCCAGGAATTCCTGAGGGAAAGAATGTGCTTGAAAGGCATTGCTGTGTACGCAGCCTTTGAGTGTATACTTGTGGCTGAAATGTGACAGAACACCTGGGGCACAGGAAGCTGTCTTGCATGGCATCTAAAGGCTGGTCCGCCTAGCTCAGTATTGTCTATGCTCACTCAGTGGCAGACCTACATTTTGGGGGCCCTGAAGCTTGAACTGTCCTGGGTGCCCCTTCGCAACCAGCAAAGAGGTCTGGGTCACCGCAGTTATCATCTTCAGTGGTGTTGTTCCATGACAGAGCACTACACTTTTATAACATTGGTGCTACAGACTTGTTTAGTTGTGGGTGAAACATATCAGACTACACAGCAATTCTTCAGACAGCTCTTGTTTATTCACAGGCCAGAACTGAACTGAAGGGTTCAGCCAGCCTGCTTATATAGAGCTCCACTACAACGCAACAGTAACCACTTTCTGTAACTATCCAATCACTGAACGTCACTTTAAATTCCTTGTTTGCATATGTGGACCTGAGTGAAAACTATCTACAGTATCCCTCTGCTGGCCCAGGGTGAGAACTTCAGTACATAACAGGACTCAAACTTGTTGAAATATAGACAATAACAAAATGAGTCAATTCGAGTTGTGCGACTCAGATTGGGTCTACCAGACCCGCATTTTTAAAGCAACGTGGGCAAAAGTTGCTTCTGGGGCCCCTTGAGGATTGAGGGTCTCTGAAGCTTAAGCTTCATTGGTTTCATAGTAGATCCATTCCTACACTGGCCGGCAGCATCTCTCCAGCAGAGAAAGTTCTTCCCCAACCCTACCTCGAAATAGAGAGAGAGAAAGAGAAACATCAAGGGGGGGGGTGAGAGGGAAGGATATCTGGCAGGCACCAAGGAAGGCCTACAGACATATGTGTGCCCATGGCTAGGACACTAGCAGCCACAATGGCCATTTTCTTCCTCCACTGTCAGAGGCAGTATGGCTCTGGAAATCACAGTATGGAAATCGCAAGTGGGTAGATTCAGGATTTCCAGACGTACCTGGTTGGCTAGCGTGAGAACAGGATGCTGAACTTAGATGTGTCTTTGGCCCTGATCCTCTTTTTACGTTAGATGGAGAAACAGCTCCGTCCTATGCGTTTTATTTTCAAGCTCTTCAGAAATCCAACAGGTGCAGATTATCCTTGTGTGGAAATACAAGGAGCACCTGTTGAGTTTCTGCAGCACCGTGTCGCATTGTTGTTTTTTTAGTTTTAAGCCCAGGAACATGCCAGGGAGGGGAAAGTTGCCACCCTCTGCAGAGACACAGCTGGATCGAACATGAGCTGAAGGCGGGGAGCCATCCTCGAGCTGTTACAAAACACAGCGGGGGCGAGAGACGAGAAAGTAAGGCAGGCTATGAATCAGCTCCGTGGCATGAGAAGCTGCAATTTGGAGACAGGGGAGGAGCACAGCATTGAGTGGATCACTTAGCAGCTGCCCTGCCCCACAGGGGGAAGGAGAAGCCTGTGGAAATGGGCCTCCTGCAGGGGTGGGGAGAGCTAACCCCTTTGTCCTCACCCCCAACCCAAAACAAAGCTGAAAAAGCTTCCCCCTTTGTTCCATTTGCCATCTCTCCCACCCACAAACAGTCCCGATGCAGACGGCAAGTTCCTTAACCACCACCACATGTATAAAGCACATGGCATTTTCCATGTGCTATCAATACATTTTTTTTTTACAATAAAATAAGGCGGTTTCCTGACTGCAGGCTCAGCCATCTCAAAGGCCTGACACAGAAGGAAAAGGAATGGGGAGGGAAGAGGAAAGCAAGCATGGGAACAGGGTGATGGAAGGAGTCTGGTTAAATCTCCCCCTAGCTGTGATATTCTTGCTTATGGCTTTTGTTTAACTAATTTGGCAGCTCACGAGAAAATAAAAACAGCAACAATAAAATACACTAAAACTCCTTTAAAATAATAGTAAAAATAAATCAAGGGGAAAATGAAATGGGCAATGTAAATATCATAGAACCATGGAGTTGGAAGGGACCCCTAGGGTCATCTAGCCCAACCCACTGTGATGCAGGAATCATACATGACAGATGTCCATCCAGCACTGAGGGCCTTCTGGCAGTTCCCATACTGCAAGAAGTGAGGTTACAGGGAACCAGGCAGAGGGCCTTCTCAGCAGTGGCGCCCACCTGTGGAACGCCTTCCTATCAGATGTCAAGAAAATAAACAACTATCTAGCTTTTAGAAGACATCTGAAGGCAGCCCTGTTTAGGGAAGTTTTTAATGTTTGAAGTTTTATTCTGTTTTTAATGTTCTGTTGGGAGCCGCCCAAAGTGGCTGGGGAAACCCAGTCAGATGGGCAGGGTATAAATAATAAACTTATTATTATTACAGTGGTACCTCGGGTTACATACGCTCCAGGTTACATACGCTCCAGGTTACATATGCTTCAGGTTACACACTCCACTAAGCCAGAAATAGTGCTTTAGGTTAAGAACTTTGCTTCAGGATAAGAACAGAAATCGGGCTCCAGCGGTGCAGCGGCAGCAGGAGGCCCCATTAGCTAAAGTGGTGCTTCAGGTTAAGAACAGTTTCAGGTTAAGAACGGACCTCCGGAACGAATTAAGTACTTAACCCGAAGTACCACGGTATTATTATTATTATTAAATATGTGTGAATGAACTATATTTCTTAAAGACACACCATTCTCCCCTGTGCCTCATTCCAAAGGAGCACAAAACCTGATTAAGTGCCAAGGGCCCTGTAATCTCGCTCCTGCGCGACAGAGATTGGGGTTGCCAGCAACACGGGGGTTAGTAGTGAGATCTGTGTTTCCTAGAGGAGAAGGCCTGGGAGCAAAAGTGTGCCTGAAGTCAAAATAGTGTGGGGTCTGAATTTCAGTTCCAGGGGATGCAGCAGCAGAAGCGACAAAGTCAGTGATTTGGTGAGATGAAAGCAGTGGCAAGCAGAGTGTGTGAGAGAACAAGTGCTATATTCACAGCTGGCAAGTCATAATAATAATACTAAACAGTCATCAAGGTCTCTCCTGAGCTGCAGTGCGTGTGGTTGGGGAAACCATGGGCCCTAGCAGTTCTACAATGTCTTCTCAAAAAACCCTCCTAAAGGAGCCAATAGGAGTTTCCTTTCCCTCCCCGCTGCATGCCTAATTGTGGCACAAGAGGGGGAGGGGGGGAAGGTCACACAGGTAGGGAAGGGTTAATCTTTCATTTCCCAGCTATGACACACAACCCCCAAACACACACACATCCACCTCACACAATATTTAGGGGTTTTTTTGGGGGGGGGGAGGAACCTATCAGATCCATCTGTTAGAATGGATTAGGCTAGGACTGATTTGAATCTCTTCTCAGCCACCCATAAAGCCCAGCGGGTGACCTACCTGATTTGGTTGTGAGGCTAAAATGGGGAGGGGGGCAAACCACGTATGCCGCCTTGAACTCCTAGTGTGGGAAAGCAGGATATAAATGTAAGAAACAAAAGAAAATGAAGTCTAACCTACCTCACAGGTGGGGGCGGGGGCGGGGAAGAGAGCCACTCCAGGCAATGGGAACTTGAGCCAATTAGCCAAAAATGCTGGGCTCAGCTAGGGCAGGCTCCCATAGTACAGTTGGTAGAGCATGAGACTCTTAATCTCAGGGTCGTGGGTTTGAGCCCCGCATTGGGCAAAAAGATTCCTACATTCATACAGGGGGTTGGACTACTGACCCTCATGTTTCTTCCAATTCTACAGTTCTATAATCCATCCCCACAACTCTTGACATGCACAGAGGGTGGAGCAGGAGTGACATCAACATAAGGCCAAAGATGAGGTGCAGAATCACATGCAAAGACATGCGGCAAGAGGGAAAGAGGAAGAATGGTGTTTCCTTCCTTCCTTCCTTCTGACATTGTATAAACGGGGGCCCGGGATGGGGGCCTTTCAGTTGGAGCTGGACAAGGCCTTGTTTGCCAATAATACACAAATCCTGGGCTGGGGAACCTGGTGCCCTCCAAACAGTAGACTCAAACTCCCATCAGCCCCTGCCAGCAAGGCCAGCGGTCAGGGATGGGTGTTTATTTGTGGTGTTCATGAACATGCCCTGGCCAGCATCCCACTCTTGAGCTCAGCACCCCAGGAACCAAACCTCCCACCTTTCACCAGTGAACACCACCTCTGCCATGCGGCTGAGAAACCAGAGCTGGAAATGACCTCAGGAGCCTCAGCTCCCAGTTTCTTCCTGATCAGCAGCACACCCCTAGTGTAACATCCCCGCACAAAACACACGCGCACCACACTTTCTAGCAACGGGACTACAAAGGTGGCCTCCACGTGACCAGCTGTATCCTTTAGACGGCACTGCCCTCCCCGAAGCAAGGAGTCCACAAACAAGGAAATCAACTGCTGCGGGGAAGCGCTGTTGGCACCAGTTCCCAGCAATCGAGTTTGGTCAATAGAGGAAGGGAGGGAATTCCCATCTACAACGTCCCCCCCCCCCCCGCAATCCAGGGTACCCCAAGCAAGCCCCCCTCCCCATCCTCGCCACTCACCTCTCCTCTCTCCGGCAACTCCACGGCGTGCTCCTTTGCCTCCCCTATTGCACTCGGTTTCTCTCTCGGCTGCGCTCATCTCAGCTGCCTGAAGACGTCTTGGCTGAGATCCAGCTCCGGGGCGAGGCTTGGGCAAGCGGCACCGGGAAGGAGGGTGGGCACCTGGCTCTCAACAACAAACTCTTACTTCTTGGGCTGAAATCTTGAGAAGGCTGAGCTCACCGCAGGGCTCCTGCCACGGAAGAGGCGGCTGGCTTTGCAAAATGCCAAGGAGCAGCAGCAGCAGCAGATTTCACAGAATCATAAAATGGTTAGAAGTTGGAAGGGACCCCTGGGGTCATCTAGTCCAACCCCCTGCAATGCAGGAATCTTTTTGCCCAATGTGAGGCTCGAACTCACGCCCCTGAGGTTGAGAGTCTCATGCTCTTACCAACTGAGCTATCTGGGTCAGTTTGATTGGAAATAGAAAAAGGGAAGAAAGCACAAAAAGGGGGGAGTCTCTGAGCAAGTGCAGAAAGCCTTCCATGTTTCAAACCCCTCTGTAATAGCTTTTACCAACCTAGGGCTCCCACGGTGATGGGATATGCAGCCAGAAACATCTGGAGAGTCCCAGATTGGCAAAGGTTGCTCCAGAAGTATTATTGTTTAGCAGGGAAGGTTTATTCAGATTCCCACTCCCATTTTTTTCTTCTTGCTACTTCTCTAGGTTTGTCAGGGAGCCCTAGAATGGAAAATCAGTTCCCAGAGTTCAGCTCCTGAGTAATGAGAATCACAGAATCGTAGGCTTGGAAGGGACTTCAAAGGTCATTTAGTCCAACCCCCTGCAATGCAGGAATCACAGCTAAAAAAGAGAGATATACGGTAATAATAATGACTTTCCAAACAGTCTAAGGTAGGCCAAGGAAGGCATCTTCTCTGAGTGCTACCTGGCCAGAGGTGCTAAACTGGAATCAAATTGCCATGCGCTCTGTTGACAGTAGTTTTAAAATTATGGGCAAAACGTTTCTTTCATTAGGGTAATAAGGAAGCATTCAATTTCCAACACTTTCCAAACAGGCCTGCAAAATAGCACTACATGGAACCCTGGAAAACATCTGCCAGTTGGGGGCAATACTGAGTTAGTGGTTTAAACCAGCTCTTTATTCAGGATCGTGAGGACTAGAATCTTATGTCATTTTTAGGGGAAGGGCCACAGAACAGTCCCTGCTTCAGTCCCTGGCAGCAACAGGTAGGACTGGGAAAGAGACACTGTGTGAAATCCTAGACGGCAGCTGCCGGTCAGTGCAGGCAAAACTAAATCCAATGGGCAAATGGCGCCTCCAGACAACCTGTTTGCTGAGCATTCGTCTTGAATTGCTTGTGAGGTGACCATACACTTTCCCATTAATCATTTGTTCAGCCTACACTTTGCAGTGCATTTCCCCATCACTTTCCAAACAGCAAAAAGTCAGGTTGTTGGTTTTTTTAAAAAGTGGATTTATTGTGCTAGGGTGGCAGAGAACTTAAATGTCTTTTAATTGCAGAAACCTACATTTCTGGCATGCATCTTTCAGCCCGAGGGCCACACTCCCTTGTGGACAACCGCCAAGGGGCCGCTGCTCAGTGGTGGGCGGGGCCAGAGGGAAAAGGTCAAAGAGTGCATGCACTCTTCCTCTCCACATACTCCCATCCAGGCAAGTAAGAAGCATCGCAATTCAAGGACTCATTCCAGCCAGGCCAAAACCCTAAAGATGGCTTGGGAACAGGGTCCATGAGGGGTGTCACCTGGGGGAGTGCCCTGAGGGCTGAACAGAATCCTGGGTGCAGGTGGGCAACCGCCAGCTCAGCTGCCATCTGTGGCCCCTCGCTTTATTTTGTGTGGCCCCTGGTGTGTCCAGAAGCTGCCCTAATCTTCCGCCCCAACACAGTCCCTGTTTCCATTGCCTCTCTGGTTCCACCCACCATTGCTGGTGGCTCCGCCCACTGCCGATATGCAGCCCCGCCCCCTGAAGGAATGTCGCCCTCTACCAAAGAATATAGGTTGCAACTTCCATGAAAAGTTTGCATTGCCCTTGCCAAGCCACCCACACATTTTATAAGGGAAGATCTCTACAGGGCAAAGGAACAAAGGAACCTGGGTGCCATAGCTCATGTCCCAGAGCTCAAAACAAGGCAGAAGTTCTACAGTGGTACCTCGGGTTACAGACGCTTCAGGTTACAGACTCTGCTAACCCAGAAATACTACCTCAGGTTAAGAACTTTGCTTCAGGATGAGAACAGAAATCGCACGGCGGCAGCAGCGGCGGGAGGCCCCATTAGCTAAAGTGGTGCTTCAGGTTAAGAACAGTTTCAGGTTAAGAACAGACCTCCAGAACGAATTAAGTTCTTAACCCGAGGTACCACTGTATTTGCCAGACACAAGTAGGGCTGAATGAGGCAGTTCCTAAGTACAGTGGACGCTTGGGTTGTGAACGTGATCTGTGCGGGAGGCACATTCACAACCCGCAGCGCTGCGTCTGCGCATATGCGGGTTGCAATTCGGCAAGTGCCGAAACCCGGAAGTACCCCATTCCGGTACTTCCGGGTTTTGGCATGTCCGTATCCTGAAAACGTGCAACCTGAAGCGTCTGTAACCCGAGGTATGACTGTATAGCTTCCTGTACAGCAGCCTCATTGCTTTGAGTTGCCTGTCCAGCGTTCAAATGGGAACCACTCATCCCAGCTAATAATGTGAGGTCAGGAAGGAATTTTCTTCATCTTCAGCAAAATATTTCATTTTGGCCAGATTTTTTTTCTTTTGTCTTCTTGAAGATCATCTTGGTCAAAGCCTCTGCTCACAACCCTTCATTGGCTCTTCTTGTTTAGCCACAATAAAGTTTTTCATCTCTTCTGTTTTAACACCTGAGAGTTTCTCGTTCGTTTCTGTGCTTTCTGAGAAGCAGCGCTTGTGAGCAAAGGAGAAATGGGCAGGAAAGAGACAGAACAAAGGTCTAGCCCAGCTTTGAAGAAAGAAGGAAGGAAGGAGCCACGGCGGGGAGCGGAGGTGGGGAAGGATCCGGTTGGCTGGTGGGAGTCAGGAATCCCTTTGAGTCTTTCTTCTCTTGTTCCAGATGCCTCGGCCAATTCCCTGGCAAAAACAACTTAAGAACTTAAGGAGAGCCCTGCAGGATCAGGCCAAACACCTGTGTAGTGCAGTATCCTGTTCTCACAGTGGCCAGCCAGATGATTTTGGGGAAGCCCGAAAGCAAGACCTGAGAGCAACAACAATTCTCCCCACTTGCAGTTCCCAGCAACTAGAATTCAGGGGCCTGTTGCCTCTGACAGCCGAGGGAGAACAAAGTCATTATGGCTAGTAGCCATGGATACCCTCACCCCCCCATGAATTTCATTAATCTTTTATATCAGTTGCCCCCCCCCCCACACACACACGGCTGAGCAACTAACGTATTTTTCGCTCCATAAGACGCACCTGACATTAAAAGGCGCACCTAGTTTTTAGAGGAGGAAAACAAGAAAAAAAACCATTCTGAACGAAACAGTTGATGTATGATTTTTGTGGTTCATGCTGTGGCCACAGACATGTGATTTGACAGTGAGTTTGGGGTAGCCCAATGCAAAAATCCTGAGAATCCATGTGGATCCGTGCTTCACAAGGGCAGGCGCATTTTTGCACCATTGTGGCCCCAGGCAACAGTGGGTGTGTGATTTTTTTGGTGCCGGCTGTAGCCATGGACATGCTATGTGATCTGATGGTGAATTTGGGGTGACCCAATGCAAAAATCCTGAGGATCCATGGGCTTTTACCTCCCCCCTCCCAGGCAGCCTCTTTTATCTCTAGTGTCCCTTATCTCCCTCCCCGATCTCTTGCGGATTAGCAGCTTTGTTTCAACACCCATTTCCCTCTTTCAAAAAAACACCAAAAAAGCATGATCTGCTTTTTGCCCCTGGGCAATTCGGCTCCAGGGACCACGCATTTGCTGCATAAGACCCACAGACAGACATTTCCCCTTACTTTTTAGGAAGAAAAAAGTGTGTCTTATGGAGTGAAAAATACAGTATATATATCCAAAACCGGTTTGAAGTCCATTTTGGGATATCAGTTTCATAATTTCTGACCTGGCAACATACCACAGATCACAATGTGTTTGGCTGTGTGCTATGCGAAAATCACAATGTAGGGGAAAACCTTGAAGCCAGCCAATGCTTCTCTTCAATTTCTGTAGCCCCTGTTAACTCTGACAGCTCACCTCTCCCCTGCCTCACGCAGGGGGGGCAGAGAATCACAAGGAGAGGCGCTGGCAAAAATCACAAGATGGGAAAAACCGTGAAGCCAGCCAATGCCTCTCCATAGCTCCATGCTTATTTCAGACATCAAGATCTATCGGTATATCACGATGTTTAGCTGGTGATATCTCAATGTTGAAAACCAGCTATTGCTCCGCCCTACGGTTCGCCTCTTTAATAGTCCCATCCTTATGTCAGACATTGTGATTTATCCATATATTGCAATGTTTAGCTGGTGATATATTGCGTTGCTGAAAACCAGGTATCACCCGGCCTTACAGATACCACCACCACTACAGCCTCCCCAAAAGTAACAGGGAAGTGGTCAGGACAGTAGTAGCCAACCAAATGTTTGGAACTCCCATCAGCCCCAGCAAGCATGGACAATAATATGAGGACAATGGAGGTTGTAGGGTCTGCGATCTGCCTTCTAACTGCCATCTCTCCCTCCCCTCCCCTTCCTCCCACCCACCCCAAAGCAGCATTTCCTCCCTTCTCAGTCCAAACAAGCAAACCTCAGAGACAGCTGGTCTCAAATTAAAAAGCCAGGCCTGGAAGCTGGAGGGAGGTATTTCACTTTGGTGTTTTATTGAGAGGAGCTGCCGTCAATGCCCAGCCCCAAACACGGAGGGAGGGGCACGCTGGGCAAGCACAATCAAAACTGCCGCAGGACCAACAGGGGGCTGGAGGGGGAGGGCTCCACGCCAAGGGCCCCCAGTCACTAGGGGCAGCAATGCTGGTATGATTCCAAGGTAACTGCAAGCAAGCCCTTCTCCCTTCCACCTGCTGCAGCCCAAACTGGGGTGGTTCAGGGTGGTCTTTGCTGCTCCGAAGTCCCTTGGTTTCCAAGAGAGGGAAGCTGTGCCTGTCTCAGGAGAAGCGAGAGAGCCAAAGTCTGCGCTGCTAGACCTTGCGCACGGAATACTTGCCCTTCTGGAGTTGCGAGACGTAGATTTTGGTCTTGCTGCCGTCTTCCCTGCGCAGCCAAACCTCCCCAGTGCTGATGGCAGTGATCACAGCCCTAGAGGAAAGGGAGAAGAGTCAGGGGTGGCTAGGCAGAATGTGTGTGTTTTTTGGGGCAGGGGGCCAAGGCAGCATCTCACACAGGCCCTGATCTCAACATGCCAGCCGTCTCCAAACCTCACTCCAAAGGAACGCAGCTCATACCAAGTCGGACTACTGGCAATGGCTCTGCAAGGTTTCGAAAATGGAGTCTACATGGAGATGGGACCTGGGACCTCCGAGATACAACAGAGGTTCTATATCGTGCTTCTATGACCCTTCTCATCTCTCAGGGAGAGACCGGAAGCAGGGGCTGCTCTGTGGGTGATGCTGGAACACCAGCTGTGCTTATCCTCCTCTCCCTGAGATGGTCCATGCCATCCTGGCTGGTTGCAAGGAGAAGTTTGTTACTTTGGGCCAAACTGGGTGTTAACCAGAAGCGAAAGGAGGCCTCTGCCACAGGCCAAGGCACCAAGGTTCACTGAGAGGCTGCACTTGCTCCCTCCCCAAAAGATTATCAGGGCAAGGAGAGGGACTGGCTGGACCCCATCGACTGGTCAAGTAAAGGAGAAACTGCCCCGATCCTTGCTTTCCTTCTGTTCTTTTTAAGTCAAGCCTGAAAGCAGCAGGAGCTGTCTTATCCTTTTCATACATGTGCAGCCAGGGGCAGGGACCGTTTGGCAGCCCAAGGGCCATGTTCTGTTCTGGGCAGCCTTCCAGGGGCCACATGCCAGTGGAGAGGGCGGAGCCAGAGTGGAAGTGGGCGGAGCAATAAAGTGTGCTATTTTCTATGCCCACAGACCCCACCCCTCTGTCAGCCCTCCAAGCATTAACTGAGAGGCATTATCAGAGCTCAAGGACACTTTGCAGCAAGGCAAAAAACATTCAGTGAGGGTGTGAAACAGGACCAGTGGCAAAGGAGGAGGAGAATGAAAAGCCTGGGAAGATTCCTGAGCGCTGCAAAAAGAGACTTGGAGGGCCGCATTTTGTGCCTGGGCCTTGAGGTTCCCCACCCTCTGATACAGACCATGCTAGGTGCTTTGTAAGTTATACTATACTGCTACTGATGTTTATTTATTTAAAAGCATTCATAGAAAGTGTTATTGGTTTTTTTTTTGTTTTTTTTAAAAAGAAAATTCTAAGCGGTGTGAAACATTTAAAAAAACCATCAAAACACAAAAAAATGCAACATGAAAACAGCAAAACATTTGTATAAGGGCATATAAAAACAAGAATACAGACAAATGAAGACAGGGTCTTACGGGCTTAGAAAAGCCTGAGCAAAAATTATAGGTCTTTATAATAACACTGGTCCGTATAGTTAAAAGGTCCGTATAGTTAAAGCCATGGTTTTCCCAGTAGTGCTGTATGGAAGTGAGAGCTGGACCATAAAGAAGGCTGATCGCCGAAGAATTGATGTTTTTGAATTATGGTGCTGGAGAAGACTCTTGAGAGTCCCATGGACTGCAAGGAGATCAAACGCATCCATTCTGAAGGAAATCAGCCCTGAGTGCTCACTGGAAGGACAGATCGTGAAGCTGAGGCTCCAGTACTTTGGCCACCTCATGAGAAGAGAAGACTCCCTGGAGAAGACACTGATGCTGGGTAAGATGGAGGGCACAAGGAGAAGGGGGCGACAGAGGACGAGATGGTTGGATAATGTTTTCGAGGTTACCAGCATGAGTTTGACCAAACTGCGGGAGGTAGTGGAGGACAGAGGTGCCTGGCGTGCTCTGGTCCATGGGGTCACGAAGAGTCGGACATGACTAAACGACTAAACAACAATAATAACACTAGTAATA
The DNA here is from genome assembly GCF_964188315.1 of Podarcis muralis. Classification (NCBI taxonomy): domain Eukaryota; kingdom Metazoa; phylum Chordata; class Lepidosauria; order Squamata; family Lacertidae; genus Podarcis; species Podarcis muralis. The sequence continues at coordinate 13,993,388 of NC_135670.1, read as the reverse complement.
CATATTTGCAATTAACAATGCTGCTTTTAAAGAAATGCAAATAGCAGCTTGGGGCAAGGGAGACCGGTCATGGGGTCAGAGCAGGCATGGAAGGGGAATTTAACCCTTTCCTCCCCTACTGCTGTGTCCTGAGAAAAACATCCAAAGATTGTATATCTGAGGGCAGATATACTGTCTTGTCACTGATCTTTAAACTTGGAATACCATGTACAGTTTCTGGCTGCCCTGTCTCAAAAAAAACAATATTGCAGAGCTGCAGAAAAGGGCAACGAAAACGATCAGGAGATTAGAGGAATTTCCAAGAAAGGTTACAACACTGGGGGCTTTTTAGCTTAGAAAGAAACATATAAAATTATGTGTATTTAGGGAAAGAGGACAGAGAGAGGTTTCTCTCTTTATTTCTCTCTCTCTCATATAACATTTGAACCCAGGGACAACGAAGAAGCTGAATGCTGGAATATTCAGGACAGAAAAAAGAGTACTTCTTGACACAGTGCATAGTTGAACTATAGAATCTTCTACCACCAAAATGTAATGACAGCCACCAACTTGTACGGCTCCAAAAACGATTGGACAAATCTATGAAGGATCAGACTATCAATGGCTGCTAAGGATGGCTCTCTCTATGTTTTTTTTGTGTGTATTACAGATATATCAAACCTTCTTTTATCAGGCAGTTTGCCCCTGAATACAAGCTGCTGGGGATCTCAGGTTTGGGAGAGTTCCTATGGGCATCAAGGCTGGACACTGTGAAACCACAGTGCTAGGTTAGATGGGCTCTTCTCGTCTTTTATCTGACTGGCTGCATAAATGCACAAGGTAACTATCTTCAGCTGCAAGCTCAGGCCAGGATCTGGGGCGTCCTCCTGGCTGCACCCACCACACCATCTGCCCCTCCTCTTTTTCATCACTCACTGGACAGGTGCCTCGTCCCCAACTTGCAAGGAGATGCTCTGCCCTTTGACGTAGGCCTCGCCTTCGTAGTGGAGCTGGCCATCTTCACAGTGAGCAGAGAACAGGGCAGGGGACGGCAGTTTCTCGGCCTTCACTGGGCCTGGGGGAAGGAAAGGATATGGTGGGATGGAGAAGTGGAAAAATCAGGGCCAATATGTTCTAAGCTACATTCTTATTCTCTCTGGGGGTTTTTCCCCAATGAATGTCTTTTTTTCGGGTGTGGGGAACCTTTGACTCCCCCAGATGTTGCTGAATTGCCACTTCCATCATCACTGTCTGTGCCTGCAGGGGCTGATGGGACTTGTAGTTCAGCAACCTCTGGAAGATCGAAGCTTCCCCACATGGGTTGTTGTATCTAAAGGGGCACCTCTCCCTATACTAACCTGCCTGTGCCCTTCGGTCTGGGGTGGGGAAGCCCATCTCAATGTCCTACCACCAGGGAGGACATTGTGCCTTCTCTGTGAAGGTGCCCTGACCGGGCAACAATTTTAATTGCATCCCAGCACCAGAATAAGATCCACGTGTTGGACATTTATGAATGGTTTCTCACTGTGGTAATGTGTATATAATGATTATGATTGGGATCTAACTGCTGATGATCTGTTCTTGCTGTTGATCATTCTGTTAGAAGTTTATTTCTTTCATTGTGTTTCATTGTTGGGGTTCATCTTTAATTCTGTGGTTACCTGCCTTGGGATTCATATGAGGGACAGATATAATTGAAGCGCTTTGTGTTTTTAAAAAGTATTGAAAGGACGCTATATTTTTAAAAACACCAAGGACGGAAGTTTTTTACTTGGCTGATTATGTTGTTTGTTAATTTCCTCCAGTCAATTTTATGGCACATATTTGTCACTACTGTATTATTATTATTATTATTATTATTATTTAAATGCACTGTAAACTGCCCAGGCATAAATATCGTGAAAGGAAGTGTATGAATACCTTAAATAAAATAGATAATGAAAAATAATCGGGGTGGGGTGGGGTGGGGGGGAGAACAGAGGAAACAGGGAGGAAAAGCCAGATAGCACCTGCAGTTTAAACTCAGGGGTGGGGTTGATTGTGCATTCTACTCATTCTGCAGATTTTGTGCATGCACACATCCACTCAATCATGACAGCCATGATCCAATATGCAAATTAGCCTATCTTCATGTTCCATCATTTATTCTCCCCTTCCAAACCGTATTTCCAAATAATTGGGCATTTATGCAGAAAGGAACAGAGAGAGGGCAGCTGGGAAGGACTGGAAGAGCAGAGCAGTCAGGTTGCAGAAGACAACAGATGGGGTAGGGGGCGGGAAGCTGTGCAAGGCCCCAATTCAGCTGTGCAAGGCCCCATCTACATCGAAACCCGGCTTCTAAGCTGTCACCAGACAGTGCTCACTTGTTTTTAAAAATATAATCTTTGCGGCCATAAGGGCTAGAAACATGATTTAAAAACAAAACAAAACCCAAGATTCTAAGGAGCACCAGATTCCATGAAAAGACATGCACCCAACACACACAAACACAGGGGGTGGGGGTGGGGGGTCCTGGCCCTGTAACCCTCTCCAATGGACCAAGCAGACTTAGGCTGCCTGCCTTTGAACCACTGCTCAGTTGGGCTTCTGTATCCTCCCAGACATTCAGGCATAATCAGGACTTTATTGAAAGGCAGGGGAAAGATCCAGGACCACACCCCCTCCTCCTTGCAATGAAGAGAGAGAAAAAACAGGGCTCTTGCCTTCTAGCTTCCTCTTCGGCGAGGACACAGCTGCTTTAGCCTGGGAAGAAAGAGATGAGTGTAAGAGGAAGTCACACTCCCAGAGGCCCCTTGCTGAAGAAGTCCCTTGTCTAGTCGGCTGGGTAAAGCCTGCAGACCTCCAAGGCAGAGGCTCATCCCAAGTTAGAAAAGGGGAACGAGGAGCCCCCCCAAGACCCTAACTCCTCTTTTGCAGCACTATGAAGTCCCAAAGGGACTATACACCCTTGATCAGAAACACAGGAAACTCTCTTCCACCAAGTCAGGTCTTTGATCCGTGTCAGCTGGGGAACCTGTGAACCTCCAAATGTTTGCTGGGACTCCAATTCCCATCAGCCTCTGCCAGCATGGCCAACAGTCAGGGATGATGGGAGTTTGGTTCTCCATCCCTGGTCTACAAGGACTGGCAGTGGCTCTCCATGGACTCAGACGTGGGTCTTCCAAGCCCTACCTGCAGATGTCAGCGACCAACCCTGGGACATTCTATAAGCAATGCAAATCTTCTAGGTAAAAAGTAAAGGACCCCCTGATGGTTAAGTGCAGTTAAAGGTGACTATCGGGTTGCAGCACTCATCTCACTTTTCAGGCCGAGGGAGCTGGTGTTTGTCCACAGACAGCTTTCTGGGTCACGTGACTAAACAGCATGACTAAACCGCTTCTGGTGATGTGTGCCAGAGTGCATGGAAATACCGTTTACCCTCCTGTCGCAGCAGTACCTATTTATCTACTCGGGCTGGTATGCTTTCAAACTAAGTTGGCAGGAGCTGGGACAGAGCAATGGGAGCTCACTCCGTCTTGGGGATTCAGACTGCCGACCTTCCAATTGGCAAGCCCAAAAGGCTCAGTGGTTTAGACCGCAGCGCCACCTCTACCACTGAGCTATGGTCATTCCCTTCAAAATAAAGACTCTGGTCCCTCATTGTTCTGGATAAATGGCTGGTTCAAACAGGAATGGAGGAAGCTACTTTATACTGAGTCAAAAAATTGGTCCATCTAGCTCTGTATTTTCTACACCAGTGTTTCCCAAACTTGGGTGTCCAGCTGTTTTTGGACTACCGTTCCCATCATCCCTGACCACAGGTCCTGCTAGCTAGGGATGATGGGAATTGTAGTCCAAAAACAGCTGGAGACCCAAGTTTGGGAAACCCTGCATTAGTGTGATTTTCCATGCCCAGCCTCTCCATGAAAACCAAGGGCCAGTTCTCCAGGCTTCCCCTCTTCTGCTCCCAGTCTCAGAGGCACTTCAGAGCCCCCATTCTCTCCCTTCACTCCAATCAAGGTGACACAGAGAAGCCCATTTCTCTCACCCTTACCTTTTTGATAGCTGTCCAGTCCTCCATGATATCCATTTCATGCAGCATGTAGACGATGTACGGGCGTGGGAAAGATGAGCTAAGGGAGAGGTGCCTGCACCCCAGCAACTATGATAAAAAATATAACTGGGATTCTATTGTCCATCAAGTCATCTAACTGAGGGAAGAACTTTGTGTGCCTGGCCCTGGATGCTGTCACCAGCTCTGCTCCTGGATCTGACTGAAGACTGGTCTTAAAGGCAGAGAAAACTGCCCCTGGCATCAGCTACCACTTGAAGAACTTGTGCCTGAGCTTGGCTTTTACCTCCTCCCTCCTCCCTCCTTTAACCTTGTGTGCCATGTCTTTTTAGACTGTGAGCCTGAGGTCAGGGACCACAGAATTGGAAGGAGCCCAAAGGGTCATCTCGTCCAATGTGGGAATCACAGCTAAAGAATCTTAGAAATGATATTTTTAAAGCAGCTCTTGAGACAGCCTGTTTGGGTAAACGGCGGGGAATAAATGCTGCCAATTAAACGCTACTCATCCCCACTCACCCCTTTTCCTGAAATAATTTTGGGCAAGTGCTTAACCCGCTTCCCATCACAAACACTGCATTAGAAGCTGTCCAAAGTCACTCTGCTGAGCTGCTTCTCTTTGCCATATGCTGGGCACCACAGCCTCCTCTAGGGCAGAGCCATCGGGGTGTGGGGAGCACAGAAAGGATATCAGACACCAGTGGTGCTTTCTTCCTCTTGCCAGGCCGGAGTGGGTCCCATTCCTTTGAGCTGTGCTTCGGTCGAAGTTTGTCATCCCACCATTCTAGGGGACGGAGAGAGAGAGAGAAAAAAATAAGCCCAAAGGGGAACCTCAGCATTGAGGGCCATCGATGCTCCACCGACCCAAATGGATTTAATGCTGGGTCGGCATGGGGTGGGCGAGTAACAGGCATTTATCAGAAGACAATTTGAAGCACCCTCACCAAACCACGGTTCCCAGGATGGGAGAATGGAGCAGCTTCAGGAAGTGTCAGGGGCCACATAAAATGAGGTCGGGGGCCAAATTCAGGGCTGCAGGTTTCTCCGTCTGTGGGTCAAGGCAGCCTTGGTTTTTTTAAAAAAGGCTTTGTGCACCATCGTTAATTCTGCCGAGTTACCCACAATGACAACATCTCACAACCCAGGAAGTCAGCACACTGCCGAAAGCAGAACTTGGCAACTTCCTCCTCCAGGCTAGATGACACTTTTGAAATACATTTTTAAAGATCAGCTTTTTGGGAGGCCTGGCAGCAGCTCTCTCTGAGGGTTTAGCCATCACCTGCGGTCCAATTCTTTCCATCAGGGGAATGAACCTGGGACCTTCTGCAAGCAAAGCAGGTGCTCTGCCACTGAGCTATGGGCCCCTCCCCATAGAAGGGACAGCGTCTGCTTGCTCCTCCGGACTGACCTGAAGTGAGGCCCACACTGTGCCTGTCGTCCTCCAAGCACTGGATCCGTTCCAAGAGGCGTTCCTGAAGGGTGTCGAACAGCAGCAGCTTCTCACTCTGGTTGGGTAGAAGGGTGACGTCACGTCAGGATAAGCCAATGTGGTGCCCCCACCCTGCAGTAGTCCTTGGACTACAACTCCCATCGACCCTAGCCAGCATGGTCAATCGCCAGGAGTGGCGGAAGTTGCAGCGCAAGGACATCCGAAAGGCATCATGTCAATTCTGTATGATAAGAATGATTTTATTACAGTTGTACCTCGGAGGTCGAACGTTTTGGCTCCCGAACGCCGCAAACCCGGAAGTGAGTGTTCCGGTTTGCAAACGTTCTTTGGAACCCGAACATCCAACGCAGGTTCCGATTGGCTGCAGGAGCTTCCTGCAACCAATCGGAAGCCGTGCCTTGGTTCCCGAACGTTTTGGAAGTCGAGCGGACTTCCGGAACGGATTCCATTCAACTTCCAAGGTACGGCTGTATTTGTATGCCACCCATCTGGGTGGGTTGTCCCAGCCGCTCTAGGTGGCTTCCGACAAAGTATTAAAACCCTCAAACATTAAAAACTTCCCTATACAGGGCTGCCTTTAGATGCCTTCTAAAAGTCAGACAGATGTTTATTTCCTTGACATCTGATGGGAGGGCATTCCACAGGGCGGTATGGATTAAGTGCATCTTCCCCTTCTTTTTTATTCCCATCCAGTTGGGGATTGCTATTGATTCTACACGACAACTATAACTAATATTCAAACTTTCTTGGCATGAGCCTACTGGGTTTCTCCCCACATCACAATAATTTCTGCTCGCTGACTCACAAGGCACCCAGCTGTTCCGTTTAATGGCAAGGCAAATTTGCACCTGGTTTTATGCTCTCAGAAATGCGTGGTCTCCTTTCGATTTATTAATATTTCTCTCCTGCCTTTCCTCCAAAGACCTCAAGGTGGTCTCTGTAATACCCCTTCACCAATTTCATCCACACGACAGCCCAGTGAGGCAGGCTAATGCGAGCACGAAGGACCGGCCCAAGATCACCCAGTGAGTTTAATGGCCACACAGAGATGCCAGGAAGGCCTGGGCCAAAATGTTCCCCACCCCTTGGCCTAGGAGTTCACGTGGTGGATCAATGGCATATCTGTGAAAACGCTGGTCGGGGCTGTGTTTGCAAAAAAGAGAACTGGAAACTAGACTAGTTCCCCATCTGCTCGTCTTCAGCTAATTAAAGGCAGGGACCTTTTTTCCAGGACAACCTCCAATCAGTTCTGTAAAGCTGCTGGTCAGCAGAAAGCACCGCTCAGGCTTCTTGCTGAGGAACCCGGTTGTTTGTTGCTAATTATTGTTTGTCGAGTGCACCGTGTGGTCCTGCAAGCTCCCACATGCAATTCTCGTATGCAAGCTGAAACCCGACTCTGGAATTCCAAGCTGGGATAGGCAATGAAGTAGCAAACAGGGCACACTCAGCAATGGCATGTTTGTGAATAGAGCCCATGGAGCAGCCCTCCAGATGTTGCTGGATTGCAGCCCCCATTGTCTCCAACCATTGGGCATGCTGGCTAGGACTGCTGGAGTCAATCAACATCTGGAAGGCCACCGGTTCCCTGTCCCTGGGGGAACTGAAGTCACATTCACGGCACATTTTGAACACATGGCTTCCCCCCAAAACAATTCCGGGAACTGTTGTTTGCCTGCTGCATTTATATCCTGCTTTTTCCTCCAAGGAGCTCAAAGTGGCGTACATGGTTCTCCCCTCACCCTCATTCAATCCCCACAACAACCCCGCGAGGTAGGGTGGGGCTGAGAGGCAGTGATTGACCCAAGGTCACCGGCTGAGCTTCATGGCCGAGTGGGGATTCGAACCCTGGTCTCTCAGGCCCTGGTGCGGCACTCTAACCACTACACCACACTGCCTCTCACATTAGCCCCATTAGAGCCTCTGCCCATATGCCTGTAATAACAGAGTAATAACAGAGGAAGCTGCCATATATGGAGTCAGTCCATTGGCTCATGTAGCCCAGTACTGTCTACACTGACTGGCAGCAGCTCCTCCATCCTGCGTAGGAGATTTTTGCATTCTGCCTTCTTGCCCGAGAAGTTTGTGATGAGGCTGCTTTTCCGGTCCTGGCCAGGATTTGAAAGCGGCAATGAAGGGAGGGAGATGGGACCAAGTGGGACTTCTCACCTCCAGGTGCTGCTGTGCTCCCTGCAGCTCGCAACGGTGCTTGTGGTGGATCACCTCCAGGCAGAAACCTCGGTAGATCCCTGCAGAAAGGCAAAACGTTGAAGCACTGTTCATAAAACCAGGATGGTAGAGTTGGAAGGGGTCCTGAGGGTCATCTAGCCCAACCCCTTGCAATGCAGGAATCACAGATGAAGAATCCCTGACATGTGGACATTTAACCTCTGTTTTGAAACCTCCAAGGAAGGGGAATCTACCGCCTCCCGAGAGTGTCTGCCATACGGTCTAATGGCTCTTACTGTTCTCTATCCTCAGAAGCTCAACCGGAACTGGGGCTCAGCCCCACCACCACTTCCTTTCAGTGCAAAAGACCAGCCATGGAAGAGAGTGCCTCTGAGCACCTACAAAGTGCATCTGCCTCCTTTGCAGCACAGCCCATCCCTGCGTTGAGGCGGGCATGGCTTCCAGGGAGACACAAGCCCCTTGCAGTCTAGTTCTCATTTGTTTTCATTGATTTATAAGGTGGCTTTTTTTTACCATAATATTTCCAGACTGGTTGCAACAACACAACGTACCTTTAGAAAAACAAATAAAACCCTCTGAATTGCAAAAGAAGCAAAACTTTCCCAAATGGAACATTACATTATAAATGAGACAAAAGAGGCAAGTCCCACGATACAAAATACCTTAAGCATCGTGGACAAGTATAATGAAGTTTGGAACTGCTTTATACAAAATACAGTAGGTTAAAAACGGTAACTACTAACTGTTAACAATTGCTATAGTGATGTACTATTCTTTTTTCCTTTTTCTTTCTTTCTTCACTTTTTAAAATCAGAACACGTCTAATAATAATTTTATTATTTATACCCTGCTCATCTGGCTGGGTTGCCCATCACTATGTGGTTTGTTTGTTTAAAAATAAATATTTAAGGACCAAGGCCAGGGTAAAGAGGCACGTCCGCAGTATATGGTGAACGCTGTACGAGGAAGATAACCCATGCACCTCTTCTAGAAATTAACCCCAGCCCTAACTCCAAATGCCACAACCTGGAAGCCATCTCTCCACCAAAGCTGTTATGATTGCTTACACTCTGGCTGGCAAGAGTGGCCAGGGTGGGGTGGGGTGGGGGTTTCCTCACTTACCAGCCACTTCAATCCGAATCTGCATGTGGTTCTGCAAGACCCCGAGCGGGTCAAGGTACTCTGACGCTTTCCCCGCCATCACGTCCTCCAGCTTTGCCTTCACCTGGCTCAGGCGCTCCTTGAACAGCCTGCGAGAGCGGTAGCAGCAGCAGCAGCAGACAGGTTAATCAGAGTTGCCACAAGAGCTCAAGGTGGGTGGTGGAATCCCACCCCCATGGTATGTGGGGTGGCGGGGAAGGGTAAGTTAATATGACCACACTAAATTAAAATATGCGAGCATAGAAGTTGTACTGGAACTGGAAAATGTCATGGTTAAGCATTTTTCAGAACAGCAAAAAACCTTGGGTGTGTAGAGCATACAGTATGCAGGTTTCAGGAATGGAATTATATGAACAGTGAAAGAAAGGAGAGGCAGATTGGAGCCACAAATTGGGGGCACTATTGCCTAATGGACTCATAAATTATATAGACTGGATGACTTAACTTGTTGTGGGTGGGGGGGGTGTTCCCCCACTTAAGGAAAAAAAATATTTTCTACTTCTGCAAACCGTAGGGTTCTGCTGAGCAGGACAATATCCCCCTCTTGTTTCTCTGTACCCCCGTTTTGGCTACACAGCCAACATGCTCAGCACCCGAGTTCCCTATTAATGTATAATGAATATGTAAGGGTTATGCTTTAAAACAGGAAATGGGCAGAGAGCCTTTGGCCCTGCAGATGCTGCAGGACTACATTGCCCATCATCTCTGATCTTTGTCTGTACTTGCTGGGGATAATGGGAGATGGAGTCATCTGGAGAGCCAGGTTCCACATCCCTGCCCTAAAAGGCTGTGTGTGTGTGTAAATAGAAAATATAAGTGGGCCTAGGAAAAAAGAATTGTGGAAGGAAGGAACATCTCTGAAAAACTGACCCAGGGGCGATGCCAGCCCCTCAGAGTCAGCATCTGTTTGGGGGCTTATATGAGACAACAATCTCATGGCTTGCACATTCCTACTAAATAAGATTTTATCTGGTGACATTTATGAATACTTGATATATCTTGTATATGCAATAAAGAACCTTGTATCCCACCATGAAATATATTTCATTCCTTTTTAATCCTTATTTTTTTATCTTGTATTTTTCTTCTCCCTGCCTTCATGCCTATTTTTGCGATGTTTTTTGGTCTGTTGTTTTGTTTATTGTATTTGCACATCTTTTTTTTTTTTTTTTGGAAGGAGAGGAATTACAAAAAATATATATATTGAGGCAAGGAAGTCAAACAACAGCAAAACCCAGTGCAATGAGAACAATTAGTTCCACTGAACATTTGGGAAGAGAACAGCAGATGGGGTAGTTCCCTGAGATGGTCCAGGAACAGCCATCTGATGATGTTTTCGGCTGCCTGTCTGCTTGCTTCCTCCTCCTCCAAATTGTCTCTCAGGGGACAGTGGATGCTCACCACTAATAGCATCTGTTCCTCCTCCGCAAGTTTGTCTCATCCCCTTTTAAAACCTGAGGCGGTGAGTTCCACAAATTAATTTGCCTTTAAGCAGGGAGTAAAGATTTATTTCCGGCAGGCTACTTTTTCTAAAGAAGCTCTGCGATCCTATTGTGGGGTTGAGCATCTGGGCGCTGCCTCTAGTCTTCAGGTCTTTATATGCTTCTTTCCCAAACCTTAGTGCACAAAAAAGCAGGGCCTCATTTGCGCTAGTCTCAAATCAAAGTTGTATTTAACTCTTTCCGGATATCTGTAGGAAGCACATACATTTACACAGACTCTTTGCCAAGCATCCTAAATTTAGCACACCTTCAAATTTCCTTCTTTAAATCTAAGCGATAAAAGGGAAGTGCATGCTATTGAGTCATCACGAATTAAAAATAACTTACGCCATCCCAGCAAAAATGATCTCCAAGTAAAGCTTTGAATTTGGAATGCAATGTTTGAAGCACACTGCAGTGGCGTAGCGTGGGGGGTGCAGGGGGGGCTGGCCGCTCCGGGCGCAACATCTGGGGGGGTGCGCTCGCCGCCTCCGGAGTCGCCGAAGAGCCTCGGGCGCAGGCTGTAGCAGAGCCCCATGTCTCGCGGAACCGACGAGCTGCCAGCGGCTCTCAGCGCTCGCCGCGGTCCCCGCGCGTCAGGGCCGCGGAGGGCGCGCCAGGCAGCCCCTCCTCACAGCCCCGCCGCCGCCACTGCTGCTGCAGCTGCTGGGCCATGTTGCATTTTCCTCGCCTCTCTGCCCTCCTCCTCCGGGCAAGCGGCGTCGTTTGGGCGGCAGCGCCAGCGGCAACTCGCCTCAGATCACCTGACACAGACCCACTGCCGCCGCCGTGGCTACCTTACCGTAAATACCCCAGCCCAGGCAGCAGCAAGAAGAAGCCAGCAGCGGCGGCAGGTTAGGGGTTAGGGGGCGCAAATTACTTGCCTTGCCCCGGGTTAGGGGGCGCAAATTACTTGCCTTGCCCCGGGTGCTGACAACCCACGCTACGCCGCTGGCACACTGACACTTGATTTTCCTAATCAAAAAATTCACTTCTTTTACTTTAGGCTACTGGAAGGACTCTTGAGATATTTATACAGCGTCTCTCTTTTTTTAAGTTTAAGGGAGTTATTGGGCAGCAGGCTCAAGAAACCAGTGAGCCAGAAACCTTAAGGAGGATGAGGCTCACCTTGCAGGGTTGTTGAGAGGGTAACTGGGGGTGGGGAAGCGCCTTGGAGGAAGGGTGGGCTTAAAATGTAATAAATAAGAGGAAAGGGGAAAGAGATGAAAAAAACTCACTTCTCTTTGACTTCAGAGAACTCCTTCTCCAAGTCTAACATCTCATCCAGGCACTCTGAGCGTCTCCGCTCATAATCTTCATCGTCCATCTCTGCAGGTAAAAGAGACAACATGTGTCACCTGGCTCCTCTGAACAGGTCTTGCAGGGCAAGAAAATTCAACAATGCTCACTATCTGGGATCTCTTTCTGTTCAATGGGCTTAAATCAGTGGGGAAGGACTGTAAGTCAGTGGAAGATCACCTGCCCTGCCCACAGAAGGTTCCCACTCCAGTCTCCAGTAACTCCAGATAGGACTGGGAGAGCCTGCCCCCCCCCCCGCCCCACTTGAAACCCTAGAGAGCTGCTAGACAGACCAATGGGTCTGACTGAGTAGTATGTTTCTATGTTCCTAAATCTAGAACAGCATCAGGGAAGAAAGGGTTGCAAGCTTTTCGAGTTGCACAGAAGTTTCCCCTTTTGTTTTCCTACCACAGTGAGCAGAACAGTGGCGGGGACACTTCAGGCCTGTGGATCTCATTAGGCCCCACCAGGTCTCCCCCTTAGCTAAAACCGTTCTGGCCAAGCCATGCCCAACTGCCTTATACCTGAAACCATACTGATGGGAGGTGGGGAGCAGGTGTGTGTTGAACCAAGTGTGAGCCCGCTCTGGAAGGCTTGCATACGCCATCGTGGTAGTCAAGATAACCCCAAAACTAATTGGGAGTTGTTGCAAGAACGAGCTCGCTTAAGTATATTCACTTGCTTTGATACATGCTAATTGGCTTGCTTTGATACAACTCTTATCTGTGGGCCTTGGGATGCTGGGCTCTGGGCCCAGAGAGGGGAGCTATCTGTAAGCCCTGGGTAGTTGCCCACCTATGCCTTCATGAGCCAGGTGGAGGTTCTGGCTTTGTATTCGGCTTTGTGTATAACATATTAGGCTTTGTGGACCAGTCATGATTGCTTGCTGCTGTGGTGTTCATCCCGCATCTGTCAAGGCAGCAGGGCTCTCTGCATGCTGAATTGTAAGTTTACACCTTTCTTTAATAAAGCACTAGAACTGGCCGTGTGTTTTTGACATCCTTCTTTGGTATCCCTGCATCGGACCACTCCCAAGAGCCCTCTCTTGGGCAGGTGGATCAGAACAAGGTGTAGATCTGCAAAGCCCCATGCACAGTGCTGCTTCTCAAGCCTGGCCATCTACTGATCGTCATTGGCTTTTACAAGCAACCACCACCCAATTGTCAGGGCTTGCAGTGTGTCCCGTGCAGCTGTTTGCAAGCCCCAACAATCAGCTGATAGCACTGCACTTTGCAAACCCCAATGATCAGCTGATGACCCACCCACCCACCTACCTGTCAAACTTGTCCCACTGTGAGTGGGTGGTGTTCTCCACCCCTGCCTTAGAAAGACCCCAGAGGCCAAGTCAGATTGTCAGAGCAACAGCTCTTTAATCTCTTCTCTCTCCTCTTCTTTTGCTTTCTCTCTCTCTTGGTCTCTCTTTTCCTTTCCCCCCTTCTGCCTTTGTTCTTTTTTAGATTAAGTAGCTGTTTTATTTTGGTGTATTATATAAAGATGCTTTGCAATGGGCAAGAACTTTTGTGTGGTTTTGAATAAGTATCAATATTTTATATATATTTTTTAACAGGATGTCAGAGCAACAGAAAGGGAAACACTCAGTCCTCCTTACTACTGTTTCCAATTGCTGGTAAGTAAAGGGAAACCAAAAATTAGGGTTCAGATTTGTATCCACCTGTCAGACCCGTGGCAGGTAGGGAAGCTCAGAATCCAGCCTCTGGGTCAGATCCTGCTCCCTGTTGTTGAACTCTAGTTCCCATCATCCCTAGACAGCATGGCCAGCAGTCAGGATTTACGAGAACTGGGAGCTCAACAACATCTGGAAGGCCACACGTTCCCCACACCTGCTCTAACTGGAGATGCCCACTATGGTACCTGGGATCTTCTGTGTGCAAATCATCTGCTCTCCCTCTGTACCATAGGCGTTCCCATAAAAAGGTAAGACAATAGTCTTCGTTGTTCTGAACAGCTCTGTCCTGTCTGCACTGACTTGCAGCAGTTCTCAAGGGTTTCAGGCAGAGAAGAGTCTTTCCCACTCCTACCTGCAAATGCCAGGGACCACACCTAGGACTTCCTGCATGGAAACTGCATGCTCTACCACTGAAAGAAGGAGTTGGGAGGCGTTTTGCTCCTGCCAGCTACCTGAACTCTCCTCTTCTGATTCAGACTGGCTGCCGCTGCGCTCGTCCTCGCTCTCTTCTTCGCCGTTCATCTCTGTGGTCGAGTCTCCTTCCACCTCCATCTCCTTGGGCAATGGCTGCACAGGCATTGCGCTCTGCAGAAACAAGAGGGCCCAGGCTAAGGAAAGGAGGCTAGGCAACAACGAAACAGCAGAAAGGTGAATATGGCACCAGGCCATCATCTTTACAGTAGCAAATTATGATATACATGTATTCCAAAGGGGACCATGCTAAGCACAGGAATGGATTACAAGCACAGCACTGAGTACTTTGAGTGTATCAGCGGGAAATGCGGCTTTGTGGTCCTTAAGGTTGCAAAGAAGGGCTGGCAGGTACATGGCCGGTACAATAACCGGTAAATTGTCGCCAGCAACTAAGCAAGCTTCTGAGCTGAAAGCCTGCCCAATTAATATACCCATTACATGCCAAAATGGCTTCTCAGTGGACTGCAACTATAAAATCTATTATAACATCCATCCATGCACACACACACACACACACGAACAATTCCACCAGAGCATCAAAACAGGACAAGTAGAACAGTTTTTTTGCAAGATCAGAAGTTTAGGGGACACTTGCCTAACCAGGTGTGTCTTCAGAAGCCAGTGGAAAGGCAATACTGATGGACCCTCTCAATTTTTTCCACATTACCCAACATAAGGATACCTTTACATTTTCTCAAGAAGTGTTGCTAATACAGTACAGAGTTTGGATTTTCTTTTCTGCACATACAGGTTTAACCAAGCACTTCAGCCTGAAGGAATAGCTAGACAGGTGTATTTCCCTGGCACACGGAGAACCTAAGAACCTGGCTGCAGGTTACATTCATCAAACGCTTTGCCCATTGAGAAGCATGGAGGCTTGCCAGAAAATATAAAGAGCCATGGTGTCTATGTTCTACCTCCACTATTGGATCCAGCATGGCTCTGTATATCCGTTGCTGGGAATCACAAGTGGGGAGGGGGTGCTGTTGTGGTTGGGTCCTGCCTTCAGGTTTCCCATGGGCCTCTGGCTGACCACTGTGGGAACAGGATGCTGGACTAGGTGGGCCATTGGTTTGATCCAGCCACCTCTTCATATATTCTTAAAGATGGAGGGCTAGCTCCCCTCCTTTCTCAGCTCTTTATCTCATAAGAACACAAGAAGAGCTCTGTCGGATGAGGCCAAAGGCTATTCTAGTCTAGTACTCTGTTCTCACAGAGGCCAACTAGATGCCCATTGTAAGAAGCCCACAAGCAAGACCTAAGTGCAACAGCCCTCTCCCTACCTGTGATTCCCAGCAACTCGTATTCAAAGGCTAATTTTGCTGCTGAATGACAAATTAGGGGCAGTTATGAAGGCAGCCAGGGGTTCCGGCTTCTGTGTCTTTGCCCATAACCACTTCCTCCTTTCTCAGCCTCCAGAATCCTCAACCATCAGCACCTTGCTAACACACGGCTCCTTCAGAGGAGTTAAATCAGGCATAGGCAAACTCAGCACGCCAGATGTTTTGGGACTACAACTCCCATCATCCCTAGCTAACAGGACTGGTGGTCAGGGATGATGGGAACTGACATCTGGAGGGCCGAGTTTGCCTATGCCTGATAAATGAAACGTGCAATCAGGAGTTCCCTTCCTTAGGACAGGGGTGGGGAACTTTTGGCCCTCAGGACACTGCTAGACTCCAACTCCCATCAGCCTCAGGCAGCATGGCCAAAGGTCAGGGGTGATGGGAGTATGAGTTAAGCAAATGTCTGAAGTGCCGCAAGTTCCCCAGCTCTGCCTTGGGACCTCTTTCCCCTATACTGGGAACATAGAAAGCTAGCTGCCTGACCCCAGGTCAAACATTTTGGCCATCTAGCCAAGCCCAGTTGCCTTTGACCAGTGTTGGTTCCCATGAAAAGCGCTTTCCCTTTCATTGACTATCCTGGAGATGCCGAGGACTGAACCTGGGACTGAACCTGCGTGCAACGCCCACCATTTGCTCCAGGAACTCTCCCGGCACTTTTTTTTATAAGTGCTATGAGGGCCCCTGTGAGACAGGAAACAAGGGCTTCTTTTAAATCAAGAATAAGAGACCAGGTGCTGTTAGGTGCCAACTCCCATTAGTCCCAACCAGCAATGGGCAGTGGTCAGAGATGACAGGTATAGTTGGAAGGGCAAATTCCCCAGCCAGGCTTTAAAGGGGAAGAAAGAGGCCACTGGGGCTGCACTCCAAGCCACAAGTGCCTGGGAGTAAACCCCACTGAACTCCGTGGGGCTGGGGTCTGAGTTAACATGCATAGGACTGTAGCCGAAATCAATGTCAGCCACTGCATGGTAGAGGACAGGAAAATCAGCACATCTATCTTTCCCAAGCAGTGACGACTGGATATGACTGGTTTGTGGGGCGAGAGTGAGAGAGAGGAAGGAAGGGGAGCTGCACCTCTTGAATGTCTGCCTCTTCAGGCAGCTTTTCAAGTCACAACTTATTCCTCCTCCCAGAGCCCTTTATCCCTCCATCTTGTGTGCAGTTCACCGCCCAGCTAGAGGTCACTGGTAGTTATTTTAAGGTGGCTTTTGGAAGGGTTGTGCGTGTGTCTCTTTCTCACGGTTCTCTTAGGAAATCCCGAGACGATCCTGCAAGCGCTGCTTCTTCCTCCTTTGCAGTGAAAGGCACCATTTGGCAAAGCAGACATACGAGCCCCGACACCACCACCCCCGCCATATCTAATGGTCTTTCCCGCACCCCGATAGCATTTGCTTGGTAAGAACAATCCAACAGAAGGACTGCGGGGGGCACATAAATATAGCAAACCCTACCCCCATATTACAGCAGACTCAAGCATGTGCCCGAATGGATGTCATTTAGGGGAGGATTGCCGAGCACTTCCAAGGAAAGGGCAAAGAGAAGCATTTTCTCCCCCTATGTCGCACATGTAACACTGAACTTAAGAGGGGGAAATCGGTCATATGCGAACACCCCCGTCCCCGGGTTGTAGTGTGCTGGCCCATGTATTCCCCCTTCTCTCAAAGCGGGGGAAACGCATAAGGCTGGAATGGGCGGGACCATCATTACCCACAAAAGGGGGGTAATAGGGAAAGTCTGGACCCCTCATTACCTGGGGGAGGGGCTGAGGAAGGCGCAAACCCCGCTCTGGATTTCTTCAGCAATCGGAAGTCGTCCTCATTCGGCCCCGCCCACCAACGCTAACCAATCACAGCGGCTGGCATTTTGTAAGTACCCTACACTCGTCTATGGTGCTGCGTCGCGGTCAAGCTCTATGGTTCTGCGAAGCACTATGGGAATCCGGAAGCGGAAGGGTATGCGTTGCCGTAGTAACGAGATAATAAAGAAAAACGAAAGAAGCGAAGGGGAGTGAAAATGTGCTCTCTCTGTGTGCCTACAAAGTGGTGTGGAAGTTTTCATAGCAAAATAAAACCATACAGTGAAAAAGTAATTAAAAAGAAAACCAACCGTCCTCCCTGGGAAGGGTTCGTTCCCATGTATATATGCTCATTTGAGTGCATCCTAAATATATGCTCACATTTACAATAGTTAGTACTGTGGCTAAGTTGAAATATAGAACTAGGAAAAATAAGAGCTAGGGTGGGTGGGGAGCCAAGAGGCAAATTTTGGCTTGAAGCCTCACTACAAAATTAGTAGAAAGGTGGTGGTTGCCATGCCAGCCAGTACTGTTGTTGCCATGGAGACTGCCATTATCTTCCTACTGCCCACCCACACACCCTCTGATGCTTAAAAAGAAGAAGAAAAGATTGGCATTTGTACCCCCACGCTTTGACCAAGGAGCTGAAGGCATACCTGGTTGTTTGGGGTTTTTTGTCGTCCTGCATTTCTGTTGTCACAAAAAACCTTGTGAAGTAGATTAGGTTCATCTATCACCCTGGGAACTTTGGAGATCAGGAGATTTTCAAACCCAATTTGCCTAATTCTAGTTTGACATTCTAACCATTACACCATACTGGATTGTTACCTTCTTGTCAAACTTACTGGCTGAAAACCATTGGGTGTTTGGGGAGTTTTGTTTTTTTAAAAAATAAAGTTATAAATACTATCACAGCACAGCAAATCAATGACATCACACCATGTTCTGTTGCTTACCGCCATTAAAGCCCCCCCTAACATAGCACACCCAATAAAGTAGGCTATAAACCTAAGCAACACATTCTGACATCCACATCTTGTTTTTTTTATAATAGAAATAGATTATAACCAAGCATAATAATGACAGCACTGACACATGCCATAATGCAGTCAGGGCTATAGGGCTGCCACAGCAAGATTTGGGGGCATGCAGATTTCTAATTATTCACTGTCTCCACGGAAAAGAGGTCCATTTTTTGTGTAGCTAACCGCATAGCAAGTCAGAAAAGAAATAAAGAGTTGTTACAATGTGACTTTGAATGAATGTATCTTCCTCTAATCCTTACAGTGCTTTAAAAAAATATTTATGTAGCCCAAATTAGAGATGGATCATCCAAATCTTATTATGGTGGGATTCAGTTTGGTACCAAAGCACTTGAACTTAAATACCTTCTGTTATTTGATAATAAGTTAGACAAATTATTACTATTAATTGCTCCAGATAAAAGTGAGAAAAGTGCTATTTAACAAATGTTGGAAGGCATGTGATGATTGTTTGCAGTCCCAGAGCACTTGCGATGTTTGAGTGACATCCAGTCATAGCATTTGGTTGTGTAGTGCATGCATACCCTGTGCTTAATTTCTAAAACAAAAGATGCCAGGCTTCAAGCTTAAAAGTGAGGCTCTCTGATATGGCTGCTCAGTGAGGCTCTCTGATATGGCTGTTCATTTCAGTGAGGCTGGAGAGGACTTTGCAGTGAGTTGTGGATCTGCAGTGGAGAGGTGGGGGCAGTACTCTTTGGATTTCTCATTCCAAAATGCCCTGATCCACCTTTGAGGACAATCTTTCATTAAAATGTGTTTCTCCCCACACCTCCATCCTCCCCAATCAATTTCCAGAAATACATTCTGTTGGAATGCTTGTCACAAAGTTGATAGGGCTAAAGTGTTTTAAATCAAACTGGTTCAGTTTAATTCATTTACAGACTGTGATTGTTCAGGACAGCAATAAATTAAGCTCCTCCGCCCCGTCCCCAGGACAGATGTCAGTATATTTATTCCCATTATACAGAAAAGGAAATGGGGGTCACCAATCCAATCTGAGAAGCAACATTGGGTGCAGGGCCCAATAATCTTGGCTCACGGTTCTGTTTCTCTGCTCCAAATCACCATATCTCAAATCCCAGAGCTTCATGTCTGTAAGCACTGGGGACAAGTAGAAATAATAGGATTGCAGGATTGTCCACAGAATCCAGATTCAATGGTTGTTATCCCAAAGTTATTATCTCAGAATTTGTTTACTAAGAAAACCCACCATCTACAGGAATTAAAAAATGGCAGAGTGGGCTAGCTCTACTATTTTGAATAATCCCGCAGGTCACTGTGTTTCTCTGTGTAAAATTATGAACACCCATCAAAGGCAACCTGCTAGTGTTTACACCAACGATGGTTGGACTACAACTCCTACCATCTCGGACTACTGGCCATGTTCCCTGAAGGCAGCTGGAGTCCTAAACACCTGGAGAGCCTCAGGTTCCCCATCCTTATCAGATTCCCCATCATCGCTCACCCCAGAAGTGAACTAACTGGGAGGTGAGCCGATAAGACTTCCAAGTTTTTTGGCTGGGATTGGCAATTCACCTTCAACAAGTTTGACCTTCTGAATCAACCCTTGAGATGTCTGTGAGATTGAGGCAAACCCCCATATTATTATTTTTAAACTACACACACACACAGAGCACTCAATGGGGGTATTCTCCTACCTGAAGGGGTCTCAGTGTGTGTATGTATGTACATACACAAATTCCCCCCAAAATGAAGCACAAATACTTCTAGCAGCAACAAACACATTTGGAGCGAACAGGTCAGCGAGTCACTATGCCCTTTCCCTCCCTCCAATTGGCAAAGGAGTGGTTCTCATCCTGAGTCAGACATTTCTGTTGTGACAGTGTGCAACTATGCTCCCCTCGCTGTCCAGCTAAGAGGCTCCGCTCTATTTCCACAAAGGTAGATGTGAGGTCAGCACCGTCGTGGTGAACTGGGGTATCTGGTCTTGAGCTCCTGCTTGAACTGCCGGAAGAGTAGCTTGTTGCGTTGATTCTCGGCATCCTTTTGTGCGTGGAACTCGCTTGCCACCTTGAAGCCCTTGTGGACCAGGAAGGCATTGCTCAGCACAGAGAAACGGTACCCAGCCACGTGGAGCTCGCAGGCCTGGCGGAAAAGGACAGTGTAAGGACGGCAGCCCACCACCAAAAACCTAGAACATGCAAGAATAACTGCACCTCAAAATACCTCTGGGTTATTTATAGTGACAGAAGCCCCTCATTTTTGGACGCGGGTGGCGCTGTGGGTAAAAGCCTCAGAGCCTAGGGCTTGCCGATTGAAAGGTCGGCGGTTCGAATCCCCGCGACGGGGTGCGCTCCCGCTGCTCAGTCCCAGCGCCTGCCAACCTAGCAGTTCGAAAGCACCTCCGGGTGCAAGTAGATAAATAGGGACCGCTTTCGAGCGGGAAGGTAAACGGCGTTCCGTGTGTTGTGCTGGCTCGCCAGATGCAGCTTTGTCACGCTGGCCACGTGACCCGGAAGTGTCTCCGGACAGCGCTGGCCCCCGGCCTCTTGAGTGAGATGGGCGCACAACCCCAGAGTCTGTCAAGACTGGCCCGTATGGGCAGGGGTACCTTTACCTTTAAGCCCCTCATTTGACCTGTAAAGCCATTCTGGGCAAGCTATGCCCACCTGATCTACACCTGATGGTCATATATGATGTTAGGTGTGGGGCAGTTTCCAAGGATAGAGACTCTGTCCCCACAACAACACACCAACAAGCATGACCAGTGGTAATGCTGAGTAGGTGTTTTAGCCCAATGGGCACAGGTAAGGTGTAAGGCAAAAATGGGGAATCTCAGGTCTGGGAGTCAAGCCTCCCTATCTGGTCCTCTGCCCAGGCTCTACCTCCTTGGCCACCCCCTGCCCTGCTCTCAACAGGCCACACCCCCACCCTCTCCTTGCTCCACCCCCTCCTTGTTGAGTGTTTCTGCCTGTCTGGAATGTGTTCTTGAAGGCATGACTCTTGCCCACCTGGATGGAGGGGAGAGGGGGAT
This sequence comes from Podarcis muralis, assembly GCF_964188315.1. Taxonomy (NCBI): domain Eukaryota; kingdom Metazoa; phylum Chordata; class Lepidosauria; order Squamata; family Lacertidae; genus Podarcis; species Podarcis muralis. The sequence goes on along the minus strand of NC_135670.1, from coordinate 13,972,443 downwards.
GTGGCTGTAGAAACTAGCCTACCACACAAAGGTAAAATGTACACCTGTTGCTTCACCTGCTTTTGTCTCTGGTTCCACCCACTGCTGACATATGGCCCCCAGATGGCTGACCAGAAGCAAATGTGGTCCTTGAGTTGAAAAACATTCCCTACCCCTGATATAAGGCTCCCCACCTCTTGGCTCAATTGCAGCTTTCCCACTACAGTACCTGGCTTGGCCTTTCCACCAATAAAAGCTGCATTTGCACTATACCACCAAAGCACACTAAACACATGGCTTTCCCCAAAATAACCCTAGGAACTGTGGTTTGTTAAGGGTGCTGAGAATGGTTAAGGGGTAAGCTACAATTCCCAATATTATTTGCAGGGAGGTCACGTGCCTTCAATACTGCCCCAAGTCATGACCCGCCCCCCAGCCAGGGCAGCTACCTGGCTGATCCGGTTGAAGCCGTACTGCTTGAAGCGCTCATCGTAGGGGGGCACAGAACTAGCCCCGATGTAGAAGGGCTCCCAGGGGTCCCGCCACTCCACCTCGTAGGCCACGCGCAGGGGGCCTCCGACGGGGAGATTCAGCCAGTGGGAGTAGTTGGTGGGCGCTTGGCACCGCGGGCACAGCTCCTCATAGAACGGCCGGATCTCGCCCACTTGGTACAGCTGCAGCAGCTCCGTCTTGGTGCCCGGGATCCGACGGGTGTGGCGGATCTCGAAAGCCGGCACAACGAAGACCCCCGGCGTTTCCTCGGCGGCAGTTCCGGGCAAAGCCAAGAAGTCCTCCCGCAGCCCCTCGCTGGGCACCATGTCCATGTCCACCGCCAGCATCCAGTGCCCGCCGACGGCTCCCCGAGCCACGTTGCGCAGCAGGTTGTTCGGGTACGAGGCGTTGGCGGCGTCCAGCGCGTAATTGCGCCGGCCCGCGGCTACCCGCGCCAGCTTGGCGAAGACATCCCCGCAGGCCTGCAGGCGGGAGAACTCGCCGCGGTCCGGCAGCTCCGGGAAAGAGGCCGCTTGGTCGGCGTGGCACACCAGGTGGAGGCGCACCAGCTGGCGGACGGGCGCGCACAGGGCGGCCAGCGCGTACACCAGCGCGGTGGCCAAGCGCACCTCGGCGGCGCCCGGCGCGAAGAGGGCCACTGACATGGGCCCCCGCCAGCGCTCGGCCAGGCGCTGCGCGTGGTGCAGGTTGCCCAGGCTGGTGTGCGTGACCAGCACCACGTCGGGGCTGCGCTCGCCCTCCCAGGATCCGCGCACCATGTCCCGATACACGCGGTACTGGCCGCTGGCGTCCAGGGCGCCGCCGCTGGCCAACACCTGCTTGAGGCGCTCCTTGTGGGCGTCGCGGGCCGTCGGCGCCCGTCGGCCCTGGAAGAGCTCGGCATAGCGGGAGCGCTGCTCCTGGCCGTGCAGCCCCGACAGCAGCGCCAAGTAGAGCAGCTGCAAGCCGGCCACCAGCGCCAGCGCCGCCACCAGCGCCTGGAAGCAGGAGCAGTGCATGGGCGGCAGCCTCAGCGACGGGCCATCCGCGCCGCCGCCCCGCTCGCCTGCCCCTCCTCCCCGCCCGACCTCACCGGAGGCCAGCCTGGAGGGAGCGCGCGGAGAAGCCAGGCCCCACACCGTGCATCCTTCCCCGCGGCTGCTCAGGCTGCTTCCCAGGCGGGTGCCCGGCGGCTCTTGCAAACAGTTTCACGTCTGGGGGCGGGAGGAGCGAGCTCTCCTCGGCGCCCTCTTCTTCCTTGGAGGATGCATTGCAAAAACACGCGCAGGCCATCAGGCAGGTGCGACCCCCCTCCCTCTTTTGCACTGCTCTCCCCCTTGTTTTGCAAAGCAAGGCAGGTGCATCGCCCCCTCCCTCGCACACACCGCACTAAGACGTGCGTGCGTGTTTTTCTATTATTATTATTATCGTCGTCGTCGTCATAATCATCTGCCATTTATTATTAGTATTATTTTGCTTAATAGGAAATGTGTGGGAATGCATGGATAAAGTGCAGTGCACGGGGGAGAGTTGGGAAATGAGCAAACAGATCGTCCGGAAGCGGACTAAGGGATCTAGTGGGAAGAGGAAGATTTGTTCCGTGTGACGAGGTGGCCGAGTGGTTAAGGCGATGGACTGCTAATCCATTGTGCTCTGCACGCGTGGGTTCGAATCCCACCCTCGTCGGTATCGACCCTCTCCCCTTTTGAGTTTAAAGGGAAAAGTGGATCAATTCTGTTTATCAAGCCCACACTCTGCAAGGTGGTTTCCCCCCGCAGGCCTGTAACCGGAAATTCCTCTCTTTGAAAAAGTCTAGGGAAGAGACACCCACATAAAGGGCAACTTTCACTTAATAGGAGGGAACACCCAACAAAGGGTAACTGAATTCATGGGGATTCCTTGTGGAGTTGGAAACGAGTTTGGGGGGGGCATTCAAAAGTGAACCCCTCCAGGTAAATATTTTACTCCTACTGAAAATCTCATAGATTGTCTATTCAGAAATAATAATCCCTGCTGGAATCAGTGGGTCTTACTCCCAGATAAAAGTGGGATTGGCACCCTAGCTCTGTCCAAGATGTGTGCAGTTCCTTCTCAGATACTTTACAAGAACTAAGGCCCTTCAAAATGCATCACACGATTTACGTAATAACCAGTCTCAATAGCGGGCTTTAGTTTAGTAGAGTACAAGAAGGAACTGTGATTTTCTCTTGTAAATTGAATCAAAAGGGTAACTGAGTTAGAAAAATGACCAAAGTATTATTCAGAAAAACAAATTAGGTAAATTATGGCTCAAAAATACAGTAATTGTTGCTGGACCCCCAAATCCCATCAGTGAGGGATTATGGGAATGGTAGTCCATCAATATCTGGACAGTTACAGGTTATCCCTCATATGCTCCTCTAGACTAGGATCTGCTATGATTTTTGCCCCGTCATTGTTATATTTCTACTTCTGTTGTTTGCACAATGCATGGGGGACTCGTTGCCACAAGAAGATGTGGTGACCATCCAAAAGATAAGTGGGACCTGGAACAAAATGTTGCAGTGTAGTGGGATGCTGTTCAGGATTCCAGGCAATCATTTTTTTTATTAAAAAAAAGCTTTATTGGGGGTGGGGGAATAATAAACAAACCAGAATCCCTCCAGGGTAATGGCAATAGTTCAACATTGTACATGCAGCAAAAATATTCTTTAAAAAATAAAAATGTTTGAGCTTTGAATTCATTTAAAACAATCACGCACAGGATCTGATAAAATGTCCTTCCCACAAACCATAAAATAAATTGAGTCGTTAAAAATAAACACAATTTTCCCATTGCCCTTTGTTCCTTAATAAAGTTAGTTATAATGCCAGTAAGTATTGAGAGCAAGTGTCTGTTTACAACGAAACACACTTAAATATATATTGCTTAAATAGGCAACAAGACTGAAACCATTCAAATGTACCATAATGAATATTGCAATCGGATCACAGTGAATAAACCATCGTTGTGTCTTGCCTTTTCCTGCAGTGCAGGGGGTTGGATTAGATGACATTTTAGGTCCCTTCCAGCTCCACAATTCCACGATCCTATAAGGCAATACCTGGCTCTAGCCGAGGGGTATCCCCTGGACTGTACTTTTTGCAGATATATTCTGCAACATATCACTGACACAATAGTTGTGCATTTGTGGTGGATTTATTCTGAACTGTCTCCACATCATTTCACTTCATTGGGTGTTCTGCTACGCTTCCTCAATGTTACCCCTTGACTGATGTCAGGAGGAGCACTCTTGTGCTATATAGTGTAGCAAAAGTGGTGTGGAAAACATCCTGGAATGTCTGTAGTATGAAAAGTTACAGGATTTCAGCAAGAAGCTATGGAACACGTGCTGATGAGAAATGAATCTGTATGTCCATTCTGAAACTTTTGCAGGTGCACTGAAAGCGGGATTGCACGTAACTGCCCTGATACCGTCATAAGCACCAATCATAAGTGCACAATAAAAAGGATACCTAGAGCCCTTAGACTGTGTTTAATAGCTGAGGATATTCCATGGGAGCTATTGGATCAGGTACCTTCAGATGGTAGGCCCTCTGCCACATGCCGCTGCTTCCCTGTTCTTAGATGTTTGTAGAACCTTTGGCAGATTTTCATCCCCCCTGTGCCCCCTCCTTTGGCCAAATTACACCATTTCTCAGCCATACCAGTAGGCAAATGATAATTTAATGTATTAGTCGAGGAGCAGGGAATCTGTGCCCCCCCCAGATGTTTCTAGATCCCATCCTCCCAGACTAATGTTTGCTGGGGCTGATGGGGATTCAAGTCTAACTACATCAGGAGGATCACGGTTTCCTCACTTCTCTACTACTCCCTGCAACTTGTCTCCTTACTCCTTTCAGAGAAGCATTTGCGACTGCATCTTAAAAAGCGGAGACATCACCTTGCCAACAAAGGTAGGTATAGTTAAAGCGATGTATGGAAGTGAGAGCTGGACCATAAAGAAGGCTGATCACCGAAGAATTGATGCTTTTGAATTATGGTGCTGGAGGAGACTCTTGAGAGTCCCATGGACTGCAAGAAGATCAAACCTATCCATTCTTAAGGAAATCAGCCCTGAGTGCTCACTGGAAGGACAGATCATGAAGCTGAGGCGCCAATACTTTGGCCACCTCATGAGAAGAGAAGACTCCCTGGAAAAGACCCTGATGTTGGGAAAGATTGAGGGCACAAGGAGAAAGGGACGTCAGAGGACGAGGTGGTTGGACAGTGTTCTCGAAGCTACCAGCATGAGTCTGACCAAGCTACGGGAGGCAGGGGAAGACAGGAGTGCCTGGCGTGCTCTGGTCCATGGGGTCACGAAGAGTCAGACATGGCTAAACAACTAAACAACAACAACAATTTGCGACTGCTGAGCAAGTGCAGGAGGTTTATACTTGCATTTCCTACCCTTTAAAAACGAAATAAACCCCCCACCCAAATTCCAGTACTTTGAAACCTCAAGATTCTGATGGGCCGCGGCTCATCGTTATCTCCTTTTCTCCAGATGTACTTCCTTTTTACTCTCATCACCCTTAGCATGTTATATACAAAGCAAGCCTCTTTCAAGCGTCACATGGCCAGAAGAAGGTGGCCTGGGAGGGTGTCCTACTGGAGAGCCGAGGAGGTTGGACAGGGTTTGTGGGACAGAACCACAGTTTTCTAGACTTTGCTCCAGTATGAGGGGAAGTCTAGCCCTTCCCATACGGAGCTGCCCTTTTCAGTTTTACAATCAGGACACCTGAGAATTCTGCTAGCCCTTCTCCATAAAAAAATAATAATTCAAGCTTCCAGTCTGCTGCAAAATAGGACATGGCTTCCACAGCTGCATCCATGCTGCAACTGAGAAGGACGGTGTGTGTGTTCTGTAAAATGGCACACGTTAAATGCCTCTGTGAATTAAAGGTTGGGATTGTATATTAGGGTGGCTCATTGTAAAGAGATTCCGTACAAAGAGGCCTGACTTCCCATTGGGACATCTGGTTGGCCACTGTGAGTCCAAGATCCTGGATTAGACAGGCCACTGGCCTGATCCAGCTATAGAGTTCTCTTATGTTCAAATTTCTGGAAGGTCTCCAATGAATTTTTGGACCAAAGTGCCCCATTTAGCTACTGTGCGGAAGTCCTGAGCAAGCTCTGCAAGAAGAAACTAAATGCATGTCCAGCTGTAATGGTGGAAGATGGAAACAGAGCGGCTCAGGTGTAAGCAGGTGAGGATCAGCCAGAAGAGATGCTGGCCGAAATCCTGGAGGTATCCTGTCACCACCATGACTAGCAGCTATTGATCGAAGGATCAATAACTTCTATGAAGTTATCCTTCTATGAAGGATAACTTCATAGAAGTTATACTCTTCTATGAATTTATAGAATTTATACTCTTCTATGAATTTGTCTAATTCCCTTTCAAAGTTGTCTAAGTTGGTGGCCAACACGTCACTCGGTGAAAGAACACCCACCTTACATGCGAGAGGTCCCAGGTTCAGTCCCCAGCATCTCTGGATCTTACCTCAACACTAAATACATTAAAAAAACGAAAAAACAAAAACAAAACACTGGCAGTGTCCTCCATCACATACTAGAGGGAAACAGGCTAGCTTAGGAAAGCAGCTGCTTCAGGCTGAACAGCGGGGGCCTAACCCTGCTTTGAGCTTAGCCCTGCCAGCCTAAATGAGGCTCCTTTGGCCTGAAGAGAATCTTGGTCAGATGCCAAATCTGGCGGCCTAGTTTAAAGAGGCTACACATGATATTATTTCTCAGCAATCCTATGCCTCTTTTTGCAGAGCCTCCACCACCAGTCTTCCAGATGGTTTGGGCTACAGGAAGTGATGGTTGGGGCTGTTTGTCCCAAAATATATAGGGAACACCCGGTTGGGGAGGCTGGAGGACAGACCCCTCTGGAAAGCAGTGTCTGACATCTTGCGGACCTCTTTATCGGACGACAACAAGTTTAAGCAGACAAGTTTGAGGCAATGCAAGCTGAGAAAACAAAACCATAAACCGGCCAGTGGGTGGGTGGGGAGAGCAGAGAGCTTGCCCTATATTGCTAATTTGAGATGGAAGCAACAAACCCAACCCCATTGGATACAGACTTCTCCCTTCCTTACCTACCGTCACCCTCCAGGAGGATGTTCCGTAGAGCAAACGTGTATTATGCAACAATACTTCCTCAAGTTGAAAGCAAAGGGAGAGCAAGAATACGTGTGAGGATATTGCAAAATCCCCCTTTGTTGTGCGTCCTCAGCCAGGCACAAGTGGGAGAGGCAGAGCGACTCCTCCACCTCCAGGGATGTAGGAAAGGGGCTTGCAAACGCCCCCTCTGTACCACAGCCTTCCCTTGGCTTGGTAAAAATCCAGGAATCTTTCAGAAAAGTCCAAGAGTCTTTAAAAAAAAAATACATTCAGGCTCCTGGGGATTTAAAAGGGTAGCTGAGCGAACGTGAACTTATGCATATACAGGAAAGAAAAACCAAAAAGAGCAGTTCCCTTTGTTGGAAGATGGTGGCAGAAGCTCACTTTGCTACCCAGAAGGATATTAGCTGCTACACAGAGGGCACGCCTGGGAGGGAGAGAAGGGCAACCAGCCTCTCCTCAAGTCTTCAAGGCAGATGCTTTGCTGTTGCCGAGGTCCAGCAAGTCCTGGACGTCAGAGCAAGGCCTTGAGGATGAAGGACAGCCCAGCTCCACAAGAGAGACCCAACGCCAGGAAAAACGTCATGATGGCTCCTGCCAATTCGCTCTCATGTGGTTGCACCTGTCTGGGGGCGGAAACAGAGAAGACAATTTATAATCTGGCAGAAAAGGCCATGGGCAAAGCCAAGGGGTGAGGGGGGTGGGTATTTGCTCCACAAATCAAGTAAATAAATAAAAATAACCAACTGACCAACTGCATCTCAGATAACTTGGTTCTGCCACCCCAACGTAAAGCCTGCCCCCCATAACATAAATCCTGTCTACACCCGTGGGAAAGGCCCTTCCTCTTTGCCCAACCCAGAGAGGAAACCAGGGCTGGATTTATGCACATGGAAGCTGCAGTTTGCAGCCTCCAATTATGAACGGCCTTTAAATACAACTTTTTAAAACTCAATTTCAATTACTTTGTTCTCAAAGAAGATCACAAAAGTGTCTTAAGCTTTATGTCCTACGCAGAACACTCACAGGCCATGTTGGGAAGCTTCTGCCGTTCAGAGGGTGCCAAAATGTGTGGGTCACTGCTACATAGAATCATAGAGTTGGAAGGGACCCCCGAGGGTCATCTAGTCCAACCCCTTGCACCCTGTATAAACTACATTTCCCAGGACTCATTGGCTATTAAAGTGGTATAAGAGAGTGCTTTAAGTGTGTGGTGTGGCCTAAGAGGAGCACAACAAAAATCAGAATAATTTGAGGGCCTGCTGTTCACACCTGGAATTCAGGGGAGATGGCATTTTTACCCGTTTTTCGAGAATGGCGGTGGCTCAGGGAGCCTTGCATGGAGAAAGTCCCTGGTTCAACATCCCCGGCTTTGCCAGGTAGGGCTTGGCAAGACTTCCCTTGTCTGAAACCTTGGAGAGCCACTGCTGGTTAGTGCAGACCAGGGGCTGCCAACACGGTGCCAATGCCCCAATGCGAAATAAATGCAGTGGTACCTTGGGTTAAGAACTTATTTCGCTCCGGAGTTCTGTTCTTAACCTGAAACTGTTCTTAACCTGAAGCACCACTTTAGTTAATGGGGCCTCCTGCTGCTGCTGCACTGCTGGAGCACTATTTCTGTTCTCATCCTGAAGCAATGTTCTTAACCTGAGGTACTATTTCTGGGTTAGCAGAGTCTGTAACCTGAAGCGTCTGTAACCTGAAGCGTCTGTAACCCGAGGTACCACTGTAAAGAGAACAAGCGATCCACTCTTGCAGACACCCCCTTGTTCATAGTGCTGCTTTTGCATGTTTCAGGAGGGGCGACGTCGCTCAGAGCACACTCACTTTGGCGCCAGGCACATGGTGAGGGAGACGAAGTAGCCATTGGAGAGGGAGAAGACGACCATGAAGAGGACGAACCAGGCATCCTGGCGGAAGAGCATGGGCAGGTATTCCCGCTGGGGGACATTGCACAGAAGCAGGAGTGGGACGAGCAGCAGGCGGAGCCCAACCACCGCAGGGAGCAGGCGAAGATGCTTCTCTGGCTGGGGAGAGCAAAAAGCAGTGTTCTCTGCTTCATTATCCTATTTCCTAATAAATGTCCAAAGGTCTCGTTTTATGACGTGATGGCAGTGAACCTCCATACCCACCTACCTACCCGAATTTTCTTTCTTTCTCTTTCTTTTTATTTATTCTATTTCATAATTCTTTCCGGATCATTATTTTAACTTCCTAAGAACATCTTGATCTTTTTTTTTTTAAAAAAAAGATGTCTAAGTCAGTGTTTTTCATCATTTTTTGGGCAAAGGCACACTTGTTTCATGGAAAAAATCACGCGGCACACCACCATTAGAAAATGTTAAAAAAATTAACTCTGTGCCTATATTGACTATATATAAAGTAATTCTCTTGAATAGGAATCAAATGAACACAAAGAAAGTAGTTTATAATTACTTTATTCTGAAATAGTAAGTAAACAGAAATATGAAAAATTGTAAAATACTTTATTTTTAAATCTTTCGAATTTTTCAATTTTTCCCACGGCACACCAGGCAACATCTCGCGGCACACTAGTGTGCCGCGGAACAGTGGTTGAAAAACACTGGTCTAAGTACCATATTTTTCCGTGTATAACATACCCCTGTGAATAAGAAGCCCCCTATTTTGGGGGGCTCAAAATTAAGAAAATGCACTGTGCACTATCCATGTATAAGACAACCCCTTATTTTAAACTTCAAAAAATTACGAAACAATATAGTCTTATACACAGCAAAATATGGTAAATAAAACCTGCCTAGCCTCAAAAAGAGTAGAAGATCTTAGGATTCGGGCATATTCCTATGTAATGGGCGAGGAACTTTTTTCAAGGCAAGGGCTGCATATTCCCTTCTGGGCAACCTTTTGGGGGCCACATGCCAGTCACAGGCAGGGCCAAATGCAAAAGACGGAGGAGCAACAAACAAGTGTACCTTTGTACACTAGGCTAGTTTCTATGCATGCTCAACTCCATCCTCCATCTGGGCTAGGAAGAGTCATTGCAAGAGTTCAAGGATGCCTCCTGTCCAAGCAAAAACCCTTGGGAGAGTCCCAAGGACCAGGCAGAGAGACCTGGTGGGCCACATGTGGTCTCCACCTGCTATAACAATCTGCCAAGTGTGAGATAAGGCTTCCTGAGCCTAGTGGCTCAAGCCCACAAAAGCTTTCCTTGAAATCAAAGCCTTGTAGGTGCCACATGCCTTATCCGCTTTCGTTATGGGAGGTTAACACTGCTGCCTCTCTGAAGTTCATCCAGAGATAGTCATAACAGTCACACTGTTTTTGGACAGCGTGGAGCCAATCCCACTTCAGAAACCAACACTCACCCAGAGGAAATAGGAGGTAGCGCTGCGGCCCAGCCAGTCCATGACGTTGAACAGAAGAAAACAGCAGACAGGAGTGAAGAACTTCCCTAGGCATAAGAAAAAGACAGAGAAATAGGAGGGAGATGAATGCAACACTAACCTGTAATTAGATTTGCTTTGAAAAATCTGGTTTTACTTACGTTTTATGTCTACTGCTTTTAAAAAGTTTGGTTTTGTTGGGATTTTCCTTACAAATGTTTTATACCGTTTCAGTAAACCGCTTAGAGGGGTTTTTGTCAATTAAGTGGTACGCAAATCTTCTTTAAATATAAATAAAACTGAAGTTCTCATGTGCCAGGTGTGAACAAAGCCCAGGTGTCCTTGATTCTTCCCTCCACACTTGCCAGCCTCTCCTGCCACACCCCTTTGAGAACCACTGGTCTAGCCCAATATTGTCTACTCTTGGCTGGCAGTGGCTCTCTGGGGACAGAGGCAGAGAAAATTCCTACACAATCCTTTTTTAACTAGAGATGTTGGAACCCTTCTGCAAGCAAAGTAAGTGCTTCATCCCTGAGCCTCAGCCATCTTTCTAGGATGGTAAGCAATTGCAATAATAATAATAATAATAATAATAATAATAATAATAATAATAATAATAATAAATTTATTATTTCTACCCTGCCCATCTGGCAGGAGCCACTCTGGGCAGCTTTCAAAAAAACTTTAAAACTTCCCTAAACAGGGCTGCCTTCAGATGTCTTCTAAAAGTCGGATACAGTGGTACCTCAGGTTAAGTACTTAATTTGTTCCAGAGGTCTGTTCTTAACCTGAAACTGTTCTTAACCTGAAGCACCACTTTAGCTAACGGGGCCTCCTGCTGCCACCGCGCCGCTGAAGCACGATTTCTGTTCTCATCCTGAAGCAAAGATCTTAACCTGAAGCACTATTTCTGGGTTAGCAGAGTCTGTAACCTGAAGCGTATGTAACCTTAAGCGTATGTAACCCGAGGTACCACTGTAGTTGTTAGTTTCCTTGACATCTGATGGGAGCGTTCCACAGGGCAGGCACCACTCACTACTGAAAAGGCAGAGTCTTGCTGTCTGTTTTGCAAAGGCAGTGTCTCTCTAGGGCCTCAGACAAGAGTCTCTCCAAGCCCTCCATGGCAGTGCCATTGGGGACTTCTGAGCCTGGGGCCTTCTACATGCAAGGAAGCACTACTGCTGAGCTGTGGGCCTTTCTGTGGGGCTCCAGCTCTCAACTGCCTCTAGCCAGCTGGGACCGGCCCTCCTCATCCTTCCACCACCCCCATTGGATCCCCCCATTACTCACTCCAGGTTTCGTTCTCCGACGTGCTGGCGACACTGGCAGTGATGGCGGGAAACACAGACAGAGTGATGGAGAAGACCATGACGATGCAGAGGGCCATCTGCCAAATCTATAACCGGGAGGAAGAGGAAGAGAGAGCGAAACCAGCACCCTTGCTAAAACTATTCCCCCACCCATCCTAGTCTTGACGTTTCCTGTTACTTCACCCCTCTGGCCACAGGACCTACCTTCCTGAGCACACCTAGGACTGACGGTTTCGGCGGAGGCAGGCCTGCCCCATTGCTCCCGTTCATAATCTCCAGGGGGCATTTTGAGTCTTCTTGCTCCAGGGCGATGGCAATCCCATTGCTCAAGCTCAGCGGCTCTCCTCCTTGGGTGGCACCCGGCACGGGGCCAAGGCCATCCTCTGGGGGCGGGACAGAAAAGGAGCCAATCAGCACGTGGCAGAGTCAGGTGACCTACAGGCTCTAATCGCCTTCTACTCTGCCCCCCCCCCCACACACAGAGTAGAACTTCAGTTTTCGAGTGTCTCGGAAGCCTAACGATTTGGAACCTGAACACTGAAAACCCAGAAGTAATTGCTTCCGTTTCCAAATAATAATTACAATATTATTATATTCTGGGGGTTTTTTTAGTATTGAGTGAGGGGTGTTTTTTATGACTACATCAGGAATTCTGTTGTTGGGTTGCCATGTACCTTTTAATAATAATAATAATAATAATAATAATAATAATAATAATAATAATAATAATATCATTTGAGCTTTGAGGGTTTTTTTAAAAAAAACCCTTGCAATTTATTTATTTACTTCGTAACATTTATACACCGCTTAACAAAACAAAACCCTGAAAGCGGTTTATGAAAAAGTTAAACTGTCTAGATGCCAGCCAGGTAGAGGGAGACTTAACTGTACACTTGGGGTGGCCAACGTGTAGCTCTCTAGATCAGGCTTCCTCAAACTCGGCCCTCCAGATCTTTTTGGCCTACAGCTCCCATGACCCCTAGCTAGCAGGACCAGTGGTCAGGGATGATGGGAATTGGAATCTCAAAACATCTGGAGGGCCAAGTTTGAGGAAGCCTGCTCTAGAGGTTGCTGGACTACAACTCCCATCATCCCTAATCCCTGGTCTTGCTGGCTGGGGCTGCTGGGAGTTGGGAGTCTAACAGCCTCTGGAGGGCCAAACATTTCCCCACCCTGCCCTACAATTTGTGAATTGGTTCCACAATTTGGGAAGAACTCTCAAGGGGGGAGCCTGGCTGGCCCACTCCTTGGGAGGCTGCTTACCAGGGGAAAGAAGCCCCGCCTTGGTCTCCAGCTCATAGCCTGGCTCTTCCTGGGCTCTCCTGTGCAGGTGGTGGCGAGCAAAATCCTGCAGAGAAAAAAGGGAGCCGTGGTTGCAAATGGCAGGGTGTTATCAGATTCCTCCATCGCCCCTTCCCTCACCTCTGCAAGGGAAGCTGATAAGGCTGTGAACACAATATGAGCCTCCTGGATCAGGCCAAAGGGGGACCCATCTAGTCTAGTATCCTGTTTTCTCAGTGGCCTCCCTACTTGTGATTCTCAGTGGCTGGTACTCCGAGGCCTGCTATACTGCCTCCAACAGGGGGAGGGGGGGGAGAGAATAAAGTTACAGCACGTTCATAGACTTCACTTCCAGGCAACCCAGATTTGTTTGCATAAAGTTTGCGGGGAGGTTAGAGAAAGCTGGCAATTTATTTATTTCTAATTTGTTTGTGGGGTGGGGGGTAGACAGCAATGCAAAAAGAAGAAGTCAGATTTTTATGGGGGGGGGGGAGTGAGTTTGTTGCACAGGAGTGCCAAATTGACTTTAATAGTGTAACCTGAATTTGTCAGAATGAATCCCACTCAAAGATTGCGTCAGTCTGTAAGTGCCCTGAAAGCAGTTTATCTGCTGTACAAAACGGGTGAAAATAAGGAGATGTGTATAGTGGTACCTCGGGTTAAGAACTTAATTCATTCTGGAGGTCCGTTCTTAACCTGAAACTGTTCTTAACCTGAGGTACCACTTTAGCTAATGGGGCCTCCCGCTGCCGCAGCGCAATTTCTGTTCTCATCCTGAGGTAAAGTTCTTAACCCGAGGTACTATTTCTGGGTTAGCGGAGTATGTAAGCTGAAGCGTCTGTAACCTGAAGCGTCAGTAACCCGGGGTACCACTGTACATGGTGTGTGGGGGGTGGCAGGGGGAAGAGATCATGATTGTCCACATCGCTTTAGCCTAGTTGGCTTTTTAAAGTGGATTAGACCATGCCAGTGCTCACAAATCTCTTCCTCCCCTCCTGAAACCCAGTGGAAGAGCTCCCTCTTATTTTGCAAAACCAGGGTGCGGGAGAAAAGGCTTTGACTCACCTTGTGGGGCAGCAAGATATAGCAGATGATCGAGATCAGGGTCCCAACACAGGGGGTGACAAAATAGATCAAAGCGGAGGTCTGAGCATCCACGCCACCTGAAAAGCCAGAGAACGATGAGATGAGGATGGGCAGCCTACGGAGAGTGCTTTCTGGGCTACCCTTCTGGACTCACAGGGCTTTGACACAGCCCATGGGGGTGAGGAGTAGGTTGCTAGAACTCGCATCGTATTCCTTCCCCACAACCCTGCTATGCATCTTGGCATAAATGCAAACAAACAAGCCCGCAGTTAAACAGTGTCTTATCACCTCCGAACCTCTACCAGTCACCAGTCGAGCTTTTGTCATGTCATGGAATGCTCACAAATATTTGGGGTGAAGATGTCTCAAGACCGAACGTGGAGAAGGGTGGGGGGCAGTTTGGGAAAGAGAAGTGATAACTCAGTATGCAGGAGGAAGGAATTCTCACATAGGAGGGGGTGAGGGACAGGAGAGGGGTTAGTAGGAAGGAGGAATTAAAGGCAGGAGTGCTGGGCAAGCCATGAGACTGAGCTTGGGGGTGGGTGGGTAAGGGGTGCCACAGCCACATCGCAGCAGAGCGCACAGAAAAACACAGAGCATTGCTGCGTTTCCCCCCCACGATGCAGGTTGTATTCAAAACACCAATGAATTAGAACTTGGTGCACCTCAGAGGTCCTTTCTTCTTGTTCCTGGAAGAGGCAAAGGCCTGAATGAAGAAAGAGGTGGGGAAGAGAGATGAAGAAGTGAGAAGCCTACAGAGAAAGGGGCAGTTGGGGGCCGAGTGGGGACTTCACATTGGGCCTAAGGAATGCATGTGTGCTTTGGGCAGGAATGAACAGGCACGTGGGCTCAGAAGGGTGAGGCGTACTGAGGAGGAGAAGCATTTAAGCCCCTTTGAGATCCTTGGAAGATAAAAGGTGGGACATAAATGTAATGGATGATAAATAAAATATAAGTGGTATTTTGGAGGGCAACAAACCAGCTCCGCCTCAGACCACCTGGGCGTTCCACATTAATAAGCCAAAGGCAGGCAATCTGAAGTGGCTGTTATTAAAATGCCTCTCCTGAAAGGGGGCCCACCACTTCCTGAGGCAGCCTGCTGCACGGCTGGGTGCCTCTTACTGTTTTCTCCCCCACCCCTGTAGATCAAGTTTGACAGGTGGAGAGGTGGGGACGCCCAGCTGTCAATCACCTGATGCCACAACGACATCAGGTGACCTGCTTTTGGTCCAGTGCAGCATGTGTCCCTTTGAAGTGCCAACAAATCAGCTCATTATTGGGTTTCAAGGCACCCTCCAGGGCTCACTGCAAGCAGCAACCATCAGCTGGTTATCAGGGCTTGCACAGAACTGAGGGAGCCATCAGAGTGTCTCATGTTGCTCTCTGAAAAGGGCCAATGGTCAGCTGAATGTTGATGCTTGCAAACACCCTGCAGGGCACTCCGAAGCCCTGGTGGTCAGCTGTAAACCTGACCTGTCCATGTCTTTACCTGCCCCACAGGTAGGGGCATATTAAGGCCTACAGACAGGCTGGACATTCCTCACCTCTGTCTTAATGTTCAGCAGAAATCTGCTCCCCTGCGATTTCCACTGTTTGGTTCTAAACTGACCCTCTGGAGCAACGGAGAGCAGGTTGCCGCCATTTTCCACGCAACACCCCTTTCAGATATTTGAAGGTGGTTCTCCTCCCCCCCCCTGGCCTCCTCGATCTTCTCTTCTCCATGCAAACCGCCCCCCACTTCCCAGCACTTTCCCAGTAGGTCTTCAGAGGACTTGCTCTCCAGACCAAACACTCCTTGTCTTCCTCACGATACTCACTGGCCATGGAGAGCAACATGGCGGTGGCTGCGAAGGTCCCAGCCATTCCTTGGCCGCTCAGGAAGAGAGTGCTGTAGCTTTGGGGGAAGGATCCCAGTTGCCCAAAGAGGCTGCCTTGCAAGACGGCGCAGAAGGCTGGCGAGAGGAGAGGAGAGAAGGAAGGTGGACTTTTGGGGCGAGAATGTCAGCAGCCAACATGCTTAGTGGCATTTTACTTCCTTATAAGCTCACACACCCAGGACTGGGACTAAGACCGTGGTTGTGGGGGGGGGGCAACCTTCCCCTTTCCCCCAAGCACTAAGAACCACAATCCCTCAGGGGAGATCATTCCTCACAGCCAGAGGAAGACGTGCAACTTCCTCTCTCCCTCTCTTGTCCAGCATCTTCAGGAGACAGTTTCTGACATAGGCCTTCGACACTGGAATTTTTAAATTGCTGTCACCTGTCCTAGGACTGTATGGTAAAGGGCGGGTGAACATCAGCAGCAACAACAACAGATGCCTTTTCTTAGATTGCAGCCCTAGAATGACAGAGTTAGAAGGAGTCTTGTAGGCCATTTAGTCCAGGGGTGGAGAACCTGAGGTCTCGGAGGGGAGGGTTTCAAATGCGGCCCTCCAGGTCTCTCTGTCTGGCCCTCAGAACTCTCCCCAAGCCACACCCCCTCACTGGCCCTGATTCACACCTCAAGTGTTTTTGCCTGGCCTTGATCTCTTGCTTGTCTGGATGGAGGATAAAGAGGGGTGTGTGTAGAAAACTAGCCTGGATAAAATTGAAGCTCCTTGGCTCTGTATAGGGCAGGGGTCTGCAACCCGCGGCTCCGGAGCCACATGTGGCTCTTTTACACCTTTGCCGCGGCTCTGGGGTGGATACTAGCGAGGGGAGGAGGCGCATTGTGCGCCCCGACACTCCCCACTGTGGCAGGTGCTGTACTGGCTGTGACGTCGCATGGGGGCGGTGCGTGCGTTAGTCACGCACCGTCCCGACGTCACTTTCCCGGTTTTGCGGCTTCCAGTTTTTTTTTCCTTCGGAAACGGGTCCAAGTGGCTCTTTTTGTCTTAAAGGTTGCAGACCCCTGGTATAGGGTATACAGTATCTCCACCCTCATAATTCAGCCCAGACTGGGGTCCAGCTCTGAGGGCCTTCTGGCAGTTCCCTCACTGCAAAAAGTGAAGTTACAGGGAACCAGGCAGAGGGCCTTCTCAGTAGTGGCACCCTCACTGTGGAATGGCCTCCCATTAGGTGCCAGAGAGATAAACAATTATACGACTTTCTGTAGACATCTGAAGGCAGCCCTGTATCGGGTAGCTTTTTAATGTCTGATGTTTCGTTGTGTTCTTTTATATTCTGTTAGAAGCCGCCCAGAGTGGCTGGGGCATCTCAGTCGGATGGGTGGAGTATAAGTAATAAATTATTATTATAATTATGATTATAAAACTGTTCTTACCATCCTAATCCTCAACCTGCCTTCCTGTAATTTAAGCACATCAGATCCAGTCGGAGCCAGCAAGTCTTTCCCCCTCTTCGGCATGACGGCCCTTCCCCTCAGCCTTTTAAAATTACATCAAAGTTACACTTCTGGCTCCACTTTTCATCCCAGAAATTCAGAGCCACAGATCCATGGTTCTCCTCACCCCTGTCTTACCCTCACAACAACCCTGTGAGGCTGTTCAGACCGAGAGACAGCAGCTGGCCAAAAGGTTTGGGGCCAAGCATGGATTTGAACCTGGGTCTCCCTGGCCCTAGACTGACTCTCTAACCGCTACACCAGACTGGCTCTCGGTCATTCTCTTCTCCAAACTCAAAGCCTGGAGGTTACAGATCTGCCGCAGGGCTCGGGAGCAGACGGCAATGGCGTTATTGCTCTGAGAGAGACAGCCAGGCCCCACCTAGGCCATGCAGAACTCACAGTTAATGAACCAGACGCTTGCCATGGTGATGGAGAAGAAACTCTGGGCCGGCATCTCCACCCTGACCAAGACGGCCGTCAGCACAAAGAGGAGCAGGATCCCGATCAGGCTGCTCAGGATTCGCACTTTGTCCGGAATGCTTTGCAGGGGTGGAAAGGAGAAAGATGAAAGCTTAAAGGTTGCGCTGCCTAGATAAGAGCCGGAGGGGGCTGAGCAGCTGGGAGATACGGGGAAGGAAGGGAACTGAACCCACGGCTTCAAGTTAAAAGAAAGGAGATTCCAGCTATACACCAGGAAGAATTTCCTGACTGTAAGAGCCATTGGGGTGGCGCTGTGGGTTAAACCACAGAGCCTAGGACTTGCCGATCGTATGGTCGGCGGTTCGAATCCCCACGACGGGGTGAGCTCCCGTTGCTCGGTCCCAGCTCCTGCCAACCTAGCAGTTCGAAAGCACGTCAAAGTGCAAGTAGATAAATAGGTACCGCTCCAGCGGGAAGGTAAATGGCGTTTCCATGTGCTGCTCTGGTTTACCAGAAGCGGCTTAGTCATGCTGGCCACATGACCCAGAAGCTGTACGCCGGCTCCCTCGGCCAATAAAGCGAGATGAGCGCCGCAATCCCAGAGTCGGCCACGACTGGACCTAATGGTCAGGGGTCCCTTTACCTTTAAGAGCTGTTGGCAGTGGAACAGACTGCCTCTGGAGGTTGTGGACTCTCCTTCACTGGAGTTCTTTAAGCATAGGCTGGATGGCCACCTGTCATGGATGTCTTAGCTGAGATTCCTGGACTAGAGGACCCTTGAGGTCCCTTCCAACAATACAATTCTGGGATTCAACACTGATGCCGGGAATTGAACTGGGAACCTCCTGCAATCAAATCAGAGGCTCCACCATGGATCTATGACCCTTCATCTCAGAAGGAAGTAGGTTTCTGGTCCACATGGTCCTGAATAAAGGGCTGATTTAAGTAGGAAGCTCTTATACAGAGTCAGGCTGTTGGTCCTAGCTCAGTATTGCCTAAACGGACCAGCAGTGGCTCTTCAGGGTTTCAGTGGAGGACTACCTGGGGATGCTGGGGATTGAACCCAGAACCTGCTGCATGCAAAGCAGATGTTCTACCAGTGAGCGGTGGCCCTCAAAGCAAGTTTCTGGTCTCTCTGCCTCAACTCTCCATATGTACTATGGAACCAACAGTGGTCCTACCTCACAGGGCTGTTGCAAGCACAATCAAGGCTTTGTTGTGACTAACCCCTTATAGCACAGTTTACAGAGGACACTTTGGACACATAGGTGGGGGCGAAGTCAAACAGTAGAAGGGAGAAGCAGGCCTGTACATTTTGCCTCACGTCTCAGGTTCTACAGACACTTGCTTTTCCTTCTTTTAAATGAAAGCTGGGAATCTGGGGATTACGCTTCACCCGCACCCGGAAAGGGAACCTGGGAGAGTGTGGAGACAGAGGTGGGCAACAATCATCTTGGGCATGGGATCAGGGCCAAGATGGAGGAGCAGGAAGCAAGCTAGCTCACCATTGGTAGAGGAGGGAGTTGAGAAGGGTGAAGAGGAGCAGAGGCAGCTGGGAAAGAAGAGTCAGCCAGTTGCTGAAGTTAAAGTCATCACTGCAGTGGGATGAGGGTTCAAGTCCCAGGCCTGTCCAGTTCCCATCCTCCTCCTTG
Source organism: Podarcis muralis (assembly GCF_964188315.1). Lineage (NCBI taxonomy): Eukaryota > Metazoa > Chordata > Lepidosauria > Squamata > Lacertidae > Podarcis > Podarcis muralis. The sequence continues at coordinate 13,953,389 of NC_135670.1, read as the reverse complement.
CCAGCTGAGCAGTTCCCCACAATGAGCCGAGACTGAAAATACTGAAAAGAAGGTTATACTCTGTGTGAGCGGTGTCTGTGTGTTCAATTCCCTAGGAAGAGAGGGGCCGGGACTCAGACTCGCCCTACACCATGGTTATTTATTAGATATTTATATACCCCATTTCATTGCAAGATCGCAGGGTGGTTCACAGGATAAAAATACAATACACATTGTTGGACCGTTAAAGCTCTTCCCCTCTTAACCCACATGCGTGCAGGCTAATTGAGGCATGGTGCAAGGACACTTTGCACATGCTCCACTGCACCTTGCTCATCCCTGCCATGCTATGCAATCGATGGAAGTTCCAGGGCTGGCTATGGTGAGCTAAGCCCGCAACTCGACACAGTTTCCTCAAAGCACCAAACAACAGGAAGCCACGCTGCCATCACAAACAGCCTCCATCACTGCGTGCCACTGGCACAATGGGGCTTCCATTTCCTCTCTTCCTCCTCCCCCTTCTGAGCACCCCAAAGGTGGAACTGCAGGGTTGGATAGGCAAAGAGCAATCCGCATATTTGTGCAGCTGTTTTTTTTAAAACAAACAATTTACGGACTGATGCCAGAATGGGATGGAAAGGCCTTGCGAATGAACTCATACGTGTGAAATGGAGACTATCCTTTCCGTTCCTGCTTCCAGGTTAAGTGGGATCCAGGGATGCAGCCTAATTCATTCTGGGCAAACGGCCTTAGAGCGCAGCTGGATTCAGAGTTTCCTCTTATTTTGAAGAACAGGAAATGCAAAGAAGTGAGTGTGCAACAAGGGCGATGATTCCTGGCGTGAGCTGCACATGAGATAGTTAACCACGTGCAGTCAAGCCAACAATTCATGTTTTGCTAGATAGGCACACGACAGGAGACGAAGCTCACAGAGTTTTCCTGCAAGTTTTCTAGAAAGGTTTCTGTGAGAGACGCTCCCACTCTTACTCTTCCTATCTCTTTCCACCATGCCAGCAACATGAGAACATCTGCTAAGCTAGACCTAAGTACCGTATTTTTCGCCCTATAAGACGCACTTTTTGCCCTCCAAAAATGAAGGGGAAATGTGTGTGCGTCTTATGGGGCGAATGCAGACTCCTTGGCTTCAGCGATAGCAACTCGAAGCCTCCGAAGCCTGCGCTCCGGAGGCTTCGTGTTGCTTCCGCTGAAGCCAGGAGAGTCTGCTCTTTGAGGCTGGCGGTGGGGGAAAGCAGCGCTTCCCCCATCGCCAGCCCCAGAGGATGGGGGGCAGCAGGAAGGCGCGCGACTTTTGGGCTTTTGTGGGAGATGGGGGAATTCCCCCACCTCCCGCAAAAGCAGGCAAAAGCCGCGCACTCTTTAAAGGGGCTCCGCGGCTTCTGCTGGCTTTTCTACGAGGGGGGGAGGATTCCCCCACCTCCTAGAAAAGCCCGCAGCAGCTACGCACCCTTTAAAGAGCGAGCGGCTCTTGGGGGCTTTTCCCCAAGGAGGGAGAAGGGACTGACTGGCAGAGTCAGTCCCTTCTCCCTCCTGCGGGCTTTTGCGGGAGATGGGGGAATTCCCCCACCTCCCGCAAAAGCCCACAAAAGCCTCACGCTCTTTAAAGGGGCTCCGCGGCTTCTGCTGGCTTTTCTACGGGGGGGGGGGAATTCCCCCACCTCCTAGAAAAGCCCGCAGGAGCCGCGCACCCTTTAAAGAGGGTGCCGCTCTTGGGGGCTTTTCCCCGAGGAGGGAGAAGGGACTGACTGGCCGTTTCAGTCCCCTCTCCCTCCTGGTCGAAAAGCCCGCAGGAGTCACGCGGGGCTCCTGTGGGCTTTTGCGGGAGGTGGGGCAATTCCGCCACCTCCCGCAAAAGCAGGGAGAAGGTCTTGGAGTAGCGCACAGGCTGCGTGCAGCCTGTCCACTGCTCCCAGAGCTGCGGGGGGGAAATCATATTTTTTTCCTTGATTTCCCCCCCTGAAAACTAGGTGCGTCCTATGGGCCGGTGCATCCTATAGGGCGAAAAATACGGTATGTCTTTGTTACTGAATTACCATGTTAAGCCTGCCCAGACAAAGCTGCTGTATCTGTTAACTCTTCAACAAGTATTCTGAGTGAGTAAATGTTGTCTTTTTTTACCTTTTACAAGACTGTGTGGTTGTTATTTTAAGGGATAGAAAAGGGGAAAATACAAGGGAGAAGGCAGTCTGCCTTAAAGCATCTTGGATTACTTAAACTCAAAAGGCTAAAACTAGCCTATCCAAACTTCCCTGTTAATCTGCAAAAGGGTGCCTTCTGCTGAACTCACAAACGTAAAGGAGGAAGGATAATATCTAATAAAGATATCCTCTCTGAGCATCTACAGTATTCATATCCCAACCCTGTCCTGGGGCTCAGCCCTGGAAACGTGTCATCCTCCCCGCCCCCCCGCCCCGGATGCCCAGAGAAGAAGGTGCCTAAAGCAAAGGACCCACCGGTATGGCCGTGATGAAGAAGTTCCAGGGCAGGAGAGTTCCCAGGCCAAGGAGGAAGAAGATGATCCCCACACAATGGAACCTGGAGGTTGGGAGAGGAGAAGCAGCCATTAAACTGATGTAGCTGTGAGCAAATCAGGACACTCGTCCATCTAGCGCAGTATTGCCTGCTCTGGCTGGCAGCGGCTCTCCAGTGTCTCAGCCAGCAAGGGGAGCTTCCCCCTTCACCAACTACCTGCTGATCCTGATCCTTCCTAACTGAAGGTGCCCCGATTGCATAGCAAGCAGTCTTAACGTTGAGCTACAGTCCTGCTTAAAAAAGAGTGATAAAGATTCTAGCCCTCAAGATTCTGAAAAATCAGGGCTAGATCAGGCTCAGTACTGCCTGCTCTGACTGGCAACAGCTCTCCATGGTCTCAGGCAGCCGCCACCTGTCTCTTGATCCCTTTTAACTGGAGATGCTGGGAATTGAATCTGAGACTTTCTGTAAGCAGAGGAAGCAGTCTACCACTGTACTACGTTCCCTCCCTCTCAAAGAGGAGTCAAAAGCAATTCAGGCCAGGCAGGTGGGTCATAAATACCACAATCCAAGCCTTCAATGCTTCCCCTCCATGAGAACACTGTGTAACTGTGGTCGCAGTGCTCAGAGTGGGGCTGGGTGGCTGGGCCTAACCACCCTTTGAGTATCCTACAATGGCTCAAAGTGACCCTAGGTGAGGGAGATCAAGGGAAGTCGAAAAGGTAGCTAGGACCTGCTTTTGGGGTTTCTGGAACAATACAAGAACCAAAACACAGCTTTCCTTTGAAATCTGCAATCTTCCCAATTTTGCAGCGCAGTTCCTCAGCCATATGTACAGAAATGCGCATACAAATGTGCATTAAAGTGCGTATCTAAATATAATGCCCAAATGCATTAGGAAACGGCTTTGCAAAAATGTCTTTCGTTAGGCAAAACTGCCTACAGAAATACGCTCATGAATTTTCACGAGGGCTTCCCACCACCAACATGAGGACAGAGGCGGAAATGTGGAGAGCTCAACTCCAGATCGGCAAAATGGGGAAAGGAAACTGACAGTTTCTCCCATCCCTGCCTCCCGAAATTTTGGACCACAACTCCTATCACTGGGGCTGACTGAAGCTGTAGTCCAAAGTGTCTTGAGCGCCCCAGGTTACCAAAGGCTGGATCTGAAGCAGAGCGAGAAAGAGAGCGACAGATTTAATCTAATAAGCCGAAGGCATGTCTACACGACAAGGCCTTGCCTGGTAGCGGTTTCCGCCCTCCTCCCCGCCAATCTATTTACCACCCCATATTCTTATCCCTCCCCCACCTGGCACACGAATGGAGCACAGCGCCAAGAAGAAAGCGTTCCCACCCCCGTGCTCATTTCTGGACAGGAAAATCAGGTTTTGAGGAACCGATTCCTTTGTTTGCTGTTTTGTTTTTTAAAAGAAGGGAAGCGGAAGATTTAAGCCACCAGTGCACTTGTGGCAGCACTGGGGCGGGGAACAGGGTACCTAAAGGAAATCTGTGCACCTGCCCAGAAAACTGGAAACTCAACACTTCAAATCCTCATACCGTAAGTAACATGCAACTTGACTAATCCAGGTGTGAAACATTCCACTCCCTCCCCAAACACATACCTGAGTATGCAGAAAAGGAAACCCAAGAGGGCACACCTAGGCAGCTGCATTTTGTAACTGAAAACAACAGGGAGGTGAGGCTTATACAACTGGTCCAATTTGGAGTTAACGAAAAAAATGTGTTGGGTGCAGAACAGAAATAACGGGCTGCATACAACTAACTAACTCATAATGATTTTTATTATTCATATGCAGGGCCGGATTTAGGTTTGATGAGGCCCTAAGCTACTGAAGGTAATGGGGCCCTTTATATGGCCAACTGTCCTTTGTCAACAACAAATTGTCGCTGTTTTTGTGTGTTGAATATATGCTATATGGTGATTTATAGGACCTACTAGGTATCTAAAGCCATTTGCACATAACATAATATGCTTTTTATCTTATATTTTGGAAATGTACACCATGGGTTTTTTTTTTCCTTTAAATTTTTTCTGGGGCCCCCAAGAGAGTGGGGCCCTAAGCTATAGCTTGTTTAGCTTATATGTAAATCTGGCACTGGTTGGAAGGATTGCCCAAGGATCATCTAGTCCAACGCCCTACAATGCAGGAACCACAGCTAAAGAATCCCCGACAGGTGGCCATCCAACCTCTGCTTAAAAATCAGCAGTGAAGGAGAGGCCACCACCTTCTGCTGTCAAGCAGCTCTTACCCTCAGAAATTTCTTCCTAATGTTTAACAGGAATCTCCACGACTGGACCTAATGGTCAGGGGTCCCTTTACTCTTAAGCCATGATGGATCTAGGAGTCTTGGTTGACCACAAACTTGACATGAGCCAACAGTGTGACGCGGCAGCTAAAAAAGCCAATGCAATTCTGGGCTGCATCAATAGGAGTATAGCATCTAGATCAAGGGAAGTAATAGTGCCACTGTATTCTGCTCTGGTCAGACCTCACCTGGAGTACTGTGTCCAGTTCTGGGCACCACAGTTCAAGAAGGACACTGACAAACTGGAACGTGTCCAGAGGAGGGCAACCAAAATGGTCAAAGGCCTGGAAACAATGCCTTATGAGGAACGGCTAAGGAAGCTGGGCATGTTTAGCCTGGAGAAGAGGAGGTTAAGGGGTGATATGATAGCCATGTTCAAATATATAAAAGGATGTCACATAGAGGAGGGAGAAAGGTTGTTTTCTGCTGCTCCAGAGAAGCGGACACAGAGCAATGGATCCAAACTACAAGAAAGAAGATTCCGCCTAAACATTAGGAAGAACTTCCTGACAGTAAGAGCTGTTCGACAATGGAATTTGCTGCCAAGGAGTGTGGTGGAGTCTCCGTCTTTGGAGGTCTTTAAGCAGAGGCTTGACAACCATATGTCAGGAGTGCTCTGATGGTGTTTCCTGCTTGGCAGGGGGTTGGACTCGATGGCCCTTGTGGTCTATTCCAACTCTATGATTCTATGATTCTATGATTCCTTGCTTGTCATTTGAATCCTTTGGTTTGAGTTCTACCCTCCAGAGCAGCTCAAAGCAAGCTTGCTCTGTCTTCCATGTGGAAACATCCTCCAGATATTTGAAGATGGTTATTGTATCAGCTCTCAGTCTCCTCTCCTCCAAGCGAAACCTACCCAACTCCCTCAACCGTTCCTAACTGAGGCTTGCAGATTTTCATTCCCCCACCCCTTTGGTCCCACTCCACCCTTCCCCATCCACGCCACTGGGCAGATTCTGGTGGAATGCATCACGGATTCATTGTATTCGTCCAGGAGTGGGGGTGGGGGAACCTGCAGCCCTCCAAATATCTCTGGGCTTTAAATCCCATCCTTCCTGACTGCTGGCCCATGCTGGCAGGTGCAATCAGTACTGAAAAGTGTCTCACTGCACCGATACCATCATGAATGTGCAATAAAAGCAACATCTAGAGGGACCCTTGATTGAAATCAGTGGGCATGACTGACTTAGGTCCATTCATTTCAACGGCTATACTCTGAGTACTGTATAACGAAATTGGGTTTTTAATATTTTGTTGAGAGCCACCCAGAGTGGCTGGAGCAACCCGGTCAGATGGGTGGTATATGAACAGTTCCAGATTTACGTATAAGCTAAACAAGCTAAAGGGGGGGGGGGAATACCTGGATGTACATTTCCAAAATATAAGATAATAAAACAACAACAACAACAAAAAATCTACATACAGCAACAGTGTTTTGTGTTGTGTAGGTTCTGCTTCCAACTCTACAATTCTATGATTCTAAGGTTCATTGCAGTTCTGCAAACATGGGCAAATTTATTATTTTTTATTGCATTTATATCCCACTTTTTTTCTCCAAGGAGTTCAAGGTCATGTACATTGTTCTCCTCCTCCTTATTAAATCCCCACAACAACCCTGTGAGGTAGGGAGGTTAGGCTGAGAGGAAGTGATTGACCCAGGGTCACCCAGTGAGCTTTGTGGCCAAGTGGGGATTTGAACCCTGCTTTCTCAGGTCCTAGTCAGACACTCAGGTGTGTTTTTTAACCACCTTTGTACCCTACAAATCCCCTAAGAAGCTCATGAGATCATCCCATTTTATCCTCCCCGTAAGCCATGATGAGCGACGCAGGTGGCACTGTGGGTTAAACCACAGAGCCTAGGACTTGCCAATCAGAAGGTCGGCAGTTCAAATCCCCGTGACGGGGTGAGCTCCCGTTGCTTGGTCCCTGCTCCTGCCAACCTAGCAGTTCAAAAGCACATCAAAGTGCTAGTAGATAAACAGGCACCACTCCAGCGGAAAGGTAAACAGTGTTTCCGTGCACTGCTCTGGTTCACCAGAAGCGGCTTGGTCATGCTGGCCACATGACCCGGAAGCTGTACACCGGCTCCCTTGGCCTGTAAAGCGAGATGAGCGCCACAACCCTAGAGTCGGCCACAACTGGACCTAATGGTCAGGGGTCCCTTTACTTTTTAGCCATGATGGGCCAAAGAAAAGCTTCATGGATTTTGAACCCAGAGCTCTCCCCACTCTGGCCCACCACACTCGACTACACCCCACAGGCCCATGAGCAACCTCTGCTTGAGAAGGGATTCTGTTTAACTCAACAACAAATAAACAAACCACCCTCTAACATGAAAAACAGTAACTCATCTATGAGGGGGTGTCACGTTCGGGACTCTTGTATATGTTACAAAATCCCTACCCAAAAGGCTCAGGAAGCAATGTGCTCAAAGGCATCCCAGGTATCATTCTCACGTTTCAGTCTCTGCAAGTGGTTCTGAGGGTTAAGATGCTTATTATCCCGGCTCTTTTCAAAGTATATTCTCCCCAAGTCAGATCTCACGGGGCTTTGGTACTTACGAGTCCTTGGGGGTCCCCTGAGAAGCCATCGGGAACCAGTTACACCCCCTAAGCGGGAGGCAGGAACAGTGGCCGGCGTCTGGCCCCTGTCAAAGCACAGCTGCACCTGAAAGGGAATTGAAAAAAGTAGTAACAGAAGGGAAAACTCTGCCTCCATCGATGAAGGGCGAAAAAGCTAATAAACTCGGATTATGCCCATCTCAAGCGTTCAGGAGGTTCTGAGAACTCCAGTTTTCAAAGAGGGGATTTGAAAAAGCAATGCAAGGCAGGAGGAACTGCACACTCCAGATCTGTGCAAAAAAAGCACAATAAAGCACCCCAAGGGTTGACAGGACCCTGCCTCACCCTGTAAGAGAAAGACCCCCAGACCAGTGGTCCCAGGGAACGGCTGAGATGCCCGCTTCCCTGCTCTTGTGACATGTGTGGATCAGATGCAACCGCTCACTGCTGCAAAGGCAGGGAGTCTTTTCCAGCCCAATGGCGACATGCCAACAGTTGGCAGGGCCAGAGGCAAAAGCGTGCAAAGCAACAAATGCGAATTTTACCCTTCTGCGCACACCCCTCTCTGTCCTCCATCAAGGCACAGGAGAGGCATTCTCAGAGTTCAAGGACATTTTGCAGACAAGCAAACACAGTCGAGGCCAGTGAGGGGCGTGACTTTGAAAGACCCAATAGGGAAGGCTGCAGGGTCACATTTGGCCCTTGGGCCTGAGATTCCCCACTAATGAAAGAAATGCACTCTGCATGCCCCCAGAGGCACTCTTTTTTCTGTTACTACTTACTCTACTCTGTCTTGATCATATAACTGTCGAGCTGGAAGGTGTCCTAGACCAGCCCCCTGCGATGCAGGAATACGCAGCTGTACCACATTAAGGATCGAACCTGCAACCTTAGCCTTATCAGCACTACTCTCTAACCCACTGAGCTATGGCTCTAAGGCTGAGTCAGATGAAGCCCTACAACTGTTATCCTGCCCATGCCTTCAACAACTCAAATGAAGGCCAAGAGTGTCCTCAAGTCACAAAACAGAAGGGAGAGGAAGGGTCTTACTCTTGCACATGCTCAGAGACACTCTCCTCTTTGTTACTGCTTCACACTCTACAGGGATGGACACAAAGCATTCAAAGATCGACAAAGGAGTAAAGACAACTGACCCACAGCACTGAATCGGTCCTAGTTCAAGCCCAAACAGGCATCCTGGAAAACTGCATAGGCCTTTGGCCTGACCCAACTTCAGGGCTCGTCTTATGTTCCAAGGCCTCAGGTCTGTTCTGAATACCAGGATAAGCCCTGCAAGATATGTAGCAATGACAAAGGCGAGAGTGTCTCTGAGAATGTGCAGAGTTGACCCTGCCCCTCCTCAGTGCCTGGGCTTGCGGGGCAAAGAAGTTAAGCACTAGTGTGGAAGTGAGTAAAATGGAAGGGAATTTGCCATTACAGCATTTGCCAAGGTGGTGTTTTCCAGACCTAATGGACTACAACACCCATCAGACCCAGCCAGCAAAAGGGTGATCGCTGGGGCTGATGGGAGCTGTAGTCCAAAACATCTGGAAGGCACCCAGGTTAGGGAAAGCTGGGTTATTGTTATATCTAATGCCGGACACTTGTGATTGTAATTTAATAAATAATAATAATAATTGTCATTTGCATGCTAGTTTTACCTGGTTTTCTCCTGATTTTAAAACAACTTAAATAGATACATTATAGACATATTTCTACAGTACTCGAGGGGTCATTTTGGCCAAAAACCTATGTATACATTTTAACTTGCATTTTTTAAAAAAAGCAACAACAAGCAATCCAGTACGAAATAGAATAATCTGGTTCTTCCTTCCAAATAGGCCCCAAATAGGCGTCAAAGAGTTAACGTAAATTCCTGGTTATTTTGCAACAAGAAAAATCAGGAAGTAAACGGAATAAGCATAATCTCTTAAATCCAGATGCACAGAATGGAATTCACCCTGGGAAAAGGTATCAAGGGAATTGTTGTTTTTACACAGAGACACACACACAGAGCCTACTCACATTGCTGTCACCACCTCCAAAGACTTCAGCCGACTGCTCAGGTAAGGTCTGTTAGTCACGACATTATACACTTCGAACAACATTTGGGATTGCCCAATCAGGAATTTGCAAAGGCCTGGTCAAAGGCCATGGGAGGTTTTCACCCTTGCAAATGCTTTTGTTGACAATGGCCTCTGGTTACCCTCCTCCTCTCAAATTCCACCCCCTCTGCAGTTTTTTTTTTAAAATTAAGTGTTCGTTTATCTTTCACAGGTAATACAAGGCAAGTAACAAAGGAAACAAATAATATTCCCCCCTCCCCCTGGAACAGTCTCAGAAATATGTCCAAGAAAGAAAAGAAAAAAGTTAATTCCACCACATATCAAGCACCAAATAAATGTATCTGTCAATAATTGCCCACAGGTCACAGGAGGTCTAAATTTGTGCTTTTTTTGTTATAGCATATGAAATAAAATCAAGCCATTTTTTTGGTCTGCCTTTTTGCCTTTGTTTTCTACAAGTTATTCTCCTGTTCTGGTTTAGCATCTGTCGGCATTGGGCAGGAAGTCGAACAGAATACAGGAGCCCAGCTGAGGCATCACTCTTTACCTTGCACGTAATCCCACCAGGACTCTGAATTTGGGGCAATAAGAAAGCTATGTTTATTGCAGGAAGCAAGGAAAGATCCTAGTTCTGTCTAACCAAGGGGGAGATGCAAAGAGTCAGCCAGGCTTGATCTAGGTCAGGAGTCTCCCTGTAGAGATGAGGTGGTTGCTTAATTGAGAATGCTGCCCTCCTACGCCTTGGGTAGCTTTAAGAGTATTTCCCAAATTCTTGGAGGACAGAGCTATCAATGGGCATGAGCCACAATGGCTATGTTCTACCAACACTGTGCAGTGTCCTTCTGAATGTCCATTGTTGGAGGTGTGGACTAATGCAGCAGCCAGGCTCTTCTTATGAACCGGCTCATAGTTCAGGGGTCAAAAGACCATAATAACACGAGAAGAGCCCACTGGCCCATCTAGTCCAGCATTCTGTTCTCACAGGGTTCAGCCAGGTACTTACGGGAAACCTGCAAGCAGGATTCGAACACAAGAGCACTCTCCCCTCCTGTGGTTTCCGGTGCCTGGGATGATTCCACCGAAAAACCTCTGGTGGCCCAGAGAGAAAGTTTGGAAGGGTCAGTTTTGAAAAACAGGTTCAACGCCTGGCAATCTTCCCCCTCCCATCCTGGGTTAGGATGGATACAGGCTGCGCTAGGGAAGGCGCTCTGCACAAGCTCAGGGGCACAGCCGCTCCCTGCTAGTCACTCAGTGGTAGAGCATCTGCCTTGCAAGCAGATTGCCCCCCCCCCCAGGTCCAATCCCCAGCATCTCCAGGCTGGGCTAGGAATGTCCCCCCACCTGAAACCTTGGACAGCTGCTGCCAGTCAGTGTAAACAGTACAGAGCTACACGGACCACGATAAAGACCTGTGTGCTTATTTGCTCTAAAACTGCACCCTGATGTTGAAAATGTCCCCCCCCCCCCCGTCTCTGACTGATCTCTAGAAAAGGCATTTTTTAAAAAGAAGCTAGGCTTGAGCCCCTGCACCTGTTTTCGCCTCCCCCACCCCCAGGCCCTCCAAATCCTCTTCTTAAGCAATCCTCTTCCAGAGGCCCTACCTTGAGTTCGGAAGGGTCATATTCCTATGCAATCCAGAGTCACTTCGCTTCGGATCATGGGAGCACGCTCGGGCATCCTTCCTCGCGTTCCTGCACCCCCGGACCTCTTCGCGGCGCTCGGGGCCGCTGCGGGCTGGGCGCTCCAAGGGGCGCCGAGGCTCACCTGCCTCTGCGGAGCTCCAGCCCCCGAGGGCGGCGCTGCTTGCTGCCGCTGCCGCCGCTGCCGGTGCTGCCCGGCCTCGCCTCCATGAGGCTGGAGATGCCGGCGAGACAGGAGAGCCTCTCTGCCGCCTTCGCCCTTGGAGGGTCAGGGAGGAGCCGGCCTCGGAGCCTGCGTACAGGAGCGCGCCTGGGAAAGAGGCCGCCTCTCCCCACCCCTCTCTCGGTCCGCCTGTCCGCCGGCACCCTGAGAATGGCCAGCGGAGCCAACCGGCAGGGAGAGACCGGGGGGGGGGGATGGGGGGATGAGGCGGCCGACGGAGCAAAGGGGATCTCTGGGGGAAATGGGCCTTTCCAGTTGTCACCAGCAGGGCCGCCGCTAGCATTAGGCCAACCCGGCAGCTGCCTATCTAGGTCGCAGCGCTGAATTTTGAGGGGAGGGGCGCATTTTTTTACACAGATTCGCTTTTGTTGCATCTTATCTGTTCCAGGCAATATTTTACTTTTATTTCAGATCTTCAATGCCGTTTCTCAAAGCTCAGAGAATCAACACTGTACTTGAGGGAATGGGTGGCAAACTGTAAAAAAGAGAAGAAGACTATGAATCGAAAATGGAGATGCCACATGTCCTTTCCCTTGTTTATTTGGTTGTTTTGCGACACGAGGAAAGCTTTAATAAAAGCTAATTTAAAAATGGCGAAGGAAAAAAGCCACGCAAAGTAAAATCTGGAGGGACCCGAAATTGAAACTTTTAAGAAACATAAATGTTGACATCATAATTCACAAGTTGAATCAGAATTATTTGCGTGCCAAACTGTGGTCTTTTGCCGTTGAGAATTGGTGTCATACAAGTCCACGCAAATGTCAGCACTCTGGTGGCTGTGTTCCAAAATAGCTGAAGGTTCTGGGCAGCCCTCAAGGGCAGCCCTCCGTGGAGTGCATTACAGCAGTCTAAGCCCAATGTTACTAGAGCATGGATTCCCGTAGCAAATCTAAATGGAACTTCCCTGTCCAGCAGCACTCTTCCCTTAAAGGCCTGTGGAGACAGACGATGGACAGAGCGCTGTTGCCTTCACACCCTGCTTCTGGGCTTCTCAGTGGCATCCATGGGAAACTGGATGTGGGAGCTCTGTGGGCTTTTAGAGCTGATCCTACCAGGGCCAGCTCAATACATTTTGGCACCTGAGGCGGACTCCAAAATGTCACATGGACCCTCCCTGCCATGGAAGAAGGGGTGAAGGAAGTTCTACACCAGGAACAAAGGGGTGGGGGAGAGAAAGAGCTACATCAGGATCTGCTGCCCTTGCGAATCCTGCCGCCTGAGGCAATCGCCTCACCTTGCCGCATGGGTGGGCCGGCCCTGGATACTGCAAGCCTACTTTCTTATGGAGAACAGGCTGGAACTTCTCCACTCCTCACCCCTTGGTGAGTCTTTTGCATCACAATGTAATATTAATATGTTCATAGGAGTCTTTGCATCTGAGCCCCTCATTGCACTGACCCCTGCCCTGGCCTTTCCGCTGCTGAGCTCTTGGTTGCTACTTACCATTTCCACAGTTCCCGGGGGGGGGGCACTCTATGACTGTGAACACACTATGCATTTAAGCCTACCCTGCTCCAAGAATCCTGGGAACCATAGTTTGCTAAGGGTGCTGGAAAGTGAGGGCTGCACTACAGTTCCCAGGATTCTTTGAGGAAATGCCAGTTGCTGGGACTCACAGAGGCGGAGAATTGCTGTTGTGCTGCTGAGGTCTTCCTTTCAGGTTTCCCCACTAGGGTGTCTGGTTGGCCACCGTGAGAACAGGATGCTGGCCTAGATCCAGCCGTCAGGCTCTTCTGGGGTCATTCACTTACTCTCCCTCAGGCTAAACATGCCTTGCTCTTTTAACCAATCCTTATAGGACTTGGTTCCCAGAACCACTCATGCCATCCTGGTCCCCTCTGGGCATGCCATCAGTGCAGCCAGTGCAGAGTACAAGGAGGCAGGTGGCCTCTGCCCTGAGGATCTTACAATCAGAAGTCTGGCGCGGAGGAAGGAACAGAGGAAGGAGCAGGGTTAAGCATGGAAAGAATCTGCAGTTGTTTCAGTTGCAGGTAGCCAAGCTTAGCTCCAGATTTCGCTACTGCAGGAGAACAGAACTATGCAATTATGAAACAAGTCGCACAATTTAAAACAAGCTGAAATGAGGTTTTTTACACACTTACTTTTGTCACCTCTGGAAGGCAGGGCTAAACAAAGCAATGTATCTCACCATGGGCCATGATTCCTTGGTAATGGCGCTCTGCATGCCACAGCCACAGCTGCTGTGAGTGAGAAAGGGAAGTTCTTCTGTTCTTCTCGAGGTTTCCGTTTAAGTTCCCGCCAAGAGGCGATGGCTGGGAGGCTGTGACTCCTTGCAAAGTCCTTCTCTAACCCAGCAGAGGGCACTAAGAGGCCTTATTATGCAAAGGAGGAGGGCAGGAGCGGAAGAAGGGGGTGGGACAGCTCACAGCTCAGGTTCTTCTTCTTCTTTTAAATTTGTTATTGATTTATCATAAACACTTGTACAAGATAAGACATAACCACCATACATGGAGCATCTCCAGTATAAAAAAATAAATTACAGAGCTGCAGTTACATATAGCCAAGTTTTTAAGATGCCCAAGCATAATGAGGAGTGAGTCGTAGGAGGAGCACTTATACGACTCTCCCTATTTATGTAATAAGAAATGGAGACCAGTTTGCATCAAAACTGTATCACTGGGCTTGACCCCAGACTGCAGGCATTCAGCTAAAGGCGTGTTCCACACACTGGTAAACCATTCCTCCTGCAGAGGAACTGTAGGTGATTTCCAGCATGTTTCTCAAGAACGTACTGGACTTTACGTCCTGAGGATACAAGAGGGGCCCTGCTCAATTAGATGTGTGGTCCGTCTAGTCCAGCATTCTGCTTCAATGCAGCAGCTAGCCAAATGCCCCCGGAGGTCTACAAGCACGGCGTGAGAGGGGCAGCATTACCTACTGCTGCTGATGCACAGTAGCTGCCTCTGATCCTGAGGATAGCTTGCAGCCATTGTGACCAGTAGCCACCGATAGCCCATGTCTCCATGCATCTACTTAAAACCTTTTATAAGCCGTCTTCAGCTAGAGACCCATCTTGTGGCAGTGAGTACCATCAGCAAACTGTGTGGTGTGAAGAAAGACTTCCTTTTCTCTGCCCTGAACTTTCTGCCAATCATTTTCACAAGGTGCCCCCCCCCCCAGTTCTGGAATTATGGGAAATGGAGAAAAACTCCCCCCCACCCGGCACGTATAATTCTCGTGACCCTCCACCGTGTCCTCCCTTTAGCTGCATACTTGTAAATAAAGCAAATGTTGTCAAATGTAGGCAGGCACATGCCTTCCACTGAGGCAGATCCTTGGGTCGGTCCATCTAGCTCAGGGTTGTTCCCACAGATTGGCAGCAACTCTCTAGGATTTCAGAGCAAAGGCTCCCCCTTAGCCTACCTGGAGATGCCGCTGGGGACAGTGGCATAACGTGGGTTGCTAGTGCACGGGGCAAGGCAAGTATCATCAGCACTGTCCACCAATAGGCTGGAACAAAGGGCAATAGCTCGGCGACCTACCCGAGTGGCAGCTGTGGCGCCCTGTGAGCGGCAAGCATGGTGGAAAGTGGGATGGGGGATTTGTCAGGAGCAGGTATCTTTCTAAAGCCCACATGAACATGGGGGGATTTTCCGTGTGGTGGGGAGGGTACACTCTTTTTTATGTATTATTTTTGCTTTCTCTTTCTTTTTTTCCTTTTGAAATTTTGTGCCCCTATGAATTTTGCACCCAGGGCAATTGCCCCCGTGATTTCACCCATGCTACATCATTGCTTGGGGGTTGAATCTCAGACCTTCTGTGGTTAAAGCTCATGCTGTACCACTGATGTACAGCTCCTCCTCAAACCTCCAGGACTTTGTCACTGAAAGGAAACTCAAATCAGCCATTTTTTAAAAGAATAACACTTGAATCTTTGATTCTCCTTGATTTTATATTTCACTTTTATTCCAAAGTGCTCATCACATCAAGACCCAACACAGGGTCAGGAATTAACAAAACAGAAAGGAATATATGTACAGGACAGAGTTCCACCAATGTACACGTATAGACATATTTGTGTTTGTCTTTTAAAATGAAAAAGCAAACCCAATCACATATAATTTTGTATATATATATATAGATAGATATATGATACAAATGTACATCATTGGTTTTGGGTTTTTACAACATCCCACATTTCAACAATGTGCGAATTCATAAAAAGGTTCAGAGGATTCAATCCTGATACTTAGTCGTAGACAATTCTACGTGGAGTGACAGCCCCACCTCCTATCAAACGATGGGGAAGTGGCACATTTTTAATTTGAAGAAGAAAGAAGAACGAGAAAGAGGAGGAGGAAGCACATATCTCCATGGCCTGACCAACCCATTCTTGTTCAGAACAAAGTCTGGGACAGGATTGTGGAGAAATGAGCAACCTCCCTTACAAAATCATTGGCTTTTTAAAGGAAAAAACAGCTAGATAGTGATCAGTATTTATATCTATAAACATTTATGTTCTGTACCATCATCTAGACCACTATGTCTCCTCTACCACAACACAGACGCTGTTGAAATATAGGACACTGCCTTATACCAAGTCCATCTAGCTTAGTATTGTCTACACTGACTGGCAGCAGACCCCCAGGGTTTCGGGCAGGGATTCTTTCTAATCCCTACCTGGAGATACCAGGAACTGAACCTGGGGCTTCCTGCATGCAAAGCAGATGCTCTACCACGGAGCTACAGCCCCTCCTCACTTGAGGGTGGTCAAAGGAAAGTTTGGGATTCTAAAAAAAATTATTCCAAATAGCTCACACTGTGATCATGTATATTATGGCAGATCCTGCTGTGACAGGAAATGCGTTGGTCCTACGAGAACGGATGGGATCATGTTATATGGGGGGTTGTTGTTGTTATTTTTAAACTGGAACAACAACCAAAGAAAGAATGAAAGAATGAATGAAAGAGGATTTTGCTGAAAGCCAGAAAGAAACATTTAGAGAGGACAGAGACCGTGAGACCCAGATTTCCAATAAAATGATTTAAAATGAATTCAGCTACAAACATCTGCTGCCATCCACAAGATCACCTCTGGATCAACAAGCCTGTACTACCAGGCTGCAAATTTTTAATTTGCCCCGTTGCTCTAGCTGAGAGCAAATAACACATTGTGGTACACAGATTCAGGAGAACAGCCATATTTCCTTCTTGGCAAGGCTCCCATCATCCCCAGCTGGTATACTCATGGATGATGGGAGTTGTGTTCCAGAACATCTGGAGGGCATCAGAGTTGTTTTCGTTATTATAATTTTATTATTATTATTATCAAATGCTACTTGATCTTTGCAATACAGGAAATCTCTGTCAGGTCTGAGACTCAGCCCAACCCGGGAAATGGATGAGATGGGTGCTTAACTGGTAGAGGTGGAACTAGAAATGGCTAGTTCTCTCTGGGCTGTTGCGAGAAACTTAGAAACCTAATAATATCAACAGTCAGAGCAGCAGCAAGAACAACAGCCCCTTTAGAACTGGGCTAGTTGAATTTGAATTTTAAGACTCCTCTGTGAACAGAAATGTGATTTGTAAGACAACAGGAGCGAAGAACAAACAAAGAAACAAAAAAGGAAGTAAAATGTCACATCACCAGCCATTGGCCCTTACTATAGTAGGTTCAAGTACCACCTACACGTTCTGTTCTCTGGGGTGGGGGCAGATTAGAAGAGGAGGAATCCCCATATCACGCGCAAACTGGCTCCGCAAGTGCTTCGTTCCAACTCTGCGTTGAATGGCGATTGGGAGCAGCCTGGCGCTAGGCCCCGCCTTGAATTTCTTAGTAAATTACATACAAGATTACTCACTACGAGTGAATACGGTAACGTATGTAAGTCCACTTACAATGGTCCTTCCCTTAGCTCTGATATCGGTTATCTTAGCTTCGATGTCTCAGAATCAATATATATATGTATATATGTATATTTGCTTTTGTTAATTTTTTTTTGTCAAAAAAACAACAAAAACAACAAAGTCTTTCTTCCAAAAACCCCATCCCGGGATGCTGGGTTGAATACATCCTCTTGCTTCATCATTACGGGTTTCGTCAGAAGAAGGTCCTTGGGATATGACAATATGCCATACTCGGAGAAGTAAGTCACAGACTTATTTCAAAACGAAGGGTCACTTTCGCTTCCATCTGTGGGAGAAGGGAACAAAGGAAAGAGGTGGTTGGTTAGTGGACAGGAAGACCTCCCTCAAGACTATCCTGACATACTTTCAGAATCCTATTTGAAAAGCCCAGGGGCTAGAAACCTGTTTTCAAAATATTCTCAGGGGATGGGATTTTGCACCAAAATAAAATTGTGTAACGTGGTCACAGAAGAACCAGAGTATTGACAGTGCTGACTCCCTGCCCGGCAATTATTGCTCAGTTGTGGCTTTACTTTATTTGACTTTTGCCACAATCTTAGGACTACAGGAAGAGGCCTTTGACATAGTCAAACCATTGGCCTATCATCTAAACCAGGTTTCCCCAAACTTCAATCTCCAGCTATTTTTGGATTACAGCCTCCATCATCCCTGACCACTGGTGCTGCTAGCTAGGGATGGTGGCTGTTGTAGTCCAAAAACAGCTGGAGACCCAAGTTTGGGAAACCCTGGAAACTGATTAGCAGCAGGTCTCCAGGGTTTCAGATGGGAGTCTTTCCAAACTCTACCAGAAGAGACCCCTTTTGCATGCAAAGAAGGTGCTCTGCCAGTGAACTGCAGCCTTTCCCTAAGCTACACAGTTGCCCCCTCCCAAGCCTGATCCCCAGTCTTACCTTCATGGAAGCCTTCTTGCATGTGGCTCTGGAGTTGATACAACTCATCTAACCCATCACAGGGAGAGTTTGAGGCACGTGTCTCAAAGGCTGTTTCATAGGAGGCCAGTTCTTCCAAAAAGCATCGCTCTTCTGGAGGTAGGTCCATGCTGGGAGAGGCAGCCAAGGCCCCTTGGTTACTATCTTCGGTGTCCAAGCCGATTGGACTACTGACATTCCCACCGCAGAACTGGTGGTGAGGGCACCTCACACCCGCCCCACCTTTCTCAAACAGAGAGGTGGACAGGTCTTGGAGAAGGGTCTCGAGAGCATCCTCTTCTAAGAGGTCTTCCTCTGGGCAGGCCAACAAGGAGAAGTCAATGCTCCTCCAGTTCTTGGAAGGCTGGAAGTCCAGGCACAGTTCGGGGCCGGCGCCCAGTGCAGAATCGCCGAGGGTGGCATGGCTGCTCTTGACGAGGTCTCTGGGAGCAACAGAGCTGAAAGCCTCAGCCAGGCTGCTGATCTGCTTTGCTAGCAATTCAATCTCACCCTTCTCTTTTTCAGAATATCTGAAGAATGTCTGTTTGATGGGCGAGGCCTCTGGAGTCAGGATCCCCTCGGGCACCATGGGCACATCGATATAGAGGGGACCTCTGATCTCAGGCAAGGTCATGACGGTACAGTCCCCATTACCAGGGCTGTCCGGGGTAGGTGGTAGCTTCTCATAGAGAGCACTGCATTGGTCCTGGGTGTAGAACAGCTCAGAGGTGGTGGTGGTAGGAACAGTAGTGGCAGGAGCGGCAGCGGGCGGGGTAGTGGTCACAGGAGGCAAGGCAGTAGGGATGGCGCTTGGAGCGTAAGTCTCCTGGGCTCCAAAGAGAAAGGCACAGCCCTGGTGTGGGGTATATGGAGGGGTGCAGGCAAAGTCTTTGGAGGAGGAGCCGCTAAGGTTGTCTCGTCTTAAGGTCTGTTCGTAGTCTGTCGGGAAGACCACGTAGCTGAATGCTGGGCCTTTGTCGAGTAGGCTGAGGCTGGAGCCTGGGGTGGGCTCCTCCACGGAGGAGATATTTCTAGGCTCCGCCACCTCCTGGGGCAGACTGGATGCGCTGGTCTCTGTGAAGGCAGAGGGGCATTCTGCTCCACCAGTGGTGCCGAAGTCAAATGACGGCGCAACAATGGTGCTGGTCGGGGTGCCAGCTACAGGTGTGAAGACTTGGTCAGGGCTGGAAAGTTGCCCCGGAGAGAGGAGGCCTTCCAGGAAAGCTGGTGCACTTCCGAGGACATAGGCCACCTGGGTTTCTTCTGCTGAGAGCTGCTGCTTGAGAGACCAGGCTTCAGAATCACTGTGTAAAGCAAAGGAAGGGGAAGTGAGATGAGCACCCAAGGGGACCCCAGCTTCAACAAAGCAGAGATAACTGCAAATAACTGCACTTGACACATTCACCCCTGTCTCTCTTTTCTTTCTTGCTTTTCTGCTTCTGAAACCCAATGAATTCCTAACGTACAAGTGACAATAACCTTTTAAAAACAAAGGCCTTATTCCCAGCCACCAATTCCTTCTGATCCTGTTTTGCTGCTTGATCCTGAGCACATTTTATTTATTCTACTCCTGTGGCTTATTTTTGTTACTATTCACCCAGAAGCAACTTCCATGGCTTGTACCCAATGTTCGCCATACTCAGAGCCTACCTATTAAAATTAATGGTGCTGAGTAATGTAGGGCCAGTCATTTAAATAGATGGCCTTTAAAAAAAATATAAAGGCAAATTCATTGGGTGCCATTAAGGGACACAAACAGATCGACCATGAGGCACCGTCCATCAGAGAAGCAGTGGCAGTGCTGAATACACCTTGCACTGTTGTGGCCTTTCTTATTCCCAACTTGCTGGGCTTAGTAAAGTCTTTTAACAATCCTAGGCACATCCCCCTTCCCGCCTGTGCTTCCTCGAGGACCAAAAGTTGCCCCTTAGATGGCACATGAACACTCCTGCTTGTGGCCTACAGAAGGCAAGAAGTGATGGAAGGGAAGTCTCAACATTTCTACCCACTACTAAATTGATTACGAAGCAAGGTAGGTCTCAGAGCCACCCACCTACAGCCGGAGACAAGTCTCTTGGTATTTACCTGATTATATAGTTGTGGGAAGTGATAGGAACATCAGCATTCTCCATATGGAGCAGTGAATAGGTCCATATCCAATCCTTGCCATCTTTGGTTTGGAGCCGAACGACCATTTCAGCTTGAGTTTCACTTGTGTCACCCACTGGGGAAAAGGAGCACATCAGAAAAGATTAGATCAATGGTCCCATCCAAGGAAACAGCTCTGCAAATCAGCAAATGTCGTGGGAAACTTGGGGAATAGAAGGGACAAGATACTTACACAGCCTGTAATGCTGGGTTGACGCATGGCTGAGATCTTCTGGATGAATCAGGCTATACCATGACTTGCAAAACAGCTCACTTTTCTCAAAGCCCAAATGGAAGATCACACTAGAAAACAGCAAAGTTGGGAAGAGAGAGATGAGCACTTTGGATTGTAATGGTTTATATTGCTCAACTAAAACAATTCACCACCACCCCTTGCTAGACAGGCAGCTCCCATTGTCAACATTGTGGCTCTCACTAGTCAATTAAAGGCCCTTCCTCAAACTTTTCCAATTCCCTCCAAGGTCCCAAGATTCCCTATTCCTAGAACACGTGCTCACCTTTCAGAGATGTCCACAATGGCCAAGTCTTTTGTGTGGCGACTCTCAAAATAAGTCAAGAAGAAAGAATTCTGGCTGATTCTGGGCTTGGGGTCCAGAGGAGTGCAGAAAGCAGTGAATACAGGATTAGTGGACCAGTAAGAGCCAGGTGGGGGCTGGTGGAACCTCCCTCGGATAAGGACCAGCTTGTTCCCAGAACTTTGCCGCCGGATTGTCTTGGATGTGTTGAAATGGCAGCGGAAAAGTCGGCCTGGAGTTTTTGTAAAAAGTAAAGAAAAGAGCATTGATGAGTTAGAGGAGCCACAGAAATATCCCCCAGTTGGCATAGTCACACTGTTAAGCCACTCTCAAGCCTAAAACATGAGACAGTTCTACTCTCATTGGCTCTGAGGTCCAGGCAAGTTATTGTCATTTCTACATGGCATTGCATTTCTAGGCTTCAATATTGAACTTTTGGGGGGAAGCAATGGGGTCTGAACATTTCTGGATCAAGCCCTGAGCCAGGGATGGGCAACCTGTAGCCCTCCAGTTCTTGATGAACTACAACTCCCATCATTCTCACCATTGGCCATGCTTCTTGAGGCTTATGGGAGTTTGAGTCCAGCAGCATTTGGGGGTGGGGCTTACAGGTTCCCTATCCCTCCTCTAAGACCCAAAGTGCAGGTGCTTGCTCAGCTACTATATGCTCAAAGGCACTCTCACTTCTGCTATTCTTTCACGTGCTCTAGGGCTAAGTGAATATTATGAAAAGAAGGTTTCTTGCTTGAATTAAGTCCTGCTGGGCATCATCTATTCTAGGACTTGCAGGCCAACTTTTAATCTGCCGTCTCTCTACTTTAGAGTCATTGCACAGCTACATTTCCTCCTCCTCCTCACATGTCACTGAGCACAGTTTCACAAAGGGATACCTACTTGTATCTATTGGAGAGGTCAATGCCAGCTGGTTCCTCATCACAAAGTGATCTGCTGGATCAATGATGTCATAGATGCTGTCTCCTTGGGCAACCAAATCCACCTGCAGGATAGAGAATCAGATGAGGTTTAGATATCCGGTTTCATATTAAGCACTATAAAATGCTGCTAGCACCACAAAGTTCCCAGTGTCCAACAGATATTCATGGTCAGATAAATAAGTGATACCATCACATCGGGGAATAATTATGAAGGCTAGAAATTATCAGTTTATACTAAAAAGGGCATAAGAGTAATTTTAGGGCTACCAAGACCTGAAGGAATTAAAAGGAATTTATGTAACTAAATGATTGTTGCTTAACTAAGTACCTATTCCAAGGATTATTCAATCTCCTCATTTTACAGCAAAGGCATTTCCCTTTCCACCCACAAGCTGGTCAGATACATACCATAGAGTGCCCCAGATGTTCAGCAACATTCTCCGACACATAGATGAGTTTGCCTTCTCCAGTGAATGCCAGAAGGAAGCCTGGAAGCGTCTGCATAAAATCTTCCAAGTCCTGGGAAGAAAGCAAGCTCTCCAAGCCTTCTAGAGTTGTTCCTGTTGAGGAAGAAGAGAAGGGAAAATCGGTTATTTTGGTAAGCACACACATAATTTTTATTTAAACAACAGCGACAACCCTTTTAGCTCTTTGCATCAGATTTTTAGCTGCGGCTGAGGCTAGGATTTCAGCACCGGGGACAGCAACTGTTGCTGCCCTGCCTCCGCAAAGCTCGCCCCGGCTGTTTCAGGACCACGGATAGCAGCTCCCCCGTATCTCTTCTCATAAGAGACATTAGTGCTTCAGCACCACGGAGAGGGACCTGTTGAGTCCTACCATCCCGAAGGGGGACGAAGGAAAGACGCTGGACCCAAGACCCAACTTCAGGTGTCCCCGCACCCACCCCGCATCTTTGCGCTTCCTGGATTCCCCCCGAACCTCGGGATCTTTCTGAATCTGTCAGGCAGTTAGTTACCTTTGGAGAAGAAGATGGACTTCCTCGTGTAGATGCACGCCAAGGACATGATGTGGAGGTACGATAGCCGCAGCTTATCCCCTTCCGCGATGGGCAACAGGTCTTTCAGGTTCCTGATCTCCGCATTGATCTGGTCCCGCCGCGCCTTGGAGGCTCCCTTCGTGGACCGATACATCTCGGCTGCCGAAGATCCTTGCGGCTAGCGCTCCTCCGTCTCCTCTCCTCCTCTTCTCTGGTCTCTCTCTCTCTCTGTCTCTCCGGTGTCTGCCTGTGGATCTGTTTGAGAACCACTGCCTGCCTCTCATCTTTTATAGGCTGTCGGGAGTGTGGGCACTGGCATGCTAAGGAAAGTGGGGCGGGAAGATTTGTTCAGATCAATGGAGGGACACGGCTGCAGAGTCCTCCCCCTCCCTTTCTTGGGCTTGGGGGAACCCTACGTCACTGGCTCCTGAATGACGCGGTGAGGAAGGGGGGGAGTGGGGGAGGCAGCCAAAGAAACGCTGCACCGAATTAGGAGATGAAGCAGAGACGTTTCTGTTGGAATCACACCTCGGCAGCGTCTGAGCCCAACGCCTTCTCTCCTCTGTTCCTCCCTTCCCTCCAGCTCAGACTTAGATATTCACTCTGGCGCTGGAGTCTCGCTTTTCTTTCTTCCCTTCTCACGAAAAGGACTTGCTGTCTCAACTCTTTCACAGGCTTTCATTTTATTCTGGCTTTCGAAACTTCCCTTCCATATTTTTTCCTTCCCTTTGTGTTTCTTTCTGGGTTTCCTTTCTCAAAACCATTTGCTATGTATTCTTTCCCCACTCACTCATTCATTGATTTGTTCATCCTTTCTTCCACCTTTCCCTTTTCACACATGCACAAAAAACCCCTCAATGTACCTTTCCAATCTCTTCACTGCTGATCTAAAACAGAAAACCAGGGAGAAAAAGTCAGGTCAAAATCGTGGGCTTAGACCTGAATTGCATGAAAAGCAAGTTCAAAAAGGTGTGTTTGGGTTGGGCTCTCAGCCTGATTGTCTTTCATCTCTCTGTGTGTGTGTGTGTATGTGTGTGTGTGTGTGCACGCACGCTTATTTCTCTGAGTGTGCATTTCGTTTTAGTGTCTTTAAGAAAATGTACCTTATGTGGTCTTTTACTAATTATAATGACAATAATAATACAAACATTGATCTGTGGGGGAATCATTTCAAGCTGTTTTTCTTTTCTTTTCTTGCTCCCCCTGACTTTTTTTTTTCTTTGCCTAACATAATTCTCACTGTTTCGTTTTGGTTTTCTTTCCCATTTTCTTTTTAGTAAAGAAACCTTGTGCTAAGCACACCTTTATATAGGATTTCTCTCCAGGAATTCTGGCTTCTCTCCCATACAGCAATCACTCGTGGGTGAGTTTCTTTTCCTTATCTTTTTTTTTGTTATAAAAAACTTCCTCAACAAATAAATAAGTCAGGTCTTAAATAACACCTTCTTATATGAAGGCCAAAAATAGACTTCGAGAAAGAAAAGAGAGTGGTGCCTTTTTTTGCTTCATGGTTGCCTGAGCAACGGACTGAAAAGTGACAGCTCTCTGTCTCCCATTTTGGGGTGGTTCTTTTTCTTTCTTTCTTTTCCTCCCCCACCCCAAGAGGTAACCTAAATTAGGTACCTTTCTTTTGCATAATCTCTCACTCCATATAAGGAAAAGAAGCTGATATGGTGGGCGGAGAGTAACTCTTTCTAGCCTGGATGCTTTTTCACCTGTTCTGCTCAGGGATAGCGCTTGCAAGCTGTCCTTCCTTGGGGCTGGGTCCTCTGCTTCAGGAAGAAAACCCATTGGGGCCGCGTCTCGAAGGGGTCCCTGTGTTTGTGTGTTTTGTTTAAATCTTCTTCGATTCCGTGCTTTTTGTTTAAAAAAGAGAGAGGAAAGCACAACTGAAACAGGCTCAGTCATGGTGGCTCCAGGAAACAGGATTTTCACTATTATGCAATGATAGCTTTCTGCAATGCAGACAGCCTGTTTATGCAATCCAGTTAACCAGAGACAACAACTCCTGAAAAGTTCTTTCAAACTCTGTTGGATTTTTACATGTTCAATGTATAGTGTGTCTGGAAGGGTGGAGGTGGAGGGTGCATGTTTAATCAGAGGCTGAAATGACCTGAAAGAAATTTCATAAGTATCAGCAAGATCAAAGACCCACTGGCTCCTTCCCTTCCCAGGATAAGTGATCACAGTAGTGATCACTTACCAGTAGATCATTTCCCAGGAGTGACAAGGGGCATTACTTCTCAACTGCAGAGCTGTCTGGAGGGCAGGGTTCCTTAGAGAGCCACGGTCACTTGCGGATAACTTAGGAAACTCCGCTCGCTTGACATTTTTTGGCTGCAAAACAGGAGCTGTTGGCTCGGGTTAGCAGCCCTGGGTGGAAAAATGCTGGATCCCTTGAAATCTGTATGGCAGGGCTGGGGAACCTTTTCCAGCCCAATTCCTTTTGTGTGGCCATATGCCAATGGGAAGCACCAGAGGCAAAATATGGCAGAGCAGCAAACATGAACTCTACCAGGGCACAGTAGACTACCTTCTCTCTACACAAACACACACGCACGCACATACTCCATTTGACACTCCATCCATCCATCCAGGCAGGCAAGAGGAATCAGTGCAAATTTAAGAACACATTACAGCCAGGCCAAAACTCACAAAGGGTGTGTGGAGCTTGATCAGTGAGTCATGTGACCTGGGGAAGGACTGTGACCCAGGGAAAACCCTGATGGCCAGACAGAGAGGACTGGAGGGTCACATTCAGCACCCCCACCTCTGGGCCTAAGGTTCCCCTCCCCTGCTGTATGAGGTGACTTCATCTCCATGGCAGCCTGGATCTCTCCAAGAGCCTTAAGGGCTAAGTATCAACAAGTGGGATGATAACCAGTGGCTTTAGGGCAGTGGCCCAGTAAAGTATATCCCGTGAGAATCATGAATAAAGCACACTTAGGCTTTACTAGGCTGTTGGGGGGGGGGACTCTTCATTCTTCCTTTAATTTGCTAATGTATATACCCAGAAAGTAAACAGCTGCCTTGTTTTGGGGTTGGCCTCATTTTGCTTCCAAACCAATAGGGCAATGTCAGGTGGACAAATGTCTAAGCAGGTACAACAATGGGGACCAGCAACAAAATGTGGCCACGTGAAGTGCTATTGTTTGGGGTTTCAGCCAGCCATGCCTCCTCCAGGTTACTCCATTCCATCCCTTCCCCCAATTCCCCATCCTCTACCCACTCCCTCAACCACCATTCTGTGCCCAGTAAGAGGACTCAGCCCTCTCACTGGGCTTTTGAGTCGTCCCCTTAGAAGGGGGTCCCCCATCTCAAGGAGAGGGGGTTGTCCTTCTGCAAACTTTGGTGTTCTCCCAAGCCTGCTTGAGACCCACGCCTGGAGAAGGAGTTTGCCATTAGTATTGTTGCATGCCACCCCAATGCCCAAGTGGTGCGAAATTCCAGGGGTTGCAGATGCTTACCCAGGGTTCATGTTTACTTTGGAATGAGGGATAGTGGAGACTGTGGTGTCTTTATGATATATGGTTTTCTTTACACATATATACAACCTGATTGAGGGGCTCACAGCATTAACACCCCAAAGGGTCTTGTTTCTTCCATTGCCGCAGCCCTGGATTCAAAGGGGGAAAGTCAAGAATGAAAGAGAAAGCGAGAAAGGAGAGAAAGAGGAGGGGGGAAACAAGGGAAGGGGAAAGCTTTTAAAAAATGGAAAGGAGGAAAGGATATAGGGTATGAATCCACTGTGTTCTTTCAACGTTCTTTTAGATGCATAGTGTTATAAATAGGCCCTGGGAGTCCCCGGCTTTTCACTGTGGGGGTTTTTCTGCCAGCATCCTGTTTCCTCAAGATGGGTCCTTTCCACAGCTCTACGGCTGGGATCCCCTCCTGACGCAGCCCTGAGCTTGAGTGGGAAGGACTTGGGAGAGCAGAGAGAGAGTCTGTGGATGCAGGCAAGGGTGTCAGAGCCCTGGATGAGAGGAAGCAGCGGCTGTCTGCGATGGAAAGGCATCTACTCCTGCAGGAGCAACTGAGCCTCCTGGGTGCTTAACCCACGAGGAATCTAAGGCTGCGCCTGCACACATTTAAAGCACATTCCCCACAAAATAATTATGAGAACTGTACTTTGTTAAGAGTGCTGGGAATTGTAGCTCTGTGGGGGATAAACGACAGTCCTCAGGATTCAGGGATGTGAGGGATGTGCTTTGAACGGATGTATGGTGCATATTCTGGCTGCATTCAGACAGATTTTTTTTTCCTTTTCCCCAATGTTTCCCTATCTGATCATTTCCACATTTTAAGTGATCTTTCATCTTTCACATGGTGCAAAAGTCATTTCTGTACCTATATATCTGCTTAAGCTGCATGTGCAAGTCATATTTGCAATAATTACCCGCATATTTTTTTTATGTAACTGGGCTGTAGGTGCAAGTTATAGGCGCAATAGTCACCTATCAGGTTGATCTCAGCTAACACACTTATGCATTCAGACGGAGCCACTGACTTAGCAGGTGTACCACAGCAGCTGATGGCCCTGAGATTTAACTTGCACCTTGAGACTTCCAAGAATGAGCCCCACAAATACTTTTTATTTTTATTCCCCTGCAATCTGTCCTAAATAGGATCATACCATATATTTCTATAATGCCATTGCAATACTGGCAGGTGTCTATTTTATCCTATTCCTATCAAATCCGTGCACGCTGGGTCAATGTTCAATATGTCCAGTCCATCATGACTCCAAAATCTCTTTCCTGGCTAGTTACCACCAATTCAAACCCCATCAGAGAAGTTGGGGGTCTTTGCTGCATGGTACATCACACTTATAGGGACGTGGGTGGCGCTGTGGGTAAAAGCCTCAGCGCCTAGGGCTTGTCGATCGAAAGGTCGGCGGTTCGAATCCCCGCGGCAGGGTGCGCTCCCGCTGCTCGGTCCCAGCGCCTGCCAACCTAGCAGTTTGAAAGCACCCCCGGGTGCAAGTAGATAAATAGGGATCGCTTACCAGCGGGAAGGTAAACGGCGTTCCGTGTGCTGCGCTGGCTCGCCAGATACAGCTTGTCACGCTGGCCACGTGGCCCGGAAGTGTCTGCGGACAGCGCTGGCCCCCGGCCTCTTGAGTGAGATGGGTGCACAACCCCAGAGTCTGTCAAGACTGGCCCATACAGGCAGGGGTACCTTTACCTTTACATCACACTTAGGAGGAATTCACTCTAGACATTTAAGGCAGAATGGGTATTATTTGTTCACTCACTTTCCACAGGACAGCATCATCCTATTTCTGTCACCCTGAAACTTCTTTCATCTTTTTTTCCTGACCTTCTCCAGTGGGCTCAATATTGACTGCACTGACTGGCAGCGTCTGTCAAGCAGGATCCTTTCAAAGACCTGCAGGGAGATGCCAGGGACTAAACTTGGGTGCTGTGGTTCAAGCCTCTCCAAGCCTTTGACCCAGAAGCCCTACCCTGGGCTGCACATACGAACTGGGTCAGGCGAGGAGGAGCCCCCTCACTGCATGCAAAAAAGGTCCCGGGTTCAACCCCTCCTATCTCCAGGGAGGACTGGGAAACAAAGACTCGGCCTGAAACTCTTGGGAGAGGCTGCCCATCTTCTTTTCCGCTGCTCCGGAGGGAAGGACATGAAGCAACGGATCCAAATCGCAAGAAAGGAAATTCTGCCTAAAGGCATGGCCAAACTTGGCCCTCCAGATGTTTTGGGATTACAATTCCCATCATCCCTGACCACTGGTCCTGTTAGCTAGGGATGATGGGAGTTGTAGTCCCAAAACATCTGGAGGGCCAAGTTTGGCCATGCCTGTAACCTTAGGAATATTGTAACGGTAAGAGATGTTTGACAGTGGGAACGGACTCCCTCGGAAGCCGGCGGACTCTCCTTCAATCGGCGGTTTTAAAGCAGAGGTTGGATGGCCATTTGTCATGGATGCTTTGGCTGAGATTCCTGCACTGCAGAAGGTTGGATTAGATGGCCCGTGGGGTCCCTTCCAGTCCTACAGTTCTATGATTCTACAAGTAGAGAATACTGAGTTAGATAGACCCAAGGGTCTGCTGCCTGGTGGCAAATGCTCCAGCAACCCAGACAGCTGCCCACTCTCACCCTGGCTTGCCTTCTTACTTGCAACCAGCCCAGGGAATGGTCCTGCCTGCCTGCCAGCTTCCTCCTCCTGGGTCTCAATTTCCCCTATTCTGAAATCAGCAGGGAGGAGGATAGGGACAAAGCCT
The DNA here is from genome assembly GCF_964188315.1 of Podarcis muralis. Taxonomy (NCBI): domain Eukaryota; kingdom Metazoa; phylum Chordata; class Lepidosauria; order Squamata; family Lacertidae; genus Podarcis; species Podarcis muralis. Next base: position 13,924,450 of record NC_135670.1, on the reverse strand, counting down.
CTCATTGGCTCTAGCGCCACCTACTGACGGGCTCCCTTCCTCCCAACCAGTCCACCACTAGCTCCGACTTTATATTAGGCCACTTCCTATGTTTTAATGCTACAAAGCCCCAAAGACGTATTTTTTTGGGGGGGGGGGATGGTGCTCATATATAACCAGGACTCGGCTTGAGCACAAATGCTGGGTGAAGTTATGCCCGGTGGCAGGGCTGTTTTTCTTTGTCCCCAACCCCAGTTCCGGGTGGGGGTGTGCGCGCGCGGCGGGGGAGGGGGAAAGGAAAGGGGGAAGTCCCAGCAAGGCGGCGGAGAGTCTGCCTAAAAGGGTGGCAGACAAGCAGTCCGATTTGCTAACAGCTTAGCCTAAATCTAAGTGAATCACATAGCATTGTGACAGTGACTCACTGCCCTGCTAGCATCCACTCTGTGGGGTTGGGGAGGGAAAGGGGAGAGGGGTTATGGTGAGGATTTGAGGTGGGGGGGCCGGTCTTACCGATGACTGCAGAGCCACTCACCACCCCATTGCTTGCCAAAGCCTCCCCTCCTCATTCTTTCCCCCCACCCCACATACCTCCCGAGCACCCCTGCTCAGGTCTCTTAAGAACCTTCCTGGGCCTCGCCCCTCCCACCCTTCACCTCTTTGCTGCTAATTTGAGTTCTGAATCAAGAAGCTAAAAACAGCAACCCAGCGGCTAAATATAGCCAGCCTGGAGTGCGCACACACGCTGGCGCTCCTTTGCTTTGCAATTCAGAGCCTGTAATGCACAGTCCCTCTGCTGCAGCGTGTGGGGGCGGCCAACAGCGTCGCTCATCATTGCGAAGACTGCAGTGGGGGGAGAGGGAGGAAGGAGAGAGAGAGAGAGCAAAAGCGGGGGCGGAGGCATCCAAGCTGTACTTTTACCCCAATAAGGGATGATATAAATATCTTTTGGCTCAGAGAGCTGTTTGTAACAGAAATGGCACAGAGGCATTCATATACCCTGCCACCTATAAAGCAGGGGGCGGGGGGGGGGGGGAGAGGTGCTGAGCATGTATGTAAAAGGCAGCCTGCACATCACAGAATCATAGAGTCAGAAGGGACACTGAGGATCATCTACTCCAACCCCTTTGCGATGCGGGAATGTTAAGCTGCCCCATAGGGGATTGCAACTGCAACCTTGGCATTATCGGCACCATGCTCTAACCAACTGAGCTATAGGGCCAAATCATGCTTTGACAGGCTGCACATATATCCTTTTCTTCTTCTTTCTTCTGTGATCACTTGTAGCCGAGTAAGATTGTCTTCCATAAACATGGTTTTAACAGTCAGTCCGTAAGTGACTGTGGAGGCCAATTCTGGATCCACACATCCTTCTACAGTGGGGACACTGGTTTCCAGGCGGGAGTTGATCACGGTGTGGATTTGCCAAGCGTGCCTTTGTCTTAGCATGTTTCTCCCTTGCGTCCTGAGTTCGAGTGTCTTCAAAGCCCATGACACCTTTGGTAAAGGCTGTTCTCCAACTGGAGCGCTCGCAGGCCAGTGTTTCCCATTTTCGGTTGTGCAGTTGTCCCAGTTGTGCAAGCTGTTGGCTGTAGGAGTGCCAGGGATGCTGTACCAGCACTGAACACTGCCCCCCACCACCACGTGCATAGGATTGTAATGCAACCCCAAAGTGTTGCCTTATGCCAAGTCTTGCTATTGGTCTATCTAGCTTAGTATTGCCGACACTGGCTGGCAGTGGACCTGGGGGATTCGGGCAGCAGGCGCTCCCAACACTACCTGGAAATGCCAAGGATCGATCCTGGGCCCCTCTGTGTGTATGCTGTGCTATGGTCTTTGCCCTAAGCAAAAGAAGAAGAAGTAAGTTTCTAGTCCTCAACATCCTGGATGAAGGTCTGATCCAGTTTGGTATTTTCTACTCTGACTGGCAGCGGCTGTTCAGGTTCTTAGGAAGAGAAAGTCTTCCCCACCAACCATTCCCTGACCATCTTTAAAAACAGGAGACGAGGACCGTCTGCATTGAAAGCAGGTGCTTCAGCAATGAACTAAAGACTGCAGTTTCCACTCATAATTTCCCTGCCAATGTTTGTGCCCTGCTCCCATTGGAATGGTCTGAGAGGTAATCCATGGGGGTTCTCCTCTCCCGGGGAGAGGGGCAGAGCGAGTCTGCTAGGAGTCCAGGAGAAGAGGCCTTTCCTTTCTCCAGTGGTGGCGACTGAGCCATTGTTGATACGCCACATTCTGGTGCTAGTCATTGCACAGGCGGTGACAGAGGAGGCCCATAGGGTCATATTATCTAATCCTCTGCCAGATCCTCCAGTGGAGGTTTTTAAGATGAGGATGAATGACCACCTGTCAGGGATTGTTTCGCTGCGATTTCTGCATTGCATGGGGTTGGATCAGAGAACCTTTGGGGTCTGTACAACTGCACAATTCTATGATTCTATGTAAAATCAAGGCTAGAGACATAGCCATGCATTCTCATTAGCTATTACTTAATGGGTTTTTGTTTTTTTTTAAATGTGGTGGTGCTCCCCTCCTTGCATAGCCAAGGAGAGTGTTCAAAACTTAAAATAAATTCAAAAGCAAACACTGTGAAAGGAGGCAGGAGGAGGAGGAGGAGGAGAGATTCCCAGGCCAAGAGTTCGAACCATGCATCCTTGCGCCCAAAGCTGCAGCTGAATATTTCGCTGACAAATTACTGGAGAGCACCAGGGCTTCTTTAATAGTAACAGCAAATGAATTGCCTCCTACCGTAGCACAATGGGGAATAAGAAAAGAAATCTCTCTGCTGAGTGTGTGTATGTGTGTTTGTGTGCCTTCCTTATGTGTGGGAATGGAAGGCAATATTAATTAACAGAAAGGGGATGGGAAGAGGAAAAAGTGGGAAGGCAGTGAAATTAATTATGAGGGGAAATGGGGGATAGAAATTGATTTATAAGCATGGAAGGGAATTGAACTTAGTTATGCAGGAAAGGGTTGTGCAAATGTGTTCTTATTGCTGCTTAGTGAATTGCACCAGTTACAAAGTGAGGAATAAATAATCAAGTTTCTTGGTGAATCATTAAAAGGGTTAATAATACAACTGAGTATAGTACAGAAAAGAGATACTTTTTCATTTCTCCCCTCTTTGGCCACACCCATTTTGACACGCAGCCGCTAGGGGGCTGCCTCTAGGTCCGTGCAACCCTTGAGCCCCCAAAAGGTTAGGCACAGAGTGAAGGTGTTTGAGTGCAACAAGGGCCTTTGCAGCCACAGACCTACATCCACCCATCACCGCAGGGTGGGAGCAGGGTGGAATCACTTCCTGCATATGTGGTGAGAAGCACCACATTGAAAGAAAAAATAACAGTCCCGGGGAATTTTGATAAAGAAAAGAGATTGAGTGAATACATATCATGAGTGTGAATTTGGTGTTAAAATTTGGTGCCCCCCCGAAGCCTGAGGGCCAAATGCAGCCCTCTAGACCTCTCTCTCAAAACTTTGCACAGGCTACATCTGCTCAGCCACATGTTCCCTCCCCAGGCTGCACCCCTCAACACCCCTTACTTTGCACCCTCCTTGAGTGGTTTTGCTGGCTTGAATATATACAAAATTCAAGGTGTGTGTGTGTGAATCCTGCAGGCATGTTAACTTGAATAGGACAATACCTTGGGGGGGGGGGGTTGCCTCCAGACTGTCGACATTTTGCAGGAATCAAGTGCACACTGTAAATTTAAAGTGGATTTATGCACTCTGTTTCTCTAAACCACAGAGCCTAGGGCTTGCCGATCAGAAGGTCGGCGGTTCGAATCCCTGCAACGGAGTGAGCTCCTGTTGCTCGGTCCCTGCCCACCTAGCAGTTTGAAAGCACATCAAAGTGCTGGTAGATAAATAGGTACCACTCCAGCGGGAAGGTAAACAGCGTTTCCGTGCACTGCTCTGGTTTGCCAGAAGTGGCTTAGTCATGCTGGCCACATGACCCAGAAGCTGTACGCCGGCTCCCTCGGCCAATAAAGCGAGATGAGCGCCGCAACCCCAGAGTCGGCCACGACTGGACCTAACGGTCAGGGGTCCCTTTACCTTTAATGCACTCTGTTTCTCTCCCTAATAAATTTACTTTAAACAACAACAACTCAGACTTTTTGCAGTTAGGAAAGTGGCAGAGAAATGCACTGCAAAATGTGGATGGATAAAAAGTGAAGAGGAAGATGTGTAACTACCATGCAAGCAAATGCAGGGCGGTTGCTCATTGTTGCATAAGTGCCCCGTCAATAAATCAGGACGAATGCTCACTAAAGAGCAGGCATCATCTAACCTCTGTGAAAAAGAAACCAGGATGAATAAGCTAGGGTTGCCGTATCCCCCAAAGTGAAAATCCGGACAAAGTTATTGAGCTTTTTTCTGGCAGCCTGTCTGTAGGAGTCTGGAGAGAGCGAGGGGAGCATCGGCAAGGCTGGCACCAAGGGTTGACAACACCGGGCGTCTGCTAGCGCCCATATCCCAATAATGGGCCCTTTGCCCTGGTACTTGGCCCTCTCAAGTTAGCAAACTAAGGAGGAGTAACCCCTGCATCCCCTGTCCATCCCACCCCCCTCTCTCCCTGGGAAGTGGGGTGGATTGGGCCCCAGAGAAATGGGACAGTGAACAGGCAGCAACAGCAGAGAGGAGGTAGAAGAGGCAAGCATCTCATTCCAGGGCCCTGAAAAAGATGGAACTGGCACCACGCACCACATTTACACTGTGGTCATTCTGCTGTGTCCAACACTGGAGAAGATTTTTGCACAGGAGTAGGGAACTTTTTCCAGACTGGGCAACTTTATGAAGCCTACATGCCAGTGGCGGGCAGAGCCAGGAATGCTAATATTAAAAAGGTAAAGGTGCCCCTGCCCTTTCGGGCCAGTCTTGTCAGACTCTGGGGTTGTGCGCCCATCTCACTTAAGAGGCCGGGGGCCAGCGCTGTCCGGAGACACTTCTGGGTCACGTGGCCAGCGTGACATCGCTGCTCTGGCGAGCCAGCGCAGCACACGGAAACGCCGTTTACCTTCCCGCTAGTAAGCGGTCCCTATTTATCTACTTGCACCCGGGAGTGCTTTCGAACTGCTAGGTTGGCAGGCGCTGGGACCGAGCAACGGGAGCACACCCCGCCGCGGGGATTCGAACCGCCGACCTTTCGATCGGCAAGCCCTAGGCGCTGAGGCTTTTACCCACAGCGCCACCCGCGTCCCTAATATTACCTTTATATAAAAGCAGGCTTCTCTACACCACTCACACGCCCCTCCCTGTTCTCCATCCCCACAAGCAAGAGGTGTTCTCAGAACATCCCGGCCAGCCAGGCACAAACATTTGGGGTGCAACATAGGGCCAGGTGAGCGGTGTGGCCTAGCAAAAGCCCCCAGGACCAGATGCAAAGACCTGGGTCCCCCTTTCCCTGCTGCCAGGGAGGAGTCCCCACTCAAGATTGAGCACATCACGCTGATCTTTTACCCTCGACCAGCCCTTAGCAATGGGAACCCAACACTGAAAATATATTTGTGTCTAAGTTATCAGCCTCCTTGCTGCACAGTGATTGGAAGCGGGGGGGGGGGGGGCACAGATCCTGCCACATCTCAAATTTTACACAGCTGCTTCAAGGTTTGAGAGACACCTGAGCAAAGTGTCCTCTCAGTTTATTTGTTTGTTGAGATATATTTCCTCTTTGTTTGGGGAGGAGCACAGGGGAAAGTGGGGGGGGGGGCAAGAGGCATGGCTTCCATCCTATATTGTACATCCCAGTTGCTGAATTGTTCGCTGTTGTTGGACCAATGTGTTTGACGGTGCTCCTCACTGCCTATTTTAATTTCATTATTATTACCGAAGAGGCAACAGCCCTTCTGATCCATTCTGGCAAAGCATCATCGCCGCTGTGCCAGCACTGAGGGAATTGGCTGCTGCAATGTGTATTAATTTAATCTAGGAAACGGGCTGCGGGGCAGGGAGAAAAGGAAATAATAAATTCAGTGATGGGCAAAGAGGAATAGAGGAGGAAGAGGAACATTCCAGGGGTTGACACCTTGTTACATAAAATAGCCCCCTCACTGTACGGCCTTTAATCTGTTGCTTTTAATAACCCAGGAGAACAAGCTATTTATATTCTTCCACCTAGCCAGGACAAAAAAAATATAATGTAAAGTGGAGGGATGGAAGCCATCTAGAAAAAAATATGTGTTTTTCAATCATGTTTTCAACAGGGAGATTGCATACAACATTTGGAGAGAGAAGCAGAGGAGAGAGAAACCAATTATCTGGGCCTATATTTGGGCCACTCGTATGTCCGGATGTGCAAATGGCTATCGTCATGGGGTCCTTTTGCCGAACTGTCTTTGCCCCTCACTACCGCTGGCCTGGTGACCCACATATGAAATCTGTGTCTGATATTGGGAGAAACTGTAAGGCTATCCAATCCAACCCTCTTCCAGAAATCAGGACAGTTCTTCTGTTAGGCCTCGTAACTGCCTAATTTCCAATATGATTTGGGCTCAAATCCCTGCAAGGTGTTGCTGTTGTTTCCCTAATACCAGCTATGTAGAAACCAGGCAGTGTTGCTCAGAAGAGACCGGTGGGGGTGGCATGGCACTCTGCACATGCTTAGTTCAATCCTGTTCTTTCCCATGATCCAATGCCGAGCTTTCGCACATGAAAGATAATAATAATCTGGCTGGATTTCCCAAGATGCAGATCTGATCATCACAATCCGGCCTACCATCAAAATGCACTTACGAGCTGAGTCAGATGAAATACAGGAATAACCCACCAACCCTATGGTCCACAGGAAAAGGCCCAAAAATGTTCCCATTTTTGTGTAGACCCCCCTGTCATGCCCCCTTGTACTTTGCTGTGGTTCTGAAATCTATTTATATTTCATCCCACCTACTCACTTCATTGCCTTCTCCCCCCCCCCCATCTCCTTTTGCAAGGTGGGGGCCAGAAAGAGTGTGAGGAGCGTATTGGAGCTTGATCCCCCGTCTTCATCGAAAATATCTCAGCCGTTGCCATGGTGACCCACCCACGGCTTCACCAAAAAGGACAAGGAGCTTCACAAGAGAGGGAGGGAGGGAGAAGCAGCTTTTTATAGAAAGAAGTATGTGTATCTGATGGGGTGGGGGAAGCAAACCTGGAGAGGGGGGGTTCAGCCCTCCCCCTCCCAAAAGAGTCCAGGGTTCACAGTGTTCCTGTCAACAAGGCCTGTGTATGTTCCCTGTGAGGGGAAAATTTGTGCCCACCGGTGCTGAAAATACACGGCTCCTCTCAACTGATGTAGAATTTTGCACAGAGACCGACTCCCCCCCCCCCAGCTGGGCTGTGGTAGCTTTCAACATCAGCACGGGACAGGCCGAAATCCAACAGGTGCTGCATCTTCCAACTCAGGGAGGAACGTCGCATGTTGCAGCTGCTACCTGTCACATCACTGTTCAGATGGGTTGCCAGTTTGCTGGCAGGTTTGACTTACGTAAGGTGCTTGTGCTAGTATTTGAAGGCCTAAATGACTTCGGGTCCAAATATCAGAAAGACGGCCTCCTTCCCTACAGACCCTGTTGGGTGCTGAGATAAACAAGGTCCCCTTCTTGGGAGCTCCACCACTCACAGAAGTTGGAGGGAAGGTGGCCACAGCCCAGCATTGTCTTGTGACATGTCCTATAGCCTGTGGACTTTAGGTCTTTTTCTCATCTAAAAGGGAAGGCGAACCTAAACAGCTGAGCATGCTCAACTAACTGACTTCTAAGAGAGAGGAAAACATAAAACCAGCAAGAAGAGAGGATATGCAATGGAGTATCTTGGGAAAGGGAATGACTGTCACACTTCTTGCCTCTAACAGTAGAGATGGTGGTCATTAAGTGGGTGCCATTTTTTCAGTACCACCACAGTTCTTTATTCAGGCTGGTTCCCACATCTTACCTTACTTATAGAGCACTCCTATGAAGGAGAGTTCTCCATCTTTCAAGGGAGTTTGTTGCTCTGTAGCTTTGATTACTCAACTAGCAGCTGAATGTATGAATAGCCTCCACTGAAGTTTGAGTTTGGGCTTGAAACCTGAATAAATGTTATTCAAGAGACTTATATCCTGCCTTTTTTCCTCCTTTGTAAATGATATCTAAAGCCGCTGGATTTAGGCTATGTACCCCCTACCCCTTTAAAACACATTCGAAGCACATTATTTCCCTCAAAGAATTCTGGGTACTGTAGTTTACCCGTCACAAACAACCCCTCACAAACTACAGTACCCAGAATTATTTGTGGGCAGAAATGTGCTTTTACGGTACAGCATGCTCACACTCTTAGCACGAAAAACAAATAGGAAGATAAACTATTAAATCATTAAGTCTATGCATTCAGCAGAATGAGTCCATTCAGAACGAACCTGTTCAGATAAAATAAATAAATGGATCCCAACATTGACAACAACAACAAATACTACTACTACTAATAATAATAATTTCAGATATTTAAAATCTAGCATTTTGGAAATAAAGCTCAGCTTTCAGCTCAGTCTTCTCCTCACTGTGCAAGTCTTCCACTAACAGGGAATACAGTACATAACACAGCTGTTATGCAGAGCAGGTGGTCAAAAAGATTATTCCCTTGTAGTCTTCTTTTTTAAATTTAAAATCTCAGGACGGATATACTGCTTTATGCTATCTCACACTCAATGCCCCTGCTTTGCACACCAAGTATTTTTGCCTGGATGGAATGTGTCCTTGAACTCCAATCGTTTTATTTTTATTTATTTTACACAATTTGTATACTACTTAATCGTCAGTACTTCTACTTGGCTTACATAAAATGCAATAATTATGCCATGCAATAATTATGCCTCTTAGCTGCCTGGATGGAGGATAGAGACAGGTATGTGAGTGAAAGTAGCCTACTGCACAAACGTAAAATTCATACCCATTACTCCTCCTACTTCTGCATCTGACCTCACCATTGGCCCCCAGCCAGCCCCCAGAAGGTTGCCAAGAAGGGTATGTGTCCCTCAGGTCCTAAAAGGGTTCTGCAACCCTGCACTACAGACTGCTCCAACCTGGTTTCATTGCAAAGTGAGTATATCTCTATTTTGAGTTCTGGGGCTGGGAGTGGAATAGCTTATATCACTGCAAAACCAACAATAATTGTTGCTTCCCCATCAGGGGAAGGTTCCTAAAACCGCAGCTATCCAACGGCACTGGAACAAATTTAGAAAAATTTCTGACCTCTTCGAATGGTTCCAAGTTCTCACTGCTCAGATAGACTGCTCCTGTTCAGAAGGTGCTGCCTGCTGTCCAATGCCACCTCTTCGATTTTCTCTTTCCCAGCATCCCTAATTGGCTGGTTGGAGCTTTACTGTGAAAGACTGCAAGCAAGGACTGATAAGAAGCTGCAACAAACCCATTCCACCTGGCCTGCTGCCCTTACTAAGCCTCTGAGCGAGCTAATAGCTTTTTCTCTCTCTCCTCGAAGACGTGGTTAATGGTTTCGTTCTGCTAAGAAATGTGATATTGTTTTCTATCAATTCTGAGAATGTCCAACTAAAACAAAAATATCATTAAAAATAAAACAAATGTCTAGTATATTCCAAGATCTCTACTGCCCATTTCATGCCCTCAACTTATGGCAAATGAGAAGCAAGCAAGAGATGGATGGGAATCAAAAGGGAAGAGGAACACAGGTGGAGGATTAGGCAATAAAAGGGAAGGTGATAAAAGACACAAAAAGACGAAATGAAAAATTCAGCAAAGCCTGAACACCATGAGTCTCCACCAAGCCAAATTTAGCCCTCCAACCCCGTATGGGTGAGATAAACATTCTGTTTTAGCCAGTGGAGTACAGTCCATTGGGGTGAATGGAGCAACCACCGACAGCCCCTGCCTTCGCACTTACAACCGGCCCAGGGGGTGCACCTGCATCAGCTTTTTGTTAATCAATTACGTAGGGTGGGGCTTCCCTGCCCTCCCTCCCTTCCCATATTTAATTCAAGTTGGCACCCTTGATCTGCTGCCTGATCCGTCATAACTAGAGGTGGCATGGGCTGAATCCAAGACTGTTTGCATCCGAAGCAGTTGAAATGTGGCCCCTCTCCCAGAAATCTGTACCTCTGTCTCACCCAGTGTGCATCATGCACACACACACAATAATTTGCCCACCTCCCCATCAACTCAAACACAAAAGCTTCTTTCTGTATGCAACTCTCCCTCTCTCCCTCTCTCCTGTTAAGATCCCAAGTTGACCATTCTGTTAGTCAACCCTTGATGACTGGCTCTTGAGTGTGTGGACCACTGTCTGACTCCACAGAGAAATGTTATATTTGACGTCGTCGCCTGGATCAGTGGGTGCCTCATCCATACATAGAACAACGTGCCCATTCATTACTTGATGCTGCAGTCATCAGATGATGGGCCAGGCGCATGGAGAGAGGACCACTTTCAGAGAGCACCCCAGAGAGCAATGATGTGTTGCGTTCATGTCTGATGGCTGGGCAGCCAGGTGGGTTGAGAGGCATTTGAAAGAGAAGCGTGTGTGTGTGTGTGTGTGTGTGTGTGTGTGTGTCCAGTCCTGGGGCCTGGATCAGAAGGTCGCTGGCTGCTGGGCTCTGCGCCTTTAAATCTGGTGGAGAGCTTGCGTGCCGGGAGGGGGAGAGGAGCTGACGCAGCTGCATTCTGCCTTTCGCTGCCAAAATAGGGAAAAGGGCTGAAAATCTTGAAAAGGAAAATAAGCACCACAAGGCAACCGAAGCTCTGGCGTCACTGCCTCTGCTCTTTCCCTCTCCCTCTCCACCGCGCCCCCCCCCCCCTTGCAGCCTGCCTCGCGTTGCCACAGCAACAGCACACAACCAGCATCCAGGGCTGGAAAGCTTTTGAGTGGCAGCTCAGGGATGGGAGGAGGGTTCCCAAGTTTGAATAGCATCCTGTCCTGCTCACTTTGCAATGGAGCTGAGAGAGGCAAGTGGAAAGGCTCCGCTGGAAGCCTGCTGTTTGAACCCGTCGCCAGCCCAAAAACTTCATAGGACCAAAGAAGATAAGACATTTGAGATTCCCTTTTCAGAATCTCAACTATTGCCCACTGTGGGAGCGAGTATGCCACTGAGTATCAGTTCCTTAAGAGTCCCAGGAAGAAAGAGGCTCTGCTACTGTTTTCCATTATTTTAATTCCTGGTGGGTTTGTTTCTTTTCATTCTGCTGTTCATAAAATGCTTATCCTTCATTATTGGTGGCCCCCACTTCTATTTTGCAAGCCACTCTGGATACTTATTGGTAGAAGAACAGGATATAGTTACAAAACAATTGTAGAATCATAGAATCTTAGAGCTAGAAGGCACCCGCAAATGTCATCTACTCCCCCCCCCCCTGCAATGCAGAAATCGCTCAAAGCGTCTTCCATTTCAGGAGGTTGGGGTCCTGTGGATGGGACCCTCTCTCCATTTCCCCAAGAAAGCCCCCAATTTGATCCACTGCCCCAAGCAATGATGCCTACACCTCTCTTTCCGGACACCCTCCTCTGATGCAATCCTCTGCCACCCAAGCAGCCCTAGTAACATGAAGGTGGTGCCCTGAGCAGTATCACTCGTTGCTATGGAAATTCTGGGTACCAGCGAGGGAGATGCAGCCCATCATTCCTGGATGCAAAACAACACAAATGTGTGTGGCTGTTGCAGGATGGCACCCTATTGGGGGGGGGGGCTGGGGCAGGAGCCTTAAAAAAATGCACTGTTCATTATTATTATTTTTAATATGAGAGGTGCTGAGATTTGTGGTAGTTTCCACATATCACCACAGAGGCCTGAATGAAGTGAGAGGGATGCTGGCATGGGTGAATTGAAAGGGCTCAAAAAAGATGAGGTACGGCTCAGCCCTGACACCTGCTGGATACTCTATATAGCAATTTTATTACAACAGTGTTAGGAGAATCCCTTTAAAACCATGGGGAGCAGCCATGGGAAAAGGGTAACTTTTGTTTGGGAAGAAGCCTTAAAGTTTCCAAGCACAATTCAAAATGTTGGTGCTGACCTTTAAAGCCCTAAATGGCCCAGTATACATGAAGGAGCATCTCCATCCCTATTGTTCAGCTGGGGGGTGATGGTCCAGCTCCGAGGGCCTTCTGGAGGTTTCCTCACTGTGAAAAGTGAGGTTATAATGAACCAGGAAGAGGGCTTTCTCGGTAGTGGCGCCCACCCTGTGGAACGCCCTCCAATCAGATGTCAAGCAAATAAACAACTTATGTGACTTTTAGAAGACACCTGAAAGCAGCCCTGTTCAGGGAAGTTTTTTAATGTTTGATGTATCACTCCTTCTTTGAATGACAAGTTATATGTGTCCACATAACCATTTCAACCTGTGGAACTGGCGCTTCTGCAAGTGCCGTGTAATGTTCATTCCCCATCTGCAGGGAATCAGCTCCTCACTATGACAGCACCTGCTCTCTGGAACTCCCTGCCAATTGATATTAGGAAGGCCCCTTTGCTATATTGTTTTCAACACCTGCTAAAAACTCTTTTCTGTAGGCAAGCCCGCCGAGATGTTTAACTTTAGCATGTGATTTTATTTTATTATGTATATTTGTTTTAGACTTTTGCCCCGATACGTTTCTTGATAAATTTTAGGTCAACTTGTTTCGTTCCATCTTCCAAGTTTATTTGTGTTTTTCAAATGAACCTAGATTCATTATTTTTAATGAGCATGTATTTACTCAGAGTTTTTCGTGATTAAGCAGGAAATAGGTCTTGTTACCGTATTTTTCGCCCTATAGAACGCACCTTTTCCCCTCCAAAAATGAAGGGGAAATGTGTGTGCGTCCTATGGGGCGAATGCAGGCTTTCGCTGAAGCCTGGAGAGTGAGAGGCATCGGTGCGCACCAACCCCTCTCGCTCTCCAGGCTTCAGGAAGCTATCCGCAAGCCTTGCGCGCCCAGTGGGAGGTCCCGCCGGGCTCGCAAGGCTTGCGGATAGCAGCCTGTTCTGGGGGCTGGGGTTGAGGGAAGCCTGGGGGGGGATAATTTTTTTTATTCATTTCCCCCCCAAAAAACGAGGTGCATCCTATGGGCCAGTGCGCCCTATAGGGCGAAAAATACGGTAAATAACTTTTCAGGGATCAGAAAGATAACACAGCACAGACATTCGAAGACACAGAAGGAAATTGTGAGATTATTTTTTAAAAAAGAAATCATTTACTGAAAAGGGACTGACAATAATTACAGTGGGAGTTCCAGAGTCAGACCAGCCCTGACCCTCTCGCCTTCCTCCCTGTCTTCTTAAGCAAGGCATCACCAAACCAGTCACTGGGCCGACTTAGCTCCCAGCGCACAGCAGACGGGACAAGTGAGAAGCCGGCGCCATTCGCACTCCAAGCACTCTGGGGATCTGAAGCTCAGTGTGCCCAAACGGAGGGAGGTGGTGCTCATTTCTTCTTTGCAGCTGCCAGTTCAGCTTCTTTTGCTTCGGCCTGAGCTGCCAATAACTCTTCGCGCTCCTTCAGGAAAGCAGCGTATTCCTCTGCATCGAGTCTGGAGGAGAGGGAAGAGGAAAGAGAATTGCACCTCCTTGCTTCACGTCAAGCCTATCTGCCCCATTTCCAGTTCTGCCCCACACCTTTCTCTGCTGCTTCACAGGGTTCGCTGGTCAGGTGGGGCTCACCAGGTGAGGCAGGGCTGCTCGACCAGCTTCCTGGGAGGCAGATCACTGTTGCTTACAGGGAGAGAGAAGGGTGAAGCAGCAGGGAGGTCAGTGCAATGTCCACCTCTCTGCTGCCTCGCCCCTCCTGGGTAAAAAACAGTGACCCACCTACTAGGAAACTCCATCCCACCTGGCAAATTACTTTGGCTGCCCGTTGTATCCTGGTTCCCACCAACAGCCTCTCCTTACGATGGCATCGAGGGTCACCTCCTCGGGACACCAAATTTCAGTTATTGTTTCCCCCCACAATACTCTCTCTTCCCACTACCACCTAAAAAAACCCCCAAAAAACAGGCCAGGAATCAGAGGCTACATTAACACGTGACCGTGATCCATACTTTCTGAATAAGCACCAGCCCATCTGAAGCCACCATTTGTTGTTGGCTTGCTATTTGTTTAGAAGATTGGTCAACCAATCGATCAGAGAGCTCTCCCACTGTAGCTCAAAAGGGGCCAAAATCCACAAACGAATTGAAAAATAAATAGGCACAAAACCATCGTCACCCAAACACAGATGAAATCAGTAAAACCTTTTGAAACAAATAGAGGTAGCTAAGCAAAATGCCTGGGTGGGCTTGCTGGAAAATGTTTGCAGCAGCCGTCCTACCTCACAGGGTTGTTGTGGGGATAAAACTGGGAGGACGAGGACCACGTCCTTGGAGAAAAGGTGAATTATAAATAGAGCAACGACAAAACAATATAGTGAGAGCAACCGCCTAATGTCAATAGGCGCAGAGTTCCACAGCAAATGTGCTGCCACACTAAAGGGTCAAATCCCTGCAAATGTGGACTGGGATGGTGTGGCTTTAGTCAAACTGCAAGTTCTGCAGATTAAAGTGATCCAACTAGGGTGGTGGGGAGATCCCTTAAGTAAACTGGTCCCAAGCTGTTAAGGAAGCAAGAAACTATGACCCCTCTTTTGGGCAGAGCAGGAAGCTGAAGCTTCTCATTTTCCTACTCCTGCCTGCCCCAAGGGTGGGGCAAACTGGGAAGATAACATGGACCAGCCCACTGCTCATTCAATAAACTGAGAAGCCTGGTTTATCATTGTATGCAAACTGCAACCAGAGTCTGCTTGTCTGCTGCCTCGTGGATTCTTCCCAAGGTTTGTGCTCTTCAGCCACTGATTCCCATGGGCACCAGTCACTTACTCTTTCACCACCTTGATGCCCAGCGACCGGGCAGTCCCCATGAGCGACAGGACGACCTTCTCGAGCGGCGTGTCACGGAGCACAAAGTTCGGGTCCTGAGACTTCACCAGGGCGATTTCGTACAAGTGCTTCAGGGTCACCATTCCTGCCACCTCGTGCCCTGCAGCACAGCATAGAGAGGGACTTAAAGCCAGGAAGAGCCAATTGGAGGCTTGCTACCAAAGCCCAAGAGGGGGAAATCCCAGCACTCCTCAAAACTCCCAACGTTTTTAGCCATGTGCGTTATCATGCACATGAGAGAGGGGGGGAAATTCATTTGAACTCAAAATATTCAAACTCCAAGGCTTATGCTTCCCCCCAACACAATTTTGAACCTGTTCTAATGTGGGGCATGTACTTAGTGGGAACTCCAGAGGCTGTGCTAGACTGTCACAGCAAAAACAACAAATGGAAAAAACATCCTGCAGAGCATTAGAAGACTTTATTTTTTAATGGCAGAGGTTTCTATGAAGTAGAACCCACTTCATCAGGTGCATCAACTGTCCCCAAAAGGTTATCCTGTAATAATAAATGTACTTTGGCTTCTTGGTCCCTTATACAGTGGTACCTTGGTTCTCAAACTTAATCTATTCCGGGAGTCCAATTGGCTCCCGAAACCATTCAAAAACCAAGGCGCGGCTTCCAATTGGCTGCAGGAGTTTCCGAAAAACATTTGCAAACCGGAACACTCACTTCTGGGTTTGCAGCGTTAGGGAGCCAATTTGTTCGGCAACTAAGCCATTCGGGAACCAAGGTTCCACTGTACTTAAGTGATTTGAGCCTTGACAAACAGGTGGGAAAACCAATCCCAACCCAGAAGCCACTGGTGACAACATTGCTGGGACGTGGGCTGCTGGTCCGCCCCCTCAGCTCTGGTGCTCAGATGGCTCCTTTCTGCCGTTCTCTCCCAGCACTTTGCCTCTGGACCCTCACCCTACCCAGCAGCTTCCCTCCCTGGTTGTGTCTCTCACCAGGATTTGTTGCTCCCTTTTCTATGCCAGCCGCCGACAGCAGAAAATACGTGGCTGTTGGCTTGTTTATCTGAAGCTCGTACGATCGGTCAGGCTGCAAAAAGGAGTACAGGGAAAAGGGAAGAGAGTTAAGCCAGCCATGCCTCAGAGATCTCTGGCAAAGGCGCAAACACAAAAATGAGGTGCAAACCAGGCGTGGGGCCCTCCAGATGTTCTGGACTACCACATCCATTACTATCAGCAACTCAGTGGTACAGCACATGGCTCAGGAGAGCTACCACCAGTCACTGTATACAACATGGGCCAAGGATCTGGCTCCGTGTAAGACGTCAAAAGTGGTTGGCACACGACCTGGGATCCTCCAGAGCAAGCTGCACACAGAAGTATTTGAACTCTGGGGCACAGGCACTCAAGGTTCAAGACAGACGTCCGCCTGCAAGATGTTTCCAGCCCTGCCTCTACATAAATAGGTAAATTATGTTCTTCTCACCCGTACAATGATGCGTGTGGGCAGAGGGATCCCTTCCTTGATGTCCTTTGTGCGCTCATTGAAATCCTTGCAGAATTGCCCAATGGAGATGCCTCTCTGGAGGGGGACAAGAGACAGGAATCACGCAAAGTGAGATTCAGAAGGAAATTCAGAGGGCAACTAGTCCAACACTTTGAGCAGTGCAGGATCGGGAAGAATTCAGGATGCAACCACAGCATTCCTGGGAGAAGGCGATCCGCTTTCAGCTGAATTGCCTCCTGGAAAGTAAGTGCCCACCATGTTCCCAGGTGGCCTGTTCCAGTACTGAATAGGCTGTATCACATGTAGCTGAAATCTGCTCCCTGGCATTCCCCCCCCCCCAATTGCTTCTAATCCTGCTGTCTGGACCAGAATCAAGTCTGTCCCAACTTGTGAGTGACAGCCCTTCAGCTATTTCAGACGCAGGTGGCGCTGTGGGTAAAACCTCAGCGCCTAGGACTTGCCGATCGCATGGTCGGTGGTTCGAATCCCCGCGGCGGGGTGCGCTCCAGTTGCTCGGTCCCAGCGCCTGCCAACCTAGCAGTTCGAAAGCACCCCCGGGTGCAAGTAGATAAATAGGGACCGCTTACTAGCGGGAAGGTAAACGGCGTTTCCGTGCGCGGCTCTGGCTCGCCAGAGCAGCTTCGTCACGCTGGCCACGTGACCCGGAAGTTTCTGCGGACAGCACTGGCTCCCGGCCTATAGAGTGAGATGAGCGCACAACCCTAGAGTCTGTCAAGACTGGCCCGTATGGGCAGGGGTACCTTTACCTTTACTATTGTGTCTCTACCCAATCTTCCTTTCTCTGGGTGCTAGAAGGATTCCAGGACTCCGCTCCCAAGCCTTTCCCCAGAAGGGGCAAACTCTCCTATAGCTGCCCTGTCTAAGCTTGGTGGGGGAGGTAACAGTGGGGGTGATGGTGGAGGAATCCCTTGTTCAGCCCAAGGGAATGCTTCCAGGGACCATGTGGCCAATAGTGGGCAGGCTCAGAGGGAAAAGAGAGTGGAGGGGGAGGGAATGCAAATTTCACCACTCTACAGTAGGCTAGTTTCTGCTCCAGCGCTGCTCCAGAAAAGAGGTGCAGCACAGCAGCCAATTTCTAAAGAGTGGTGCTGAGTCTCATGCTGCCTGGATGATAATTAACCCTTCTGGTTTGGAACCAGCTGCCTCCTTTAATCCTGGATGGACAGAGTCATTTCTTACACATCTATCCCACTCAAGCTGGCAAAGTTGGAGGGACGAGGGGGCTTTTTCTCAAGTGGCTTCCTCCTGCCTGGGTGCTGAGCACACCCAGACCTGTGGCTGAGTAAGTCACCTGCCCCTGGGACCGAAAAGGCACTCAGCATATGCTCAGAGGCACTCCCCCCCCTCGACGGTTACTTCAATTGTGCCAGACTTGAATGAAGGCTCAAATGAAAACCACTTGGAAACAGTCCCACAGCCCTGGCCCTTTGAATGGGCAAGAAAAACTGAATGACGGCGAAGGCGAATCGAGGGAGTTTTGTGTGTACGTGTGTGTTTAAATCCTCCGTCCAAGAGCAGGCGGGGGGTGGGGAGACGCACACACAGGGATCCTCCTCCTCCTTGAGGGAGAACAGACCGCCTCACCCTGTCTCTGCCTTGCTCTGAGCACATCGGGAGAGGTAGGTAGAAGCACACACTGCCGGATCCCTGCAGGTATTGGAAGAAGGGAGGAGGGGAGGATGCGCCAGAGATCCCCCACCCCCGCCCACGAGCAGTGGGGAGGGGGCCGAACCAGGATATCCTGTGTGCGTTTCCTTTGGCACAAGGAGCAACTGTAGAGCTGAGGAGGGGGAGGGGAGGGGGAGGATGTGAATGGCAAGGACTCAAGAGCCCACCCTCCCTCCCAGCGGCAAAAATAGGATGGCTGAGCAGGGACAGAGTCAAGCACACACACACACAAACAGCTACCATGCACTTGTCCGGCAAATAGGTCCCTCCCCTCGGCACCGACACCCCCAATCTAGAGGACGGAGATCCCTCCGGCATAATGCACAGACAGACACACAGAAACAGACACACACGCACATTTTCTACAAGGCTCCCCTGTCTAATAAAAATCCAAGAATCAGGATACCTCCCTGTTATCTCTGTACACAAAGTGGTTCCCAACTCCTTGGGTGGGTGAATTTCACTCACAACTGGGGAAGACCCCATTCCCTCCCAGTCCTGTCTGGTATGCACCTGAGGATATATGAGCAGCAGAAAGAGTGCCTCTGAGGATGTACAGAGCAGCTCTGTCTCTCTCCTCACTGGGCAAATGGTGCCTCCATGCAGGCCTTGGCTTCTGCACTCCTGCTTGTTCTGAAGCCTCTTCCTACAGCCTTCATGCTCCTGAAAACCTTGGTCTGAGCAAGTTGAGCAGGCAGAGGGGGTCCCAAATCCCAGTGCCTTGTCCTTTCAAGAAGGCTGAGGATTTGTAATTCAGGGGTGGGAGGGAAGAATGTCTCAGTTTTGTGGGGATTACTGGGGGGTGGGGGGAATGGACAGGGAACTGTGTCTGAACTGACCCAGAATAAGATCTTGGGGTTGTAGTGGATAGGTTTGTCTGACTGCAGAGAGGTTTAGTTTTGTGCATCCACTTCTGTTGCTCCACTTCTGCGCTGGTCCAGAGTTAGCATAAAACTGTCCATACTGAGTCATTGCTGTGCTGTGAAGATCTATGTGGTGGCTGTAACCCTGTGGGGAAGATTTGTGGGCCAGGTGTTGGGGGCAGGGTGCTCAAGCTGTCTGGATGCTATGCAGTCTGACCTGGAAATGCTCCCCCCCCCCCTCGTCCTAGATGTCTAAACACATACTCTGCACATGGGCAGGGGCAGCCTCTCCTTAATTGCAACTTCAGCCAGCTTTACTGCTGGCTCAAACTTAAGCCCGTTGGATGTGCTCAGCACAAAATCTCCATGCGGGCATCCAAGTGACAATAAAGTTAAGGAAGGGTTCATTATCAATATTAATTCATAAATAATGCTTCATGCCAGTACTGAAAGAGGCAAGTCCCACGGCTGTGATTACTGTATTAGGGAAAGGGCTGGAAGTAAGACTGATTGCACTGCAATGCCTTTACAGAAATCCATGGTGCAGCCACACGGGGAACAAAAAGGGATAATGCAGAGCTGGGAAAGGTGCAGAAAACAAGGGCAACAAAAATTATCAGGGAGCTGGACAGCAACTGCACTAGGAGGAGATGTTACAACATTTGAGGCTTTTTAGTTTGAAAAAAAGAAATGGTTAAGAGAAAGGTGAGCTGAGGTTTTTAAAAACTGTGACTCATGTGCAGTAGAAAGTTGGTGGAGCGGAATTTGCCTGTTTCACATTAAAACCTGGGATGATCCAGTAAAATTGATTAGCAGTAGATTCAGGACTAAAGAAAAACACACCTTTACACAAATGCAGAATTAACAGGTTGTACCTAATGCTAGTCAGAGACTGTGTCAGCCTGTTGCAGCAAAACCAACAAGTATTGTGGCACCTTAAGAGACCCAACAAATTTATTACAGCAAAGGTTTTCACAAACTCCAGTCCATGAAAGTTAGTGCAATCATAAATTTGTTAGTGTTTAACGTGCCACAATACTCTATTGTTGTTTCTGAATTCGTACTAGCCGCTTGCCACAGAAAGACTATCCAAGCCACTTGCAAAAACTTGAAGAGCATAACATACATTAACCATAAAATAAAAAAGAACAATGCATTACAGTGCAATTACAACAATCTATAAAACAGACCAATAAAACAGCAGCAAAACACATACCATAAATAGACAGCAAAATCTTCAAAAGCCATCAAATGTCTCGGAGAAAAGGTTAAGTTTTTACCTGATGGCGTAAGGATGTTAATGATTGCAGGGAGACCTTCAGAGGAGAAGGGGGAGGCATAATCGAAAAGGCCCCCTCTCAAGTGACATGTGCTCAGACTCTATTAATGTTGGCAGCACATATTATATAGCTTTTTAAAGAATACCCAAAGGGCGTTACACACATTGCCTGGTTGCATTTAATCCTTGCAACAACCCTGAAAAGTAGGCCTGCATTCTTATCCTCATATTGCAGACTGGTGGTGGTGGGGAGACTGAGAAGGGCTTCGCTAAGGCCGCCTAGGAAATTCATGGTCCAGACGTGTTTTGAAGGAGGGGCTTCCTAGTTCAAAGCCCAAACGTCTCAGGTCTGGTTTGGGATGAAGCAAAAGAAGAGGTGGGCTTTCAGGAGAACTGACCAGGGAAAAGGCGATTGGAGGTTTTAAACCAATGGGTCTTTGCAGGTCCCCCCCCCCCCCAACCCGGCTTCAAAGTCCACAGTCATGGAGTTTCCAGTGATCAGATGGGATCAGCAATCTGGCGTTTTAAGACAAAGGCGTTTGCTTCAGCCTTCCGATAACGGATACTGACAGGGCATGAAGAAGGCACCCCCAACTAGGCAGTTCAACTGCGCAGAAGCAAGAGTGACCTTTTCTACAGGCTGGCACGAGTCACAAAGTAAGTGGAGCAAGGCAAGTTTATTTATATGCCCCCTACCCCCATTGCTGTTCTTTGCAGCTCATGGGAATAGGCTTCAGCAACCACCCACAGCCCCAGCCTGACCGCGACACTGAAGCCAGAAGGCCCCTGCAAGCCCGGATGACGCTGGTTTTACCTACACATCCCTAGAAGATTTGCCTCTTCTCATGTATGCCTCCTCTATAGCCTTTTCAGTGGTTGCAAATACCTTTTTTTTTATTCACCTACAGGCTTTTTAATAGTGTTTTCAGTTTGAGCTTTTTTACGCTATCTCTATCATTAACAAAACTGCTGTTCATTTTTAACTGTGTTATTTTCCTCTTTCCTTTTTTTTTTTTTAGCATTGTTTTGTTTATATGCCACCAAGGAAATATTTACTGATGGGCAAATTAAAAATAAAATAGAAACTTAATTAATTAATTAAAAATAGGCCACAACCAAGTCCGCCCCCCCCCCATTTATTTGATTAAATGCATAGTTTTGGAAGCGTTGAAGCTCAGTTTGCTTTGCATGCAAAAGGTCCCAGGATTGATCCCCAGCTTCTCCAGCAGGGCTGGGAGAGAATCCTGTGTGAAACGCTGGAATGTCACTGCCAGTCAGTGCACGCAGTACCAGCTAGACGGGATCACAGGGTCTGACTCATTACAAGACAGTTTCCAATGTTCCAGAGCTCTCTCTTTCTCACCCCTTTCAGATGGGAAAGCAAGCTCCTCAGAAAATGCCCCCCCCCCAACCTTCCTTCTTAATTTCCTTCATTGTATGCTCTCCTCTTTCTCCTCTCCCCCCCCAAAAAAGGCACCATGGAGCAGCAGGCCCCCAACATCCCACACACCTGCGTGGCAGCTGTGGTCATCGTCTGCACCATGGGGGCGATGGATGTCTACCTGGTGGAGCAGAGCACTGGGGCCCGGCGCCTGGGAGTCGGCGCCCTTGCCCTGGCTGGGGACCTCTTCTTTTTGCTTGTGCTGCGCTACGCGACCATGTGGGTAGGCAGCGAGGTGAGGCCGGCCCAGCGAGGCTACGCCATGGTGCTGTGGTTTCTCTTTGCCTTCGCGCTGGAGATCAAGCTCTACTTTGTCTACCAGCACTACGCAACCGAGGGGCGGGCGCCTGACCCGCTGGCCCGGCGCACCCTGACCCTCCTGCTCTCCATCTGCATTCCTGCCCTTTACATGGTCCTTGGAGCCACGGAGCTGGTGGCCCAGGCCTCCGCCAGCTTCCGGAAGAAAGACGAACTGCGCGGGCGCCTCTTTTGGGTGGTGTTGGACCTGCTGGATGTGCTGGAGATCCAGGCCAGCCTGTGGGAGCCGCAGCGGCGGGTGCTCCCCCTGTGGGCTGAGGGCCTGACCTTCTTCTACTGCTATGGCCTCCTGCTGATTCTCCCTTGCGTCTCACTAAATGAGCTGGGGGTGCAGGGCCCACGCCCTGGCGCGCTCTACCCACTCCTGAGTCTGGCCAGCGTCAATGTGGCCACCATCTTCATCCGCGGAGGGCTGTTGCTCCTCTGCCATGACCAGCGCATCTCCTCCATCTTCATGGGGAAGAACTTCTTGGCCATTGCGCTAAAGTGCTGCGCTGCCCTCCAGCACCACAGAAGCACTCGGGGCAGAAGGGAAACAGGCCACAGCCACATCCGAGGCAGCCGAGGCCTTGGACATACTCAGCCAATGGATGAGCAGCTTCGTAGAAACACAGATGAAACACACCATGGGCACCTGACACCTGACAGGGTTTGCAAGTGTGCTCAGGCCACGGCTGGCATGCCCTACGGACACAGCCCAGGTGAACCACTGCAAGCGATGGCTGAAGTCTCCTACAGACAGCCGCAGGCTACAGAAGAACAGTTCCACTGCTGCGTCCAAACCACCAGCCACCAGCTCCACAGACATTGCCACCTTAAAAGCCAAGGGTCAGAGCACTGCAGGCACACTACTCAACTTTCCCCAAGAGCCCCACCAGCCGCCACTGGTCCCTCCACTTCCAGAGGACTCAGAACAGGTCAGCACATACAGCTCAAGTCTGTCTGGGGCGGACTGTGAGATACCTTTTCTGTGATGCTGTCTGGCAAACAGCCTCACTTTTCTCTTGGGTGCCCTCACTGGGAACAGAGGGCCAAAAGGGCACTGGGTGTATCAGCAAGGGTCTAACAACAGAACCTGCATAGGGGGAGGCTGCCTCTACATTTGCTGTGAGAAAGCCACACTTCATTGACACACTTTTTGCAGGGCATCTACACAATCAAAACAACCTCATCTCATGTTTTCCCTATTCAACTTCCTCCCCTCCACCCCAGCTCAGAAAATCCCATTTAAACATAAAAATGGATGCTACACACTATTTTCTCAGGTGTAGATAACCCAGCTGTTGCAGCCTAGACAGGTCAATAATGCCCTGTACAGATTGTGCTCGAGAAATGTCCTTCTCTATGGTCTGCCTCTCCTGTCTAAGAATCACTGCCGTCACTTTAGCTCTTCCCTCTCCAAATATTATTGCCTTTGTATCAGTCCCCACTCCCCTACTTTGCAGTAGGAGAGTGCAGCTAATGGTGGGGTGGGAATACTTAACCTCCCCTCGACCCAATACACACACCATGGCCCCAATAAAAATGGCCTCCTCTGTAATATATGGGACTGGGATACAAGGACTGCTCGCTTGGACTACAGTATTTTGTTTGGATTCCAGAAGTCTGGAATTAGATACTGTTCAGGTTCTGGCTTAAAGCAGAATGGCAATGATCAGCTGCTGCTAAATCATCCACATCTGGAGGCACCTTCAGTCACCTGAGCATAATGGGCACAGAAGAACTAGGATCTGCTCTTATGTCTTGGGTTCCTAATTTTGTTACAGTAATTGATCTGCACCCCATAAGCTCAGAAACAGCAGAGTTAAGTTTTGTCACATGTGTCCTTAGAAATCAAATCTCACAACGTGTGCTTCTTCAAACTACAAAGGAGGTCTGGGAGACACAATCCTGCTGCCGAGGGAGTGGGAAAGTTTTTTCGCTCTTGCAGCCAGCTTCATTTCTATCTTCTATTCTCAAAATTGCCAAAACAGTTTCTTAAAGGAAATCACCACTTCCATGTCCCTTATCCTAAGAAAAGCAGCTTAGCAAAATGACTAACCAAACTACATGGCTGTGATTCACTCTATTTTGCTTACGATTGGATAAGGATTGTATCTGAGCTGGGGGTTCAGCTCCAGAACGTGAAGCAATAAAGAAGAGAGTGCCTCTAAGCATGTCGAGAGTGTTCTTCCCCCCTGCCCACTCTTACCAGTGAACAAGGGCAATCAACTTCTACACACATCTGGGGTTTAACAGCAGGGCCTCCAGAACACATTGCCCAGTGTTTCAAGATTTAGCTGCTAATTTTGTGCGTGTATACATATATACCTCACTGCCATGGTACAGATGGGGGGGGGGGAGATGGGGGGGGGAGAAGGTTCAGAATAATCCCAACAAGTTCATGCAATCGAAGGACTAGGGAGTGGGTTTCCAAGCCAAACAGTATAACTGCTCAGTTGATCCAAGCCTTAGCACTCAATTGCCACCTTCCAGCCAGTTAGCTACACCTTCATTATTTTCATTATGATCAATACCAGTGATTTTAATCAAAGGCAGAGAAGAAAACAGCAAAAACGATTGTTTTTTAAAAGGAGCCAATTTATGTCCCAAATTGTGGCCTGCTTGCAAATGAAACTCCCTTAGTGATCTAGCCTCACACTTCAATTCTGCTAGACCTCCCTTCCTCCTAACCCTCTCCCATGCATACCTGCCCAAGGATAGGTCCTAAGGGTGGTCCAGGAACAGCCTGCCCAGCTCGGATGATCGACCGGATCAAATTTCCAGGGTCCACCTTTTGTACTGCTTTAGAAGCAGCACGGGATATCTTCGACATCGTAATTCAAGTTCTGGCTAGATCTGAATTAGAAAAAGTCAAATTTAATATTATTAAAAAGATTTCTAGACAATGTCATCTTTGGACAGATTACAAAAAAAACACATATAAAACCAAAACCTGTATACCTGAAGGAGCGTCTCCACCCCCATCGTTCAGCCCGGACACTGAGATCCAGCGCTGAGGGCCTTCTGGCAGTTCCCTCATTGCAAGAAGTGAGGCTACAGGGAACCAGACAGAGGGCCTTCTCGGTAGTGGTGCCCGCCCTGTGGAACGCCCTCCTATCAGATGTCAAAGAGATAAATAATTACCTGACATTCAGAAGACATCTTAAGGCAGCCCTTTTCAGGGAAGTTTTTAATATGTAACGCTGTACTGTTTTTAACACTGATTGGGAGCCGCCCAGAGTGGCTGGGGAAACTCAGCCAGATGGGCGAGGTATAAATAATAAATTATTATTATTATTATTATTATTATTATTATTATTATTATTATTATTATTATCAATTTCCAACTAAGTAGAAGTAACAATGGCTTAAAACTATATACAACTCAGGATAAGATAATCTTCCCCAACCTGGTGCCCTCCAAATGTTTTGGACTACAACTTCCATTAGCCCCAGTCGGAATGACCCAAGGTCAGGAATGATGGGAATTGTTACTATTTATTTTTATTATTTATTAAATTTGTATACCGTCCTATACCCACAGGAATCTGGAAGGCTCCAAGCTGGGGAAAGACGAAATAATCAAAGTATCTAAAAACCAGCACATAAGAATCAATACTCTAAAGCCGTGGTTCCCAACGTGGGGCACACGGACCACAGGGGGGCAATTTGATTTTTAAGGGGGGCAAATCAAGAATGAATTATTAACAGTGAATGGCCTTTTAAGCTTCCTACACGTGAACAGGAGTTCACTTTTTGAATAACAAGAATTATATGTCACAGTGGGGAGGGCATCAGGATTTTAGAGATGCTTAGGTGGGGCATGACCAAAAAAAGGGTTGGGAACCACAGCTCTAAAGCATCAGTAATCTTTAACCCAAACTGGAAGAAATGCAATGACAAGTTGGGGTAGCTGGTGTCCCTTGTGACTGAAAGCAGAAAGCAGGCTGACAGGAGGTGGAGCCAGAGCCTATTGGAGCCTATTGTTACATTGGAAATCCAACCACAGGCATTGATCAAAATTCCCCAGGCGCCAGGCACATTTTGCTACTGGTGCAGGTCCAATTACGACTCCATGGAGATTTCTGGGTGCCAGGTTGGCAACCACAGTTTGTAAACCTCTGCCTTAATCCATAGTTAATTTCCATTTCCATTTCCATTGTGTGTGTTTCTCCTTCTTGCATACTGGGACAAGTGAATTGTTGCAAGAGCAAGCCACAGTACAGCAATTTAATTGAGATCATGGAATCGCAGTGTTAGAAGGGACCCCAGGAGTCATCTAGTCCAACACCCTGGCGGACAGACATTCTGTTGTGGCAACCGTAACCTAGGTTTAAGGTGCCATTTGGTACCCAGCTTATACACCTGAGTTTCTAACACTGACTACGAGTGTCCCGTCCCCCCACTTATGTGCAACTGGCTAGCCTGAAAATTGCAGGAGATGGCTCATGAGTCCTCATGGCTCACGAGGAGACCCTTCCTGGAGCCCAAAGAGGACATCAGGAGAGACAAGAGCTGCAGCTGGGCTTTGAGAATCTGCTAGATATATTTTCTGAAAATATAGCTGAAGGAATAGGGTACTTTTTAGGAGGAATTATGGGACGTGGGGGTCTTGGCTCAGTTTCAGGAAGGGAAAGGCTGAAGGTCAGGGGTGAGAAATCATTCAACTGATACCACATTTAGAAAAGTAACCTCTTTGCATTTAGGTGCTATTAAGCCAGAGCAACAACCAGCTTCTGCTTCACAAACATGGGCTAAAGTGCAGCTGGGGATGCACTCCTTCTATATAGTATTTAACCATCAATTCTTATTCCCAGGGAACTCTGACAATTGTAGCCCTACGAGGGGAACAGAGGCCTTCCAACAACTCTCAGCACCCTTACAAGACTCCAGTTCCAATGACTCTTAAAGGGCCATAGCTCAGTGGCAAAGCACAGTCTCTGCGTGCAGAAGCTCCAATCCCTGCAGAGCCGCTGCCAGTCAGTGCAGACAACGCTAGACTACATGGGCGAACGGTCTAAGCCAACTTCCAGGCTCACTCTCCCCGTTGGTCACCCCAAGTTCAACCTCCCCGCATCTTTTTAGCCACTGACCCCTCTTACCTTCCACTCACTCAAAGCGTCTCCTCCGCGGCCCTGGGCGCAGCCATATTGGGTCACGGAGGTCAAAGGCGCGCTGAATTCTGGGAACTCTTCTCCTTCCCCCCCTTCCCTCGCCACCAAGTTGCCCAAAATGGCGTCCGTCCCCATAGCAACCGCAGTCCTCAGCACAGAGCTAAGAAATTAGAGAGGCGCACAACTCGACTTGCAAGTGTCAGAGCAGAAAATAGTTGAAATCAGTTGAGATTTTAACGCAACTGCGATTAGGCATAGCAACAAATGCGTCCCCCTTGTCCCGCCAAAAAAAGAGCAAAAGATGCAATTTTTTACTCAGAAGTAAGCTCCACTGAATATAGTTAGTTAGTTAGTTAGTTAGTTAGTTAGTTAGTTAGTTAGTTAGATGGATAGATAAGCAGAGAGATATACGGTAAATTTCAGTTCAGCTACATGCAAGTCAATGACAGAACATGCAACTTCTACATGCAATTGAGTACTGTACTGGGTTTACCCTGGAGAAGTTCCAGGAGGGGGATATATGGATTGTTGTTGGGGGTTTTTTGCAATCTTCTCAAGGGGTTTTCATATGAGGGATTTTGTTTGGCTGGCAATCCAACCAATGAGCCTCAGCGCTTCTTCTGATCTGCTGTGGACCACATTGCAGGGCTGTCCTAAACTACTATCTCTCTCATCACTGCCTCCCCAAAACCATGTAAGAGGAGTGGGGTGACAGTGGGGTTACTGTACGCTGCTGTCTCAGCCCACCAATTATTATTATTATTTCTTATGCATTCGTTTTCTCAGCCACCCTTCGCAACTTTAAAAATACAGCATAAAAAAACAGCTAAACCACACTACAATCAACAGAACAAGGCAGGTCCTAAAATATCAGGTGTCAAAGGCCAGGGTAAAGTCTTCAGCACATGACACCCCCAAAACAACAACAACAACAACAACAATTGTGCTTGGCAGGAGAGAATTCCACAACTACAATGTGGAGAATGGGTCTAACAGCACCGGACGACACCATAAAGTTATTGGAAGCTACCCTCTCAGCCTCAGCCTGACCCATAACCTCTGCTAGAAGTATAATGCACCTGTCAACCTGAGCCCTCCATCCTGAAACAAAGGGACAGCATATTGAATTTGCATTGGTAAGGCTATTATGAAAATGATGAAAAGGTTTTTTCTAAGTTATCCTTTTTTCTTTTTTCTTTACACAAAAGAAAAAGGCCAGAGTTAGAAAAATCATGAAATGCATTCTTTGCATCTGCCATTTGTTTGAGGGTGGACATGCTAAGTCACAAAGCTACATCAAAATCTTGAATTTATCCATTGATTTCTATAGGAAACTCCCACTTCCACAAAGGAGGGCAATGGCTTCTACGTAGGTTCAAACTAAAGGATATACAACAAAATGTTGCAGCACAGGCCACTCCTATTCAGGGTTCCAGCCAGCCATGCCCTTTTCTATTCCATTCCCGCCAACTCTCTTCAGGGGTCTCTTTTTATCCTCTTTCTACAGCCAGCCAGCCTTCCACGGCCACTGACTATGCTCAGTCCTCATTGGGTTGTTTGGGGGATTTTTGTCCCCTTAAGGTTTTTTTTCCTAATGTTTTTGTACTCTTGTAAATCCTGCAGCTTCCCCAAGCCCCCTCTTGTGCACAGAAAGTGCCGTTTTGCCTACATAACCATTAGTTTTGCCTACATGACAGGTGGCACAGGACCATATTTTAATTCTGAGGGCCACACTCTTTTCTGAGTAACCCTCTAGGGGTCACATTCCAATGGTGGAAGGCAAAAGTTGGCAGAACAGTGAATAGAAATTTTTCTTTTGTACCAGAAGGCTAGTTTTTACCCTTACTCACACACCCCTCTCTATCCCTGATCCAGAAAAAGCAAGAGGACACATTTCAGCCAGACAAAAGTACTTGGGTGTGCAAAGTTGGTCTGGTGCAGGGTTTGGTGTGGGGAGAGTTCTGAGAGGCTTGAGGGAGAGGCTAAATGGGTCACATTCAGCCCACAGGGCTTGAGATTCCTGCTTCTGAGTTATGCTGGAATTATTTGTGGAGCACAGCGATACTGGAGAAAACCACTTGCCAAATCAGCATAATAAAAGGTCACCAGACTTTTTGTGCCATTTGGGAATTAGCTTTATTACTTATATAGTCATGACTAATTTTCAGAGACATCCATCCACAGTTTACATGCAGATTTGGGGAAAATACTGAAACATCTGGATTCATCTTCTCCGCTTCTGACTTTGTTTTTTATATGTGGTGACGGGAATATTGTTTGCCTCTTGAGGGGTACAGAGACATGCAACTTTTTACAGATGTTTTCAGGGTCCTCTAATGAAGAAAACTTAAGCATTGTACCTAGAACAAAAGTTTTTGATACTGACCAGTTATATATATATTTGCATTGTTTTTTGTCAATAAGTATTAAATAAAAGCAAAAACTGTGAAAACAGGAGGCTGGACTAAATGAGTCCTTTTTTTAGTTTTTTATTTATACTTTTCAAATATATACATTTCATTGTTTTTCCAATCCATTTAACATTTCAAATTTTGACTTCCTTCCCCCTCTTTTTGCGGTTCCTTAAATTAATTTTTTTCATACCTTCTGCATATCAAAATCCATTTAATTTACTCATTTAATTATCTAAAGTAAATATATAGTCTTATAAAACTGCAGGTTATTACAATAATCCTGCTAATGTTTCAATCTGTTTACAATTTATCTGTAAATATTCAATAAACCATTTCCATTCTTTTATAAAAAGTTTGTTATCTTGATTTCTTATTCTTCTGGTAAGTTTAGCCATTTCTGCATATTCCATAAGTTTTTGAATCCATTCTTCCTTTACTGGGACTTCTGCTTCTTTCCATTTTGGAGCAAGTAACATTCTTGCTGCTGTAGTAACATACATAAATAAATTTCTATACAATTTAGGTAGTTCTGTCCCTATAATTCCCAAAAGAAAAGCTTCTGGAGTTTTTTAAAATGAAAGTTATTTTGAACATCTTTTTCAATTCATTATATATCATTTCCCTGGGAAATGGACTAGATGAGCCCTTGGCCTCATCCAACAGGACTGTTCATCCATTCTTATGGTGCAGGGAGCTGAACTCTTGGGCTATTACTCATCCAACAGGACAGTTCCAGTGGCGTAGCGTGGGTTGTCAGCACCCGGGGCAAGGCAAGTAATTTGCGCCCCCTGACCTGTGGATTTTAGCACTCGAGTGTGAGCGCGCCCCCCCCCCAAGATGTTGCAGCCGGTGCGGCCGGCCCCCCCTGCACCCCCCCACGCTACGCCACTGGGGCTGGGGGCGAGCGAAGGAGCCAAGGACCCCCCCCCCCCAGAGGCTCAGCAGGAATTTATTAAATTTATTATTTGCGGAGCCCCCGCGGGCCAAGGCAGCTGAAGCCCCCTCCCCTCGGGCGCCTCCCCGCCCCCTCCTCTCCTTGGGCTGTAGGTGGAGCCCGCGCTCCGAGGCGCTCCAGATCCGGGCTTGGCGAGCGCCTCTCCTCCTCCCGGCCGGGTCCGGGGGCTTCCAGCCGCGCTCCGTCCTCGCCCCCCCCCCCCCCCGCGGCTGAGACTTGCGCTGAGAGCCGGAGCCAGCGGCGCCCCCTTCCGCCGGGAGACCCTCACCCGCCCGCCGGCTTCCTCTCGGAGGGTTTTGGGGAGGGCAGGGCGCGTCGAGGCCCCTCGGAGCTCTCCTCCCTTCCAGTCGGCAGAAGCAGCCGCCGCCTGTGGCTGGGCCGAGGGGATGGCGAGGGCGGCGGGGTGTGGAGGCTGCCCGTGCCCGGCCAGGTGTTGGTGGCGGCGTCGGCGCTGCTGCAGCGGCTGCTCCTCCTGCGAGCAGTGAGTGGAGCGCAGCCGCAGCGGCGGCGGGGCGCGCACGCGCGCTAGGGTGCAAGGCTGGCGGTGGCGGCGGGGAGCCCGGCGGAGGAAGGAACTTGTCCCTTCCCTCTGGACTCGCCCCCCCCAGATGTTGCGCCCGGTGCGGCCGGCACCCCTGGCACCCCCCACGCTACGCCACTGGACAGTTCATCCGTTCTTACAGTGCAGGGAGCTGAACTCTTGGGCTATTACTATTATTTTTCTATCTTGTTTTTTCTGCCCTTCTCACTTCAGTCATAAAAGTCGTCTTTATCATGCAGGCTGTCATCTTTGCTTGCTTCCTCTGCGTCAGCCCAGAGATCTGTGGAGAGAAAAGGGTATGGCCATGGATTGAAGCGTCTCCTACAGTGTATTTCAGTATATTCCCTACTTTTGCAGGGCATTGGGGAACCTGCGGCCCTCCATATGTTGCTGGACTACAGCTCCTATAATCCCTGACCATGCTAGCTGAGGCTGAAGGGCACAGGAGACCAGCAACATCTGGAAGGCCAGAAGTTCCTCACCCCTGCTCTGTAGAAATATGCAGTCTCCTAGCAACACAGAGATCACTATTTTTTCCGCAGTTTGGTTGTACTCTTTTAGCTTGAGATGCCCGCGATTGAACCTGGACCTTCTTTATGCAGAGCCTAGATTCTACCACTGACTTTTAGTCCTTCCCTGTTTTGATCCCGGGGCCAATTCCAGACTATCACTATTTGGAAGAGTGGGCTTCTATTGCATACTGGCAAATTCAGTGTTCCTCCACTGAGTACAAGATTCACCCCAAAGCTTGTGCAAGCAATTAGAACTATGGCTGCATACACACGGCATTTTATTCTAGAATCTGTTGAGACTGAGTTGTTCCCCCACCGACATACCCTACACATAATCTAGATCTACTGCATGTTTTTTTGCTCCTTAAAAGTGCTTCTGGAGAAACTGTTTCCACTCCGGCAATGAAAGCTCGTTACAGATTGATTTTGCATTATCCCACAGGGTGTCCATTTGAAAATAGATGAAAACAAATGTAGGCAATGGATAGGGGCAGTTTGTATCCACACTTGCCCAAATACATTGAGGGTGGGTGTATATCAAGATCATAATCTCCTCTTTCTTCTTCATTTACCTAGGCATGTGTAGCAAGGAAAAGGCATGGATAACATAATTGGGGTGTGGGGAGGGCGGAGATTATAATACATTGCTCAGGAAACTGAACCCACCCTTGTGGACATCTAAAATCAATCTAGATTGAAATGAGCAAATTGAGGACAAGCATGAATTATTCCAAATTGAGAAAAACTACATTTTTGTGCTACAAACAGGTTAGTGAGCATGCCGCCTACACCCGGTCTTTATTGAACATTCATTCTGATTCATTTGCGGAGTGTTTACACATCTTCCTTTTAATCATTTGTGCATTCCCTACTTTCCATTGCATTTCCCCAATGCTTTCCTAACTACAAAAATCTATTCTTTTTTTCCCTTTTTTTGAAAAAAGTGTTGTTGCACTATGGTGACAAAACACTTCAATCCACTCTGATCAGGGAAGACGACATTTCCAGTATGTGCTCGAACCATTCCCGCAAAATAGCAACAGCCTGGAGGCATCCTCAGGTTGTGCAATTAAAGTGGATTTGGTGCCCTTGAGCAACAAATCTGCTTGGAAGAAAAACACAAAAAACCACCTCCCAGACTTTTTGTGATGAGTAAAGTGGAAGGAAAATGAACTGGAAAGTGTGGGACAACAATTGTTTGGCACAATGTCATATAACCTCCCAATAAATAAATCAGAATGAACATTCAATAAACAGTGGGTGTTGTATAACCTCCAGACTAAATGTGTGCAAAACGTATCGGGATGAACTATCAATAGACAGGTTGTCTGGAGTGGCATGGTTATTATCCTGAGAGATTCAGTTTTGGCTGCCATTTCTCTGTGCCCAAGAAATTTCCTCTCACCTGGGATCCTTTGAAGATCTGCCTCACTCTGCTGATCCCTGTGGAGAAAGAAAATCAGATCCTGAAAACTGGGGATCCAAATGCAAAAATGCCCCAAACAGGGCTTCACTGCAATACCAGAGTTGTGTCCCACACTGTGCTTCTCCTCCACCCCACCCCACCCTTGCCCCTCTTTGCACTTCCAAGCTGACCTGGCTAGGATTCCAGGTTCCATATAGCTCACAACCCCTCTGTTGCTGCAGTCAGAGGGAATAACCTACTCCTGTTTTGTTTCTTTCAGTGGGTTGTGTTTGCAGACCCTCCAAGTGTCCCTGTTTTCCAGTCGTCCTGGTTTCTGATTTGATCCTGGAATATCCCTCTTTTCCTTAAGTAAAGGTAAAGGTACCCCTGCCCGTATGGGCCAGTCTTGACAGACTCTAGGGTTGTGCGCCCATCTCACTCAAGAGGCCGTGGGCCAGCGCTGTCCGGAGACACTTCCGGGTCACGTGGCCAGCGTGACATCGCTGCTCTGGCGAGCCAGAGCCGCACACGGAAACGCCATTTACCTTCCCGCTAGAAAGCGGTCCCTATTTATCTACTTGCACCCGGGGGTGCTTTCGAACTGCTAGGTTGGCAGGCGCTGGGACCGAACAACGGGAGCGCACCCCGCCGTGGGGATTCGAACCACCGACCTTTCGATCGGCAAGCCCTAGGCACTGAGGCTTTTACCCACAGCGCCACCCGCATCCCCTTCCTCTTTTCCTTAGTACGTCCCTATTTTCATTGGAGTAATGTTGGAGGCAGGGCTGGATTTAGGTTTGATGAGGCCCTAAGCTCCTGAAGGTAATGGGGCCCTTATATGTCCAGCTGTCCTTTTGCCTGCCCTGCATCTTCCAACATTCACCTGGCCTTGGTTTCTAGCATTGTGAGAGAGACTGCATGGATATTGGAACAGCATAACTCCAAGGTCCACTAGGTTCAGTGGGTCTTCCTCACAAGCAAGTGACTCATAAGAGCATTGTCTGGGAGCCGCTAGATGGCGCCTTGTTATCATGGGATAATTGGTATTCGAGGCAATGGAGGATCTGATGACAAAGCGAGGGATGAAAGATGAAAATTCATCAGGCGGATGAATCATCTTCCTTATCAAGAAAGGCACAAATAGCTGGTGGTTTTCGGCTTAGGAAAAGCCATCCATGTAAGAGGAGACAAGCGTCTTCTAAGGTCATGGTGAGGGATGTGGGTAGAGTTAATAAGTCCAGTTCTCTTGCAAAGATGTTTAGATGGACTTCCTTGGAGAGGCAGGTCATCCAGGTGCTATTTAGGAACCTGAGGAGCTGCCTAATCCCAGGGTCAGACTATTTGTCCACATAGGCCAGTATTGGCTACTCAGGCATCCAATTAAATTGATAGGAGGCAGACACATGATGCGTATAAAATAAAGTACAGGCAACTCCTCATTTGCTCAGGGGTTATGTTCCAAGGCACCATACATTGAAGGGAAATCGTGTATATTGGGAACCCCATTGAAAAAGCCTGTAAACGCACTCTAAACCTCTGGAAACCCTTGAAAAACTCTTTAAAAAACCCAAAACTCCACCCAACTCCATCACAATCGCTCCCTCCAAACCTCCTTGTTCAAACTCCAAAACTCCACAGACCTCAAAGGTTGGTGCAAAGGCTCATGGGATTGCTAGATGCCATTTTCACGTTCCTTTAGGGCTGTTTTTGCCCCTTTCCATGCCACTTCCGGGTTTGCTTGTGCGCGGTCACACATGGCTCAAATGCGCATAAATGGGAAGTTGCCTGTTGTGATCTATGATTGCTCCATGGAGAAGGGCTGTAGCTCAGTGGCACAGCACCCACTTTGGGCAGAAGGTCCTAGGTTCCATCCCTGATATCTCCAGGCAAGACTGGGATAGTTCCTTCCCTGAAACCCTGGCAAGCCACTGGCAGTCAATCTAGACGAGGTTTTTCCCAAACTTTGGTCTCCCGCTATCTTTGGACTACAACTCCCATCATCCCTAGTTAGCAGGACAAGTGGTCAGGGATGATGGGACTTCTAGTCCCAAAGCAGCTGGAGACCCATTTGTGGAAAACCTTAATCTACACATCATATATTTATTACAGTGGGAACAGCTGGAGAAGGCAGAAGTCAATATGTTTTGCTATTAAAAAAATATTTGGTCTTGCTCATGATGTTTACCTTCATGCATGCATTGAGTAATGAATAAAAGTTGAGCTTTATCCAAGTCGTTAAATGGTCATAAGATAAATTAGGTCAGTTCTGAACTAGCTTATACTGGCAAAAGGCAGCATTGAGCAGCTTGTCACTCTGTTAAATATTATATGAAGGAAAGCTATTCCTATTTATTTTCAGCACAAGCAAAGCAGAAAAGCAGAAAAAGAATCTGTATATATCCTGAATTATTCTTATTTTATTGTAATGATTTGTGTAATGAACAGTATAACTAAATGTGTTCCTTTACTAAAAGGAAACTTTCTGCAAACACCTCTGTGGATACTGTCTTTAAATGGGATTTTTCCTCCACCAGCATTTGATTATTGTTCATAAAAATATTGGAAATAGTTAATGGAGAACTTCCTGGCTCCTGGGTTTAGGGGCTGCACATTTTATTATTGCAAATAAATATTTTTTATAGTTAAAGAGAAAAAAATCTAGACATTACTGAGCTAGATGAACCAATGGTCTGATTCTGTCTAAGACAGTTTCCAGTCTTCATGTTCCTTAAGATAGGATGGGGCGTAGGTAAAGGAGGAGAACATGATGCCCCACCTTGATTTTGGCTTTTTGGAGAAGGGAGCCAAGGCAGCTTCAATGTCTGTATCAGCTTCACTCTCTTCCACTTCTTCCTCCTCCTCCTCCTCTTCTCCTTCACAAATGGATTCTGTTCCTGCATTCGATAAATGCGTGTGAACTAGGAGAAATTTGACAGGAACAAGGGGGAAGATGGTGAGGGCTATAACCTGACATGGGAAAGTACTCCATATTGGTTGCCAGATTCTCAGTTGTCTCTTTGTTAAAAGGACTTCCTGGGCAGAATTTAAACCAGCCTTCCCCATACTGCTTTGTTTCCAATCAGTGCATGTCCCATAGCTGAAATCCTGCAGCTTTTCACAGCATAAATGTCCTGGGGTGGATTTTTTTGTGTCCCACTTTTTTGTGTTATAACACAAGAGTGCCCCTCCTGCAGTAACAGCAGCAAGAATATTATTGGCCCAAAAATGGAAGCAAGAAGAACTACCAACATTAGAAGAATGGAGGATGAAATTGATGGACTACGCAGAATTAGACAAGCTAACAGGAAGGATCCGAGACCGGCGGGACCAGAGGTTTACCGAAGACTGGACTAAATTTACTGAGTATTTGAAAAGTATTTGTGATGATCAGATTACGTTTGTAGGACTACAAGAAGTTCTGTGAGGAGTAATTTAAGAAATATTGTAAAAATGGAAAGGGAGAAATGATTTGTTAGAAAAGGTAAAGGCAATATTAAGTTAAGAATTTCAGGAGAAATAATAAAGATGGAAGACTATCAGACATGCTGAAGGAAGTCCAAACAAGGACATATGTATAATAATTTGTGTGGTAGGTCTTAAAAATTTTTGTATGCTATAAAATATAAATATAATATAGATAAATATAATATATAAATATAAAAATATTATTATTATTATTATTATTATTATTATTATTATTTATTTTTTTTTAAAGAGTGCCCCTCCTGACGACAAGAAGATTGAGAAAGCATCACGGAACAACGAATAAAGCAGAATGACATGCGGACAGTCCAGTATAAATCCACCACTGATGGGCTAATACATTAATGACACGTCGCAGAAGACACTCAGAAAAAGGGCAGTGGAAATGTCACCATACGTGCAGCCAGCGCTGTGCTTACCTTCCTCCATGAGCTTGACCCCCAGGGGTTGCCCATTCTGCAGACTGGAGGTCTGGCAGCTGCCGCCGTCATCCCTCAAAGAGAAGAAAGAAGAACAGTGATGGGGAAGGAGGGGTCCATCTCCCCACGCAGGATAGGGGAGGAGGGTTTTGCCCACCTTTCACCCCTCTGGAACACTGAGAACTTACTGCTCCGATGTGCTGCAGATCCTGGGTTCCAAAGAGAACTGCTCTGGACCAGTATTGATGCTGGCTACATCCTCTTCTGGGCTCCTGGCTCCCTCCTGGCTTTCTGGGCCTCCCTGCTCTTCACCGCTTCCTCCAGCCCTGTCTGGCTCGCCATAATCTCTGCTGGTTCCTCCTTCCTCCTTATCCTCAATCCAACTTCTTCCCTGGCCATTTCCATCTCCCATTTCCAACTTCACTGCTGCCACCTGAACTTCCAGCTCTGCAGTTGCCTCCCTGTTTTCTTGCACATTTTGAGTCTCCCCCAAAGATCCTGGTGTGTTGCTTCTTTCCCCTGTCCTGCTCTCACCCGCCACATGAATCCTACCCTCCTGTTCTCCCTGCCCAGGCTCCAGTACTTCAGCTCTGCCACTTTCCAGGGGCTCCACTTCATCCTGAGCTGCTGTTTCCCCTGGAGACCCATTGTCCCCGGACATTTTATCCCACCCCAAATCCAGACTTCCTGCAGCTTCGCCCACCTCACTGCCACTGCCTCTTCCCTTTTCCCGTTCCTCCTTTTCCCCAAGGTTTCCATCCTCCTGCCCATCCCGGCCCAATATTTCCTCTTGTCCCAAAAACTTGCTGGGCTCATGGATTATCGCTGTCTCATCCTCTTGCCGCAATCCTGGAAATCTGGAAACAGAGGGGGGGGGGGGAGGTTGTGAGGGCAAGGGCAACGGGCTCAGCTTCATAGGCTCCTTCCAAGGAATGCCAAGGATAGCAAGTTATTGAGCTTCTCCCCACTCCTGACAACTCTCCCGGTGGAGAACCAAGGGTAGCTGAGATTCCAGGGTGGTGGTAAGAATACCTGTTTGGGGGCACCTGGGACAAATCTTCACTTAAAACCGTTGTGGGAGCACCCTGGCACTGTTTCAGCTGCATCCCTTGTTGCCTCAGCAATGCCTTGGAGGCACTTTCAGCCACCCAGTGCTCCAAATCTGCCTCAGCTGTGTCCTGGCCACAGCCACCCGAGCTCATCCCCAGCGGTCCACGCTGACCCCAAGAAGCTGGCGAGAGAAAGAGGGAAAATAGGTTTAAGTTTTACAGCTGACCTGGTGGCAGGACTTTAACTTGAAATTGAGTCTTCAGACTCTGAGCACACAGGCAAGAAATAAAAGCTAAGCGGACTTCTGAGCAAGTGCAAAGTACTTTCCCTGATGGGCAGAAGGTTCTGTTCCCCAGAATTTCCTGGGTGTTGTTAAGAGATAGAATAAACCTGACGCCAGCATCCTTACCTGTTGTGTCTCTAAAAAGCATCGCAGCCTGTGACCTTCCTTGTGGGCTGCAGGCCAGGCTGCGACCGTTCCACCTCACCGACATGTTGTTCAGCTCCTCTCTGGAGCATCCACTGCTGCTGCTTTCTTCCCTCGGGACCTCCCTTGTGATGGTGGTGCTGGCAGCAGGATGGTCCTCTGGCCCCTGGACTATGCTAGTCCTCTGCCATTCCTGGGAAAGGTCTCTCCTCAACCTGGTGGCCTCTCTAGGGATTGTCCAAGGTTGGGAGGACAGAGAAAAGGATCCACCTTGGTCAGGAGATATCAAGACTTCCTCATCCTTCTGGGGTTGCCATGGAGACCGCGAGGAAGACCAGGCCTGACTGCGATGTTCTCTGGAAGTTTGGGAGCTGAGTGTTAAGGAGGGGAAAGGCTGGGCCACGGAATGGCCCCAGCTCTTCCTGTGCTCCCCAAAACCTGACCAGAGTCTCCCATAAGTTTCCGGGGCCCAGGATGGCACCGTTTCAAAGGGGTGAAACGGCAACTGTTCTCTCTGGCGCCCGATTTCAAAAGGGAGCTTCCCATTCCAGTTAGCAGAGTGGGGTCTTGCCAGCAGTTCCTGTGATGCAAAGAGCGAAAGAAAGGCACGTGGGAGCCAGAATGGGAAATATTTCAAATATTCACTCTTCAAATGGTTATTTCCTTATGGTTGCTGGTGGTTTGAAATAAAACAGGGTTTGATTGTTTCTAAATGTATTTTAAAGAGCCCACAGCGAAAAGCTAATAGATAACCGTCAGCATCAGAAGGTGAATGCTATACCTCAAACTTCAGAACTAGAATCTGGATGACAAATATTTATTCCTGAATTTATAAACTGCTCTGCCTTAAGAGAATTCCCCAGTGGTGAACAAAAATGAAACATAAATATTCTTTTTTGACTTTTATTGCAGAAATTATTTCATAAATGTAAAAAGTTGGCAACATTTCAGATTTGAATGGGACCCTCTTCAGATGCAAGGAAATAGGTCTGAAACTTATTGGGGGGGGGGAGGTGCTGGGGCACAATTTTCCCATTCCTAAATGCATATGAAATTTCACTTCAAAATAATATTATTCATTGGGTTTTGGCACAGCGGATTATATAGTTCACAGCAGCCACCTGAGTTAATTTACCTGTCTCACATCAGACCCCTGTGGCTTCTGAAGGCCTCTGCTCAGATGCGGAAGGGATTCTTCATAGTCGCTCTGAAATAAAAAGTAGCTTTGGATCATCTGGGGGTGCCGATTTCTCCACCCCCAATTTTATCCACCAGCACCCCTTAGTTTAACTCTTGGCAGGTGAGGAGAGATTAGAACTTCAGATCAGCCATTTGTTTTCTCCATCATGGGAGCATGAATCTAGCTTGGAAGGTTAATAGTGACCCAGGTGGGTCCTTCAAAAGGATGTTTCTGGGCCGCCTGTTTCGCTCAGGTCGGGCTTGCGGGTTTCCTGTGATGGGCATCTGGCTGACCACTGTAAGAACATGATGCTGGATTAGATGGGCCTTTGGCCTGGTCCAGCAGGCAGGCTCTTCTCATGTTCTTATGATGGCAAAAGTCCTCTTTGTCTAGGATCCAACAGCAACAGCTTACTATCCCCATTCAGGGAGGATGAGGAGTAACAGCCCAAGCCAATGGCAAATAGTCAGCAACATCTGCAGGGCAACAGGTTACTCCTTCCTGCGCTGCATGGAGGTTTAATTTTGGCCGTTGACATACTGCACCTTGATCCAGTTTCTTTTTAAAAGCTACCTTAGATTAGCAGCCATCCCTACCAACTTATGAATATCACCTGTTAGTTATACGTTGCACCCTATAATTCCAAAACCTAAGAATTCAGCAGGCAGATCTCTACCCGCCACTGCATCTGCATGCTGGGGGGAAATTGGGCCTATTAAACGTCTGCCTCTCAAGATGTTGAATGCATGAGAATTGCTAATCCTGCCCTTGCAATATAGCAACACTACACAGAGGAAACCCACTGCTAGCAATTGATGGGGATTCTTCTCCTGTGAATCCGATTTCAAACAACCCCCTTGCCCGTTTTTCTTAGCTACCTTGGCTAAATCGCTTCTCTTCCTCCTCCTCCTCTTCCTCAATGCATCTATCTTGGCCGACAGATCCGCCAACTGGGCCTCCACTTCAGCAAAGTCCTGCAACAGCTGTTTGTTCCGGATCCGTGCTTGGTTCTCATGCATGCATAGCTCAGTCCATAACCTGCATAGTGCAGCCACTTGCGTCTTTGGGCTAGGGGAGAAAAGGAAAATGACTGGCAAGGCACAAAGTGAAGCAGGGTAGCAAAAATAACTTGGAGGGAGGAAATATTATAAGAGGTTGGTCAGGGTGGGGGAAGGTAAGCATCTTGCCATCTGATGCTAAAGAGTGCCATGTATCTCCAGGGCTTAAGGCTTCGTGGGAAGCCCTCAAAAGCACCCTGCTGGTGACCAGGCTTTGCATTACTGGTGAGCTACATTGAGGAAAGTGTTGTTCTGCATAAGCTGGGCAGTCATGTTTTTTTATTAAGATGCAGCTGCAATTGCTCGTGATCTTCCTTATCTCATTGCTGTGCCGCTCAGCACGTAGTGTTGTCTATGAATGAGGGAGAAAAGGAGAGAGAGATGTGGAGACGCAGGAGGAGAGACTGAATAAAAGAACTGAAGAACTGTAAAGTTGCAGGAATCTGGCAACTGGGCTGCATGCTTGCTGTGAACTTTAAGGAAGCAGGAACTGAAAAGCAGAAACCCTCTCTGGGCTCAGAGAGAGAAATTGGGCAAGAAACCGCGATGTCTTTAGTGTGTTTTAGTAACACAGAAGTTCATCCTGACATATGTGTGGAATGTGTTGTATAAGGTATGGAGGTGCTACTAAGTAAAACTCTGCTAAAAGTTTAATGGTCCTCCTCATAGCTTCCCTAGAAAGATGGATACTAGGGCTGGATGATGTATTGCTACACCATCCAAAATCGCTTTGAAGTCCACATTGTGATAACGGTTTCATAATATCTGACATGGTGATATATCACAAATTACAATGTGTGTGCTAGGTAAAAAACCGTGATATGGGAAAAACCGTGAAGCTGGTAATCACTTCTCTCATGATTCCTGCTGCCCCTGTTGCTCTGTACTATAAAATAACAGTTGTAACAATATGTTAAAGGTAAAGGTAAAGGGACCCCGACCATTAGGTCCAGTCGCGGACGACTCTGGGGTTGCGACGCTCATCTCGCTTTACTGGCCGAGGGAGCCGGTGTACAGCTTCCGGGTCATGTGGCCAGCATGACTAAGCCGCTTCTGGCGAACCAGAGCAGTGCATGGAAATGCCGTTTACCTTCCCACCGGAGCGGTACCTATTTATCTACTTGCACTGCGTGCTTTCAAACTGCTAGGTTGGCAGGAGCAGGGACCGAGCAACAGGAGCTCACCCCGTCGCGGGGATTCGAACCGCCAACCTTCTGATCGGCAAGCCCTAGGCTCTGTGGTTTAACCCATAGTGCCACCCGCGTCCCTTTAACAATATGTTAAATGTAAGTAAAAAATGGATCAGTTTTAGACACCTAAGTAGTAGCCATTCCCAGGACACTACTCCATTCACGTCTACATAGTTACATCCTTATTTCAGACATCAGGATGTATCACAATGTTGAAAACCAGGTATCGCTCAGCCCTAATGCATAACTCTCCCTCCACGCCAGTTAAAGAGAATACGATCTAAGTGTGTGCATGTGAAGCAGAATGTTGGGACAGCAATAAGAGATGTACTGTCATGAGCTCCGCAAGTTAACAGTATCAGAGGATGCCTGGGGAATGTCTCTGGAGCCCTGATGTGGGAGCAGTGGACTCCAGGTGTCTGTTGGAGGTTTCCAGCTGTGCCTCCACATCTTCTCAGCCTGGATATTTGTAACATAAAATAAAAATGCAAATACGGCAACATGGCAACCCGACCTGAGTAAGCACTCCATTCCTGGAATGTGTTGCCACTTGGAGAAGTAGGGCAAATACAACACATCCAACGGATGGCTGGAGAGGACATCCTGCAGTTACCATCCAACTAGGAAGTCCACTCTGCTCTATGCCAGAACTGAGCCCTTAATGTGGAGGCACCTGTCCTTTGGCAGCCTTCTATTTCAGTGCTTCTTGGAGACATTCCTCTTTCAACAATGAATGTATTTCCTCCAGTTGGCATCTCTACTGGATATATATATATATATATACACCGTATTTTTCCGTCTATAAGACGCCCCCATGCCCCCTATTTTGGGGGGACTCAGATTTAAGAAAATGGGGGGAGATGGCCCAGAGTATAAGATGCCCCCTAATCTTTGACATTATTTTTTAGGTGAAAAGCCTAGTTTTATACAGTATGTATAAATACGGTATGTATTCACGCCACACCACTTTCTGAGCAGTATCAGATTCCAGGAGTTCCAGGCACTTCCCCAGGCTTCGCGTTTCCTTTTGGAAATGAGGCGCAGCAGACGGTGGAGTCTTTATGATATATGATTTATTTACATGTATATACAACCTGAGCCTAGGATGGGGGGGCTCACAGTACAAACACCCCCAAAGGGTCTTGTTTCTTCCAGAGCTTCAGCCTTGGATTAAAACAGACATCAGACATTGCTCTCCAACTTTCTCTCCAGCTTGCTCCTAGGTCACACATCACGGCAAACTCTCAACTTTCAACTCAGGATTTGCCCTTCTAACTATCTCTCATTTGTTGTCTCGCACAGAGCCCACTTTCCTTTGTTCTCTTAATGGTCCATCTCTCAAGTGATCATCTTAATGCAGGAAACTAGCCTGGCTTATATTTAGAAGGACCTCGGATACAGCTTACCCCCCCCAACTTGTAACAATACATTTGGAGTGGTGTTTTAAATTTTATGTGTTCTTAATTGTATAACACACAAATGCTTAAGCTGCTTTCTGCATATGCAATTGTTCTGTGTATGTTTTTATAGTATGGGGAATCCTTTTGGGTTGCTTCAAGGGAAGAGGTTCATAAAGAAAATAGGATAATAATGTACCTTTAGCACACAGTCTGGCAAGCAGAGAGAACTGAAAAATGAAAGAACAAAAATAGGAACAAAGGAAGCTGCCTTACACAGTCAGACAAGAAGTCCTACCTGGAGACCCTGGGGATTGAACCTGCGACCTTCGGCATGCAAAACAGAGGCTCTGCC
This sequence comes from Podarcis muralis, assembly GCF_964188315.1. Taxonomy (NCBI): domain Eukaryota; kingdom Metazoa; phylum Chordata; class Lepidosauria; order Squamata; family Lacertidae; genus Podarcis; species Podarcis muralis. Next base: position 13,881,070 of record NC_135670.1, on the reverse strand, counting down.
AACTGAGCTCCCGCCCTGCTGGATCACAGTTGTTTCTTAACACAAATAAAAAAGCTGAAAGATGCTTTAAGTGCTCCATCCCCAACACTACAAGCTGTAGAAACAAGCTTCTCTAGATTGTAGCAAAAAAGTCACTTCAGCCTAGTCTCTGTTTAGAAGGGCTTTCTGCATCAAATCTCCATTCTGTAGACTGCTAACTATGATCTTTGCAAATTAGCCTACAGCTCTTCGCAAACTAAGAAAAGGCACAATGGAAGTGGTATGCAGTTGGGTGCTGGTTAAAAAAAATTTAGCTTATCCTGGGTCAGACAAAGTCATGTGCCATCAGCCATTTATTGGGGATGGGAAGCAAATTGATCATGGCTTGGTTGAAACAGGGCAGAGAGAAGGGGAGGGACTCAACTGACCTCTGCAGGCTATTTGAAGGGCAGATCCTACCTTTTCCTCTCGGTCTCGGTTTGTGGGGTACGATCCAGTTTGGCATTGAGAGCCTCAGGCCCACAAATTTCTTGTGACCAGTTTCTCATCCTGATGGGGGAATCTTTTGCAGATTGTTAAAACTGATAATAATGTGCTCTCCTCCCCTGTGCTTCTTCAGCCATCTCACTTCCCCACACAAGGTTTCTAACTCGGCCAATCTGCAAGGATGATCTCTGGAGGATTAGCAAATAAATCTTCTTGTTAAGAAGCTGCAGCCTCTCGCCAGCCAAGTCACCGCTGAGTTTCTCTCTTTCTCTCACCCCTGGCAAGGACCAGCTAAAAGCCAGAAAGAGAGAGACCTGTTTGTGTTCTTGCACATAGTCTACGTGGAGATTAAAATATGGAAGCTTCCAGGCTACCTGTCTATTGAACACTCATCCTGATTTGTTTGCAGATATATTAGACAACATTCCCTATTTAATGTGCATTCGTTCTGATGTGCTAGTGGGATGTTGCATCAAAACAAGTCTTCTCCCACACTTTCCAGTCTCCTTCCTTGTTGCAAGAAGTTTGACCTCTCCGGGAAGCAGGTTTGTTGCAGAAGACCTCCCAATCATCTATAATTGTACAGCCTGAATTTACATGTATGCAATTGGATCCCACCCAAAAAAGAACACCTTATGTCTGATCTTTATTGAGCATTTATTCTGGTTTGTTTGCAAGGTGGTTATCTTGATTTGCTAGTGAGGAGTTTATACGCCTTCCTGTTAAAATAATTTGCTCCGCCCACACGTCTCAGTCCATTTCCTCATTACTTTCCTAAACGCAAAAATGCCTGTTTTTAAAAAGTGGGTTTATTGTGCCACAGCAACAGAGTCCCTTAATAACACTTTAATTGCAGAAAATACTGACAGTCTAGGGGGGAAACAGAAGCTACCAAATCATGTTGATGAGATGGCCCTCAAATGTGTTCTCAAGCTATCCCAGGGAAATCAAGGTCACTTCAAGATGACCTGTTCGTTGAGCATTCATTCCGATTTGATTCTTGGGGAGCTTATACAACATGGTGCCAAGCAAGTGTTAAGTTAGCCCACTCTTTCCAGAGCATTTCTCCCCATTTCTTTCCTTATTGCAAAGAGCCCCAAATCTACCTTTAACTGCACCACCCGAATGTGCTGCAACGTGACTGAATCTGACCTGACAATAGTGATGATTTAGAAGTGCTCTTGGTCTCAAGCTGCTGTCGGGAAATGGGAGAGTGGAAGCTGGAAGGACTTTGTGACCAATCCGACAGACACTTTCTTTAAAAAGTACTGCACAGGATTATCCATCCAGGAGAGCAGTTGTTCAACCAACTCCATCTGGGTTAGTGAAGACCCCTTTTGCTCTTCCTGCAAGCTGTATGGAGGTTATCTTGTACTTTTTAATCTTGTGAACTACCCTGAGAACTTCAGAGTGGTAGTTCTGAAGAAGAAGAGCGGTGTGTATACACACACACACACACACACACACACACACACACACACACCTCCTTCCGACAGCTCTCTGCAGAGAAAGGGCCTCCTGCAAATACCATCTCATCAAGAGCTCCATTGCACGTGGTGTTGGAGTCGGGCCTTTAAGGTGGTGGCTCCCTCCCATGAATAGGCAGGCAGGCACCCTCTCTACTGACATTCTGGTGCCTGTTAAAGAACTTCCTATTTCAACAAGCCTTCTAACGTGGATTTTTAAAATCCTAATCAGCATCCATGTTGGCTGTGAAATCATTTCATGCAGAGTTTATTGTGCATGTTTTTATCGCAAAATTGCTCAGAGATACTTCATAGGAAGTGAGTCATGAATGAGATAAATAAATCTATGGGGATGCCTGCTGACACAGTCGCCAACACCTCCTGTGTGAAATCCACACAGAGGGAGGTAGAATTGTAGAGGCCCATCAAGTCTAACCCCCTGCAATGCAGGAATCTTTTGCCCAACATGGGGCTTGAACCCATGACCCTGAGATGAAGAGTCCCGTGCTCTACCAACTGAGCTATCCAGCATCCTAAGGAGGCATCAATTTCCATTTTGATATATGCTCATCACATGCAGCTTGTTTCCGTTCTACTGTTCACCTCCTGACGAAAACCATGTTATTTGTTGTACTTGCTGTGTGAAAATTAATGAAACACATTTTTTTAAAAAAACCCTCAGTTATTTACCTTGCTGTCCTCTGTGGCAGAATTTTACATAATTATGTTGTCACGATGTTATTTCACCCCATTCATTTCAAGGCAAAGGAAATGAAATGCAATTTCGAGGCAGGGGAAAGGAATCAGTTACGTATCATTTGTAAACTGAAAGCTACAACAACCAATGCCAATCATATTCATTGCACTGATTTCCATTCCAAACTTTGGGACAATGAAGCAGGCATTAGGAATTTCAACTCCTCTTTCCCTGGGAATTCTCTGATATCCCCTAAGTGAGGAACCCACCCACTCTATTAAAAAAAAATACAGTATCTCTAAACACGCACACTTAATTCTAACAGCAAAACCAGGTTTTGTTTGTTTGTTTGTTTTATTGGCCTCCATCTCCTCCTTCAAGAAAAACACAGCGAGATCTTCTGTATTACAATGTCACAAGGTCTAGGACATTAAAAATAAAAAAAAATAAAAAAACAAGTTTCTGGAGATGAATCCTGGCAAGTCCCATGAAGGGGGTGGGGCATAGATAGAGACTGATAAAGGTATAAAATTAATTTTGGGCAGGGGAGGGAGAAGATGCCAGGTTGGAGCTCCACGTGGATGGATGTGACAGTGGGGTGCAGGCATGCACTATGGATTTGGGGGAGCAGAACCGGAAGTGGTCGAATTCAGCACTCAGATGTACATAGCAGGGAGGACGAAGAAAATGGTTGTCAGAAGCGGGGAGGGAGACCACCCTCACTGCTTTCTAACAGCAAGGGATGGGGCCCGGATGTGCTCAGCTTCCCCCGAGGTCCAGTTGTAGCATTTCCTCTGGAGCAAGGGAGAAACGAGGCCAGAACGGAACACCCAGTTGGGTTTAAGAAACAAAAATCGGGCTGGTTGCCGAGCGACGGGAATCCACTTGGCTCGCACACACGGCCTCAGGGCGCCTGGAGGAAAGTCCCGCTCACCCAGATCCCAAGGCCCTGAGTTTTAATAGGACTAAGCACAGCCCTAAGTCCCAGAAAAGAGAAACTGAGGGGGAGTCATTGCCAAATCGGACTAGCCATCACCAGCCCCCCTCCACCCTGGCTCTGAAGAAGGCTGAGGCCTAGGCCTAATCTAGTATTGCAAGGGCCCATCACAGGATGCTGAGGTGTTGCCAGGGCGACGGTGGGAAGTTGCTCTTGCCAACTGGGCCTCCGCCTCCTGGGCCTTTCCAGCTGCTGTGGTGGTGGGGCGCTCATGCCGCCTTGGGGACAGGGTGCCGGGGTGGCCTCAGGAGCCCCCGAGGCGGCAGCGGCCGGTGGAGTGCCGCCCTCCTCCGGTTCCTCAGGCTCTGCTTCCTCAGTAGGTAGCGGGAGTACTGCACCTCGGGCATGGCCAGCTTGAGGCACTGTTCGTCCAAGGGGGTACCCGAGCCCGGCAGGTCGTAGCCCACGATGCCCACCTTGGCGCTGGGCTGCCAGGGCCGCAGCTCCTTGTTCTTGATCTGCATGGCCGGGCGCAGCTGGGGCTGGCCCCCGAAGCAGCGGCGCGCCAGGTGTTCGCAGGCCCGGCGGAGGGCGCGCACCTCCTTCTGGACGCAGTCCTGGCCCACGCGCCTCAGCTTCCGCCAGAAGGTGGCATTGAAGTGGTCGTAGAGGCGGGCGTCGAGGGCGTTCCAGGCGTGGACCTGGGCCGCCACGCGGGCCGAGGTGATGTTGAGCTTGGACTCGGGGCTGCGCATGTTCAGCTTGACGTAGAGGATGTCCTCCAGGTCCCAGGCCAGAAGGCGGCGCAGGAGCACCAGGGACTCATCAAAGTACTCGGCCAGCATCACCAGCGAGAAGATGCCCTCCACTTGGCGGATGAACTCCGGCAAGTAGGTGGGGTCTTCGGGGCTGTGCTCAGGGTCACCCCCCAGGTCGTACACCAGCGTGTTGTGCGCGTACATGGCGTATTTCTCGTGGGGGCGGTAGTAGCGGCGAGGGTCGTCGAGGAAGGCTTCCATGGAGCCGTTGGGCACCCTCTTGTAGGCCGGGCAGTACTGGTTGTAGTAGCTGAAGAGAGACTCGAACATGGCCACCGGCTCGCGCAGGATGGTGACGTAGATGGTGTCGTTGGGCATGAGGCGGTGCAGCTCCTCGCGGTTGAAGCGCAGGTGGCTGGCGATGAGCCGCGGCGGCAGCGTGTAAGGGTGCACGAAGCGGGCCGAGAAGTTGCGCGGGTAGCAGAACTGGTGGTCGCAGGTGTGGTGAGGCAGCGCCACCGTCAGGTTGTGGCGCTCGGCAAAGCGGAAGAGCAGGTTCTGCACGGTGGTGCTGGCCGTCTTGTGGGTCTTCAGGAAGGCCACGGCAGTGTGCTTGGGGCGGGGGGGCGACGGGGGCACGCAGCTGAAGGGCGCCGACTTTGGGAACCTGGGCAGCGGGGGACAGAAGCAAGGGGTCTGGTTAGCGGCAGGGGGGTCGAGAGAAATGACAACAAGCCCAGAGATGCTTCCTAGTCTCACACCCAAGCCCTCACGGACCCTCCACCCTCTTCCCCCACTTTTTTTGAGCCCTCCCTTCATTTTAATTCCGCTCCAACACTTTTTTTAAGCTCCGCTCCTTTCTCCTTTCCAATACCCAACCCAAATGTCATCTGCAGGGCCGGCCCAATTATGAGGCATGGTGAAGCAGCTGCCTCAGGTGACAGGTTGGGGACAGCTGGGTGGAGTGGCGGATTCTCATCCTGAGGAGCATGCCATTTTCCACCTCCTGTGCTTGTTTGCCCATCTCCTAGACTGCCACCCCAACCTCCCCGAGCTGCCTCCAAATTTTCTCATTTGCCTCAACCGGTAAGACATCATAGGCCATCTTAAAAGTGGCCACTGCCCATTCCCACACCCACCGACCACTCCCTTCTTTTCTTTCTCATTAGTCTTCGTCTGGAATGGTGCCAGGGGTCAGCATCACTGGGCACCCGCAAATGCCCATGCCCTAATAGGGGCCCCACTCCCAATCTCTTGGGCCTCTTCCTCCTTGCTGTTGGTGTGAGTGAGAGGTAAGAGAAGAGGAGAAGAAGCCTCTCCATACTTTGCCCTCATTCTCTGGGAGGAGGTCTGGATTGGACCCAGAGGGAGAGGTATGCAATTGGGCAGTGGTGGTGGCGGCAGCAGCGGCAGCAAGGAGGTGGTGCACTCAGAATCCCAGATGTTGCTGGACTACAACTCCCATCATCCATAGCTAGCGAGACCAGTGGTCAGGGATGATGGGATCCAAAAACAGCTAGAGATCCAAGTTTGGGAAGCACAGGCTTAGCCAATGGACAGGGATGATGGGAGTTGTAGCCCAGCAATATCTGAAGAACAGTGGCCATGGGCATACCCAGGGAGGACGGGGGGGGGGAGAGCATGTTGCCCAAAGGCTGCCCCCAAACCTAGAACTGGTGCCAACCCCCGCCTTTTCAAAGTCTCCCACGCCTACCAGCCGAGGTGGGCACTTTGGTGCAGGAGCAAAGTGCCTGTGCTGAACGCCAGGAGGAGGAGGATGGCCTTCTTGCGCGACATCATCTCAAGGTTGGAGTGCAGCGGTGCAAAGGGCACAGGCTATGCTGGGGGCCCTTATCCAGGCACAGTGGAGGGGCAAGTCCACCCCGGCATGGAGGCTCAGGGCAGGTAGCAGGCAGAGGCCTCCGGTCTTGCGCAGAAGGGGATACCTGCGAGGGGAAGCACAGCAGTCAGCAACAAGTCCTCTCTCTCTCTGTGCATAAAGGAGTCGTGGCAGATCCAACTCAAACAGAGACACTAAGGTTTCACAGGGGAACTGCTGTAATAGAGCAGATCCCTCTTAGAGCAGATCCACTGAGGAGAAGAAGCAGCAGCAGCAGCAGCTGCTGAGAGGGCTAGACTAATTAATTAAAGAACAGAATGAAGAAAAGTTTCTTGAAGAATGGAAATATTTTGTGCAATATTTGAATATTTGAAAAAGTATTACGGTTATGTTAAAGCATATGCAGGAATTTGAAGTATAGCATCAGATGAGAAATGCCCTTTAATCATTTATCATTAGCATATATAATGGGTAAAATATAAGTAATATAAGGTAAGAATAAGCACCATGGAAGGGTGGATGGGAAGTCAACGGATATGAGAGATTTGTTCTGGTGGTTGTTTAAAAGAATTTGTAAAAATTGAAAAGTTCATTAAAAACTTACAGAGATAATACTAATACTAATAATAACAGCAGCAGCAGCAATAACAACAATAAAATATATTATTATTATTATTATTATTATTATTATTATTATTATTACTACTACTACTACTACTACTACTACTACTACTACTACTACTACGCTGCACATATGACTGCTGGGAGGCTTCCAGCAAAATTTAAAAACATCAGAAAACATCAAACATTCAAAACTTCCCTATACAGAGCTGCCTTCAGATCTCTTTGAAGTTCAGAAGGATGACTAATGTAGGTTTATTCATTTCAATGGGTCTCCTCTGAGTAGAATTTCATGGGAAACACTGGGAGCCATGTGTCTACAGAGTGTGGGGGCCAGGCTCACCCACTGAGAACAAACATGGTAAATAAAATAAATGCTTCACCCACCTGTAAATATCAGATGCTCCAAGTGTCCCTATTTTCCAGGGACAGTCCCAGATTTACAGATGCTGCCCCAGTTTCTGATTTGATCCTGGAATGTCCCACTTTTCCTTAGGACGCCCCTATTTTCATCAGAGAAATGTTGGAGGGTATGGAAATATGTGACCCCTGAGCCAAGGAGATAAGTAAATATGCAGCCTTTAGAAGACATCTGAAAGCAGCCCTGCATAGGGAATTTTTTTTTAATGTTTAATGTTTCGTTATGTTTTTATATACGTTGGAAGCCACCCAGAGTGGCTGGGGCAACACAGTCAGATGGGTGAGGTATAAAATAATTAACAAACAAACAAACAAATAATGGAATAGGACATCCCTGTTTTCATTGGAGAAATGTTGGAGGGTATGAAATATGTACTCTGACATCCAATACAACATTTGGTTCCGAACATTATGCGGTAGCTGAATATCTACAAATGAAGTAAAAAAATAAAATGCCACAAAACACTCTTCCCTCTCCAAGTCCTGCCTTCCCTTCTCAAAAGCCTAATTTTGTCTCTCGTCCTCATTTCCCCCCCAATCCAGACTGTGCTCCCCCTTACAGAGTTATTCCTCTCCCCCAGCCTCCAGAACTATATTCCTCCCCACTTTTTACATGTCCCCTCTGCACTAAAGGGGGGGGGGGAATTAAGCTCCTGAACAAACCCTTAAAAACAAACAAAGCAACAATCTCAGAGATGGTTATCTGAAGATGCCCTGAGTGCCCCTTCTCTCCCCGTCCCCCAATATATCATAAACAGAGGACAAGGGTTTCAAGGTCAGAGAACATGGCATACAGGCAGAGTTGAGCCTCCAAACCTCTTTATTGAGAAATAACCTGCTAGCACAATCCTCGGAGGGGAGGGGGCAGAGAGAGGAAGCTGCCACCAGCTGATCCTTCGACTTACCTGCGTTCAGCAGCTCCAAAAGAGATGTTCATACAAAGCAAACCCCTTTCCCTTCCCACCCAAAGCAAAGCAGCTGTCCTCTCAATTTCACTTTATTTCCTGCTCCCGGGCCCGGTTCCCAGCCCCCTGAGCTATCCCTTACCCTCTCTCTCACATACACACATACACACACTGTCTACAGCTGAATGAAGGAGCATCCAGCAATCTCACCCCCACCAGCACCGAGGAAACCAGAGAAAGCCACCAAGTTCACCTTTCTTCGCACAACAGGAGATTAAGTGTCCCAGGACTGGGATCGTTCCTCTCCCCTCCCCACCCGCCTTGCCGCTCTTTTCTGGACGGACTCCAGCAGCTCCTTGCCATGTCCTGTGGAAAGAGGGCAACACAACTGCTCCTGGGACCTGGGCCTGGAATCGCCAAGCACAGCAAACAGAAGCAGCCCCCACGCCACCCTCTGGCTTTCAGACCTTGGCAGAGAAGCCATTTCACAGCTGAATAAAGGCTAGAGTCCTTCAGGTATTTCAGACCACAATGGCTGATGTAGTCCAAAACAGCTGTAGGGCTCCAGGTTAGCAAAGGCTGGCCTGTAGCATGAAGGAGTTGTTTATTTACTTATCTATTAGACTTATCTGTATTCCTGCACTGCAGGGGGTTAGGCTAGATGACTCTTGGAGGTCCCTTCCAACCCTATGAGTCTGATTTGTTAGTTGCTTGTTACCCAAAGATCTTCAAGCTCCTTAAGGTAAAGGTAAAGGTACCCCTGCCCGTATGGGCCAGTCTTGCCAGACTCTGGGGTTGTGCGCCCATCTCACTCAAGAGGCCGGGGGCCAGCGCTGTCCGGAGACACTTCCGGCTCACGTGGCCAGCGTGACATCGCTGCTCTGGCGAGCCAGAGCCGCACACGGAAACGCCGTTTACCTTCCCGCTAGAAAGCGGTCCCTATTTATCTACTTGCACCCGGGGCTGCTTTCGAACTGCTAGGTTGGCAGGCGCTGGGACCGAGCAACGGGAGCACACCCCGCCACGGGGATTCGAACCACCGACCTTTTGATCGGCAAGCCCTAGGCGCTGAGGCTTTTACCCACAGCACCACCCGTGTCCCTTCAAGCTCCTTACAACACGTTTAAAAATGTAAGCCTTCAGTACATTACGCCACTGAAATAATGCATGCCAGCACCTAGAGATGCTCAGTATGAAGGCAGATCCTGAGGGCTCCCAGTGCTCCTGAACATGCGCAGAGTGCGGTCCCTTCGGCACAGAATAGCCACAAACTTCCTCCCTCTCCAGCACACATTTGGAAGGAGAGCCACTACAGCAAGTGGCAAGTCATTCTACAGAGGCTCAAGCCTGATTTTCAAAATGCACACAGCTCTCAGAGTCCCTCCTCGCTGGCTCAAAATGGAATTGAATTTTGTAGTCTGTTCTGTTGACATATGCAAAATCTTAAGACTTCTTTTTGGAAGGAAGGAAGGAAGGAGACATACTTCTAGCCCTCGTGAAAGTTTGCAATGTTCTCTCTGCCATCATTTAGAAGGCAGAGAATTTAGAAATAAAATACGTATTAGATTTCTACTTATTTCCTACGAGAAATGGGAGGTGTTTTGCCGAGATTCTTCATTAGTAACTTTAAGCATGTGCAAACTGCTTTTTGTTGTTGCTGGGTGGTTACAGAAAAGGGTGCAAGTGGCAAACTTATCTGCAGGGGCTAGAAATAATTTTTTGCAGCAGGGCTTGCCCAGGAGAAATAATATGGACATTTCTGCAGTAATGCTGGACCTGGTGAAGAACACCTGCCCTGCATGCAGAAGGCCTCAAGGTAATTGGATAGGTCAGCTAGTACAGCATAAGACTCTTAATCTCGGGGTTGTGGGTTCAAGCCCACACTGGGCAAAATATTCCTGCATTGCAAGAGGGTTGGACTAGATGACCCTGGTGGTCCCTGCCAACTACAATTCTATGATTCTGTTCCAGTGGCATCTCCAGGTGTGGGCTTGGAAAGACCCCTGTCTGAAACATGGAGAGCTGCTGCCAGTCAGTGTAGGCAGTACTGAGCTAGATAGGGGGGAAATAGCCCTGGTTAAGTATAAGGCAGCTTCTGCTGTAAATGCTGTGTGGTTGTGTCCGTCCTTATTGACTTTCAGGAGGAATTTAAAAGCATTCCTGTTCACTCAGGCATTCGATGGTTGAAAGGTACTGTTCCTGGCAACTCTGACGTCACTGGCTGAGATAATGGGGGTTGTTTGAAACTGTTTTTAGAATGTTTTTTTTAATGATGCTCTCTTAATTATGTGTTTGCTGCCCTGGACTCCTTTGGAAGGGAGATTTAAATAGAAATGAGAAAAAGACGACGACAACGACAAGCTGCATGGCTTGTTTAAAATCACGATGAACTCGCTGACATCCAGTGAGGCTGAATGACAATTCAGGATAGACAAAAGGAAGTCCTCCTTCACAGAGCATGTAGTTAAACTACAGAATTGGCTCTCATAAGATGGAGAGACAGATGACTTGGAAAGAGAGATTAGGCTCATTCATGGAGAATAAGGCTATCTGTGGCTACTAGTCATGAGGGCTATATACAACTTTTCCAGGATCAAGGGCAATGGAAGCTATTCATTACCAAAGGACACAATGGCTAAAAAATTTACCGGGTTCAAAAGCTACCAAAAAGAACTGCTTTGTGTAATCACTCCAAATGATAATGGCCATCCCATTTTTAGAATTGCGTCTCACGTACTCTAATAATAATAATAATAATAATATTTATACCCCAGCCACTCTAGCTAAAGGTGTTGGTTTCATGACAATGAAAATGAAATCCAGTTCAAAGGAGAAATTACTGCAGGAGGAAGACCTGACCCAAGAGAAGGAACTGCAAAAGCACATGAGATACCCCAAGCTCAAATAAAAATTGTGGAGAGAAGTGCACGAGGGGGGCAGGCGTGGGGCAACTCACAGGCTGGCAGGCTGCTATTAACAAGACAGCTATGGCCAGGCCTGGATAGCTTAACCAGAGTTGTCCATGCATTGGTAACCTCAAGGCTGGACTACTGCAATGTGCTCTGTGTGGGGCGGCCCTTGAGGTTGATCCAGAGACTGCAGCTAGCGCAGAATGAGACAGCTGGGTTAATTGTTGGAGAAACTACTGCCAGGATATAGTACCTCATCTGCACTGGCTGACAATCGGCTGCTGGGCTAAATTCAAAGTTCTGGTACTACCATATTTTTCGCCCCATAGGACGCACCGGCCCATAGGACGCACCAAGTTTTTTGGGGGGGAAATAAAGAAAAAAAAATTATTTCCCCCCCAGGCGCTTGTGGGGCAGGCAGCAGGGAGAAGCGCTCTTCTCCCCGCCGCCCGCCTTCAGATCAGGTCCGGGGACAGTGGGAAGACGCGCTCCACCTCCCCACTGTCCCCGGAGCTTGCGGGGCTGGTGGCGGGGTCTCCCCGCCGCCAGCCTCCAAACCACTTCAGGAGACAGCGGGATGGCGGCGTTCTGCCTCCCTCTGTCCAATGACCTTGTGGGGCTGGCGCTGGGGCTCTCCTGAAGCCAGGAGAGCGAGAGGGGTCGGTGCGCACCGACCCCTCTCGCTCTCCAGGCTTCAGCGAAAGCTTGCATTCGCTCCATAGGACGCACACACATTTCCCCTTCATTTTTGGAGGGGGGAAAGTCCTATAGGGCAAAAAATACGGTAATCCAGGCTTCCTCAAACTTGGCCCTCCAAATGTTTGAGACTACAATTCCCATCACCCCTGACCACTGGTCCTGCTAGCTAGGGATCATGGGAGTTGTAGGCCAAAAACATCTGGAGGGGCTAGGTTGAGGAAGCCTGCACTAACCTGCAAGGCCCTCGACAGCTCAGAACCAGGTCACGGGAGAGACCGCCTTAATCCTTATATGCCTAGTAGGTCACTGCAGTCTGCAGAAGAGTTTCTCATTGAAGCTCTAAAATACCAGAAGTCTGGAGCAGGGCTTTCACCGTGGCTGCCCCTGTTCTGTGGAACAACATTTCCATCGAGTTGTGACAGGTGCCTGCCTCCTGTCCTTTCTGGAAGCAACTGAAGACATTTTAGTTTCAACGAGCATTTCCAGCTGGATGGAAGGGTGTTCTCAAACCTATTTTCAGTTTCATTTTTGCACTGTTTTTTAAAACCACTGTAGCTGGTTTTTGTGGTGTGTTTGCAAATCATCTTCATATATTAATGAAATAAGAACGACAAAACCAATAAACTTAAGCAGTAACAATTAATGCTGAAAAGTTTATAATGGGCCTTGCTGGAAAACTATTTCTGGCAAAGAGAGCGAAAGGAGGAGGATTTAAAAGGTATTGGTGGGCAGAACGCCCAGCATGAGGAAAGGCTGACCACAACTGTTTAAAAAAAAGAGTATCCATTTTGTACAAGCAGGCACTGTGGAGAATTAAAGTCTGAAAAAAGTAAACGAGATACTGGAGAGAGGCAGCAAAAGTCAGTGTTTCTGGCATCCGCTGCAAGGGCAGACCAGGGACAAAAAAAAGAAGTCAATGTGGATATAAAAATAAGAAAATTATTCCATTGAAGTTAGACGTAGGAGCCGAAGTCAACGGCAAACCAGCACAAATGAACCATAAAATGTTGGCAGGTGTGTGAGGCGAAGGACAAGATGGCTCCCTCCCCCAGGGCACATACAGGAGCCAACTGGAATGGCAGTGGAATCTTACTCCAACATCTTATCCTGCACTTGAGGGTAGCAAGCTGGCATAGAGGGTACAGGGCCGGCCACGTGGCACTGACATCTCTGGCTACTCCTCATACTCAGCATCCGCTGCCTGAGGCAGCTGCATCATTGTAGGACCAGCCCTGGTGTTCCTGCCACCCCAAATGGGACGTTCAGATGACACCATCGTCCTTTCACAGCCATTGTTCTGTGCATTGCATTTGTCCATCTTTTCTGCTAATGTGGAGGGCCTAAAGATCCAGAACAGCAGTGCAAAAGAAACCCATCTTAGGTGTGGGCATTCCTTTGGGCTTTTACTCCCCAGGTTTAAGTGTGTGTGGTTTTGACAACACTGGAGGCTCTCCTCCAACCACACCTCTTCCCTTCTGGTTGCTCCTCACCTGAGGCCATTTCATTCTGGTCTTCCACCATTGCTGCTGGACCTGCTTTTACCCTCAGTTCTTCTCTGCTGCGTTTATTTCTGAAGAAGAGCTCGTTGCTCAGAACCTTCATGCAGGGAAAGTGGGCAAGCTCCCACTTGTCTTCTCCTGCCCCACAAACATAGCATCAAAATACAGCAGGGTTCGCACATTCCCCCAAGCCCAAATATGATAGGTTCAATGATTTGATTTAGCATGTTTCCCTAACCCAGGCTCATGGGGGTGGGGGTGGTTTTATTTTCTGCTTCAGACAAACCATGAGCTGCAACCAAGGTTTGCTCTACGGCTGGCAAATAATAAATAATAAATTTTATTTATACCGCGCCCTCCCCAGGCTCAGGGCAGCTAACACCAGTAAAATAACAGTAAAAACATAATGGGGGGGAGACCAATTTAAAATACAGGTTAAAATGCAATTTAAAATGCATCCTCATTTTAAAAGTAGCCCATAGATCAAAACCATAAGGGGAGGGAACCATAAGGGTCAGACTGAGTCCAAACCAAAGGCCAGGTGGAACAGCTCTGCCTTGCAGGCCCTGCGGAAAGATGTCAAGTCCTGCAGGCCCCTAGTCTCTTGTGACAAAGCGTTCCACCAAGTCGGGGCCAGTACCGAAAAGGCCCTGGCCCTAGTTGAGACCACTCTAACCAACTTGCGACTTGGGACCTCCAAAGTGTTGTCATTTGTGGACCTTAAGGTCCTCCGCGGGGCATACCAGGAGAGGCGGTCCCGTAGGTACGTGGGTCCTAGGCTGCATAGGAGACTGAGAGGAGATAGGACAGCCATCTTCAAATATCTCAAGGGCTGTCACATGGAAGTTGGAGCAAGCTTGTTTTCTCTTGTTTTGGAGGGTAGGACTTGAACCGATGGATTCAAGTTACAAGAAAGGAGATTCTGACTAAACATCAGGAAGAACTTTCTGACAGTAAGAACTGTTTGACAGTGGAAATGACTCCCTTGGGAGATGGTAGACTCTCCTTCCTTGGAGGATGGATGACCACCTGTCCTAGATGCTTCAGCTGAGATTCCTGCATTGCAGAGCGTTGGACTGGATGACCCTTGGGGTCCTTTCCAACTCTACGATTCTATGACTCTACGATCTTTTCATTTCAAGCAGCTTTCAGTTCATGTGCACTGCATTCTGGATTGCTTCTAAGTGCTCCTTTTTCAAAGCATTTTCTAGTTTAGAGCTCCAGAAGGACTGTGATTTACTAGGGAAGGGTACCCCCCAAAACAAGGCTGTCTATAATAAGTAAAAAGGGACGGTTAGAAGGCTTTCTCCATGGGTCTCAGAGATTGCAACAGGCTACATGTGAAGCAGCAGAGAGCTCAGAGGCTGGCAGGGCCAGACCCATGGCTGCAAAGAGAAAATTTAGATCACACCCATCACCTTGAACTCGGAGCCCAGAAGGCAGCACAGCTAACAAGGGCAGACGGCCTATTTCAACGACCACCAATGCCTCCATGAGAGAGGCTGATCGAAAGGTGGGTGAACCGAATTGACTTCCTTTCTCAATCAAAGTTGTCAGCAGAGAGAGAGAGAGAGAGAGAGAGAGAGAGAGAGAGAGGAGGCTCCTCCTATTGTTATTCACCCTAACCAACTTCCATTTCCACCGGCTGAAAATCCAGAACTAAGGACTGAATGGAATACTTGACAATTAAAAATGTGGAACGTGCCCCCATCTCCTTGAACCCACCACCCACTTGCCCTTTCAGAGCCGAGAGACGCAGCACCTGGCTCCCAGTGCACCAGCCACTAAACCTCTCTGCCCTTCACTGGAATCTAGGCCACAGACTTCATCCGATCGATGAGCACGAGCCTCAGGGGTGAGGTGGAAACTTGACAGCTCCCTGTCCCTCGATAAATCCATGCACAGCTAGAGAGAGTGCCAGAGGGCCAGGGAGGGGGAGTTGGGCGATCAGAGCAGGCGCACGCAAAAGCTAGTTTGCAAAATGCACCCACAGCCCTTTCCTCTCTGAGCCAACCTTTCCTCCTCTCCTCGTCCCAATTCTAAGGGCCCTCCCAGACTGGTGGGTTTCTTGCAGGCATTTCCCACAATGTGTTGCTGGTGGAATAATAGCAATGACAAACCTAGACAGCATCTTAAAAAAGCAGAGACATTACCTTGCTAACAAAGGTCGGTATAGTTAAAGCTATGGTTTTCCCAGTAGTGATGTATGGAAGTGAGAGCTGGACCATAAAGAAGGCTGATCGCCGAAGAATTGATGCTTTTGAATTATGGTGCTGGAGGAGACTCTTGAGAGTCCCATGGACGGCAAGAAGATCAAACCTCTCCATTCTTAAGGAAATCAGCCCTGAGTGCTCACTGGAAGGACAGATCGTGAAGCTGAGGCTCCAGTACTTTGGCCACCTCATGAGAAGAGAAGACTCCCTGGAAAAGACCCTGATGTTGGGAAAGATGGAGGGCACAAGGAGAAGGGGACGACAGAGGACGAGATGGCTGGACAGTGTTCTCAAAGCTACCAGCATGAGTTTGACCAAAATGTGGGAGGCAGTGGAAGACAGGAATGCCTGGCGTGCTCTGGTCCATGGGGTCACAAAGAGTCAGACACAACTAAATGACTAAACAACAACAACAACAGTGGCAGATTTAGACCAGACCATCCACACGGTGTTCAGCTTTGAGAGTCGTTCTGCAATGTAAGCCTATTGTCACTGCATTATTGCTGTCTGAAGGGCCTCTCTTGCACTACAACAGTGCAAAGCAGAACCAAAAAGTCAACGATGCTCCAGAATATTTGCGGTACGAAATGCTGCAAGTTTTTCAGCAGGAGGTAATGAGATATGCACCAATCGCAAACGAAGCCACCCTGAACCTTTTGCACAGATGCAAACAGTATCGAAAGGGGGAATTGCTTATAACCATCCCGATACCACCCTGAGCACAAACAGTTGTGAATGCACAATAAAAAAGGGTTGTCTGGAGGGGGCTTAGGGTTCTGCCAATTTGCTATCCTGAATTTCCAGGAGAGAAACCTAGAAATTCAAACGCAATCGTCGAGGAAAAAAGGCAGGATGGCAGGGAGGCAGCAGCAAAGATGAAAGCTGATTAATTTGCATGTCAGAATTAAGAGGCAGGAAAGGCCTTGTGGGGAGGGGGAGAGAAGAGAGACCGGATTGGAGAAAGAAATCTTTCAAATTCCTGAATGCCGGTTGCCACATTTCAGAGCACCCAGGCAGAAGGAGCTTAGAATTTTTGTTTTTCAAATCTTTGGATGCAGTCCCCAGGCACAGCTACTTGGGAGTTCATTCTCCATCAACCTCAGCCAGGCTCGTTTCTTTGAGACCACTCATTATCTACAGTGGGTCCGAAAGACCTGCGAGGCCCGGGTTCAAATCCTACCTCTGCCAGGGGCTTTGTGCAAGTCACCCACCCTCTCTCAGCCTCAACTCCTGGAAAATGGGGAGACGGTGTCCTTGTGAGTCCCAAATAAAGCAAGGGCTTTTAAAAAGCAGCTAGCAAGTTTGAAAAAATCATTATTGCTAATATTTTTAATAGCCACCGCTGCAACCATCCAGCTAGTCTGTCTTTTAGGCGGCAGCTGGACTTTCCCATTCAGGTGGAAACAAGGAGG
Source organism: Podarcis muralis (assembly GCF_964188315.1). Taxonomy (NCBI): domain Eukaryota; kingdom Metazoa; phylum Chordata; class Lepidosauria; order Squamata; family Lacertidae; genus Podarcis; species Podarcis muralis. Next base: position 13,864,229 of record NC_135670.1, on the reverse strand, counting down.
ACTGGCTACCTGCCTAGTCCCAAGAAGTATCCATTACCTGCCGTCCACCGGCTCTTCCGTGCCAGGTTACCTGGGCTCAGATTACTGCCAATGATTACACAGGACAAGGTTCCAGCAAAGGTGACCTGGTTTTAGAATGCGCTGCAAGAGCCCGTTCACAGTCACCGCCCCGGGCCTCTCAGAGAGGCTGGAGGAAGGTGACAGCAAATCGGGAGGGCCCAATGCCTAGAGATCGACTCTAACCACTGCATACCACTCCCCTTCTACACTGGAACATAAAGGCTACAGCAGGAGTGAGGAACCCTGATTATCGGCTTTGCTGATGGGCTGATGGGAGACGGAGTCCAGCCAAGTTTGTAGAGCTACAGGTTCCCCCGCCCCTGAACTACAGGAATGCTTCTGAACCTCAGTTAATAGCTATTATTCCATTCCTCCCTTCCAGATAGTGGAGTCCGTCACCACCTGCCGGAGGTGGATTGCAAAACGAGACACATATCCCACCCCACTGCTTTAAGAAACTTGTCAGAACTCATTTTTCTCCCACGGCCTCAAAAAGACCCAGGTGTCCTGGCCCCCAGGCCCATATCCTTGCCAAAAACTTACCGGACCCTCATTCTCCTCCCAAGGCCTTGTGGAACCCAGATATCTGACTTAGAAGAGCTACATGAAAGGTCCCACCATCTCCCCCTGTAGGGATCAGACATTTGCCTACAGGGAAATCTCTAACCGGTTTGCATATATCCTAACAGAAAGGGAATCGTTATGACAACTGCTATGCACATTACTCATTCAAAACCAAAGAATACTACTGAAAATTTAATAATAATAATTCCGCATTTTAAGTGACATGACCAAGCAACAAAATACACCCTTAAAAGACGTCCTTTTAATTGTGCATTTATGAGCATTTGTGCTCATGATGGTATCAGGGCACTTTCAGTGCGGTTTTGCACATGCCAAAGTTTGGGGTAAACATACTTGCTTGATTTCCAGTTGGTGCATGCATGTCCAATTGCCTCCTGCTGAAATCCTGTAACATTTTATATTACAGTGGTACCTCGGGTTACAGACGCTTCAGGTTACAGACTCCGCTAACCCAGAAATAGTACCTCGGGTTAAGAACTTTGCTTCAGGATGAGAACAGAAATCATGCTGCGGCGGCACAGTGGCAGTGAGAGCCCCATTAGCTAAAATGGTACCTCAGGTTAAGAACAGTTTCAGGTTAAGAACGGACCTCCAGAACGAATTAAGTTCTTAACCCAAAGTACCACTGTATAGACGTTCCTGTTTATTTCTTTGTCCCTCTTTTTGCACTATAGGGCAAGGGGGGGCCCTCCAGGAGGCAATGGTGTAATAGCCTTGAGTAATCATCACAGAGGGACGCAGATGGCACTGTGGTCTAAACCACTGAGCTTCTTGGACTTGCCAATCAGAAGGTCAGCGGTTTGAATCCCCGTGACGGGGTGAGCTCCCATTGCTTGGTCCTAGCTTCCGCCAACCTAGCAGTTGGAAAGCATGCCAGTGCAAGTAGATAAATAGGTACCACTCCGGTGGGAAGGTAAACGGAGTTTCCGTGTGCTGCTCTGGATTCGCCATGCTGGCCACATGACCCGGAAAAACTGTCTGCGGACAAACGTTGACTCCCTCGGCCAGTAAAGCGAGATGAGCGCTGCAACCCCAAAGTCGTTCGCGACTGGACTTAACTGCCAGGGGTCCTTTACTTTTTTAAGCATCACAGAACCACTAACGCGGTGGAATTGTGGGTGGGTGGTCCAGTTAGAAATCCACCAATGATGCACTATTCCAGGGGTCAGCAAACTTTTTCAGCAGGGGGCCAGTCCACTGTCCCTCAGACCTTGTGGGGGGGCTGAACTATATTTTTTGGGGGGGAGAATGAACGAATTCATATGCCCCACAAATAACCCAGAGATACATTTTTAAAAGGACACATTCTACTCATGTAAAAACACGCAGATTCCCGGACCATCTGCAGGCCAGATTTAGAAGGCGATTGGGCCGGATCCTGCTCCCAGGCCTTAGTTTGCCTACCCATGCACTATTACTTCATCAGTGACATGTTGCAGACGACACCCTCCAAAGACGACAAACCCCAATCCGGAGGGCCCCAAAACACAGCATCAAAATACAGCAGGGTTTGATGATTTGGCTAAGCTGGTTTCCCTAACCCAGGCTCATGGGGTGGTGGTTTTGTTTTCTGCTCCAGACAAACCATGAGCTGCAACCCAGGTTTGCTGTATGCCTGGAAGAGAGGAGACGGAGAGGAGATATGATAGCCCTCTTCAAATATCTCAAGAGCTGTCACATGGAAGAGGGAGCAAGCTTGTTTCCTCCAGCTCTGGAGTGTAGGGCTTGAACCAATGGCTTCAAGTTACAAGAAAGGAGATTCTGAGTAAGAGCTGTTCAATATTCCATACTTCTTTCACTTGGCGGTGAGTCCTGGAGGACTTGCTCCCTGCCGTGACGGAGCTACAGAAACGGAGGCTGCTGAAGAGGTCAGAGACCCAGGTCACTGAGTCTGGGCTTCCACAGCCACCAGCTACCATGAACCACCATTGGCAGGACTGGCAACAACAGCAGCAGATATGTTCTATGCTTACGATAATGTTTTGTTCTCTTGCTAATTATGCTGTTTTAAATGTGCATGTTATATTTGTTTTCTCTTCAAAGGTTTAAGAGCTCCCCCGCCCCCCCCCCCCCCCCGGTTAACTTTGCTGCGATAAATGTGCATTCTGTAGCTGACCTCCATTACAACGCTTTCTTTTGAAACCTTTAAGACAATATTTCAGCTTCCTGTTAATTATGTTGCTTTGAATGTTGACTTCATATTTGACTTTCTTCAGTCATGATTCATTCTGGATTGTTTCACTTGATGTTTCAATGTCGGCTGTAAATTGCTTTGAGCTCTCCCTCCCCCTTCAAAATATAAAATGTAGGGCAGGCAGAAATCCCACAGGTACAGCTTTGCCTGTCAGATCTTCTTCCTGCCAGCAAAATGCTGCAACCCGTCCAGTTGCTGTTGAAACAATGCTGACCCCTGCCAAGGAAACAGGACCTATCCTACGTGATTTTGAGTCTGTAACGTTGCAATTTTCCAAAACGAAGACAATCCCCCCCCCCTCCAAACCCCTGGGAACAGAGAGGATTTGGGACATCGACAGAGCACTGAGATTTTGCTTTACCCTTTCCTTCTTCTGCATGCTCCCAGCTCTTGGGAACAAGAATGAATTATCTATCTTTAGAACCCGCTTTGCCCCCTTGAACTGCTTCTCACAGGAAATGAATATATATATATATATATATATATATATATATATATATATGAATGATGCAACATTCTTATTGTTTCCAGCATGGGTGAGACATCATCCCCAACAGCTGGCCACAGGGAGACACAATTGCCTTCATTCTATAGCGACTGTTTTTCGGTTACTTCATTCAAACAGAAGGCGAAAAAGCACTCTTGACATGGTCAGGGGCACTCCTTTAACCAGAACTTAGACTGAAGCACTGGGGGGGGGGGGGGACGACAACAGATTCCAGAGCCACTCTCTGGGGCAATAATACTATCTCTTTAGGCTCATCCAGGCTTTGTATGGCTGTTGTGTCTGCTTCAGGGAACACCATAAAAAGCAGGGTCCCAGAGGGCTGCAGTCAGGTACAGCTCTCGCTCTCTCCCTACCCCAAACACATGTGCCATCCTGCACCCCTGCATGTTTGTCCTTCGTTCTCACTCCACCCCTCTCAATCCGTTCTCCCATAGCAAATGTCAGGCCAGCTGGGGCTAAACTCAGCGGAAGATGTGAAATCTTGCTATGTTTTCCATCGGTGGCGAGGAAACCTCTGGCTCAGCTGAGTTGGGCTCCCCTCCATCTCAAATGCCACCTTAGGGCTCATTGAGGTCCATCCTTGTCCTGAGGGGAGGAGAGAACTAGCTTTCAGAAAGCCCCACCCCACCCCCATTGCAACTTTGCCATATTATGATAGGGGAAACCTGTGGCCACCCAGATGTTGCCACAGTACAACTCCCATCATCCCTGATGTTATGTACTGAAGTTCTCACCCTGGGCCAGCAGGGGGATACTGTAGATAGTTTTCACTCAGGTCCACATATGCAAATAAGGGATTGAAAGTGACGTTCAGTGATTGGATAGTTACAGAAAGTGGTTACTGTTGCATTCTAGTGGAGCTCTATATAAGCAGGCTGGCTGAACCCTTCAGTTCAGTTCTGTTCTGGCCTGTGAATAAACAAGAGCTGTTTGAAGAATCGCTGTGTCGTCTGATATGTTCACCCACAATTTAACACCTGAGCATTGGCCAGGCTGACGCAGGAAGGGCAAGAGGGAGAGAACTGTCCAAAGAAGGCCATGGAGAGAACCTAAGAAGATTAAGCAGAGCGCAGCTGCTGGATCAGGCCAATGGCCCATCACAGTCTTCTCACAGTGGCCAACAAGATGCCTCAAGGCAGGTCCCAAATGCAAGAGACCTTTCCTCCCCACTTACGATGCCCAGCAACTGATATAAAGAAACCAGAGAGCGAAGGAACAGGTCTCCCTGTTCACTTTTGGATCTGGCCCTTCCCACCACCAGCATGCGGCCCCCAAGACATTATGACACTCAAGGCAATGCCAACCTGGTGCCCTCCAGCTGCTTTGGACTAAAACTCTGGAGGGGCAACAGGGTGGCGATGGCCGCTCAACGTAATGGGCCGCTCAAACAGAAACAGACCCCTGATCAGTGTTCAAAACTCCGATATCTAAGATAGTTGCCAAATGACTCCTTAAACCAAGGTTGCAATCACAAAAACCAACTAGGTTTATCCAACCCATCTTATATAAGTTTCCTGGGCGTTCAGAACAAGACAACATCTCCCTATTACTACAGGATGAGAGCCCAGAAGTCACATATTCAGTTGCCAGATTTTGCGCTGCCATGATAGATACTTGACAAAGAATGGTCTATGCTGCAATTCAATCCTAAACTGAAGGCCCATATTGTTAGATCCGCACTTCTGAAGCCCACCCCATATAGCTGTGTTAACTGATCTTTTAATTTTTCTTCTAAATTTTTACTCACCCATTATCTATGCTTAATTGAGTATTCTATGTATATGTTTAATTCTACGTTTGGTTCTTGCTCCTATTTATTTAATAATTATTAGATTCATACTGTTATGCTATTTATTTATATGTTTTGCTTATGCTAGTCTATGACTGTAATAAACTACTTGAACTTGAACTTGAACACAAAAACGGAATGTCTAGTTGCCATTTTGGGGCAAGGGGGCTCTAAAGTCTTATTTTTCAAATGATGGACTGACTGTGATTGATTCTCATTTAAACATCTGGCTAGTTCAGAGGACAACCTTCAGCTAGGTTAAGAGTTCTGAGAACTTAAAGAAGAAAAGTCCCTTGATCCAGGGACAGTCCACATATATATTGGCCTCTTCCGACCACTTTTTCTTAACGGCTCCTGCTCCTGCTCTGGCTGCACAGAAAAAGCATTTGGGTTCCCGAAATTCATTCCGATTGTGCAGATAAAATATAACTGATAGAATTCTACAGGATTGGGTACTAGTGTGTGAAAACAGTCTAGATCCAACAACCCCCAGGTGGCGGAGACATCAGGTGCCATCCTGGTGCCCAGGCATCATCACTTGGTTGCGAGTGGCCGAAAGCCAAGGGCAAAATGCGCCTGGCTAATTTCGAACACTGCCCCTGGTCCATCCCGTTCCCCTGCTAATGGTAGGTGACCCAAAGCTAGAATGGTTTGAAGACCTCCGGAGAAGAGGAGCCCACCTGCCCTCCTAGCTTTCTAGGCCATCGGTTCCACTGGCAATGGACATTTCTCCTAGAACACAAGATGCAGACCTACCCTTTGGACCAACATCAAGGAACATGCCTTTGTCATCATTGATGGGGCAGCCCTTTGGGTATCTGAGGAGGGCTATCCTGTCCCCCTCTCTGCCTTCCGTTCAGCATGCTGAACACACCCGGCTCCTTCACACCTCCCTCAAGGGACGGCCTTTCCATGCCCATCTCCACATTCACTGCCCTCCTCTGAACCTGGTCCAATATGTCTACGTTCTTTGGAAAGTGCAACACCACAACCTGCCACAGTTTGGTCCTTTGTTCCCTTTATGTTTTGCTTCCTTTGGTTCCGCTGCGGCTTCCTTTGGTTTTGCCCTTCTCCCCAAAAGACAACAATTATTATTTCTAAAAGAAAATAATAATGCTTGATCGTTCCCCTCCCCTCCCCACCTCCAAGCACAGTCAGAGACGCAAAAGAGAGAAGGGCTGAACAACTGAGGAGGTGCATAGCCAGAGAGAGCTCTGCCAAAATTCGCAGGCTGGGAAGAGGGGAGGGGGCCAAAGAGGTATTTTGCATGCAAAGGAGTCAGCGGCAGTGCTGTTGGCTCCAGCTCAACCCAAAATCTGAAGATGACTTCCTGACTAGGCCTTTAAATATACCTGTCATTGTGTTTCTGGCATTTTGAAGTGCTAATTAAAGGTGCTGGACTCCTGCAGAACATCCATTAAGCTGAAGGAATCGGTTGTCTTTAAAAAAAAGAAAGAAAAAAGTTTGATAGCAGGGATGAAAATACAGTGGTACCTTGGGTTACATACGCTTCAGGTTACAGACTCTGCTAACCCAGAAATAGTGCTTTAGGTTAAGAACTTTGCTTCAGGATGAGAACAGAAATCATGCTTCACCGGCGTGGCGGCAGCAGGAGACCCCATTAGCTAAAGTGGTGCTTCAGGTTAAGAACAGTTTCAGGTTAAGAACAGACCTCCGGAACGAATTAAGTACTTAACCCGAGGTACCACTGCAAACTGCAAAAAATAAAAAGTGCTCAACTCTTAAAAGACACCCCCAGGAAAGTAATCAGGTTGGGGCACAGCACGGGGCCTTCTTGAGGTTGGTGCCTTAATCATTTAACTAACAATGCCATGTACACCCACCTCAAACATACTAATGCCTGACTCCACTGCTGAGGGTGTTATTTATATCTCAGCCATGGAATGGAATGAAAGGAAGGAAAAATCACGAAGGAAGAGTATACACGAGTAGCCAACCGTTGCAGGAAGAAGGTCAGGCGGGCCACAACTCAGAATAAGCTCCGGCTTGCCAGAGAGGTTAAAAATGATAATAAAGGTTTCTTCAGCTATGTTTGAAGCAAGAAGAACAAGCAAGTCCCTTGCACGGAGAAATGCTATTGGGTGACAGAGAGAATGCGGAGCTGCTCAACACCTACTATGCCTCTGTCTTCACCCAAAAGGAAAGCAATCCCCAACCTGGAGATAATAGAATAAATAATGCAAAGAGAGAACTGCAACACAAGATGGGAAAATAAGTGGCAAGGGAACTTTAAATGAATTCAAATCTCCAGGGCCTGATGAGCTGCACCCAAGGGTACTAAAGGAACTTGCGGATGTAATCTCAGAGTCTCTGTCTCTAATCTTTGAGAATTCTTGGAGAACAGGTGAGGTCCCTGCAGACTGTGGGCGGGCAAATGTTCTTACCATCTTCAAAAAGGGGGGAGAAGAAGACCTAGGTAACTACCAACTGGTGAGCTTGACATTGATACCAGGAGAGGTCCTAGAACAGATAATTCAACAGTCGATCTGTGAGCGCTTAGAAAAGGATGCTGTGATTACTAAGACCCAGCATGGGTTTCTCAAAAACAAGTCATGCCAGACAAATCTCATTTCGTCTTTTGATAGAGTTACAAGCTTGGTGGATCAGGGGAATGCTGTGGACATAGTGCATCTTGACTTCAGTAAGGCTTTTGACAAAGTCCCCTGTTATATTCTTGCAGAGAAGCTAATAAAATGTGGGTTGCATGAGGTAACTGTTAGGTGGATTTGTAGCTGGTTGACTGACCAAGCCCCCAAAATGCTGACTAACAGTTCCTCGCTATCCTGGAAAAAAGGGACAACTAGAGTGCCAAAGGATTCCGTCCTGAGCCTGTTTTGGTTCCACATCTTTGTACATGACCTTTGAGGAAGGTATTGAAGGAACGCTAATCAAATTTGCAAAAGACACCAAACGGAGAGGGGTAGCCAATGCCACGGAAGACAGAATTGGGATTCAAGATGACCTTAACAGATTGGAGAACTGGGCCAAAACATTTCAATAGGGACAAATGTAAGGTTTTACACTTAGGCAGGAATAACCAGATGCACAAACATAAGATGGGGACACCTGGCTTGCCAGTAGTACATGTGGAAAGGATCTGGGGGTCTTCGTAGGTCACATGATTAACATGAGTCAACAGTGTGATGTAGCAGCAAAAACAGCTAATGCTATCCTAGGCTGCATCAAAATAAATATAGTGTCCCAGTCAAGGGAGGTAATAGTCTTGCTCTGTTCTGCCTTGGTCAAACCACAGCTGGAATACTGTGTCCACCTCTGGGCACCACAATTTAAGAAGGATGTTGACAAGCTGGATGTGTGCAGAGGAGGGCGACCAAGATGATCAAGGGTCTGGAAACTAAGCCTTATGAGGAACAGTTGAAGGAATTGGGTATGTTTAGCCAGGCAAACAGGTGACTGAGAGGAGATATGATAGACTATTGCCATGTTCAGATTCAACCACATACCAGAAAATTTAGGTTGCATAATTATAGCTACCTAGGCGGTCCTGCACAACAAACCCACTTCCCACCCACCCCCCAAAAAATCAGGCTTTTTGTGATAAGGAAAGTGACAAAACACACACACCAAAAAGTGTGGGTTAATATTTGCTTTGATGCAATGCCATCTAACCTCTTTGCAAACAAATCAGGATGAATGCTCAACAAATACATCACTTGGAAGTGCCCAGTGTTAAACCTTTTTAGAGCATTTGCACCAATTTCTTTGCAGAGAGGTTAAATGACAATAAACATCCATCCTGAATGAATTCTAAATTGCTTGCGGGGTGTTTATATGTCTTCCTATTAAGCCTGCGCTTTTCCTAACTGCAAAAAGCCTGCTCATTTTTTCTTGAAGTGGATTTGTTGAACTTGGGAAAACCTAAATTTCTACTACACACCTTATCCCTCCTGCACAATACAGAGTCTGGAGGAGCCCTGAGAGTCTTGTGTGGAAAAAAACTGCAGGTTGTATCCAATGTTAATCCTGCTCAGAGTAGACACATTGAAATCAATGAGCGTTATTAAGTTAGGTCCATTATTTTCAGTAGGTCTGCTCTGAGTGCAACTAAGCTGAATTCAGCGCAAGAGCTCTTTCACACTAGAGGATGTGTGTTGCACTGAGAAGGCACTGGGTTCAGTCTGCAGCATCTCCAGTTAAGGGGATCAAGTAACAGATGATGGGAAGGACCTTTCTCTGTCTGAGATCCCAAAGAGCCGCTGGGAGCAGACAACTTCTCTCCTATGTTCCTATGAATCCAAAGTTGAGTCTCTCAGCTGAAGCATACCAGTAAACCCACAAGAAACTAGGGTTGCCAACTGTTTCTTCCTGTCAAGACCCCCATGAATTTCACATCTGTGTGACAGGCAGAAACTCACAGGTATAGCTTTCATCTGTTTTATGCCCATGCCAGCAAGATGTGGCAGCACCCATTGAATTATTGCCTGCTCTGCGGTTGTTAAAGGATACAGGGCCACAGCAAAAACAAGAGACACCTGTCCTGTATGGTTTCAAGTCTGTACCACTGCCTATCCTAAAGAAAAGTATAATCCCTGGTCAGAGAAGACAAAGCTGGCAGATCATGGAAGCACACAGAGCATAGAAGATGCTTTGTACCTTCCTAGGTTGAAACACAAATCAAAAACTAAGAATGCTGTGAAGGTATGCTTTCAACAGCGAACAGGGTGATCTGAAGGCCAGAGTTGCTAATTGGATTACTAGCCAGATAAGCCTTGTTGAAGGCATTAAATTCTGCCTCCATGCCCAGTCCCCCAAAGGACATAAATCCTATCATTCGTCTGGCCATTCCAGAACCTACCACAGGCTGCATCTGGGCTTGACACAACAGGACAGTCTTTGCCAACTGGATGTTTTGGACCACAGCTCCCATCAGCCCCAACCATTGCACTGAATGGCCACAACTGACTGCAGTTCACTGATTTCAAAGAGTCTGCTCTCTGAGTAGGGCTTAAGTTGACCACAACCCAATCTCTTTCCAGGATCCCTTCCTCCAGACATCCCCACGTTTGGAAACAGGTGCTGCGTCTAAGGCATGCATCAGATTAAGCCTTGGGCAGGCTGCTCATCTGCAATGTCAATTTATACTCCCCAAGGCGGATGGAGGAGGCGGGAAGGGTGTTAAAAACCCTAAAATTTCAGTAAAGAACAGGCTAAGTGCAGGTGTGGCCTGCAGGGGATAGTTTGCAGCTCAACGAAAGAGCACTGGCTCTGCATGCAAAAGGTCCCAGATTCAAGACTCCCTGCGGCTTGAAACTTTGGAGAGCTGCTGCCAGTCACTGTAAGACAAGACTGAGATAGATGGTTGGTCTGACTTAGCAGAAGGCAGCTTCCTATGTCCCAGTATCAGGCAAGTCCAAGCCACATCAGACAAACCTGCCCACAACATGGTAAAGTTAGAATCCAGCCATCCAAGGGGAATCAGTAGCTACACAAGCCAGTTGGGGAAACCTGGAAGAATTCAGGTTGCAGGGGCACCAACTGAGCATCGAAAGACTTGGCATCATCACACACAACGAGGAAGCGCTTCCCAATCAGCCTGAAATAATAATCCAGCCACTAGAAATATTAATCCGGCCGCGGGGAATATTAATCTGCCTCTGGCAAAGAGGAGCAACTGACCCAAATGAAGTCCCTTTTGCCTGTGGGATTATGTGGTGCAATTGGGGTGTGCAGGGGGGGGATAAAGGATAAAGCTTGTGAATGTGAAGGCACAGGAAGTTCCTGCCTTATTCTGATATAATGATAGGGGCACAGGAAGCTGCCCTAGATAGTCAGATGCTTGGTCCATCTAGGTCAGTACTGTCTCTGCACCAACTGGAAGTAGGTCTCCAGGTTTTCAGGCAGGAGACTCTCCCAGCCCAACTCAAAGATGCTAGGGATTGAATTTGGGGCCTCCAACGTGCAAGTCATGCACGCTCCTTTTCCTAAAAGCAAATTGAAGATTCCAGTCCTCATTGTTCTTCATAAAGGGCTAATTTAACTAGGAACATGGGAGGTTGCCATATACTGAGCCAGGCCCCTGTTTTTCCCCACCACCTTCCTTACTGCAAAAAGTCCTATGGGAGGTGGACTAACAGCACCAAATCCACTTCAGTTGCACAACCTGAACTGGGTAGAATATCCAGAACAGCGACTGTATTAACACACCTTGGTATTCAGTGATATAGCACCCCAGGGCACGCGCGCACACACACACGCACACAGAGACAGAATTTAGAAAGCATTTCTTAATGTTTCACTTTTGAATCCACCTTTTCACAGGATTTGTGTTTCCTATAGAATGGTCAGGGCTGATGGGGGCTGGGAGTCCAGCTAAATCTGGAGGGCCGCTAGTTCCTTTCATAGAGAGATATATATATATATTTTTAAATGACCACCAGCAATTAACAAAATGGAACAATCGTAGTGTTACTTATAGACAAGTATACGAAAGGAAAGAAGTAAGTCAGAGCTAGCGCAGCAAGAGGAAATCTCTCATCCATCAGGAAATGCAGCTGAGACCAGAGAGCCACTTCAAAACTGGGCAGCAGGTGGACAGAGGGCTTTATCCCTTGTATTAACAAGAGTAACACACTGAAACAAAAGGCCTGGGAATCTCTAAGGCTGAATTTCTCCCCTAGATCCCCCACACACACACCCGCCCCCCACTGCTAGGTTGGATTTCTCTTGAGAAGCCCCTGCATACTCATGATTTGACACAGAGGTTTCTCAGATTTCTCCAGTGTGTACAGCCACCTCCATTCTGGCAGCTACAAGCAATTTATGACACAGATCGTTCTATGCCAAAGAGTTATTAACTCCAACTCTGAAACGCCCACCCTTTTAAATAAAAAAGTAAATGCAATGGCATTCAGTGTCCTGACTCCTACAGCAAATTTAAGAGGATGTATCCGGTGTGAGGATGTATCGGGTGCACAGACTGGGAATGGGGGTAGTCAGCTAATCCTCCCTCCCTCCCTCCCCAGGAGTCAGCAGTGACTTATCTGGGTTCACAGTTTTGGGTTCTTTTCCACCCACCACGCTAAGGGTAGTGATGTTACCATTTGCACACACAAAAACCACCAATTCACTTGGGCCCATGCATCCGAATCCCGCCCCCCCCCCCCGACCAGCCTCACTGCATCTCCCGTCCACTTCAATGAGGCATGTGCGGGAAGCTCGTTCCCCGGGTGGATCGGGCCCTACAGAGCAGGTTCTCCCCCCCCCCCCCCGCGTCTCCCCCTCCGCCATCCTTCCTGGTCCACCCCAAATCCACCAACTCACCTCTGCCTCTCGGGGCGACAGGGAAGCCTCTGCGCAGGTTTGTGCGTCGAGAAACAGAATCCTAAAAATGTGTCCCCTCCCCCGAACCGCCTCTCAATCCCAGGGAATTCGATTCACAAATCTCTCGCTCCTAACTTATTTTGCAACCGTGGTTGTCCTTCCGAACAGCTTTACAGCTAGGAAGCAATCAGGCTAAAATAGTTTTTATAAAAAATGTAAAAACCAAATCAAGCAAATGAAATCCACAGCGCCCATCTCAAGCATGCTTACTCGAGAGCAAGTCACCTTCCTCTCCAAAGAACCAGATGGCATTTGAAGTATTTGGCTATTTTTTCTAGAGAGGAAGGAGAGATCCTCCTTTCTGTCCCCTTCTCTCCCCCCCCTCCCTGGAGCTTTCCCCTCGGAGGGAAAGATTCTCACACCACCTTGGCTTTCTGCCCGGGTCACCCTGTTCTCACGTTGAGCCACGCCAATGGAAACGCATTGGGATGCGTGCAGAAAGAAAGAAGGAGAGCGCCATGCCCTCGGACCCCCCCCCCACCCCAATAGGAACCACGCCAAAAAGGAGGAGGGGTAAGGAGAAGGGAAAAAGGAAAATCCTTGCATCAAGAAAAGACCCTATGCAATGGCTGGCTGGAAGAGGGGAAAGGGTTCCAGGACGGCGGGGGCCGGATATAGTGCCCCCCTCCCCACGGAAAAGCCAGCTTCTCCACCCGCCCCCGACTGGAGGACACCCCCCGTTCCCGACGCACCTGTCCCCCTCCCGGCGCCCGCGTCGCCGCGGCTCCCGCTCCGGCGCTCCGCCTTGGGGAATGCCTCGGGGGGGCTCGTCCCCCAGCGCCGCATCGCCCGGCCCGGAGCAGCGGCCAAGCCAGCAGCAGCAGCAGCCCTTCCTGGGAGCCGGGCAGAGGGCGCGTTGCGCGCAGCCTACGAGCCGGCGGCGTCCCGGCGCAGCGCCATGATGCGTCTTGGGGAGGCGGAGGACGGGCGCTCGCTCCCCCGACGGCGGCGGAGGCGCGGGGAGAGGAGGACGCGGCGGCGGCGGCAGCAGCAGACCAGCCAGAGGGCGCGTGCGGGCGATGCGGCTCTATACAGTATATACACACACACACATACACACACACCCTGGCACGTGTCGCCGGGTGGAGTGTGTGGATTGGGGGGGGGGGTCGGTTTCCCTAGGCGAAGATCCTGCACGTGCGCGCGCTCCGCGAAGGCGCGTGTTGCGCTTGGCACGCGTGGACGTGCCTGCTGCTGCGCCGCGGGTTGTATCCAACCGAGTTGTGCTCGCAGCAGAGCCGTTGGGATGGCTGGACTGAGGTGAGTCGATGGGTGCCCACTCGGGAGTTTGGCTAACGTGGGCTGCAACCCAGGGTTACGTCTTACGTGTGAATGCCCCCCCCCCCCGGCAGTCGCTTGGCCTTTGCTGGGCGTTATGCTCAGCGCGCGCGCGCTTCTGCGCCTTTTCCTCTTTGTGTGGACACGTGAGGGCGTGCATGATTCCCCGTCTTCAGAGGAAGAGCTCGGCTCACCGGTGCCCAGTTCAGTCTCCTCCTTTCCATTTCGCCCGGCGACTGGTTCCAGTGCCGAAAAATGGGAGAAGGCAAGGCAAGGCAAGAGGGCTTCACTCGGACGCTCTACTTCTGTTGATGCATCCTAAAATAGCATTAGCTTTTTTTGCTGCTGCATCACACTGTTGACTCGTGTCAAGCTTGTGGGCTACAACATCTCTGGCATCCCCACTTAAAAGGATCCAGAGGGCAGGCAATGGGGAAAGGCCTTTCTCTGCCTGGGACATGCTGGGTGGGTATAGGGCTGGGGCAGGGGGCTACCAGTCCCACCTTGGTTTGATGAAGCAGGACTTTTCTTACCCCCTTGTTGTTTAGTCGTTTAGTCGTGTCCGACTCTTCGTGACCCCATGGACCAGAGCACGCCAGGCACCACTGTCCTCCACTACCTCCCGCAGTTTGGTCAAACTCATGCTGGTAACCTCGAGTAGCATGTTGGACGCCTTCCGACCTGAGGGGCTCATCTTCCAGCGTCATAACTTTTATATGCCTGTTGTCTTTGTCCATGGAGTTTTCTTGGCAAGGATACTGGAGTGGCTTGCCGGTTCCTCCTCCAGGTGGATCACGTTTGGTCAAAACTCTCCACTATGACCTGTTCATCTTGTGTGCCCTGCTCGGCGTAGTTCATAGCTTCAATGAATTCTTCAAGCCCCTTCGCCACGGCAAGGCAGTGATCCATGAAGGGGTCTTACCCCCTTACTGAGAAGCAAAGTTCAGCTTACAAGCCTATGCATACAACCTGACGGCTAAACAGGAGCATTTACCAGAGCTCTGGTGCCCTTTCCACATGGCATGAGCATCTTCACGAGAGACACTCTTAGCCAGATGCTCCCAAGGTTCATCTTATAAACCCATTAAACCAGGGCCTTTAGTGTGCTGGTACCTGCCCTTGGGAATGCACCCCCAACACACATCAGGGGGACACCTACAACCATTGGGGCAAGTGGGGCCTTGCCCCACCAACCTCAGTCTGCCTTCTGCCAGATTTCCAACCCCCCCCAACTTGCCTGCCTTCTTACTTACAACCAGTTAGGGTGGCTCTGTCCTGCCATTAACTCTGTCTCCATCTACTGTTGGTCTTCCTGAATTTTGCCCCTGCTAGTCCCAGCCAATGGGCACCAGCCGCTCCTGGTCTTGGCATTTAACAGCCTGCAGAAAACTCACCTGATCTCGCAGCAGGCTTTCCCAGAAGAATGATCTAGCTGTGTTGATGCATTTGTGTTACAAGTATGTGTCTGAACGCACAGGTGTGCCCACCACTCATGTGTATTCATACACACACCGCAAAGATATTTTGCTAGAGTGATGAGGTTTGTCCATTAGGAATATGTGTTTACTCTCACACTTAAACTTCTGGCCACAAAAAGTTCTTACACCAGAGGAATAAAGGAAGCTTGGTTTATTACATGTAATGAAGGTAAAAGGGTTACGTTCCAGGTAAGGCTGGGTGATATATCAACATATCGTCCAAATCCAGTTTGAAGTCCATATTGCAATGTCGGTTTCATAGTTTCTGACCTGGCAATACATGGCGAATGATGATGTGTGCAAAAATTGCAGTGTGGGAGGAAACTGTGACGCCAGCCAGTGCCTCTGCATAGCTCTATCCTTGTTTTATACATGGTGATATATCCGTATTTCGCAATGTTTAGCTGGTGATATATCATGATTGAAAAGTAAATCCCAGCCAGGCGCAGTTCCAGGTTTTCACTCACATTGGCAGAGTGTGCATAAGCCTGCACTGTTATGCCCCCGTCTCATGTCCTGTTCTGGATCCATGCATGGTCACACATTCATGAGTTGCCTGTATAAATGCTGCTTCATGCAGCAAAATTACAATTTGAGCAAGCAACAGATCCTTCAATACAGGCACACTTTGATCCCTGATTATTCTCAAAATCCTACAGAGAATGAAAATTTTGCCGCAGAACTCAATAAATGGAGGGGAGGAAGTGTATACCTGTCCTGAAGGAGAAGCAGGTATGGATTCCTTGATGGCACCAAGTAGAATTCTCCTCGGAGTTTTGAGAGCCATCTAACCTTTGCAAATCTAGGGCTTTTGTACCATTTTTGCCAATGCGTTCAAATAGAGAAGGGAGCGGGGCTTTGAGATGACCAATTCCTATAATTCCAATAGCCCTGTGGTTCTGTTGAATGTATCCCAGAGTTTCCTGCCTTTTCTCCACTTTCCCCATAATTCACAGTGAGCGATGACTAAACTGGCCGCCTTGTCTGCCTCCTGCCTCAAAGTTATCCCACCATTATCTTGACGGCCTCCATTCAAGTGTTAAGTCAATTTTAATGGTAGCTAGGTTAACATGCGCTGATCCTTATACAAACAAGGATGTCTCCTGAATGCCTTGCAGGACCTGTTCTTGAGATTAGACTCATACCAGGGTCAAGACAGTTAATAATGGAGGGTCTCCTGTCATACGAAGTTATGTCAAACTTTTTACTCATGCCGTGATCTACAGTAATAAACCAAAGTTCAGATTGACACACTGCCTATTCACATATTTGATTTGGATATCTTTTTATGGGTCTTGTACATCATTTATGAATGTGATTTGACGGCTCAATAATATAATAAGTTTCCTACAGTGTTGCAGCTCTTGCCACCGCAAGATTGTGCGCCTCCACGATAGGGAGGAGGGTGGACTTTCCTGCCCCCAGCAGCCCAGCTGCCCTTCCTGCCATCTCCTTTCAGCTTAAACCTGACTGCAGCTGCTCTGCTCCTCAAATCTCACGTTTCCCTCCTCGCCCCCTTCCCTTTCCCTTCCCAGAGTGGCTAAGTGGAAATGCTTCTTGAAATGGTTGGAATTTGATATTTTTTAGGAATTCGTTACTGAAAGCCCAAGCTGTAAATGCACAGTGAAGAACACAGTTGCCAAAAGGCAGAGTAAAGTAATACTAACCATCAGGCTCTTTCTATGTCCCAGTGCAGAGACTGGGGACAGCTTCTCCTCTGAGCCACGGCCAGTGGGACAATGGATATAAATTTCACCTATCTACTGTGGACTGGTTTCTTCATCCACTCATGGTCCCCTCTCCACCCTCCATCCAGACAAGCAACAGGCATGGTCAGAGAAACACCTGAAGTGCAAATCAGGACTGGTGAGGGTCTGGGAAGAGTTCTGAGGGCCAGGTGGAAAGACTTGGAGGGCCACATTCAGCCTTCAGCAGTGGCTTAGCATGGGCTGGGGCACAGGGGCAGTTGTCCCAGGTGCAAAATGTAAAGGGGCGCAGATATTTCCTTCACATCCCACCCCCCTGTCTCCTGCCTCTGAAACTTTGCTAACAGTTCCGTGCTGGCTCCTCCTACCCAGGTGGCCAATTGATGGCCCTGCCTTTAAGGCTGGAGCACCCAAGCAGACTTGGCTAGGACTGAACTGGCTCACTACTAGGCCTGGATCGAGTGGGCAGCAGGGCGGGGAAGAAGAGAGGAGCTTCCATGCTTGAAGCTAGAGTGGCTGACATGCCATGCCCGTTCCTGCCTTGCCACTCTGTGCCTTCAGGGGGCTGGAGGTGATTGTGTGCCAGGTGGCCAAAGGCAAGGGGGCAGGAAGGTGGGCTGCGCTAGCCTGTTCCGCTCAGGGGGGTGACCTTCTCAGGAGCTCTCGGCCAAGGGGCCTTGGCAGGTCCCTAGATGGAGGTGCATGGCAAACCCAGGAGCTGCCTTCAGGGCTGACAGGTGACCGAAGCTGCCACTACCACCACTTTTTAGGGGGTGCAATATTGACTTGCCCTGGGCGCTTTCAACCCGTGCTATGCCACTGACTTTCAAGCCTAAGGTTTCCCTCCCCTGACCTACTGTAGCTGATTCTGCTTTCTTTCTCCTCCTTCCCTCAGGTTGAATGCCCCTCTGCTGGCATTTGTGCATTCACATAAAATAGTTATAGCTGGCCACATAAAATGGGTGGGGATCCTATGGACTTTGTCCCCACCTTTTCTGCCTGCAGTTTTTAAACATAATTCCTTACAGCAGGTGTTCTGTTTGCAGACAACCCTGTTGTTCCTTCCATCTTCTTCTTTCGCCAAATACTGTTTCATTGTTAAAAGAAGGTTATTCCCTGACAGAGAAGAGGTGGAGGGGACACAAAGGGTTATACTGAACTAAGCCCTGCTCAGAGTGGACCCAAAGAAAGCAATTGCCACAGATCAACCCTGCCAGTTATGGGGTGAGTCTGTGAGCTTCTTGGGATACTGGGGAGAGTCCTGGACGAGGTGCAGAAGTGTCATAAAAAGAAGAGGTTACCAATTATGGCATTGATATATGTGTCTTTATTAGTCCTTAGTACCATGCTTTATCAAAGGGATGCAGGTGGCACTGTGGGTTAAACTATAGAGCCAAGGACTTGCCGATCAGAAGGTCAGCGGTTCAAATCCCCGCAACAGGGTGAGCTCCTGTTGCTCAGTCCCTGCTCCTGCCAACCTAGCAGTTCGAAAGCAGGTCAAAAGTGCAAGTAGATAAATAGGTACCGCTCCGGCGGGAAGGTAAACGGCGTTTCCGTGCACTGCTCTGGTTCGCCAGAAGCGGCTTAGTCATGCTGGCCACATGGCTTGGAAGCTGTACACCAGTTCCCTCGGCCAATAAAGCGAGATGAGCACCGCAACCCCAGAGTCGGTCATGACTGGACGTAATGGTTAGGGGTCCCTTTATCTTTACCTTTTTACCATGCTTTATCACACTTTTTCTGTATTAAATGGTATAGATCCAGGTAGGTAGCCGTGTTGGTCTGACGCAGTCAAAATAAATTAAAAAATTCATGCACTTAAAAGCTTATACCCAGAACAAACTTAGTTGATCTCTAAGGTGCTACTGGACAATTTTTTAATGTACGCGATATAGAAATGATCCTTTAAGAATAAACCTACATCCCTTCATTTCAATGGGTCTACTTTGAGTTGGACTTAGCTGGCTACATCCCAAAGTGGATAGGGTTGCCCTCATCCAGATGTACAGCCTGCAATTTCTCTCCCTCCCTCCCTCCTGGGAATCAGACACCCCTTCTCTCAATAAGGCCCTTCTCTCCCCCCCCCCCCAAGATGGGGAAAGTCTTGGAGAATTGGAGCAGAAAATGCCACTTCCCCTCCCCTCCCCATCTCCGCCAGCCTCTCCTTTGTCCCAGCAGCCGGACACCCATTGTGTGCTGGGGTGAGGGGGCAGGGGGCTGACCTGTCTAGGAGGGGACAATAGCATGCATGCTGGAACTTGAGAGGTCCCCTTTGTTCCTCCTCGCCTCCCACCCCCAAGCCCCAGCCCTTCCTCCCATCTCCCCCTCCCCTCCCGGGGCGAAGGGCAGAAGCTTGAGCCACAAAGCAGCGATTGTGGCTGCGTCCCATGAGAGCGAGAGCAGAGAAGACAGGCGGATGCTGGCCTTAAAAGCAGCCTGGGACAAGTCTGCCGCTGGCGGAAAACACCCACACAGCTGGCACACAGTGTCATAAAATCAGACAGGGGAGAGAGGTGCAACCACAGCTGGGGCGCTGGCCCTGTCTCAGCCCAGCCAGCACACACATATTTTTGCTTCCAGCTTAGTGTGTCAATTTTGTTTTCGAAAAGCAGGTTCCGGCCAGCATGCCCAATGGTCAGGGATGACGGGCATTGCAGGGGGCTGGACTAGATGTCTCTCAGTGTCTCTTCTACAATTATGATTCTAGTCACCCCCTTTCCATACGTTATTTCTCTTCTACACAGCTGCTGCAAGTACGGCAGCTGTCCTCTTTCTTTACCTGTTTTGAGAGTGTTCAAGAGCATTGGTACCTTTCCATAAGCCTTACAACAATCTCAGAAGGTTGACCAGTCCCCTTCCATGCCGGTGGCTGAGAGAATAAAAGCATTTGGACCCAAGACTGCTCAATGCAGGGCTGCTGAGCCCCCCCCCCACCAGCCAGAGGGCTGGCCAGAAGTTGGATGGCCATCTGTCATAGATGCTTTAGTTGAGATTCCTTGCATTGCAGGGGGTTGGTCTAGATGAATCTCTGGGTCCCTTCCAACTCTACAATGCTCTAAGCCAGGGAATGGGGTGCAGGTATTGAGGGCCACAGCAGTAGCAGAGCACTTGTTTTGCAGCCAAAGCTGCCAGTTTCCAGACACGGCCTGGAGAGTCTTGTCTGAAACCCAGGAGAGATTTTACAATTCGGTGCGGCCAATGCTGGATCAATACGGACCAGTTGTCTTGAGTTGGCATAAACCGGTTTCCTATGTATTTACAAACCACCACCCCCAGGCACCCACTTATGGACCTCTTCAGCTCCATTAAAGGGTGAAGCTGCCTGACCCAGCTTCGCCCCCCCAAACAAGAGATTTCCTGTGGCAAAAGCTTCTGGTGAGCGATGTGAATTTGCTGGCCCCTGGTGGTCACAGTCCAAACTCCCTTCACTGAGAGATCCAGGACTTCTGACAACCGCAGGTACCAGCATCTGCTAGCTAGTCAATTCCTGGTTTCTATCAGACATTTCAAAACGCTTTAGCAGCATGTTTGCATTCACAACAAACCTGAAGGTGTTTGTCATGAGGAGTGTCAGCTGCCTGGGGCTATGGCAAAGGTGGAACCTGGGGCAGAGACCAGAGCGCCTATTTGCTGCACAAGACTGAGAGCATTGCAAAGCTTGGACAACAGACCAGTAGAGAAAGGGCAATATCGTTGTCACGGCCTACCTCCCAGGGCTGTTGTGAGGATAAAATGGAGCGAGGAAGAATCACGCAGGCCACCTTGAACTCCTTGGAGGAAAGGTGGGGTATAAATGTACGATTAATAAAAGAAAATTCCACTTTCTTGTTTTCAAACAGCTCTAAGTTAAGCTCACCTTCCCCCTCGTACAATCACAAAAAGAAAGGAGTGTTCCTGGCACTGAACATTACCTCAAATCCCCTTATATGCACCCGAACACTTAAAGAGACTCACCTTACGTGGGATGTGAATGTGTCCGAGATGGGAAAAGGAGGAAACGACAGCAACGGCAGACATGCAGAGGGTCTTGATAAAAGGTATTAATCCAGGGTTCCCCAACGTGGTGCCTGTGAGCACCCCAGCAACTGACACCCCCAGCCCTTGGCACATGTCAAGGCCCCCACCCCTTGATAAAATAAATATACAGCTTGGTATTTTTTAAAAAACCTCAAAAGTGGTTTACAAAAAAAACCTGTTTAAAATTCTTGTTTCTCGTTTCTACTTTGGGGGGGCTATGGGGTTGCCTGGTTTTTTGTGGCGGTGGGGAAGCGGCCAGATTTTTCAATCAGTTTTCTTTGTTGTTGTTTTTTGGGGTGGCGGACACATTTGCCTGCTCTTGGGGAGGCCCCCGAGTATCAGCAGTGAGGTAGGTATTTTGTGTCCAAGGCAGTTTTAAGATTACCAAATGAGATCCCCTGAAATCAAACAGAAGCTCACAAGCAGCCAGGCAGAGAATTGGGCTGCGCGCGCGCACACACACACACACACACACACAGCAGCAGCAGAAGGGACTACTATGAGCAGGAATGCACAAATCCAGTTATGGAAGCAGCTTGACACAGCATTAGAAGAAGAGCAGCAGTACAAGAGCTCACCCATACTCATGCATTTTACCTTCCATGCTTTAAATGAGTGGAGAGGCAGGGGGAAGTTGGTGGCAGCCCTGGAAAGAGACAGCTTAAAGCTGGCAGGGTAGCTGAGTGCAAGGAATAAAGTGGCGGAGAGATAATGACTCAGTGTGGCACATCTGAATGCTGAGTCTGGAACGGGACTGGGGGCAAGGGATTGTCTTTCCGGAGGTATGAATTTGCAAATAAACAACTGACCTCCTGTTTCAAAGCACTGAGGGGCGGGGGGCCACAGACATGGAGCATACACATACACACCCCGCAAATTTCATGCTGAAGTTTACTTTCCTACCCACGGGACCTTGCAAAGGAAGACGCCCAAATCGCCAGAAATCATTTCACCCTCCTCCACCTAAGTAAACAAAGACCTCCAGAGAGCAACTCTGACTTTATTTACAAAATATTCCACATCTTTATCCAGACGGAAGACACGAGAACAACACGAGAGCCAGTGGGTGCAAAGGAGAAATGGAAGCGGGAGGGAGGGAGGGAGGGAGGGGATTAAAAATGAACGACAAACAGGAACCGCCGAGACATTTCGGAGCTGGGCTAGAACTTGAATTCCTTGTACTTCTTGGCTCCTGCCCTGGTGTCCTGGGGCTGTGCTTTCCGCTTCTTTTGCTGGAGGAGCAGAGAGGGCAGTCACAACATGCTGATAATGCCGGAGAATTTGATTCCACACCCCCCCCCACAAAAACCCCAATGCGAAAAGGCACATGTGCATGCCTGCACACACCCCTCCCCACCCGCTATGCAACTGCATCACCTCTCCCCAACTGCTGTGTGAACTCCACCCGTGCCCCCCCCCCTTCTTCCCTTAGGGCCCTGTAATCTCTTTTCCCCTCCTCTGCCTTTCCTTGGCTTCTTGCTACAAGTTTCTGACGGGGCCTGATGCTTTCGCTGTCCCCCTTCCATCCGCAACACCTGACACACAGACAGGCTCTCTTGGCCCCCACCTCCCTGCCAGCAACCCAGCCTCTGTCCCATCCCTGAACCCCGATTGAATTCCTCTCCCCAAAGCCACCCACAGCCCTTTCACCTCCTTCACAGCAGCCCCATTTTGTCATTCTAGGACAGGGTTTCCCAAACTTGGGTTTTCTGCTGTTTCAGGAATACAACTCCCATCATCCTTAGTGGTCATGGATGATGGGAACTGTAGTCCAAAAACAGCTGGAGACCCAAGTTTGGGAAACCCTGTTCTAGGACATCCCATGAGAGGGATAATAGGGAACCTGCTTGGCATGCAGAAGGGCTTGGGGTCAAACCCCAGCATCTCCTGCTTAAGATCAGATAGCGGGTGCCGGAAAAGGCCCTTCTCTCCCGCAGAGCCACTTCCAGAGTACACAGTGCTGGAGAGAGGCAGGCAAAGAGCCTGGCCTGTGGGAGCTCTCCATGGCTTGGCCAACTGTCCAGGCTGGCAAGTCCCCTCACCTTCTGCTTGGCAGCATGCTCAGCCACCATGTCGCTGAAGTCCTCCTTTTCCACCTGGGCTTGCTGCTCCCGCACGTGCTCCTCGTACTTCTGCGTCATGGCCATGGGGTCCAGCTCCAGCTCCTCAGGGGCCAAGGCCACCTCCACGCCCTGGATCTCTGGCCCGGGACCTTTGCGGCTCATCACCTGCAAGCAAACGCAGGGGAGGGAGGGAGGAGACAGCCAACAGCAGATACTGGTGTAAGGTGTTTGCGGGGTGGTTGGGTCACTATCTCTCGCCTCCCAAACCACATGCAAACACAGAGGGGTGTTGCAGGCAGCCCACCTCTCAGCTGCGGAAGCAGAGAGTTGCCTGCAAAAGCCTTGCTTTGGAATAAGTCCATCCACAGAGCTGCATCCACAGGAAGGCGGGCAAGCCAACACAGGGGACTCCCTAACTGAAGGTATCACTCAGGAGCAACTGCCCGATTCCTGTTCACATGTGGTTTGTGGACCAGCACTCGTTTGTCTCTCTTCGCACACACGCCATGTTGTGTGTGTGCATCCATACATCTCTCTCACTGAAGTCCCACTTTTCCACCTGCGACTCTGGTATCCAAGTAATTTCTGCTTCACAGGAGACCCGCTGAAATTAATGGACCTAAGTTGCCATCCATGTCAATGGGTCTACTCTGAAAGTAACTGTGTGTGTGTCTTACATGCAGAGAACCAAGCTCCACCAATGCAACGTTGTCCCTACGAACAATTCTTGAGGAGGTGGTCTGATCTCCCACTTCCTTTGATTTAACTCTCTTTTCAAGCAAGAAGGAACAGGAATTAAAACATTTGAAGCAAGGGTCCTTTAAGCTTAAAGTGACACATGTCTGTAAGGACCTACAAGGCAGTAATTTTAATTTATTATTATTTTTGTTCTCTTGCCCCTGCAGAGTGACGCAGTGGTCAAACTTTGCTCCAGGACAGTTGTTAACTTTCCTTCTCTCCGTCCCCAGCCTAGTATATCTGAAGCAGAAGCCAGGTGGCTGCCCCTCCAAGCCTGCTCTGCTCACCTATGCCTAAAACTGAATTTGCTTGCTTTAAGAACACATACACTGCACACCTTGTTCCAAAAATGGGTTTCAGGCCAGCGTACATACAAAATGAAAACCCACAAGGCAGCATTTGAAAGCATAAATCAATGGAACAAAAATAAAAAAATAAGGGGGGGGGGGAATGCAGCAGCCCAAGATGCCTGCGCATATTTTTAAAAAGTTTTTAACCATGAAGTCTACAGTGCTGGCTCCAGGTGTCCCTCAACTAAGAGAGCATTGCAGGGTTGAGGGGCCACCACAGAGTAGGCACTCTCTCTTGAAGAGTCAGCAGAATCCTCTCCTACAGGGAGAATGCACAGAAGGGTCTTGATGATCAACCTCTGATGTTTGAGGTAGTGTGTCTGCAGATACTGGGAATCACAATGGAGGGAGGCTGCTGCTGCATTCAGGTTCTGTTTTTAGGCTTGCAGGTGGCATCTTGCTGGCTACTGCAAGAACAGGACGGAGGACTAGATGAGCCTTTGGCCAGATCCTGCTGCCAGGCCCTTCCTACATCCTTAAAACACATGAGGTTGATATGGGAGGTGCTCCTTCAGCTATTTGGGCCCCAAACATCCTGCAGAAGGCAGAACTTAAAGCCAGCCTCTTCTTACCGTCGCCATGTCATAGATGTGAGTGGAGCCCATCATGGCCCCGCCGACTGTCGCAGTCCTCTTCTCTGGCAGAACGGTGAAGAGCTGGGGTGTCTCGCTGCTATTGAGGAGAACATGAGGGAGAGAGGAAACGCTCAGCATCATGGGAAAGGGCAGAGAGAAGGTGGATGGGCACAGATTAGCCAGGAAGAATCTTACCACACGTGGTGGAGACAAAGCTCTGGGCCAGTGCTAACAGGTTCTTCCACAAAGGAGGGGAACCTTTGGCTTGTGGGCCAATCGTGGCCTTCCAGGCTCCCCTGTTTGACCCATGATTTGAGCAAGCCACGCCCACCTGCTCCCAAAGCACCCAACAACCCCCGGGAGGCGGCTGAGGAAAGAAGAAGCCAACACTTACCCATCCATGGCCTCCTCGATCTTCTTCTTACGCAGTTCAATGAGTTCAGGCGTCTCCATGCCAGCGGGGACCGAGGAGAAGCCCCCAGGCGTGATCAGACCACTGGAGAAAGATCAGAAGGGGTGGTCAAAGGCCAAGCCAAATTCGACCAGCCATCCCCCTCCCATGAATGAACAAGCGATGGTCTCAAAACAACTCTAGTCCCAGAGATCCACTCTGTCTCTGCAGGGGTGTCTGTGTGTCCTGGGCAAGACGGGCCCAGCTCCTCCTCCACTAATGCCCATTTGCTTGCCCTTGGCCTCTGCCCGAGTCAACCTTCCATAAATAACCTTGGTGGCCTCCATAAGCTTTGGACTACAGCTCCCAATAACCCCAACCAGCGTGGCTTAGAGAAAAATGCAAGCTAAGTGGAGGAATGTGGTGCCACTTCCTCATCACCAGCGACAGAACCAGGGGGCGCAGGGCTGGTTGGGGGAGCAGTGGACCCTCTTGGCAGGGACGTGGGTGCCAGGCAGGTGCCCAGCAATGGCAGACACTGATACTTGCTCAGCGAAAGCATGGCAAGAGGGAGCATCAGGCACTTAAAATCAGAGATCTGTAGAGCCGGAAGGGACCCAGAATCACAGCTACTTGCCTGTCTGCTGGAGTGATGAAACCCGTCTCGTCTGGTTTCTCTTCATCACTCTCCTCGTCTTCTTCCTCCTCAGAGGATTCTTCATCGGAGGGCTCCAGTTCTCCCCACGGTGTCCGGTCGATCTCTTCCTCCTCTGTCTTGGTCTAATGGCGAGGGAGAGAAAACGTGATCCCGTCACCTCCCAGGCCAGTAGATCCAAACACAACACAGAGTAAGGGCTCTGGACAAGCGGTCAAACCCCACAGGCGGCGACCCTGGCCGCCAAGCAAGTGAGGCTCCCGGTGCCTACCTGGAATTCAGCCGCGTTGGTCCCAAAGACATCTCCGTAGAGGGGCTTCCCAGTCTCATCCACTGGGGGCTTTCCCCAGCCCCCAGCGTGGTACCCGAATGAGCATCCCTGGAGAAAAAAGGAGCGGGGGGGAGTCAGTCATTCAGCAGTGGACAGGAGGAGCTGTGAAGCATTCTGTGGGCTCCGCCCCCCCATCCCAAAGCTCGTGCGGTGTTACTTTGTGGTGTGAGGGACTTCCAAGCCCCAGCTTGGGTAGCTCAGTTGGTCAGAGCGTGGTGCTGATAATGCCAATGTTGCAGGTTTGATCCCTGTAAGGGATAGCTGCATATTGTTGCATTGAAGGGGGTTGGACTAGGCCAGGGTTTCTAGCTGTTTTTGGACTACAACTCCCATCATACTTAGCTAGCAGGACCAGTGGTCAGGGATGATGGGAATTGTAGTCTAAGAACAGCTGGAAACCCAAGTTTGGGAAACCCCGGACTAGGTGATCCTCAGGACCCCTTCCAACTATGACCCCTCATCAATACTCGCATACCATTTGGTGCCATTTGGCCATCTGTTTTCTAGCAAGTGAGAAAAAGCCAAGGTGGCAACGAAGGAAATGACTCTGCTCACCTCTGGGATCGGGGAATTCAAGCCCGGAATCTTCAGGTTGGGATAGGAGGGGGGCGGACCGTAGCGCTGCATGGCAATCAGCCAGGGAGGAGGGACTTTGTGTGCGTTCTTGTTGGCGGCGGGGAAGAAAAAAGACATTCATCAGTCACAGAAGCCTCTCCGCTTGCATTACCCTAACCCCCCAGCTCCCCTTCCCCGCTATTTCATGCACTCTGCTTTCCATTCTCACAGCCCTCCCCCTCCTCCCGCGGGGTTGCATTCAATGCTAGTCCTACTCAGAGAAGACCCCGGCTTCATCAATTTCAATCGGCCTATTCTGGGAAGGAAACAATCCACAATCTCCTACCCAAATACATGGCCCCAAATTTTATTACCTGTCAACAAAACGAAACCAGGAGACGCTAAGATCCTGAGGGGGTGGGATGTCTGAATAGTTAGGAAGTAAATAACACACTCAGTTCTGATAGTTCTACTCAGAGGAGGCCCACTGAAATTAATGTGCATGAGTAACACTGGGTCTATTAATGCTAGTATGTCTAGCACTATTATTATCATCATCATCATCATTATCATATTACCCCGCCCATCTGGCTGGGTTTTCCCAGCCACTCTGGGTGGCTTACAGAATATATAAAACATAACAAAGCAACAAACATTAAAAACTTCCCTATACAGGGCTGCCTTCAGATGCCTTCTGAAAGTTGTATAGTTCTTTATCTCCTTGACATCTGCAGGGAGGGTGTTCCACAGGGCAGGTGCCACTACCGAGAAGGCCCTCTTCCTGGTTCCCTGTAACTTCCCTTCTCGCAGTGAGGGAACCAACAAAAGACCCTCGGAGCTGGATCTCAGTGTCTGGGCTAAGTGATGGGGGTGGAGATGCTCCTTCAGGTATACTGGGCCAAGGCCGTTTAGGGTTTTAAAGTTGGGTGCAACCAGCTTAATTTACACTTCCTGAAAATAGCTTCACTCCTGAATTTGCTAAAATGGGGATCTGGAGGATGTAGGTGCCTCGGAAACCTGGTGAGCCGGCAGCCCGCATTCTGCCCACCTTTCCTCCAATTCCGCCTTCCATGAGAGCCTATCCTCATGTCAGCCCTGGTGGCTGGGAGGGCCACTGGGCTTAGCCTTCTGCCACTCACCGGCCCAACGGGCATGCCCAGCGCAATGCGCAACTCGTCGGACAGGTCCCCAGGCTTCTTCTCCTTCAGCCGCGTCTCAAACTCCTTACCCTGGCAGGGAAGAGGAGATGAAATCAGAAAGGGGTTGGGTCCTCCAAATGGCTTCCCTCCCTCCCTCCCTCCCTCCTACCCACCCAACCCTTTCCAGAGGGAAGACTTGTCCAGACAACATGGCGCCCCAGGGGGACTGGTGTTTGTTGGGGCTGGAGAGGTGGAAAACAGGGAAGCCGGGAGGGGGTGGTGTCAAACCAACTCAAGCCTTGTCCTTATCCTCCATCCCTGCAGAGTTCTACCAGGGCAGCGCTGCGATGCAGGAGCAGGGCAAGGCTGACAGCTGGTACCACCCGCTGAGCTGGCTCTAACTAAGGAGACAGGCAGGTGGGGGCTGGCAGAGGTCGGAGGGGCAGTGTCCCATTCGCCCTCATGGGCCTGCCTCCACCGAGGGCTCCTCTGCTACCTCGTAATACAGGTCGCCATGGATGGTCAGCTTGGGTTTGGTCTGCCACTTGAAGAAGGCGTCGTGCAGCTTCTGGTAATCGATATCGATTTTGCCCATCTTGGGACGAACTTTCTCCCTCATCTTGGACTTCATGGTCTTCTGCTCCTCCTAGGAGGCGGTGGAACAGGAAAGAAGTAGGTTACAAAACGGAGGCCTACATGTACCCTGTCTTTGCCAGGATGTATGAAATTTGGCCAAGGGTCGCAGGTCGCCCAAAGGCTACAGGGTAATGCCAGGTTTAACCATCTCCCTGAAACTGCTGGGAAATCTGGTTAGCACCAAGTTCAAAGTGTGCAGGCCACAATTCCAGGGAGATGTAGGCTTCAGCTTCCTAAGGATCTCACAGTGGTAGCCAATGTTTGTCGTATTCAAAACAGACTCACTGAAAGCAACCAACACGACCAATGGAGGCTGATTAATCTCAGTGGCTCTGCTTTAAGTAAAATTTCATTGGATACAACCCTCAGCTGCCGCCCAATGGCAGAGGCATCTAAAAGGGGCAGACAAGGATCCAGTTCACTGGCCAGATCTAGTTCCCCACTGCTAGAGTACAGTGGTACCTTGGTTTACAAACTTAGTCCGTTCTTAAAACAAGGCGTGCTGCTTTCCCATAACAGCGGGGGACTCAATTTACAAATGGAACACAACTCAACAGGAAGCGAAACATTATCCCAAGGCAAAGTTCACAAACCAAAACACCTACTTCCAGGTTTGCAGCGTTCTTAATCCAAGCTGTTCATAAACTAAGCTGTTCTTAAACCAAGGTACCACTGTACTGGGGTCATGGGTCCCCCTGCCCATTTTGCTGCCCAGTGTCAAAGAAAGGCCCCTGCCCAGCTCCCTGTGCAAAAGCAGACCAGGCGGGCAACAGGACGGCTTCCTCTCTGCCCCCGATGGCAGCTGGCTAGGTCAGGAGAGCGGCTCATGTGTGGCCCAGAGCTCTGTTCTGCAACTCCTTGCCCGAGGCAGCTACCCGCTCTGCCTAACAGTTGGGCTGGTCTTGTGCACACGCAGATGGTGCAAAAGCGAAGGGCAGTCTAAGCAACTCCCCCCCCCCCACAGCAAGCACTTGGACACTCCTGTGAATTTCAGGGCCCTGCCTGTGTTTTTGGAGGGGAGGGGGACACAGACTGACCTTTTCCTGCAGAGCCTCTCTCATCTCCTGGATGCCCGTGCGCTTGATGAACTCGGGGAGCTCAAAGGGCGGCTTCTCGATGCCCCTCTTGCCTTGCAGATATTTGCGTTTGAAGCACCAGTGCCGGGGGACAGGGACAGAGTTGCGCGTGGCCTTCAGGTGGACGAGCAGCTTGGGGTCCTGGGCTGTCACGTCGTGCATCTCCACCACGTCAGGACGGGCCACGAGCTGCGGGGAGGACAGGGCTGAATTGGGGCCAACTCTTCCTGCCCTGTCAAAGCGAACCCTTCCTATCTCGCCATGCAAGTTGCGCTTCTCACTCCCAACTCCACATGAGCACATGGTGTTAATCCCGCAGCAGAGGCAAGGCTGCACCTTGAGCCACAGCAGCCTCTCTAGATCCACAAATCACAGCCACTTAGGAGTAGTGACGTTAAATTCGCGAGAATAATCTTTTGCAGAATATTCTCAAGAATATTCTCGATTAATGAGAATATTAGAGAATTTTCATTTAAAATAAGAGAATATTCATTTAATGCATTGAAAATGATATAATAAGTCAATATACATGTTTATTCATGGGTAAACTTGTTCAGATGGCAACCAAAAACTGTACAGATACTTTTATTCAATGGGGCAATGCAGTGAGTTCACATTCTTTGATTTTTTGCACCAAACATGAAACTGAAAATTCAACGTGAATGACTCACGTTAAGCACTAAGCCTGCAACTAACCGTATATTTACCATCAACTTTGAATTCTAATTATGTCGTGTATGTATGAAATGTAGCATTTAAAGTAAAAGGAATAAAAAAAACAAAACCTCAGGTCCGCTACATGAGTGCGTTCTTTAAATGTGGGTTGTAAAACTGGTTCTTACATTAGAATTTAGTTTGTGGAGAATATTCTCCGGAGAATTTTCTCGAGAATATACTCCGGAGAATGTTCTCACCTCACCTCACCAGTCAGGAGACCCTTCACGTGTCACACACCATAGCTCCCGGAAGAGTTACATCTCTGTTTTGGGCCAGCTCTCAAATGCATCAGCAATAGGCAGAAATTGGGGGGCGGGCAGGAGGAAGGTGGAAGAACCAATGAGGGGACAGCCTCCTGGGATGGAAAGGCAGACTTCCAAATCCTTTTAAAGAGGGAATCAACTGTACCAGTGTCCCTCCCCCTGTTACCCTCCAAACAGACATGCACGTGCACACCACACACCAACAATCATACCTGTTTGAGCTCAGCCACCGTAAAGCGATTCATCCGCCGAAGCTTCTTCTTGGACAGTTTGGGAGCCTCTGGCTTCTTCTCCTGCACACAGTAGGGAGGGGGCAGTCCGTCATTTCCTCTTATTGTTAACTTGCACTTTATTTCAAGTACTGTGACTTCCACAGCACTCCCCCCCAACCCCCACCGTCCGCCTTGCAGACTCCCAAAAGCTCAAAAGGAAGGAGGAGCTGCGTGAAGGAAGGATTCCCCCCCCCGGGAACCTGACAGTCAGAGGCAGACTGCCTCTGAACTTGGAGGTTTCACTCTTCAGTAATTAAGGGACACCTGTCCATTTGCATCACGGGGTCTGGCAAGCAGTTCTTAGGAACCGAGGGTCCCAGGCAGGTGAGGAGAGAGAATTTCTGCCCACCCTGAGATGCACTCACCTGCTCATCATCTGAGCTGTCGTCACTGTCTTTCCTCTCTTCCTCAAAGCCCTTCTTCTTGGGGAGAGCTGAACTGGCCACCTTGTCTGCTTTCTCTGGTTCCTTCTCTTTGTCCTTTTTAACATCATCGGTCAGCTGTGGCAAGGGAAGAGCAAAAGGTGAGGCAGGGACTCCCCGTTCCTCCTTCTTAGAACTAAGCACACACACAGGGAATTTCCCCATAAAAAAGCAATTTCAATTTGTTACAGTCATATCCCATATACAGTGGTACCTCCGGTTGTGGATGGGATTCGTTCCGGAGGTCCAGCCGGATCCCAAGGTTTTCACAACTGGAGAGACCACTTCTGCGCACACACACGTGGCGGTAGAGTGCTTCTGCGCATGCGGCAAACCCCCGAAAAATACTTCCGGGTTTGCCGCTTACGCATTCCAAAGTTTTTGTAGCCAGAGGGATACATAAGCAGAGGTACCACTGTAAATGCAGGGGACGAGATCAGGAAATCCCAGGCCCTCCTCATACCTTGAATGCCTCAAAGATCCTCTTGAAGAAAATGAAGTTGGGGTCATAGATCTCTGGCTCCTCTGTGACATACTCAATTTCCACTGGGCCATCGCCCCCAGACTCCTCCCCACGCCCCTTGGCATCCTGGGAAGGTGGGCTCTCTTTCGGGGACGTGCCCTCCTGCTGCTGCTGCTGCTGCTGCTGTTTCTTCTTCTTCTTCCGGTTTCGCCGCTTGCGGTTTTTCTGTCAAGCAGACCAAATGCGCTTACTTAGATTTAACAAGATTTACATACTACTAAGCTGCTTAAAATAAGATACTAGTAAGAACCCACAAATAAAATAATTAGACTTAAAACAACCCAAATATACATAATAAAATTGTACGTCTGGGTAGGCTTGTCTAAACAAAAATGATTTTAGCAGGCGTCAATAATGGTACAACACTAATATCAATAAGCAGGGAGTTCCAGACAGTAAGTGTTGCCACACTATATTGGCATACTGCAGCAACTTTAATGTTTTGTTTTTTAACTTTCAGGATCAATTAGCCTCCTGAGGCCATTTAGAAGAAGTCAAACAAAAGTAAAATCACAAATTATTAATACTCAAGAAAGCATTAAAGCAGCAGCAGATAAAACAGCACCATAATGGAATCAAAAAGGTCTTGTGAGGGTCTCCTAAAGGCCAACAAGGAGGGTGTCAAATGCATTTCCCTTGGGGCAGACATCCCAAAGATACGGGGCCAACACAGGACACATTTCCTCTGATAGGGCAACATCACTGCCTCCAAGGCAGCCCAGTTCTTAGGAACCGGCTCTTTCTACCACCTGGGGGGAAACATCCTCTGCTCATGCTCTAAAGCAGCGGTTCTCAACCTGTGGGTCCCCAGATGTTGTTGGACTGCAACTCCCATTATCCCTGAGCTCTGGCCTTGCTAGCTAGGGGTGATGGGAGTTGTAGTTCAACAACATCTGGGGATCCACAGGTTGAGAAAGGCTGCTCTAAAGTCTCACTTGACTGACCCTTTCCCCACCCCCTTTTTATACAGCTGCCAGAACACACCACACATCGGTAAGCTTCTGCTCGCCTTAATAGGCCAGGACAGCTCAGCTTTGCAGAGGAGCCGAAGGCTTACAGAAAACGGAGGCTGCCACTGGCTGCAGTTCAGGGGTGGCCAACTTGCCCTGACCACTGGTCGTGTTAGCCAGAGCTGGCGGGAGTAGTTCAGAGGTGGCGAATCTGTGGCTCTCTACATTAGTGGTTCTTTAGCCTTTTGAGACTCCTTTGAGAATCTGATGAAAGCTATGGATCTCCCCCACCCCACAGAAAAATGCACATGAACACACACACACACACACAAAAGTTTGCATATGACATATTGCATTTGGTGGGGATTGTGCATGTGTGTGCCCCATTCACAGGCCTCCAGAGTTTTAAGACCCCTGCCTCCTCACCTCTTTCTTTGACAGAGCCAAAGCATCCTCTTCAGCATCTGAAGCGGAGATACCAGCCAACACCCTCAGGTCAGTCTCCATGTCATCATCTATGGAAAAGCACAAGTGTGAGCGAATGAGTAGCAAAGAAGATACAGGAAGCCAGGCCTAATAATCTCTTGCAGAAAGCATGCTTGCTGGCAAGTCCACCCCTCAGTCAGCCATGATCTGCCACAATCTGCTCTTCGGCTGCCTTTACTGCCATTCCGCAAAGTGCAGAAAGAAGGCACAGAATGTGATGTGGGTCTCAGAACCCAGCTTGAGAGGGCCCAGAGCGTGTGAGTCACAAGTTCAGTGGCCAGCTCCTACAGAGCGCTTGGCCTCCTCCAGTTGATGCGACATCACACATGCATGACGTGCTTCGGGACCCCTCAGTCTTGGGGCAACCTGACACCTCTGGTTAGAACTAAAATTTCAACTCCTATATTGGTCATGTGACCGCATGGAACACACACACAAGTTCACCTAGAGCAGGGCTAGAGAACCTCAGACCCAGGGGTTAAATGCAGCCCTCCAGACCTCTCTGCCGGGCCCTTGGGGCTCTCCATGGGCCACACCCACAACTGGCCTTGCTCCACAGCCTCGAGTGTTTCTGCCTGGCTGGAATGTGTCCTTGAACTCTGATAATGCTTCACATTTGCCTAAATGAAGGATCATAGAGTGGGATTTGTGAGTGCTTGCAGAAACCAGTCTACTGCGGGAAGTTAAAATTCACATTAGTTGTTCTGCCCCTTTTTGCCTCTGGCCCTGCCCACCACTGGCATGTGCCCCCGCCCCAGAAGGTTACCCAGGAGAGAATGCAACCCTTGGGCTGAAAAAGGTTCCACAGCCCTGACTGTGTGTCTCAATTTCAACTTTAACCTTTGCCTCAGGTGACCCAGTACCTGTAGCGCTTGGCACAGCTGTGAGCTCCTCCTGGCGAATCTCCTTCAGCTGGAGGATCTTCTCCAGGGCTTGAGGGATTTTGGGACCCACGCCGGACTCATCAACCTGGAAGGCGAAACAAAGTTTCTTAGACAAAAGTGGCCTCATTCTGTTTCCAAATGCAGATCTTTCAGCTTTTGTCTAATCCTGAGTTTGTTTTCATTCAAGCTGCGCCTCTCAAGAACACAGGCTGCACCAGGCAGCACACTCCCAGCACCGCCCATATCTGACTGCTTGAACCTTCCTCCCATCTGAAGCCAACCTAGGGCAAGAATGCCTATTCCCCAACTCACAACCTCCCACAAGATAGCCACCAACTTTGTTGTTGTTTAGTCGTGTCCGACTCTTTGTGACCCCATGGACCAGGCACTCCTGTCTTCCATTGCCTCCCGCAGTTTGGTCAAACTCATTTTAGTAGCTTCGAGAACACTGTCCAACCATCTCGTCCTCTACCATCCCCTTCTCTTTGTGCCCTCCATCTTTCCCAACATCAGGGTCTTTTCCAGGGAGTCTTCTCTTTTCATGAGGTTGCCAAAGTTTCAGGATCTGTCCTTCCAGGGAGCACTCAGGGCTGATTTCCTTGATCTTCTTGCAATCCATGGGACTCTCAAGAGTCTCCTCCAGCACCATAATTCAAAAGCATCAATTCTTCGGTGATCAGCCTTCTTTATGGTCCAGCTCTCACTTCCATACATCACTACTGGGAAAACCATAGCTTTAACTATACGGACCTTTGTCGGCAAGGAGATGTCTCTGCTTTTTAAGATGCTGTCTAGGTTTGTCATTGCTTTCCTCCCAAGAAGCAGGCATCTTTTAATTTCGTGGCTGCTGTCACCATCTGCAGTGATCATGGAGCCCAAGAAAGTGAAATCTCTCATTGCCTCCATTTCTTCCCCTTCTATTTGCCAGGAGGTGATGCGACCAGTGGCCATGATCTTCGGTTTTTTCTATGTTGAGCTTTCACCCTCATTAAAAGGTTCTTTAATTCCTCCTCACTTTCTGCCATCAAGGTTGTGTCATCTGGATGGCTTTAAAAGAGGATTAGGCAAATTCAGGGAGAAGAGGGCTATCAAAGGCTACTGGTCACAAAAGCTATGCTCTGTCTTCCATATTTGGAGGCAGCAATGCTTCTGAATACCAGTTGCTGGAAACCACAGGAGAGGAGAGGGTTCTTGTGTTTGGATCCTGCTTGCTGCTTTCCCATGGGCTGGCTGCTGGGAGGTCAGGATGCCGGACTAGACGGACCACTGCCCTGATCAAGCAGGCTCATCTTAACTCGCTCAATTTCTCCCGTTCCCCAAAGCAGTTTCCCTGCCACCCTGCCAAGCCTACCACCCCCCACATCTGCAACAACCAGTCTTACCTCACGGCTGTCCTCTCCAGGAGGAGGTGGGGGGCCACGGGGTCTTGGACCAGGTGGTCCAATGGGCGAGCCCACAGGGGGGTTCCCTAGGAAAAGATTGGCAAATGAACTCCCAACGGGAAAGCAAAGCAGCAACAGCCACCGTCAATGTGCCACCTCCCTACCTGTCAGAAGAATCTGCATACTTTGACATCACTTGAAAAGCTTTCACACCCATTCAGAACCCCAGAGTTAACATTTTGAGCTGTTATGGGGAGGGTTTCATTTTGATTCTCTCAAGATTCCCTGCCTGGCATTTTTAGCAAACAGCTTCAAAGATTTGCTATTCCTTCAGTTCAACAAGTTACTGTGCAAGCAATTTGGGGCCTGCTTTTCACTGAGAGGAGTACAGACTCAGAGGGATAACCCTTGCCAATACACCTCTTTTTAAGGTGAGCATAAATACTTATCTTCATAAATAAGAAAGGGGGAAAAAAGAAAGAAAGATAGATTCTGGGCTCCCCTCCCATGACACCATATAATATGCTGTTCCTTGAAATACGATTAAGTGGGAATGGATTCCTAACCAAAGAGTATGTGAATGACACAGAGTGAGTGAGGTCTGACACTCTTCCTCCCTGAATGATTCTGGCAGGACTGCCTGGCGCTGCTTGCCCTCTTTGCATAAATGGGCCAGAGTTCCCTCTCTGATGCAAAGGGACTTACCTCTTGGGAGCCCCTGAGGTCTTGGCCCCAAGTCTGGAGCAGCCCGAGGTACAGAGGGGGCCAGCTTAGACATCTCTTGCTGGCGCTCCTGTTCCATAAGGACAGCAGCCTGAGACGGGAAGAGAAACAACACAGATTCTAACATAGGAAGCTTTTTATAATAAATCACACAATTGATTCATCATGCTTAGGCATGTCTACATCGACTGATGTCTCCAGGATTTCAAACAGAATATAGTTATAAATTAGCCTCTTGCATATGTACCATAAGTATGTATACAAACTCAATGAGAGGTGTGAGTTTGCTTTTGCCATGTTACCTCATTTATATTAGGTCTAATTTGAGTCAAGCAAACTCTCATCTCCTCACCAACACAAAAAAGCCTTTTTCTTTTCTGATCTTTCATAATCTGTTGGAGTTGAAAAATCCCTGTTCACAACTGTGGAAGAATAGCCAATGCTTTTGCTCGCCTTTTGAAAATATATCTATCCATATTCTGCAAATAACTATAAATATTTTGATATTATACTATACACTTAAATGTTTCTTTGATTGTTCCTTAAATCTTCCCACTTGCCATTCTCTCCTGCCACATCCTTTGAGAACCACTGATCTAAAGGGAGAGGTGAGTAGGAACATTCAGTTCACAGTATAAAACAGGGATGGGACCCTCCAGCTGTTGTAGGACTACAGATCCCAACATCCATGACCACTGACCACAAGGGCTGGTGCTGATGGAGGCTGGAGTCCGACATCTGGAGGACCACAGGCTCCCCATCTCTGGTCTCACTCTTGCGCTCCCTCTCTCTCACACACAAACGCACAGGCTACAAACATGTTCTGCAGCACAGCAGAGTTCATGTTGCCGGGAGCTGCTGCATTACGAGACACAAACACAGAGGAACAGAGCAAGCCATTACCTGCTTGACCCTCTCCTCCTGCTGGATCAACATGGCTGCTTGCTGCTGAGCCAGCTTCAGCCGTTCTTCCTCAGGTAACACAGAGGGATCCACCGCCTGCATACGGAGAGGTGGGCCCAGGCCAGGGGGTGGAGGAGGCGGCCCCACCGCCATGGGGAAGTTGAGGCCCATGCCAGGGGGCGGAGGAGGCGGTGGTGGCTGCATTGGCGGCATCCCCATGGGAGGGGGTGGCAGAGGCATCCCGGGATGCTGCAAGACAAGAGAGAAGAAGGCAGCTGTGGGAGACGTTGGAAGCACGCTTGGCTCAGGTTTTTAAGGATTCCTGTGTGACACAACCACCCATGAACAGAATGACAAGAGGAGTTAAAGATCCAGATGTATGGGATGGGGGAGACCTCGCTTGGAAGCAGTATGTATGAAAAGATCTAAATGTCTTTGTGGCTCTCAAGCTGGACATGAGCCAGGAAGGTGATGCATCTGCTGAAAAAGCAAATACATTTTACGGCTACATGAACTCAAGCATAGCATTGTGGCAGGTTCCACGCTATTCTGCATTGGTCAGGCTGCATCAAGAGCAGGTGGGGGGAACCCTCTGGCCCTCCAGATGTTCCTAAACTACAACTCTTATCATCCCTGACCATTGGTGGGGCTGATGGGAGTTGTAGTTCAGCAACATCTGGCAGAAAAAGGGCTCCACATGTATGATCTAGACTAGAGAGTCCTATAGATGTCCATAGTTTTGGATGCAACATTTTAAGAGGTAATCTAACAAACTGAAGTGCAATCAGAAGAGGGTGATCTGAAGGGGGGCATCTGGGATATAATGTTTTGTGGGAGGAGGATTATTGCTTTGTTTTTGTTTTATTATGCACTTTGTGTTCTCATTTTGTAATTTTAAGTTGTGAATCACCCTGTGATCTTCAGATGAAGGGTAGTATACAAATTTAGTAATAATGATAATGATAATAATTGGTATGTCAAGTTTTAATTTTGATGTATAATTTCTGATCATATGTTTCAGTTTGACTACAACCAGTATTCAGTTGCCCTATTAAACTTGGGTCTTTCACAGCCCTGCTACCTGACATTTTTAAAACAAACATACCGGAGATGAACCTGAGAGTGAACCCAAGACCTGTTTCATTCAAAGCACATGGGCTGCCTCTGAGCTTATGGCCTCTCTTGAAGCCACTGAAGTCTCATAACAGCGGCCAAAGAGGTTTCCTGGATATATCACTCACCTGTCCTGGCATGGGGGGCAAACCCGGCTTATCTCCATCATCTCCTCGCAGAACTGGCCTGTTGAGCACTATCCCAGTCTGTAAAGAAGGAGATGGAACAGTAGTTGAGGCAACCATCAACATCATCGTAAAATTTATTGCCTGCCCCTCGCCACAAGGTCCCAGGGCATGTTACAAAGGACACCCATCTGCACTGTGAGAGAAAGAAGAGGGCATGGGAAGCAGGCATAGACAACAGCAGGGCCTTCTTCAGTCTGACTGCCCTCCCCATCCCCTGGCCAACTTTAAATGTTTGGGGGATGTTGGAGAGAGGGTACAAGCCAATCCTTCAGGCAGCTTAATGCATTCTTATCCTCAAGTGTTCTGGATGGTCACATTTGTAGCCACAAGGAATACGGTCTCACCTGAAGTGTGTAAGTCTGCAAGCGTTCTACCAGCTCCTCGCGGCCACCTGGAATGACAGAGAGACGTTGAGGGCATTCTGGGGTTACTCTATGTCACATGGGGTAAGATGACAGGATTGGAGTTTAGGGCCAACAGTCCTGCACCAACTCTCCTCAAGCTCATCTCTGACCACCCCCCCAACCATTCCCAACATCCTGACCATATTGTACCAACAAAACAACTCCCCCATCATCTTCCATTCACCTTCAATAGGGAAAATCCCCAGACTCTCACACATACCCTTCTTTCTGCAGGTCAAGAGCACAGCCTTGACATTATTAATTATAGCATCCAGGCATCCATTTCAACAGACAACACTGGGCTACATGGACAATAAACCATTACACAGGAAGCTCCTGCAGCCAACTGGAAGCCACGGAAGCCCCATTGGATGTTCAGCTTCCAAAAACAGTTCGCAAACTGGAACATTCACTTCTGAGTTTGCGGCATTCAGGAGCCAAAATGTTCGAGAACTAAGCTGTTCAAAAACCAAGGTACAACTGCACACAGAGATGAAGCCTGAATACAACTTCTCTGCTGTATTAGGCCCCCAAATCTGGTACTTGGCAAATACACTGTTCTCTTCACCTGCAGCCCCTGGAAAGCTGGATTTTGGTGTGGAGGGCCCAAGTCAACACTATTTCACATATGCCACAAATGTAAAAACTACAACCTGAACCTGAACCTCCTCTAACTACCCCACAAAGCAGGGTTGAGGAACTCAGACCCATGTGACCCTCTAGGCCTCTCTATCTG
Organism: Podarcis muralis; assembly: GCF_964188315.1. Lineage (NCBI taxonomy): Eukaryota > Metazoa > Chordata > Lepidosauria > Squamata > Lacertidae > Podarcis > Podarcis muralis. Next base: position 13,824,777 of record NC_135670.1, on the reverse strand, counting down.
GCCCTTGTGATTCTCCCTAGGTCACTACCACTCTCCTTGGCCCTGCTCTAACCCTTCCTCCAGTTATTCTGCCTGGTTAAACTATGTTATTGAATGTCTCAATTGCCTGGAGTGAAGTACATATAGTGTAGTGCTTCAAGTGTAGGACTAGGGTCTGGGAAACCAAGCGTCAAATCACCATTCACCCTCCAAAGACACCCAACTTCCTGCTGTTCTCTGGCCCCAAGGATTCACTGCCAGCTTCATAGGTAAAGGTAAAGGTACCCCTGCCCGTACGGGCCAGTCTTGTCAGACTCTAGGGTTGTGCGCTCATCTCACTTAAGAGGCCGGGAGCCAGCGTTGTCCACAGACACTTCCGGGTCATGTGACCAGCGTGACATAGCTGCTCTGGCGAGCCTGCACCAGCGCAGCACACGGAACGCCGTTTACCTTCCCGCTATAAAGTGGTACCTATTTATCTACTTGCACTTAAGAGTGTTTTCAAACTGCTAGGTGGGCAGGAGCTGGGACCGAAGACGGGAGCTCACCCCGCCGCGGGGATTCGAACTGCCGACCATACGATCGGCAAGTCCTAGGCGCTGAGGTTTTACCCACAGCGCCACCCGCGTTCCCCAACCTCATCCACTAAAATCCCTTATTCTTCTCCCTCTCTTCCTGTTCCAATACATTTCTGCTCCCCTGCAATAATAACTCACTGATCTTGGAAGCCAAACTAACCAGCTCTAAAGTCTCTAATCCCACTATGGATACATAAAAGGAATTTTCAGAACAGGTAAACATCATCACACCAAATTATTTTGGAAATAACAACTCAGGCCTCACCTACATTACTCAACCCATAAAAGGTGTCCCCCCCCCTTTAAAAGTGCAGTCCATGAGGAACATACAAAGATGAACCACAACTCCATAGCAGAGCCCATGCTTTAAATGCAAAAATCTGACACTCAGCTCTACTTCCCCACTGTCACCAAAGCTCCTAAGAGCCCTTTCGCATCCTCCTCCCATTACTCCCTTCTTCCTAGAGTGTAGCTCAGCACTTCGCATGCACAAGACTCCAGGTTCAAATCCCCGGTGGCAAATGGTCAGAGCAGTTCAATACTGGGCCAATTGCGTGAACCAGCCTCAGCCTAACCTGTCTCACAGGGATGTTATAAGGATGAAATGGGGGGGGGGGGGGAGAGAACCATGTACGCCGCCTTGAGCTCCTTGGCGGGGGGGAAAGATGGGGTATAAATAAATGTGACAAAGCTGAAATAAATATAAGGCCACTGCCCCGTTCGCCCGCCCACTGCACCTTCCCCGCTCTCCTCCTGCTGCTTCCACACTACGAGGGTCCTTCCAGATCACGGCAAAGGCCTGCAGGATCCTGTTCCCCCCACCGGCAGGCTGTAAGCGCCCCCCCCCGCCCCGCCACAAGCAGGGCCTGCTCACCCTGCGTGGGAGCCCCGATCTCGGCCAGCTTGGCCTGCAGCTCGTTGGGGGACCAGGCCGCGTATCCTGGCAACGGCATCTCCCCTGCCTTGGGGGGCTCCGAATGCACCTCGGACGCCATCTTGCCTTTTCCCCGCCGCGCTCACGCGAACTCCGACAAGCGCACACAACGCAGAGCTCCCAGCTGAGACCGCGCGGCCACCATACGCGCTACGGTGGCGGCGCCTCCCGCCCAATCAGCGGCAGCTACGACAGAACGGCGCGGGCCCAATGAGGAAGCTTTGCGAGGGCGCAAGCCGCGGCGAGTATAGAGAAGCGGCCAATCACAGGACGGGGATGCCGCGTTCTATTCAGAAGCGGGAGGGTTAAATCGCGTTGGGTTCTGGGCTATGTAGTTTAGCTGAGCTTCGATGTCTCTAGTTGTGGCCTTTTTTATGTGTGTATGTTTCTGGCGCACTCAAAGCACAGCCTTTGATAATTTGAACGTTTAGTACCCTCTGCTTGCTCACTGGCCATATTTATTAAGTATCACACAGAGATTTCTGTCTTTTGTCCAAGGGTCTCAAGGCTGTAGTACACAACACACTGTTTTGAACGCATGACAGTATCCAAATGAAAGTGAGTTTGCACACTCTAAAAACATTTCTCCAGCACTGTGGGAAGCACAAGTTAAATACAAGCTTCATCTTCACAGGGAACAATCAACATGTAAAAATAATAATAGGAGGCAATGTCTCTTTGGAACACCAAGAGATCACAATGAAAGTTAGCTGCAGGGGTGCAGTCACTGATGAACGTTTGTCGGTTGGTCTGTTTGTCGATTTGTTGTTAAATTTGTGTCCCACCTTTTCCGTCAAGTGGTGCTCAAGGAAGCTGACAGTGAAATCAAGTAAAATACAAAATAAGAAAAACAAGCAGGTTAAGCAAATCAAAAAGCACAAAGTGGTGGCCAAACTGCAGCATGCACAATGGACTTAACAGCCAGCTTGTGAAGCTAAAGACGTGTCTGAATAAAAATGTTTTTGTCCATTGGTGAAAATTCATCATTTCACACCCACACCATACATTTAGAACATCCACACCATACATTTAGAACATCCATAATAATAATAATAATAATAATAATATCTTTATTGTCATTGCCCCCTCTCGGGGACAACGAAATTACTTGGCTGCTCCATCCACCCAGGTAGGGCACTCCACACAAAATCAAAACAACTATAAAAACACTAATTAAAACAATACAGTATAATACAGCAAGGAAGATTAGATGACTTTCAAAGTCCAGGCTTCCCATTCAGGGCCGAGATCGCTCTGGAGAAGAAGCTGTTCTTAAGACGGCTCGTTCTTGTCTTCATCGTCCTGTATCTCCGTCCCGACGGCAGGAGCTCGAAGAGACAGTGACCAGGATGCGATGGATCTTTTACTATGTCCAGTGCCTTCCTATGGCACTTTGTGGCATAAATCTGTTCTAAGGTGGAGAGTGGGCAGCCAACAATGCTCTCTGCTGCCTTAACAACTCTGCACAACCCCAACCTGTCCTGGGTAGTACAGCTTCTGTACTAGGGTGCTGAGAACTATAATTCTGTGAGAGGTAAACGTCACTTCCCATTACCCTCCCTTTTATGGGGAAAAAGCACAACTGTTAAAGTGGTACAAAATATGATTTAAATATATGGTGTGAGTCTAACCTTAAAATATGCCTTCCTGGCTAAGGAGTCCCAGAGCTTGAGGAGCTTCCTACACTCCTCTGAGGGGCAAAGTCAAGCATTCAAAACAGATTCTGCAACTTATTTATGTCAAACCCAGCAAATATAGTTGTGCTCAACAGAGAGATGAAAAGTCATTTAATAAACATAACACAATGTATAAAACAAGTGAGAAATTAATAAAACGCCAAGCTATGTTGACCCTTTAACTGAAGCTTCCAGGAGCAGGTGAAGTCTAGTTTGGGAACACCATGAAAACATCTTCATTTGGAAAGGTAATCATGTTCAGCTGTCTGTAAATGGAGGTTAAAAAAAGGAGTCAGATCCTATTATTATTTATTACACTTTATCCCACTCATTCCAGCATGGTATAATGGTTAGGGTGTAGGACTAAGGTTTGAGAAACCAGGATTAAAATCCTCACTCAAGGCACTTGCTCAAAATTCATAATGTGCCCACTGGTGCAAAAAAGTTTGGCAACTTTTGGTCTATGCTCTCAGTGCAAAGGTGGGAAGTTGTTGCCCTTCAGATGTTGTTAGACTAACTCCCATCATTCCCAGTTCATTGGCCATGCTGGCTGGGGCTGATGGGAGCTGGAGTCCCATAACATCTGGAGGGCCCACACATATCTCCCGTCCCTGTGTTAGGAAATGGATATATTTCATTCTCTCCAGCTCCACTGAAGAGTACAAAGAGGTTAAGCTTGATTTCATTGAGCTCCTTTGAGGAAAGAAAGAGCATCTCTTCATTGGAGTCAAGCCTGAGAAAAAGAGATTAAATTCAGTGGACTCTCCTACCCAGTGCTTTTTGTCCTGGCGGCATGTGCTGGTACGCAGTACTGTCACCTTCATTTTTCAAATTAGAGCCCCACACCTCCTTCCTGAAGCCTGGAAACCTGCTGCCCGGCTTAGGGAGGGAGGGACGATACTCTGGCAGGGCCCAAGAGCCCTTCTATTGCATGCTGAATACAGGCACCTTTTTTTCTAGGGGAAAAAAAAACACTGTTCCTACCTCAAAGAAAGTGTCTAAGATCTTGTCAGTGGTGGATGCCTGAGACTGGAACTGCTGTTGGTTTGTCTCAATTGCTGTCATTAGTCGAAAGTAGAAGTAGAGATATTCCCACTCTCTAGACAAAGAAGGAAAAATCATTGGGGGTACCAAACAGCTTGGGACATAAGTACTGATAAGAGCATCTCCCCCAGTGCAGTATTAACTATTTCAAGCCCTATAATCAGTGGAGGAGGCCCTGTTGGAGCAAGTGCTGCCTGGCTGGTGCTCACTTGCGGCAGCATCTTCTCAGAGGCGATTCCCTACTTGTGGAATGCTCTTCCTGGTGAGATGCATCTGTCTCCCTCATAATTAACATTTAGGAGGGATGTTAAACTGTTACATTTCACCCAGGCATTTCATAACTGAAAGATACCGTTCCTGGCAACATTGTAATTATTAGCTGGAACTGTTTTTAAATGTTGTTTAGATATTCTTGGGACGCGGGTGGCGCTGTGGGTTAAACCACAGAGCCTAGGACTTGCTGATCAGAAGGTCGGCGGTTCGAATCCCCACGATGGGGTGAGCTCCCGTTGCTCGGTCCCTGCTCCTGCCAACCTAGCAGTTCAAAAGCACATCAAAGTGCAAGTAGATAAATAGGTACCACTCCAGCAGGAAGGTAAACAGTGTTTCCATGCACTGCTCTGGTTAGCCAGAAGCGGCTTAGTCATGCTGGCCACATGACCCGGAAGCTGTCTGCGGACAAACGCCGGCTCCCTCGGCCTATAGAGCGAGATGAGCGCCGCAACCCCCGAGTCGGTCACGACTGGACTTAATGGTCAGGGGTCCCTTTACCTTTACCTTAGATATTCTTAACATTTTTATTCTAATGTTTATTCTACTGCTAAATTATTTTTTTCCGCCGCTTTTGGTTGTCTAAGGGGAAGGTCTTCCTTATTACTACAGTGGTACCTCTAGTAACAAACTTAATTCGTTCCAGAGGTCTGTTCTTAACCTGAAACTGTTCTTAACTAGAGACGTGCTTTTGCTAATGGGGCCTCTCGCTGCTGCTGCACCGCCGGCACACAATTTCCGTTCTCATCCTGGGGCAAAGCTCTCAACTCGAGGTAACTCTTCCAGGTTAGCGGAGTTTGTAACCTGAAGCGTTTGCAACCTGAGGGGTTTGTAACTGAAGGTACCACTGTACTGATATTTGTAAGCCTCTGTGGAACTCAGTTTTCTTCTCTTCCGCTGAAGAGCAAACTAAAAAAAATGTTGCAAGTAGATACGTTTTCATCTATTGGCTGCTGCGCTTCCTCACCTGTCCATCAACTCAAGGCTGCCATATTTTCCCATGACTGTCCGTCGGAATAATTCCTCCTCCTTTTCCTCTTTTGCTTGGGGCTTATCTGCTGTAGGGCAAAAGAAGACTTGCCAGCATGCATAGCTTGGCTTCAATGTTAAGAATCACCTCCCTCCCTCTGAACTTGAGGTTGTAATCAGTGTTCATCCTACTCAGAGCATATCCATTGAATTGAATGGACATAACTAACTTAGGCTCATTCATTTCGGGTTCAGTTGATGAGCGGGGCACACAAAGAAGCCTGCATTTTGCAAGCACTGGCTGCTTGAAGGATAAATCTCTTTTGCAGATGATGCCTTCAAAAAAAAAGACCAGCTGCTTGCTTTGGCTATGCATGCCTGCTCACTCAGCCAAACTGAGCCAAACCCCGCCCCGGTTCACCAGCACAGCAAGGGCAGCTAATGTGATGTCAGCTGATTGGCAAACAGGCATGGTTTGTGGGTGGGGAATGGCCTTGTGGGTCAAACTGGACCACACTCAAGGAGCAGGTGTGGCCTGGAGGGAAAGTCCGAGGGGCTGATAGAAATATTTGGAGGGCAACATTCAGGCCTAAGGTTCGTCACCCCACATTAAAGGTTCTAAGCTTGAGCCCAGTCTCAAAGCCTGCTGCCCATCTCCCCAAACACTCTTGTCACCTGCTGCTTTGCCAAAAACATCATCTGCGATACTGCTCTCCTTCAGTTCGACCCACTTCTGTCAATTGGAGAAAGAAATACAACTCAGTGACTGGCACGCTCATCCTGGCAGCCCCAGCCCCAGCTATTCCCTGTCAACCCCCAGTCTGCATGGGCATAGCCAGGGGGGAGGGGCGGCAGCTGCCCCCTCCCAAATCAAGTAAATAAATATTTTACTAAAAGTATATATTGTAGAAAGGACGCGGGTGGCGCTGTGGGTTAAACCACAGAGCCTAGGACTTGACGATCAGAAGGCCGGTGGTTCGAATCCCCGCAACGGGGTGAGCTCCCGTTGCTCCGTCCCAGCTCCTGCCAACCTAGCAGTTTGAAAGCACGCCATGTGCAAATAGATAAATAGGTACCGCTCTGGCGGGAAGGTAAACGGTGTTTCCACGTGCTGCTCTGGTTCACCAGAAGCAGCTTAGTCATGCTGGCCACATGATCCGGAAGCTGTCTGCAGACAAACCCCGGCTCCCTCGGCCTATAGAGCGAGATGAGCACGCAACCCCAGAGTCGGTCACGACTGGACCTAATGGTCAGGGTTCCCTTTACCTTTACCTTTTATATATTGTAGAAAGATTTTGACAATTTTTTCTGAGCACTTGAGACCAAAAGAAAGTTTAAAACTGTTGAGACATTTCATTCCGAATCTACTAGGCAGTACCAGACAGAGGATGATGACAGGTGGGTGTCCAGCCCCACCCATCATGAATCCTGGGTACACCAATGGGAGCTGTGCTGACCTTTTGCCTCTTGAGCTCTTGACGCTTCACCAAAGCCATCTGAAAGTTGTCGACCAGGACCGCAATCACCAGGCTGCAAGAGAAAGGGAGAGAGGGCAGCAACGGGGCTGTGACTGTTCTATATTCCACAATTTACCAATTGCTTCCTCAAAGAGAAATAGAAATGTACATAAAACCACCACTTTCATAAAAGTTAAAACAATCCCATATACAAAACCAATTAAAAATACATTGCATATACAGTGGTGCCCCGCAAGACGAATGCCTCGCAAGACGAAAAACTCGCTAGACGAAAGGGTTTTCCGTTTTTTGAGTTGTTCCGCAAGACGAATTTCCCTATGGGCTTGCTTCGCAAGATGAAATGTCTTGCGAGTTCTTACGAGCTTGTTTCCTTTTTCTTAAAGCCGCTAAGCCGTTAATAGCCACTAAGCCGTCTTGCGAGGCACCACTGTATAGGAACGATTTCAAATCCAATACAGAGCCCAACTGCTTCACAAGGCTTTAACAGCAATCGTTGTTATTCAGAGCCGGCCCACCCATGAGACTGGGTGAGGCAGTTGCCTCAGGCGGCAGTTGGGACATGGAGCAGATCCAGTGCACCGCTTGCCTCCTCCTCTTCTGCAGTCCTCGTGCTGCCACCGCCACCGCCACTGCCTCCTCTTCCTCTACTGCCACCTGCTCCTCTCTGGCCTCCTTTTACTCCTCCACTGCCTTCAGGGCACCAGGACTTCCCTGGGCGGGCTGCTTCCAGTCGCCTCAGGCGGTAGAGGAGGCAGTGGCAGGGTAGCAACATTTTCTGCTGTGCCTCAAGCAGCAAAAATGTCCTGGGCTGGCCCTGTAGTTATTTAGTCTTTTCTTGGTTGTCTCGGGGTTTTAAGAAGAAGAAGAAGAGTTTGGATTTGATATCCCGCTTTATCACTACCCTAAGGAGTCTCAAAGCGGCTAACAATCTCCTTTCCCTTCCTCCCCCACAACAAACACTCTGTGAGGTGAGTGGGGCTGAGAGACTTCAGAGAAGTGTGACTGGCCCAAGGTCACCCAGCAGCTGCATGTGGAGGAGCGGGGAAGCGAACCCGGTTCACCATATTACGAGTCCACCGCTCTTAACCACTACACCCCACTGGCTCTCTTTAAGAGCACTTATCGCTGCATTTAGTTTATCTAAAACTTTTTACCTTCGGTTTAAGCTTTTACCTTGCTGTGCTTTTTGGAATCCACCCCACATCCGTTCTGGTGTGATCAGCCAGAGTTCAATGTATTTAGTAAACAGTTAATCCCGTTAAGAGTGTCTGGCTAAGACCAAAGAATCCCAAGTTCAAATGTGCTCAGTTGTGAAGCTCGCCAGGAGTATGGCAGATTTCCCCGCCCAGTTTGGTAAACTTATCAACCCAATGGTCTCAAAGCAGGTGTCAGGAGGACAGCTCAGGCACCCAAATCCCACCCCCCCGAAACCAGACGCAAGGTCGTATCCAAGCAGATCCTCCTCCACTGTCACAGGAAGAACTAAATATACCACAGCAGGGGCACCAGGTCCTGGGGGCGTGTTCTTTTGGTGCTCCCCCCCAATATTTTGGGGGGACAGGCCTCCCCCAGTGTCCAAGAATTGAAGAGGCGAAGCACAGAGCAGAGAGTGGTGAGGCTACAGTGGCTCACATACACAGAATTGCCCTCTCGCAAGCTGACATCTCTGTGCCAGAAAGAACCTCAGGCCGGTCCTTCCATATATATATATATATGCCTAACAGGGATATTGTGAGGATAAAATTCCAGGGTGGTGGTGGTGTGGGCGGACAGTGAACAATGTATACTACCTTGAGCACCTTGAAGGAAAAGCATAATATAATAAATGTAATAAATCAACAAACCGTCCCTTGACCTCCCATCCAAGGTCCTCTCCAGTAAGTCAAAAGCCTGAGGAGCCTATACTAACTTGAGAAGCAAGAAGTACTCCACAAGGATGTAGATGATCAGGAAGATGATGATGTACCAGGCACCTGGAAAGAAATACACATGGGGCCTGTGGGTGATAATGCTGCCTAGGGGTGGGCTTTTCAGGAAATCTCCACGTTTAACATATTAGCATGGATCCTCCCCCCCCCCCAATTATTGTCTTGCTCTTCAATCTTGACACGAGGTTGGGTGGGTTGGGGTTTTTTTAACCGATTGTGCTAAGTTCTATGTACCCCCCTGACAAGCATCCTCTTCCCTCACCTGCTTCTTGACAGGTAAGGTAGATGAGGGACCAGTCATCCAAAGTGAAGAGCTGGAAAAGTGTGAAGATGCTGTTGAAGAGGTCTCCAAAGTGTTTTTCGTCAGCTTCATGGAACATGTCACGCAGCACCACGGAAGACATGACTGACGGGTGGAAGGCGGGGCTAAGGAACGAAACAAGGAGCCTTGGAAATGCAGGATGGCGGGAGAACGCCATCCCTTTGCCTCTTCCAAGGATTTGTAATTAACCTGTGGAATTCACTCGTCATAGGATGACATGGCAGAAATCAGTGACAGTAAAATTTTGGGGAGCGGAAGAAGGCAGGTCTCAGTGTTGCCCTTGTTAGAGCTCAGCAGGGAGGAGGAGGAGGAGGAGGAGGATGGGGACAAAACTCGAATTAATGGCCTCTGTCTCTCATTGGCTCTGGCGCCACCTACTGCTGGCCTCCCTGCCTTCTCCCCTACCAGTCCCAATGGGCACCAAGTGCACCTGGATTCTTCCCTCTCCATTCTGCTCTTTCCTGGGAGGATACAGAGGAAAGAGAACATGAGGAGAATAATGGCTCCGATGGACTCGCAGGAAAGCAAAAAGGTGCTTGTGACTTCCTTGAGGTTCTGCATCACTCTACGTGGAAAAGCAAATAAAGAAACAGAGAGTTAGGTAGGGTTGTAAGGTCAGTCGCTGTCAACCCTTCTGTCCCGCACCCCACCTTCTAAAACCTAGGAAGTTGCTATGGATTCCTCCAGATGACCCATTTATTGAGCAAATTACAGTTCCAAATATTCTTTGTGCACAGTGAGAGAAGAATGCTTTCAAGGTACAGGGCGGGAGGGTCCTGGTATGTGCTGGAAGCCCCCTTGCAAAATATTGACTATCTGGAGGCGCTAGGAGCTCTTCCATTCCCCTTCCCTCCCCCAGCTAGAAATTTTGGCGCTAACCGGAGGGTGAGCAGGAAGCGGATGGCGCGGATAGCACGGACAGCCTTGCAGATTTTGAGGACCCGGAAGAGCGTGAGTTTGTTGCCGCGGTTGCCTTGTCTGGAGGAGATGAGCAAGGGGAGCAGAAAATCCAGCACCGTCATGCACATAATGAAGAAATCTGGCAAAGGGAAGAAGAGGAAACATAGAAATTAAGGCAGACCCACATGAAATGGTGCTTCAGACTTGTCAGCTGAGCAACATTAAGCTTATACAACTAGTGTAACATTATGGGCATTCCAGAGAAAACAACAACACCTTAGTTTAGTACAGTACTTTGCTTAGTACAGTGGTATCTCGGGTTACATACGCTTCAGGTTACAGACTCCGCTAACCCAGAAATAGTACCTTGGGTTAAGAACTTTGCTTCAGGATGAGAACAGAAATTGTGCTCCGGTGGAGCGGCAGCAGCGGGAGGCCCTATTAGCTTAAGTGGTACTTCAGGTTAAGAACTGTTTCAGGATAAGAACAGACCTCCGGAACGAATTAAGTACTTAACCTGAGGTACCACTGTACCAACCTTCTCATTATTTGAGAAGGGTCCGCTGTTAGTTCTGCACATGTTGCTATTCTCAGGCAGTCTGCTAATTAAATAATTTGCCCTGGAATCCCTTGGTATCAGCCAGGGCTTTTTCTCTCAGCTTGAACTTGCCGAAACTCAGTTCCGGAACCTCTCCAGTGAGTGCCAGTGCCATGATAAGAGAACAAGGGAGGCGTCCATGGTGGGTTCCAGCACCTCTTTTTCTAGAAACATAGACTGGCATCAGCACCTGTTCATACCCCCTCGACCACACTGCAGAAAGACCCACCAATGTCATTCCATGGGTCACGGAAATATTCGCAGCCCAACGCAATGAGCTTGAGGACGGCCTCTAACACGTAGACAGAAAGGAAGGCGGGATCCATGGCAGAAAAGAACCATTCTGGCAAGAGAGGAGAGAAAGAGAGAACCATTGATTGTGGGAAAGCCACTCTCCTCCATGATGAAAGCTGTTGTGATCTGTGGAGATGCCCACCACTGAAGAAGGTGAATTGCCTAAGTGGGGAGTGGGGGCAGTAGTCCCTGGTTGAATCTACACAGGAGATAAAGGTGTGGGTACAGGACCACAGATAATGCCCCTAAAGCAGTGGTTCTCAACCTGTAGGTCCCCAGATGTTGTTGGACTACAACTCCCATCATCCCTGAGCTCTGGCCTTGCTAGCTAGGGGTGATGGGAGTTGTAGTTCAACAACATCTGGGGACCCACAAGTTGAGAAAGGGTGCCCTAAAGGCAAGGCCAAACTCTGAAGTGGTCTCAGCAAGGTTCTGAAGCAACTGGCTGGTTTCTATTGGGGATAGGTAGTCCCTGACTAGTGTTGCTTCCTGAAAGGGTCAGTGCCTTATTCTGCAGATATAAGGCCCTTGGGTCAATATGGCTTCCAGCTGTGGGGATCTCTCCTGAGGGCCAGCCGTCAATCTGGGAGCAGAAGTTCTCCTTGGGACAGGACTGAAGCCCCTGGCCTTATTGAAACCAGAGCATGCTCTGGTTACTATCCAGCATTCAGAAGAAGTCTACAGAGCAGGATTATTTATGAGGCAAGAAACACCTCTCCTGTGGGCTGACCTCCCCGAATTTCAACCACCGCAAACGTTTGAGCCACCAGCAATACGGTGTTGATGGCAACCACCGAGCAGATTATGAAGTCAAAGATGAAAGACTGAGTCAAGTCGTAGATGATCTTCCTCAGCAAGACGAGGTGCGGGTAGATCTTCTGCCAGGCATACACCACCATCTCTGTAATCGTCATTCGCCTGTGCTTCCTCTTGCGACGCTGGCGGGCCGGCTTTGCTAGAGAGTTAGAGAGGAAGGAAGAATCGTTTGAGGGTGAGGGCAGGGGAGGCAGCCATTCCCCTCACCCAGTTTCTCAGAACACATGAGGTTGTCCTCTGCAACAAAGGCTTGGATAGCTCAGTTGGATAGAGCGTGGTGCTGACAATGCCAAGGTTGCAGGTTCAATCCTTGTATGCAACAGCGGCACATTCCTGCATTGCAGAGGGTTGGACTAGATGATCCTCAGGGTACCTTCCAGCTCTACACTTCTATGATTCCAAGGGACGTTGGAGAATCCAGAAGAGAAAGGGAATGGAGGTCAGATTTGCTATGTTTGCTTATTCATCCCTTGCCCAGAACAGAAATTATCCAGTCAGTATTATTGGTAATGGACTAATGTAATGATAATGAGAGTGATTTTGTAATTAAATGATGTAAATGTTCACCATAACAAGCAGCAATGCGGATAATTCAGTTTTTGTCAGAAGCCAAACTGCAGTGTACAGAATCATAGAAGTGTAGTTGGAAGGGACCACAAGGGTCATCTAGTCCAACCCCCCTGCAATGCAGGAATCTCTCTGCCCAACATGGGGGTTGAACCCTCAACCATGAGATCAAGAACATGGGTAGGCAACCTAAGGCCCATGGGCCACAAGCAGCCCATGAGGGTCGTTTAAACGGCCCATGAGCTGCTCCCGTATTGAGTCGCCTGCTAAACCAGCGCAGCACAGGAACTCGCTTCTGCAGTGCCAGAAATCACATCTGTGCAGACACCAGAAATCACGCGCACACACAATCTGGCCTACGGAGGGATCTCCACTGGAGTGAACCGGCCCAGGTGAGGTAAACCTTGCCAACCCCTGATCAAGAGTTTCATGCTGTTGCAGCACGACAGCCTTGGTCCGGTATACCTCAAGGAGCGTCTCCACTCCCATCGTTCTGCCCGGACACTGAGGTCCAGCACCGAGGGCCCTGCGAGAAGCCAAGTTACAGGGAACCAGGCGGAGGGCCTTCTCGGTAGTGGCACCCGCCCTGTGGAACGCCCTCCCACCAGATGTCAAAGAGAAAAACAACTACCAGACTTTTAGAAGACATCTGAAGGCAGCCCTGTTTAGGGAAGCTTTTAATATCTGAAGGACTATTGTATTTTAATATTTTGTTGGAAGCCGCCCAGAGTGGCTGAGAAAACCCAGCCAGATGGGCGGGGTATAAATAATAAATTATTATTATTATTATTATTATACCAACTGAGCTTTCCCGGTGAATGTAACAAATTGTGGGTGGGAAAGAAATAAATCCCTTTTTACATACCTCCCTACAGCACCCATGTTGGGGACTAAGTCCCACAGTTCCAAGTACAGTAATCATTCCTGGAATTAGGCTGAGCTCCTCCTCCTCCAGAGGAAACCATGTTAAGTACAGTGATTTAATTTACTGAAATTGGGAATGCTTAAATGTATGAATGTGTGTTTAATTCTGGAATGTTTCCCAGTAACTCTCATGTGACTGGTTAATTCTGTTCACATGGGAGACATCTTATTACATTATCGATTTTGTTTTGTGTGTGTGACTGACTTGACTGTAATGGCTGCATCTCTGTGAACACTGAAGAAAAGAGAGAACTCTCTAAATGCAACACACCCTCCAACACTTCTCTGATGAAAATCGGGACATCCTATTATTATTATACCCCACCCACCTGCCTGGGTTGCCCCTACCACTCTAGGCGGCTTCCAACATATATAAAAACATAATAAAACATTGAACATTTAAAAACTTCCCTATGCAGGGCTGCCTTCAGAAGTCTTCTAAAGGTTGCGTAGTTATTTACCTCCTTGGCTTGGGAGGTTGCATAACTCCATACGCTCCAACATTTCTCCAGTGAAAATAGGGACGTCCCAAGGAAATGAGGACATTCCAGGATCAAATTTGAAACCGGGATGGCTTCTGTAAATCCAGGGCTGTCCCTGGAAAATAGGGACACTTGGAGGGTCTGATATGCAATAGAGGAGAAGAGTGCTAATGTTTCTCTCTGAATGTATGTGTCAAAAAGAAGTACAGAATCTGATGTTCTCCCAAAGAAGCAGTAAGGAGAAGTCGGCTGGAAAGAGAAAGTGGAAACCTCTTGGAAGGAGCTGCATGGGTTAGCTGGGTAATGTACAGAAGGCTGAGTGCAAGGATTGGAAAGACAGAGAGACAGAGTTAGTCTGAATGTTTACGGAAGAATCTTCAACTACCGTATTTACTCGAATCTAATGTTCACTTTTTTGGCCAAATTATGTTGCAAATACTAAGGTGCGCGTTAGATTCAATGGCACATTTACATTCACCAATAGATAGATAGATAGATAGATAGATAGATAGATAGATAGATAGATAGATAGATAGACAGACAGACAGACAGATATAACCATCCATCCATCTACATTTGGTTTCAAGGTTCTGAAAATTGAGGTGCACATTAGATTTGATGGCGCGTTAGACTCAAATAAATATGGTAAGGGGACAAAACAAGTCCCATGCTTGGATAAGTATGTGAACGTAAATATATTCTTCTTTAGCTACGTGTTCTGCAAGTAAAAGCTTTGAATATTTTAAACCTTGTTTTAATTTCAATAAAAGAGTCAGTCTTGCACATGATTTGGCTTCCTAGCGGCAATTTAGCTACTCTGCCAACAGACCAATCTCCATGTAAACTTCCCCTCCAACCATCCTGCCAGGGTTTTTGGGAGCTAAGGATCTGGAGCTCTGACTAGAAAAGGCTCCTGACAGAGACAGCCCTGAGCTCGATGGCCAGGGGTCTGGTTCAGTATAAAGCACATGGCCATCTAAAAATGGTCCGGGGGGTGGGAAGTTCTGCTGCACCTATGTAAAGTCAAATTGTACCCCTGGAATCGCCCCCTCACTTTTGACTCTTATCCCTCCAGGTGCATTCTTGGAACTTCTCCTTGACCTGCTGCTCTGATTGCTGAATCTTCTCCGGTATTGTCTAGACCCTTTCAAGGAGGGTGAAATGGAGGTGACGGCCAGGACCATGGAAGGCTCTGGGCGGGCTGAGGGTGAATACCCAGGCCCAAGGCTGGAAGTCCCAGGCATTCCTGTGCCTGCACCCTGGGCTTGCCCCGGCTCCTGGGTCGGGACCTGCAGCATTTTCTCCATCTGAGGCACAGAGGACATGGCAGGCACGGTGAGGTACCGGTGATCCATGGTGGCGAACTGAAGGAGCCCTCGTGGCTCAGACGCGCCTGCCTAGAAATGTCCTCCCAGTCGGCTTCTCCAGTCTGGGCTGTGGCGAACCTGGAACACGGAAGGCCCCAGGCTTCCGAATGGGGAGCATTGGCAGCTCTTTGTGATGCCATCGTGAGGCAAGGCAAAGCATGCCAAGGCAGTCAGAGGCGGTGGTGTTAGCAGACAGTCTATGGAGCCTAAGGCCCAGGCCGCAGATCTCCTGCCCCTCTCCACATTTTATTTTTAATTTTTTTTCCAACTGACCTTTTCTATATCCGGACAGATACCATGTAAGAAACCAGAACCAATAACAGAAAAGCAAACCAATCCCTCTGCAAAAAGTGTTTGATTTGCTTCTAGAAACTGGTTGGCAACACAGTACTGTACTCATAATCCTCCAACATGCTGGAGACCCAGATCGGGGCGCTCCTTTTTTTTGGTCCCGAATTCTCACACGTGCGTGTGAACACAAGGCCAAAAGACGCTTGTTTTTTTGTTTCGTGAAAACGGGGGCTTCAAAGCAGAGGCGCCGGCAACTCCTAGGGGCGCAGGTCCCTTTGTGCCCCCCACCCACCTAATAAAAGCCACGTTTGGACTTCATTTTGCAAGGGATTTGTAACAGGGTTGCTGGAGGGCGAGAGAGCTGGGATTGGGCACAAACCTTCAACCTTGTTTCTTACAGCCCTTGAGACTGGAGTAAGTCCTAGAGCTCTGCTAGGACAAGAGAGGGAGCGGCTCCTGGCTACTTATCATATTTTAGAATTAAACCAGGAGTGCTTAATTCAGATGACTTGGAGGGTAAAGCTCCCCACCTATAATAATTATTATTGTTGTTGTCGTTGTCAGTGTTTGATTTTTTTTTAGGGAAGGAAAGCTGTCGGTACACACAATAAAGTTGTTAAAGTAAGCACAACACTTTTAACATTTTGGGGTGGGGGGGAAGGTGCCAGTACTGTGTACTCTTGAGTACCCTCAGAAAAAAAGAAATGGATGTTGTTGTTGTTAATCCACCCTTTACCACAAGGTACCAGGGCAGGTTATAATTAAAACACAATATTGAAAAGCAATTTAAAGCAGCTTAGGTTGATCTCTTCTGTGAACTGCCCTGAGACCTCCGGGTATAGGGTGGTATATAAAGAATAATAATAATAATAATAATAATAATAATAATAATAATAATATTCCTTCCAGTAGCACCTTAAAGACCAACTAAGTTAGTTCTTGGTATGAGCTTTCGTGTGCATGCACACTTCTTCAGATACCAAGTGTGCATGCACACGAAAGCTCATACCAAGAACTAACTTAGTTGGTCTTTAAGGTGCTACTGGAAGGAATTTTTTTGTTTTGACTATGGCAGACCAACACGGCTACCTATCTGTAATAATAATAATGTCACAGAAATAAGGCAGGTCCAAAAAATATGCTCAAGCAGGCAAATGCATAATTTTGCAGCCAGCCGCTGTTGCTTTGGTGTGAGCAGGAAGGCACCCAGATGCCTACAAACTTGGGCTTGGGGAGAGTTGGGTTCAAGTCCCTTTTTAGCTTTAAGAATTCAGAGTAGCCCTGGACCAGTCGCAGTTTCTGAGACCAGTCAACCTCACAGAGCTGTTTTGGGGATAAAAAGTGGGGTGATGGGTGGGGGAATAACCCTTCATCAGCACTAGGTACCTCTATTGCTAAGATTGGGCGCAGGTTTTATCTGCCCCCCAATATGTTATTCAAGTTGGCACCACTGCTTCAAAGCGTGGCATTGCCTGACATCATAGGGATGCCAGGGGACTGACAGGTGGCTCCTCCAGCTGGCCTGCCAGGGTTGGGGGAGCTAAGGATTTGGGGCCCTGACTAGAAAAGGCTCCCCACTCCTGATGCAGACAGCCCTGGGCTCCCTGTCCAGTGGTCCAATTCAGTATAAAGCAGATCCTAGAAAAAGCAGCAATGCTGGCTCCCCCCATTTTGAAGGAAGTTAAGTAATAATACACTTGGCTGTCAAAAAATGGGTCAGGTGGGGAGGCCCGCCACACTAACATTAAGTCTAAATGCACCCCTGGAATTGCCCCCTCACTTTTGACTCTCGGTCCTGTGTGTACGGTTTTGGATCCTTGCATTGACCTCCTGCTGGTCCTGCTGCCCCTGCTGAATCTCCTGGGCCCTTTCAAGAAGGGCGACATGGAGGTGACGGCCAGGACCATGGAAGGCTCTGGGCGGGCTGAGGGTGAATACCCAGGCCCAAGGCTGGAAGTCCCAGGCATTCCTGTGCCTGCACCCTGGGCTTGGCCCTGCTCCTGGGTCGGGACCTGCAGCATTTTCTCCATCTGAGGCACAGAGGACATGGCAGGCACGGTGAGGTAATTCATGGTGGCGAATTGAAGGAGCCCTCGTGGCTCAGACGCGCCGGCCTAGAAATGTCCTCCCAGTCTGGGCTGTGGCGAACCTGGAACACGGAAGGCTCCAGGCTTCCAAATGGGGAGCCTTGGCAGCTCTTTGTGATGCCATTGTGAGGCAAGGCAAAGCATGCCAAGGCAGTCAGAAGCGGTGGTGTTAGCAGACAGTCTATGGAGCCTAAGGCCCAGGCCGCAGATCTCCTGCCCCTCTCCACATTTTATTTTTACCTTTTTCCCCCAAACTGACCATGTAGGGAATCATAACCAATAACAGAAAAGCAAACCAATGCCAGTGTGGTGGTGTGGTTAAGAGCGGTGGACTCGTAATCTGGTGAACCGGGTTCGCTTCCCCGCTCCTCCACAGGCAGCTGCTGGGTGATCTTGGGCTGGTCACGCTTCTCTGAAGTCTCTCAGCCCCACTCACCTCACAGAGTGTTTGTTGTGGGGGAGGAAGGGAAAGGAGAATGTTAGCCGCTTTGAGACTCCTTTGGGTAGTGATAAAGCGGGACATCAAATCCAAACTCTACAAGAAGGCGGGGAAAGTTTCAAAAACTGGTTGGCAACACAGTCCTGTACTCATACCCTCCAACATCATGGGGACCAAAATCGGGATGCTCCATTTTTGGTCCCAAGCTCTTGCGCCTGCGTGCGAGCACGAAACTAAATGATGCTCGTTTTGTGATCTCGCAAGACAAAACACAAGCGGCTTTCATTCTGGCACTCTGGCATGAGTGCTCCATCCACTTTTGCCCCTGGCCCTACTCACCACAGGCATGTGGCCCCTGGAATGTTACCTAGAAAAGGATTCCCCACCTTTCATCACCACCAAGCACCATTTTCAGCTGCCCAGGTCAACCCCCTCATAGAGCAGGCTGAGTCTTTCTCGTCTCCAAAGCTAGTTTTATTTCTAGGTGCCTCGTGACTACAGGTCCAGAAGGTGCAGATCTTGCTGCAAAGTTCCCTCTCTCTTTCTCTTTCTTCTCTGCCTGCCAGGCTTTGCTTTCAGGTCGATTCTGGGAGATCTTCCGGAGATTCTGTCCTCCTACGCCTGAAACACACCACAGGTCTGAGAAGGTCCTGGGCAAGGCATCAGGTGTGCATTGCCAGAAAATAAAAAAAAAAACCCAAGATGAAAGCGGGTGCTGATACACATAAAATTTGCATCTGCTAATTTTGTAGGTAACAACTCGCATGCAGAAATAATTTCTGTAGTGTGAACAGAAACACAATACACCTCGCCATAGTGGGGAATAGGACAGTGAGCAGGTGAACTGTGTGCCTGCTCATGAGAACAAAAAAGGCCAGCTGCTGGATCAAGCCAATGGCCCTTCTAACCCAACACTCTGTTCTTGCAATGTCCAACCAGATGCTGACTACAGTGGACCCTCTGGATACGAATTTAATTCATTCCGGGGGTCTGTGACACCCTGAAAAATCCATATCCAGAGGCGCTGCTTTTGCGCGCACACATGGTGCGCAGAGCACTTCTGCGCATGCGCGAGCAGCGAAACCCAGAAAAATACTTCCGGGTTTGCCGCTTTTGCAACCCAAAGTTTATGTTACTCAAGAGTAATGTAACCCGAGGGTTTACTGGAGGGAGGCCAGAACTGCTGTCCAGGTACTAACGTTTGATGGGCAACCTTTCAAGGCCCCAGCTTTTTCAACCAACCTTGGCTTAAAGCATGGACTGTTTTTAATCCAGACATCAACTGTGCAACTTTTCCAACAGAGGGGAGAGAGGGCTGTCCTCTGCAAAGCAGGACACATGGCCTCCTGAAAGAAGGGCTTTCCAGGGACCTCCATGCATGCACACACACCAATCCACTCCCCATGCCTGCACACCCCTCGCGTACCCCTGCACACCTAGGCGGTGGCGTAGCGCGGGGTGGGGGGTGGCGACACAGTGGTAGTTGCCCTGGGCGCAAAATTGTTAGGGGCGCCAAATGTCGACACCCGGTGCTGCCTCAATATAGCTGCACACTTCTGACACCCAGCTCCATTGAAAATGTCTACTCCATGTGAACCAGGAAGTAATCTCTCCAGACAACAGAGTGACTCTTCTTATCTCTGCAGCTGCAATCTCCTGGGTGATGCAGATGCCGTTAGGCAGTTGAATGTGCATGTGTAGTACTCTATCTGTTTCCCTCCCTCCCAACCCCACTCTGTGCGGCCCCCAGGCACTGGCAACCCTCGCTACGCCACTGTACCCAGGCCACCCAAATAAGCTTTGCAGGTGGCAGCGGGCAAGGATCCCTTTGCCTTACCCCATGGCATGCGTGCTGCAAAGCAAAAGCTGAGGCGGCAGCCACCCCACTGTCTTCTCTCCATAATCCTCTGGGCCTTTACAGGACACAGGCCCATGTAAAATCTGTAAATCAATAGCTGGCAATTGACATTGGCCCCAGTGGGCACACCAGCATTTCATAGAACCATAGAACTATAGAGTTGGATGGGACCCCAAGGATCTTCTAGTCCAGCCCCCTGCAATGCAGGAGTGGCAGCCAAAGAATCCCTGACAACCGAGCCTCCGTTTAAAAACCTCCGATGGAGGAGAGCCCACCGCCTTCCAGGGGAGTCCATTCCACTGTCAAATAGCTCTTCCTATCAGAAAGTTCTTCCAGAGGTTTAGTCGGAATTTCATTTCTTGTAACTTGAAGCCATTGCTTCGAGTTCTGCTCTTTCTTGGTGCCCAATAAACAACCTGGAGATTAAATGGAGCTCCCGATTCTTTCTTTGCAAGCGGAGTGCACTGACAGTGAGTCCGCCTGGGAGCGGCTGCGCTAGGGAGTCCCAGCAGGCCATCCCAGGTGCAAAAGCTCCTCTTCTTTCAGAACCCACTGCTTTGCAGTGGGTTGCCCTAGATGCAGTGGCGTAGCATGGGGGGTGCCAGGGGTGCCGGCCGCACCGGGCGCAACATCTGGGGAGGGGCGCGAGTCCAGAGGGAAGGGACAAGTTCCTTCCTCCGCCGGGCTCCCCGCCGCCACCGCCAGCCTTGCGCCCTAGCGCGCGCGCGCCCCCCACCGCCGCTGCGGTTGCGCTCCACTCACTGCTCGCAGGAGGAGCAGCTGCTGCAGCAGCGCCGCCACCGACGCCTGGCCGGCCACGGGCAGCCTCCGCACCCCGCCGCCGCCGCCATCCCCTCGGCCCAGCCACAGGCGGCGGCTGCTTCTGCCGACTGGAAGGGAGGAGAGCTCCGAGGGGCCTCGACGCGCCCTGCCCTCCCCAAAACCCTCCGAGAGGAAGCCCCCGGCTGGGAGGAGGAGAGGCGCTCGCCAAGCCTGGATCTGGAGCGCCTCAGAGCGCGGGCTCCACCTACAGCCCAAGGAGAGGAGGGGGCGGGGAGGCGCCCGAGGGGAGGGGGCTTCGGCTGCCTTGGCCCGCGGGGGCTCCGCAAATAATAAATTTAATAAATTCCTGCTGAACCTTTGGGGGGGGGGTCCTTGGCTCCTTTGCTCGCCCCCAGCCCCAGTGGCGTAGTGTGGGGGGTGCAGGGGGGCCCGGCCGCACCGTCCGCAACATCTGGGGGGGCGCGCTCGCACTCGAGTGCTAAAATCCACGGGTTAGGGGGTACAAATTACTTGCCTTGCCCCGGGTGCTGACAACCCACGCTACGCCACTGCCTAGATGACCCTTGAGATCCCTGCCAATTCTACAATTCTATGATTCTAACACAGGGCTAGAGCTCTTGCTTGGCATGCAGAAAAGACCCCGTGTCCATAATGATTTCCAAATGAACAAGGGGGAAATGTCTGTTTTCACTCGGGACGAAGGAGAAGGCCTCCGGCCAGCCACCCTCTTCCTCTCAACCTTCCTTACATGGCTTTGCCCGAGGACTTGCGAGCAGATTGCCGCACCGCATGCTTCCACAGCATTTCTTCGTCGATCCCCAGCGCAGCCAGAACCTGGGAGAAACGGCGCTCCACAGCCTGGCGGGCGTTGGCCTGGCAGGGAGAGAGGCTTGAGTGGAGACACAGACAGGCCAAAGGCAGCGTAGTTAAAAAAAAACACCCGTACAAATGGCCCTACTGCCAGATGCTGTGCTCTCTCGCTCTCTCTGCTGCCATTTTGCTGGCTCTGCCAGAACAAAGGCAGCAAGTCTTTTCCTTTACAGTTTGAAGGCCAGGAGGCAACTTGGATCGCCTTGCAAGGAACTGATCTTTCAGTGTGGCCAGCACCTACCCTCTGGAAGTCCCTGCCCATTGACATTTGTTCTGTTTATAGCCAGCTCTTCCTCCCAAAGGTGCCCATGGCAGCAAACACAGCGAAGCAGGCGAGGCCTTGTTGGCACTGATCTGTGGCAGGGCCTTTTCGGTGGCAGCTCCTGTTTGCGAAATGCCCTCCGTGGCGAGGTGTGCCCGTCTAAGAACGTTCCTGCTTACGTAGGGCTGAAAGATACTGTTCCCGGGAACCCTGAGACCAGTGCTTGAAATAATATTTCTAGAATTATTATTTTGCTTTGAGGTTTTCCACATTGATAAATCAAGGCCGAGTGGACAACTCAAACTTGCACTGAACTGGATATTCAAGCTGCTATGCTATAGAACCCATTGCTTCCCCTCCCCTCCAGCCCCCCGGCCCCCGTTTCACCTGCATGACTCTCTCAAACAAGAAAGGTCTGCTCTCCACGCGGTCTTGCATCTCCTGCAGCTGCAATGTGTACTCTTCCATGCGCTGCTTCTCCTGCCTCCTGCACACCAAAGGGAGAGGTTGGTAGGCTTTTGCTGTATTGTCCCTCTACCCCAACCTGTAAATAACCAGGCCTGCTTCCCCTGTAAGGAAGTAGAACACCTGCTTTGTGTGAATCATAGAGTTGGAATGGACCATGAGAGTCATCTAGGCCAGCCCCCTGCAATGCAGGAATCTTTTGGGCTTGAACCCATGACCCTCAGATTATAAATCTGATGCTCTACCAACTGAGCTATCTGGGCAACCCAGGTTCGATCCTCCCCAATGGCATCTCTAGATTTTAAAAGTCAGGTAGCGGCAGAAAGGAGGAGGAAGCTGTTGCCTGGAAGAATATTCCAGGAATGTGGCCCTCCAGGCTTTTCTGCCTGGCCCTCAGGATCCTCCTGAAGCCACACCCCTCACCCAAGCCACACCCCTCAGCAGCTCTCCTCTGTTGCCCTCCTTAAGTACTTTCCTCCAGCAGGAATGTGCCCTTGAACAACCCATAATATTCCCAAAAACCTCTGTCATGCTCAAGAGCAGAATTGCTCCTTCCAGCCTTATGAAGATTGCTGGGTAATAATTTTGGCAGTCCTCGATACAACCCTAGTTGGCAGCCGAGCGCAAGCCAGAAAACAGGCTGTGTACACCTTTAAAGCACATCCACCCGCCTCAAGAATCCTGGGCACTGTAGCTCTGTGAGGGGTAAGCTACAGTTCCCAGGGTTCTTTGGGGACGGCGAATGTGCTCCAAATGTGTTTTTTGTGGGATGTAATCCATTGGAGTAGTCAAATACAACATTCCTTGTTTCCCTAGAGTGGACACAGGCAGGGGGATGTTACGCCAGCCAGTATAACTTCCTGTTCCACTGGTCTGGAGTGTCCTCCCCCTGCATGTGACCAGAAAGATGGGCATGACCCTGGCTGACTCCATAAAAGTGGAGTCACACAGCCATCTTTCTCTTGATGCCATTTTCTTCTCTTAATGTATTTTGCTGTCTGCTGGCTCTCAGCCAGCAGTACATGGGTTCAGTCTCCATATGCAATGGACTCACACTTTGTTCTGTAATTTCAAGATAAAGCCTGCCTTCAGGGATTATACTGTGAACTGAATGTGAGTAAACTTCTTGTTACTTTTAAGACTCTGTGTCTTGATTCTTTTAAGAGAGATCAAAGGGGACTTGCCAGGAAAAATCCAATCTGGGCAAGCGAGACTAGATTGCTTAACTAAAGAGATTCAAACGAATCTGCAAACTAGCTTACTGCTATATTGGGGGAATCTGCTCTGCTGCATGACTCACTAGCGTGGAAGGATAATATTTAATCAATATATCCTTTCCTACTATCCTTAAGAGTCCCACACTTTCAAGGTATGGTGCGTATGCAGCCCCTGTTCTGCCCCACAGCCCAGAGGGACTTTGCAGAAACCTCACGGCATGTTACCTGAGCATCTCCCGTTTTCTCTGCAATGACACGGAGGGGTGGTCCATGGTCTGGTACGTCGCCAAGCACTTGGCCACTTCCCGCTGCACTTGCTGCTCCTTCGCCCTGCGCAGCTCGGCTCGCCGCTTCTCCTTCCGTTCCTGCCTCTCCCACTCCAGCAAGAGCATCCTAATAAAAAGAGGCCAACTTCAGGCATGGGAAAACCTCTGGAAGTGAGGGTGAAGGGGTCTGCCAGGCAGGCTGGCGTTGTGTTCCAGTGCAGGCCAGGAATGTAGGTTGGCTAAAGGGGATTGAAGGGCTCTGTCGCCCGAGTGCAGCAAAGCCACTTTTAGAAAAAGAGGCCGACTTTTTAGCGGTGGGAGGAAAGCGATGGGGAAATGGATTGCAAAGGGTGAGGGCAACAAATAATGAAGATGTGTAAACCGTTCTGCAAGCAAACTGGGATGAGTGCCGTACTGGATGAATGCTGACTGTGGTATAATCCTATCAGTAAAGACTGGATGAATGAACACTCAGTAAAGACAGGATGAGCAATTCTGTCTATTGCAGTCTCTCATTTTTCCTACCTGAAGTTCCGTTCTCCATTTTTCCACATCAGTTTGTGATTTTTGTTTTAAAAAAGGGGTCCTCGTGAAGATTCACCAGCGTTTTAGTATGATTTCCCCCCTTAATATAGACATACAGTCGTACCTCGGAAGTTGAACGGAATCCGTTCCAGAAGTCTGTTCGACTTCCAAAATGTTTAGAAACCAAGGCTTCAGGAATCTCCTGCAGCCAATCGGAACCCGCGTTGGACGTTTGGGTTCCAAAAAACGTCCACCATCCAGAATACTCACTTCCGGGTTTGCGGCATTTGGGAGCCAAAACATTCGACTCGCAAGGCGTTTGACTTCCGAGGTACAACTGTACCTGCTTGCAGTTTTGCTTAATATACACATTTTTGCAAAGCAATTCTCCCCGATAAATCACAATTTTGTCTTATTTTCACCAAGATGGACATTTTTATGCACACTGTATGTTAGTGTGTGCATTTCTGTACACATTACTTGGCTGCAGAAGTGAATTGCAAAATTTAGGGAAGTGAGTATTTCAAAGGTGGGGGGGGGGGCGGGGAGTGTTGTTTCAGAAATGGTGAATTAGGTTCCTCTTTAAACACAAAATTAATTTAATTTCTCCTCCATCCCCAGCTTTCACTTAGCAACAGTCAGCATTTGGGGTTCTTTGTTTTAATGTTTAGCTGAAAATTTTGCAGCCTACCCCCAAGCAACCCCCTGGCCTTTCTCATTGGACTGCGGGAAATAATAGCACAAAGACTTTGGAACTGCCACCCCCCTCCCCAGGTGCCCTGCTTACCTGTTAGCCTCTTGCCGCTTGTCAGAGGTCTTGGTGTGCATCACTGGAGCAACCATGGGGGGACCAAAGTCCGGGCAAGAATGGGCCCTCCAGTGAACCCCATACAACCGCCGGACCTCGTAATACGGGTCTTCTGGGTCTTGCTTGTCCTCTTCTCCAGAGAATTGCTGGGAGCTACCCATGGAGTGAAGCCGGAAAGGCTTACAGATGGTCAGCTTTGCTGGGCGGAGGAGAGCAAAGAGGCATTAACGTGACCTGTCCCAACCCGCCTGCCCGCATATCATCACTTCGCAGCATATTAATTGATTAATTTAAAATATTTTTTATTAAAACTACAAGAGAAATAGAAACAAACATCCAAACAGGAACTGCACTGTTTACAAGGATACATCGGATTACGAGTAAACTTTAAATGACAACGATTGCTCTAATAATCCAGTCTGTAGAAAAAAAGGAGAAAAAGCAAAGAAAGGAAAACAGAGAGTGGAGAAGAGAGAAAAGAAAGAGAGGCCAGCACACATTAGGAGGAAAGGCAGGTTATAAATGTAATAATAGTAATAATAATAATGTTATAAGAATTTTAAGGTCTCAAATATAGACTAAATGTTCATAAATGCACACATATCTAATTACATGAACCATGTGTCTGAAATGGTATAGGAGATCAATCTTGAAGCCGTTTTGAATCTCTCAGTTACGTCAAATATTCCTTTGCAGCAATTTCAAAAGTCTATATATGGGCTTGCGCACCATTGTTCAGAGTTCTCCTCCCTCCTGCGTGTGGTGAGTGGGGACCCTGTTGCAACAGTTCCCTGAATAAAGATCAGGCTTGCTAGCCGCTTTGCTTTTCAATTTACTCTAGTTGGTTGTTATTTCTCCTACCAATAGGGAACCCACTTAAGGACTCTAGATGAGCTCTGGAATACCCCATAAGGGGAAAGGAGCAGGTTCCCCCCCCCCCTTTATAATAACAACAACAACTCACTTGACCAACTGAGTTGGACTTAGTTGGATACCATCCTTAATGTTGACCTTATGCCACCCCTCACCTTCCCCATTATCAATGAATGACTGCTCCCCACCTTGATCCTTCCTCTGCTCCAGTTGCTCTTGGAAGCGCCTCTGGAGACTCTTGAAATTGGGGATCCTGCGGTTGATGGTGGGCTGGAAGGTCAGCTGCTCTTCCCTGTCGGTCTGGGCCCGGCCCTTGGCTCTCCTCGCCTCCCTCTGGGGACCAGGCTCCTCGGGCTCTGTAGCCAGGCAGAGGAGCTCCGCTCGGAGTTTCTCTTCCAGCCGCTTGAGCGAGAAGCGCTTGTTGCTCCTGGGGCCCTGATCCTCCAGGCTCAGCAGCTCCTGGGTGAGCTGCAGCCAGCGGTGGCGCTCCTGGCGCATCTGCCGTTTCCGAGCCTCCTGCCGGGAGTCCATCTTCCAGTAGAGAGGCAAGAGGGAGCTCCCGGGAGCCAGGCCCACCCGGCGGTGGCACTTCTGGCACGTGGGCCAGGGATCCTCAGGGACGCCATTCGAGGGCTTGGGGTCTTTCGAGCAATGGCCGCCTTTAGGGCTGCCGGCTCTCGGGTTCCCCGGCTCTGGCGTGCAGGGAGGCTCACGGAAGGTGGTGACAGAAGTCTGAGGGGACCTCTTCTTCTTGGGCTTCTCCAGGAGCCGGTCTTGGTACATGGCCTGGCCGTTGACAGAGATGCTCTCCCACATCCAGTGGAAGGGAAAGGAACCCGGTCGAGATTGCTTGGCAGATGCGGGAACTGGTGTAGGGCTTGGCGAGGCATTGCTGACATCTGGAGTGGGAGGTACTGGGTGCTGCCTAGGGGGGAAGCAGCAACACTCAGGTTGGACACAAACCTGGTCTCCCCACCTCCCAGTTTTGGAACCCTGCTTCCCAACTTTGATTTGGATAATCAAAACACTTCCAGACCAGCAGCTTTTAGTGCATGGGTAGGCAAACTAAGGCCCGGGGACAGGATCCGGCCCAATCACCTTCTAAATCCAGCCCACCGACGGTCCGGGAATCAGCGTGTTTTTACATGAGTAGAATGTATCCTTTTATTTAAAATGCATTGCTGGGTTATTTGTGGGGCCTGTCTGGTGTTTTTACATGAGTAAAATGTGTGCTTTTATTTAAAATGCATCTCCGGATTATTTTTGGGGCATAGGAATTCGTTCATTCCCCCCCCCCCAAAAAAAATATAGTCCGGCCCTGCACAAGGTCTGAGGGACAGTGGACCGGCCCCCTGCTGAAAAAGTTTGCTGACCCCTGTTTTAGCGCTAGCCATTTATTGCTCCTCCAGTGTAAAACGGCACACAGAATCGCAACTGGTTTTTCACTGGCATTCTCTTTTGGGGGGCACATCCTGCTACTTTCCAATCACACTAGTGGGTGTCACACAACCACGGAAGCAGGTCCTATTGAAGGACTTTGGCTCAGTGGCAAAGAGAGTTTAAAAGAACTGCAGTACAATTGCAGCATCTGATGCACATTTCACTCGTGAACCTGGATAGCTCAGTTGGTTGGAGCATGGTGCTGATAATGCCAAATTTGCAAGTTCGATCCCTGTATGGGACAGCTGCATATTCCTGCGTTGCAAGCGGTTGGACTAGATGACCCACAGGGTCCCTTCCAACTCTCCAATTCTATTATTCTATGTCATGGAATGGTTGGGTGCAGAGGAATGGTGGGAAAACCAGCAGGGGAACCACTCTGAGAAGAAGCCTCACAGCCTGTAGCGTGATGATGGGACGATGCTGAGCGGTTGGAGGGAGAGGAATGGGAAGAGGAGCTGCCGGAAGCTGGAGAGGTAACAGGGCTGAGTGAGCAGGGAGAGTCTGTGGCAGAGAGAAGACCAGAATCAGAGGCAGAAACAGAAGCCAGGGAGGAGGGAGGTGATAAGACAGAGATGAGTCCTGCTGAAGAAGGATCACAGGTGTCTCCCCCTCCTGATGTGACAATCTCCCTTCCCCACTTGTTTCCCAGAACCCAGAGAGGCATGAAAAGGGCGGAGGAGAGGTAGGTTGGCTGCCTGCAGCCGCAGTCTCAGATTGCTTGGAAAAAGCCCTGCAGTGGAAGGGAAGGCTGTGAGGAGGCATAGTCTCGGCAACTGGTTTTCATGGAGGAAGACCACTGGGAATGTGCTGCTCTGACTATTAGGCCTGACACTCAACCCCAAGTCTTGGGGGATCATGTTTTTGCTAATAAAGTTAACTCCATCTTTGAACTGTGTAAATTGTAAAAATGCTCCTTTCAAAACTTGACCATTCTGCAAGACCTCAGACTGGGCAGGTTGTTTATTTTAAAATTATAAGCACAAACAGATCCTGCTCCGAATGAGGTGCATTCCCTACTTAGGATTCCTCCAAAGAATCCTGGGAACTGTAGCTTATTAAAGGCGTTGAGAGTTGTTAGAAGACCCCTCACATCACCCTTCACCAACTACTGTTGCGAGATTCTTTGGGGGAAGCCACAATTGTTATATTAGTATAAAAAGGTAAAGGTAAAGAGACCCCTGACAGTTAAGTCCAGTCTCAGACAACTCTGGGGTTGTGGCGCTCATGTCGCTTTACAGGCCAAGGGAGCCGGCATTGTCCGCAGTTTTTCCGGGTTGTGTGGCCAGCATGACTAAGCCACTTCTGGCGCAACGAAACACTGACACCAGAGCAGCGCACGGAAACGGCGTTTACCTTCCTGCTGGAGTGGTACCTATTTATCTACTTGGACTTTTTTTTGGCATGCTTTCAAACTGCTAGGTTGGCAGGAGCTGGGACCGAGCAATGGGAGCTCACCCAGTCGCGGGGATTCGAAACGCCAACCTTCTGATCGACAAGCCCAAGAGGCTCAGTGGTTTAGATCATCGCTTATAGCAGTACAGGAATACTTTAAATGTGTGCTGTGGATGGGACCCCCCTAAAGCCCACGGCAACAACTTGCCTGCTCAGTTCTTGCTCTGGGTCTATGTCTGAGATGCTGTTGGCATTTGGGACTGTTTCCTCAGGCTCCCAGCAGGGCTTCCTTGCGGGGTGAGGGCCTCTCTTCTTTGCCCGCTTCATGCAGATCAGCATCCCATCACCAGCATCCAGGTAGTCCTCCTGAGTCACACAGAGACATTTTATAGGACCAAGGCTGGCTCCAGAGACATGGATTTGGGCACCAGGACCCTGAGCCCAGCAGAGGGACCACCGTCTAAACCAAACCACACTTTCCACTTTGCACAGAGATCGGTTGGAACATAAGAGATCCCTCAGTTTGCTCTTCCAGGTTGGGGTGAGGAGCCAAGAATGTCATGCCTGAGGGCACACCCGAAATCCTAGGAGCCAGGAAACACTGGTAAAATGCAGTGTTTTTCCAGTGGCGGTTTTACCACTGCTTTACCACTAGAATGACTGCAGTGATTCTAGTGGTACCATCCGGGCAGGACTTTGGGGCAGATGCCCAGGACCCCACTCAGCAAAATGAGGCCTCCTAAATACAGCAGTAGGATATATCATTTTACAGGGTGGAACTTACTTCTTGTTAACTTCTTCAGTGAGGAGCCTTAAAAATACCTTTTTGGGTGTGAGGAATTCAAATCTGTTATTATTTTTGTGATTGGACAACATTTAGCTTGGCAAGTCTACATTTTATGAAGAAGCATAGAATAAATTGCTTTAGGAAAACCAATGAATTTTAATTTTACCTTCTGAAATGTCAGTCATGCTAAATAATAATAATAAATAAAAACAATATTAATATATAATATACAACTGCAAGTACTTGGCAATCATTTGTCATGATTTCCATGCAATTTCACACACATTTTACGTACCAATCCAAACTAAATTAAATCAATATAACCAAGCAATATATTTTGAATTCCCAAGCCATGTTACAACTTTTTAGTGCCTCTCCTTTTGGGAATTGGTAAGCTGACAAATTCAGCATGCCCTAATTGCAGCAGGGACTGCCTTACCACATTTCAAAGTAAATTAAGCAATGTGCATCGTGCCTTTGCTTTGAACTGTGCGATTTACTGACTGGCACACTGTGAATCTGAGGCTTAAAAATATATTTAGGCATGCGTGTTCACTTGCATTCTGCACCCTTTCCCTCCCTGCCATACAACTTCTGGTACAAGTTACGAAATCAACTCCAAGGGGAACAATGATTCCCGTGCAGACCGACTGAGAATTTCCCATCATTCACCTGGGCCCCATCACTCTCTGGCTAGGACCAGACAATCCTCTGGCTTCCAAGGGCCACAAGCAGCAATGGGTGGGTGTCTGGGCGCTGCATGCCAGTGGCATGGCCGCACCTGGCAGTTGGTGTGGCCTTGGTGGACACATTCACATTACTTCTCTCTGGTTTTCAAAGGCTTACACGTCCCTGTGAGGCAGACCCCCCCCCCAGTAGCAAGGGAAACACGCTTGGAAAGTATATGAGGTACACAGAAGCATTTTGGCCATGCTGATATTGCTGAAGTAAGACATCTATAATCCCAGGCCATTGGCCATGCTTGCTAGGGCTGATGGGTGTTGTAGTTTAACCACGAAGACCAAATTTTCTTCACACCAAATATCACTGGCTGGAGAAACCGTGACTTCACCTTTCTTTGTACAGTGCCTAAGGAAGGAGCATATTAAAACAGTGCTAATCTTGTTGTCTTGTGTGTGAGAAGTATGGCCTCCACGTATGGGAGCAAGAAACCCCCGTATCCCTCTCCGAGCTACCTGCTGTGGAGGGGAGCTCTCCGAGATCAGCCCCAAAAGCCGCACCTGCCCCTTTGGCTCATAGATGGTGCCGGCGATCCGGTTAATGGGGTCCACTGAGGGCTTGACACAGGCATTGGTTAGCACCGAGTGGCGATGAGGGTTCAACATGGTGCCCACGACAACATGGAAGGGGACGCATCAGCTTTCCAGTTACCACAGCAACCGGCCTATTTCCAGAACAGCCTGAGTGGCAAGCTTCCGGAACAATGCGTGGCTCTCCCCAGCCAGGGGTTTTCATTTTTATTTATTTCATAAAAGTTATACACCGCTTGATTGTAAAAAAACACAAAACAAAAACCACTTCAGAGGGGTTTACAAAAGATAAAACAGTTCCAGACTTACAGAAGCTGTCCCAGTTTCTGATTTGATCCCAGAATGTCCTGGTTTTCTTTAAGATGTCCCTACTTTCATCAGCAAAATGTTGAAGGGTATGGTAAGTAAAGGTAAAGGTACCCCTGCCCGTACGGGCCAGTCTTGACAGACTCTAGGGTTGTGCGCCCATCTCACTCAAGAGGCCGGGGGCCAGCGCTGTCCGGAGACACTTCCGGGTCATGTGGCCAGCGTGACATCGCTGCTCTGGCGAGCCAGCACAGCACACGGAAACGCCGTTTACCTTCCCCGCCAGTAAGCGGTCCCTATTTATCTACTTGCACCCGGGGGTGCTTTTGAACTGCTAGGTTGGCAGGCGCTGGGACCGAGCAACGGGAGCGCACCCCGCCACGGGGATTCGAACCGCCGACCTTTCGATCGGCAAGCCCTAGGCGCTGAGGCTTTTTACCCACAGCGCCACCCGCGTCCCCGAAGGGTATGGTAGGACGTCCCTATTTTCATCAGAGGGTATGGAGTTTTGTGACCTCTAAGTCAAGAAGATAAGTACCTATACAACCTTTAGAAGACATCTGAAGGCAGCCCTTTATAAGGTCGTTTTTTAATATTTAATGCTGGAGCAACCCAGTCTGATGGGCAGGGTATAAGTAATAAAATAATAAATAAAAATAATAAATAAATAAGGAATAGGATGTCCCTATTTTCATCGGGGCGCGGGTGGCGCTGTGGGTAAAACCTCAGCGCCTAGGACTTGCCGATCGCATGGTCGGCGGTTCGAATCCCCGCGGCGGGGTGCGCTCCCGTTGCTCGGTCCCAGCGCCTGCCAACCTAGCAGTTCGAAAGCACCCCCGGGTGCAAGTAGATAAATAGGGACCGCTTACTAGCGGGAAGGTAACGGCGTTTCCGTGTGTGGCTCTGGCTTGCCAGAGCAGCTTCGTCACGCTGGCCACGTAACCCGGAAGTGTCTCCGGACAGCGCTGGCTCCCGGCCTCTTGAGTGAGATGAGCGCACAACCCTAGAGTCTGTCAAGACTGGTCCGTGTGGGCAGGGGTACCTTTACCTTTATTTTCATCGGAGAAATGTTGGAGGGTATGCTACTCTATAACATACAGAAATTAAAATACTAAAACACATAACTTTTTAAGCATCTGGGTAGGTTTGTCTAAACAGGAATGATTTTAGCAGAAAGAGTAAAGTGAAGGTGCCTGCTTGATCTCAATCAGCAGGGAGTTCCAGTGGGTGCTGTGACACTAAATGATCCGAGTTCTTACAAATGCAGAACAGGTATTATGTGGCACTTGTAGTAGGCCAATTCCACCAATCAAAGCGGTCAACTGGGCATATGTGAGGTAAGGCAATCTCGCAGGTAAACTGGTCCCAAGTTGTTAAACGCTTTATATAGTGATAATAACACATTGAACTTGGCTTAGTAGCAAATCGGCAAGTAGCACAGATCTCTTGAGCACAGGCGTTCTAGGCTGACAAGGCCTCACTCCTGGCTGCAGCCGTGCTGCGGCATTCTGCACGACCTGCAGCTTCCAGATCAAGCGCAAGGGAAGCTCCCACATGGAGCGCATTGCGGTAATCCAGTCTTGAAGTAACCAACACATGAATTATTATGGCAAAGCTTTCCTGGTCTATGGCAACCCATGTTGGGCTTTCATTTAAAGCTTGCCTTTCCACCCCAGAGCCTGTTTGCAACAGCCTTCGAGCGACTTGATGTGGCAGAAGTAATATACCGGGGTTCTTGGCTTCCACACCATCTGAGAAGCATTGTTCTCAATCACTGTAATGTAGCTGGCCACTTCTGGAAACAGTGTGTGGAGTTAGATTGGGGGTGGAGAACCCGAGCCCCCTCCCCCCGATGCTGCTGTACTACAACTCCCATCATTCCTGACATTAGCCATGCTGGCTGGAGCTGATGGGAGTTATAGAATCCAACATCTGAAAGGCAACAGGTTCCCATCTCTGAGCTTAGATGAACCTTTCAATCAAGGCAATGCCATTTGAGAGTGTGTGTTTATGTATTTATATATATAAAAAATTTACTGTAGTCACAAGATAATTGTGTTGTCATTTTAAATAGCATTTTAATGTAAAAAGGTGCATTTACATCTAAAGGTAGGCCCAATGTCAGATGAAAAGCTGAAACAGAAGAGAATAGCAGCTTTCCCCAAACTAAGCCAAGGAACTCACAGCTAAAACAGGATTAAAACCCACATCTCCATTACTCATGGCCACAAGGAAAGGTGGGCATCTCAAGAGCCCGGCATTCTTGCCCTCCTCTCTGGGGGGCTGTTTGCACTGGTGGCTGATTTACTATTGAAAGTACCTAGAAATTAAAACCACCTACAAGCAGTGTGGACTGACAACTTTTCTGGAATGCAGCTCGAATTTCCATCATTGCCTTTCCGCTGTCCTCTCAAAACTGTTGCGACTCAGGGAAGCAGAATAGATCCATAAGAAGGAACAGTACTGTTTCTGTCTAATGCTGCCAACCTACAATGCCTGCTCAGCATCAAATGAGATGCCTTAAGCCTCCAAACCACCATCTCCTGCAAAGAATGCCCTGACACTCCACCTCTCAGGGCACTGGGAGTGCCTCCATCATCCAGAAGCTCAATGGTAGAGCCCTGTTTTGCATGCATAAGATCCCAGGTTCAATCCTCAGCAGCTGCAGCTGAAGCATCCATGTAGCTGGTCTGGAAAGTGCCACTATCCGTCAGAGCCGTCACTACTAGGCTAGGTGAATCAACTCTCCGACTCCAAATAAGGCCGTTTAATACACCCTACATTACTGGAAACATTATTGGAAAACAGGCCAGGAATCCTGTCTCTTTGATCCTCCAGCCCCATCTTGTGGGCTTACAGCAGTGCAGACCTCCAGGCAGGCAACATTTTGTAAGGATTCCGTGGGTAATACTGCCAAAGCACAAAAGCAGAGTGTAGATGTGGAAGGATCCTAAGCATTGCAAGGCGGCTGGCAGAATTCTAAAGGAAAGGGATAAATATCATCAGAATTCCTTCACTCCTCTCTTGCTCGCTTTTGGCAGAAGCAAGTTCCCTATGTCAATGAGATACCGACCTCACAAATGCCAAGAAGAGAGTGACAGGTAAAGCCTTTGCACCTATCACAAACTTTTGTGTTTCCACCGCAATTCGTGCCTAGTTTTTCTTAGCTTCTCCCTGTGCCTTCCAGCTTGAGAGTAAGGAAGGGGGCATGACATTTCACAGCTGTGGAGTGAAATAAGCTGGTGGAAAAGCACCACGCAGATCTGAAAGGCAGTGAATAAATTTGGTCCCAGCAACCTCAGCCGCCAGATGGAACTTAGCCCAGCAGGATGGCTAAGCTCCCATGGAGACTTCCTTCCAGACCACTGAAATGAGCCGTTTGGGGCCCCTCAAAAGCATCCCCAGTGTGCCAAAAGCCACCAAATCAGATGGAAGTATATGTCACCAGAACCCCAAAAGGAAAAAGCTATTGATGACAGGGGAGCAAAACGTGTGAGAATTCATCTCTCAGTTCATCTGCTTTTGAGCAGAGCAGAGGTGTAGCTAATCGCTCTCCCCTCACAGGGGCTCGACTCCCCTTGCAAAACACAGAATGGAAACCTGGAAGGAGAGAAAGAGAGAGAGAGAGAGAGATTGTCATGGACTGCTATCAGGCTGCAGTAGAAAGAAAGAGAAACAGGGCTACCATCAGTTCTGTTGGGAAATGCAGTAATCCCTGGCTCTTCCCCTCCTTGGACTCTTTCCATTCCAGATGGTCATTTTGAGAACCTTGTAAGTGAAATAACTAACAACAACTAAGAAATAGTGTACAGTTTTTCTTTTTTCCTCTCCCACCCCCACCCCCCCCCCCCCCGCTTTTTCTTTTATGTCAAGACTACCTTGAGCTTGAAGACAAGGGCTATCATATTATTAATCTTTTCAATCTACTCTGGGAGCCTTTCTCAGCTGAAGAGCA
The DNA here is from genome assembly GCF_964188315.1 of Podarcis muralis. Lineage (NCBI taxonomy): Eukaryota > Metazoa > Chordata > Lepidosauria > Squamata > Lacertidae > Podarcis > Podarcis muralis. The sequence continues at coordinate 13,789,753 of NC_135670.1, read as the reverse complement.
GGTTAAAATGCTTCAGATTAACAAAAAGTAACCAGAATGGATGAGTAGTGTGTGGGTCATTATTAGCATTCCTTCAAAGTAGTCATAAGTGACCATTTTTCTGCAGATAATATTTTACTGTATCTCTGCTGCTCCTGTAAATTGCACAAGAAACGCTCTTTTTGGAGTCAAGGTGGGGGAGAGAGCAAGTGTGTGGCTACATCAAATACTGGAGAAAGAAGATTTGAGAAAAGTAGCCTTGTGTGTTATGAGCTTCCAAGACTCACAGGCCTTGCAGCGATTGCACCTTGGGACTGCTGCCATTTCCTAAAATTTTAACACACCCCACCATTAGCAAATAAACCAGGGTCCACTGGCTTACAAAGTTCCCCCCAAACCTGCCTTACAATAACCCTGTAAGGATTACAACCAAGTAAGTTATGTGCAGTGGTTTGAACATGCGAAAGCGCTGGACAAACCTCTGGTCTATGGGGTCATGAAGAGTCGGGCACGACTAAACAACAACAACAAGCATTATTATTGTTAAAAGAAATTATTTTGCCCACTGATTGCTTTTTTCTGGTCATCCTTGCATAAGAAGTGCATGTTATACATAGCCCCAACCTGCACCCTGGAACCCACCTTTAGAGGTCACGGGATTTGGGGAGTGGCTCAGATCGGGGGCACTTAGTTCGGAAGGTGATCCCGTCCCCCGGCAAAGGGGAAGCAATGAAAGGCATGAACCACACCAGGTGTCCCTGATCCCCCAGCACTTCCCGAAGGTTGTCTTTCCAGCCCAAGTCGTACTGACGATCTCCTTCGAACCATTCGTTGGTCGTCTGCCCACGCAGGGCCAGCAGGCTGTGAAAGAGCAGGAAGCCCGTGCAGAAGAGGAAGCCAACAATGCAGACGTCAGTCACAAAAGCAAAGATGAAGATTGTGATGTTCACCTGCCCTACAAGAGAGATCCAAGTGCTACGTTAGTTACCAAAAGGAGAGAGAGGAAGATGGGATCCCAGGACCCCTCCATCTGCTTTGCTGGAAAACCAGCAACTTTTGGCTCTGCCTCTCATCAAAATCTTTCCATTTCACCTTCTCTAAGAAATGCCTCTGTTTGCTCCCCACTTCCCAATGCCCTTTCCCTTTGTGCCATGGCTTGTATATCGTAAGCCTGACGGCAGGGATGCCTTATCTTTAGAGGAAGGGACCTTGCTGAGTGGTAAAGTATCTGTTTTGAATGCAGAAGGTCCCAGGACAGGTAGAATCATAGAATTGTGGAGTTGGAAGGGACCACAAGAGCCATCTAGTCCAACCCTCTGCAATGCAGGAATCTTTTGCCCAATGTGGGGCTCGAACCCATGACCCTGATATTGAGTATCTCATCCTCTATCAATTGAGGTAAGCCTGGGCTTGAATTAAACCCTCTCCACAGATACAGGCATCCCCCCACTTGTGCACCTACAACCACGTATAGTGGCACCGGGAAATAATTAAGTAATTTAATTCATACCAGGAAATGGAAGAAAAGAGCTGGAGAGTCCTCATGGCTCGTGAGGAGACCCTCCCCAGAGCTTGAAGAGGACAGGTAAAGGCAGCGGAAGCCCCAAAGAGACCAGAGGCACAGTGAGGCACAGTTTAGGCTGTTCAGCCTCTCTGCCTAACAGCTGATGCATGCGTTAGCACAGCAGCAACCTTTCCGCGCATCCTCCAGCCTTCTGCAAGCCCCAGAGCTTCAATTCCAGTTGTGGATATTTTTTGTACAGTATTTTTGATCTGGATTGGAGAGAGAGAGGCACCAAGGGTCTTTCAAGGGTGTTTAGGGGGCACTCCCCACATACACGATTTTCCTGTATGCGTGCGGGGCGCTGGAACGTCACCCCCGCGTAAGAGGGGAGTCGCCTGTACTCTCAAAAGCAGGGCTGGTACTATTAAGAGTGGTGCAGAGGCCTATTTCGTCGGTTTCCAGCATGCAACTGTAGGGCTGTGATGGAGTCTGTACTGCGCCAATGAATCTTACCCATCAGTAACATAAGCCAGGGAAGTAGTAGCAGCAGCATTGCCTGGACAGAGGTGCCCTCCTGGAGCAGTGATAGGACCACATCAGCATTGATCACGCAGCCGTACAGCAAGGCGACAGAGCCATGTAGCAGCAGGCAAAGGAAGTAGCGGTAGTTCTGGTATCCCAAGCACTGGCCAAGCAAAGTGCAATGGTGGTCGCGCCGCAGGATGCAAACGTTGCAGGAGAAACAGTGGCTGCAGCGGGGAGGCACGTGAGATTGGCAGGAGTAGCAGTAACTGAAAGAGAGAGAGTGAGGAGCGACGGTGAGGTTTCTACTGGGCTCATCTTACTCCACTCACTCAGCCCAGTGGCAGAGGACATGATTTGCATGCAAACGGTCCCATGTTCAATCTCTGGCATCTGGAGGGGGGGGGGGAACCTCACTTAAATCCCAGATGAACCATTGCCCAACAGTTTGCTTAAAACTGGGTTAATCTAGTGGTTTGACTTGGCATAAGGCAGTTTCCAATGTTGCTTTTTTAATCTTAGAAACTCTGGTCAAGTGCCTTTTGGCAGTTTGGTCCCTCAAGGAAAAGCCAGCTCCAACCATTGGTCGCAAAAGGAGCAACTGTGGGGACAGTGCTTCTCTCCTCCATTGCAGGAAAGGCTTCCCTGGGACTGTCGAGCAGCCAGAGGATTAAAGGCTGCTAGGTTGTGGGCACAGATATGTGAGGGAGTATTCTTTCAACCAGTTATAAGTCACCCTGAGCAACTGATTGAAAGGTGGAGCATAAAACTGATAAAACAAACAAATAAATACATTGAACAATAAATACATTTTTTTAAAAAGGCAGTATGCCTTCTCCCCAACCATAAATTAAGTTCTACTAAATTCAATGGGGGTTACAGTACTCCCATTTATTTCTACCTGATATGCTTTTATTTGTTTATATGTTAATTTCTACATTGCCCTATTAAGAACAAAACCTTCTCAAGGCAGCATACTTAATAAAATCAACCTAAGAGACGAAATTCAAAGATAAACAAAGAGGCAAATATCAGAAGAACATAAAAATAGGTCACATGACAGGGTAAGCTCTTGTAAATAATATGCTTTAACCTGGCATCTAAAATCAGGCACAGAAACCTCCCTAGCATACAAATGCAATGAACTGCACAATGTAAGTGCTGCTGCAGTAAATACCCATTTCCTTGTGGCCACTGAGGAATTCATTTACAATATTCCTCTTTCGTTTGTACAGCATACTCATTCATTTTTTAATCTTACATATTAAATCCATTTCTCTAAATTCCCCTTGGTATTTCTCTCTCTCTAACACTTGCCTCCATCATCTTAACGAAGCAGGGTCTTGCTTACAAAAAAACAAAAACAAAAAACCTGTGCTGCAAGCCTGCAATACATTTAGAAATGCTAGTACCTGCCAGGTAAGACATCTGGTTCAGTACTGTTTACTCTGGCAGAGCATCTAACACAGAGTTGTCTACCCTGAAATTCTCAGGGGCCTTTCCCATTATCTGCTACCTGGTTCCCTTTTTAAGTAATGGCCCCAGAGATGGGACCTCCTGCCTGACAGCTGTGATTTCTCCTCAATTCCTTTCCCTTTAAGGTACCCCAAGCTTTTAGCTAGGCCTCACGGGTGCTGTTGCTCTCCTCAGGGCTTTTCCTCCTCTGACAAAAAAGAGCTTTGAAAAAATAAAATCCAATGAGAAGAGTGCCTCTGAGCATGTCAGGCCAAGGCGCTTTCCCTAGCCCAGGCTTCCTCAAACTCGACCATCCAGATGTTTTTGGCCTACAACTCCCATGATCCCTAGCTAGCAGGACCAGTAGTCAGGGATGCTGGCAACTGTAGTCTCAAAACATCTGGAAGGCCAAGGTTGAGGAAGCCTGCCCTAGCCTAACAAAAAACGCCTTCCCAGTCCTTTTCCCGCCACTTCCCCAAGCCCCGCCTCCACACTCCCACGCCCTTCTCTGATTGGCTGCCGTCCGCCGAAGCCCCCCCCCCAACTCACTCCCATCCTTGCCCCGCCCCCGCCAGCATAACGCCGCGCGTGCTGGGCGAGGCGGTGACGAAACGGCGCGCGTTCTCGAGCACGTTCCCCAGCAGGAAAAGCAGCGATGCCAGCGACACAAATGGGAATGCTTCCGTCCTAGGGGCCTCGCTCCCGCTCTCGCGGCCGCCTCCGCGTTGCCGAAGCAGCAGCACCGCGACCACCTCCAGGGCGAGCGCGCCCACCAGCGCCGCCCCCACGCACACGGGCAGCACCCTCCGCTCCCAACCGCTGCCGGCCATAGCGGCGCATGCGCGACGCCGGAGGAAGTCTTCGCCAATCCAAAGAGCGAGCGGGCTCTGGGGACCGCCTTTAGGAGTGTGATTGGCGAGCCGCCTAGCCAATCCATCCGCCACGTGAGGCGGCCCTCGCGCTGTGTTTACCTCACAGCGATTCCTGTCAGTGGGGCGCTTGATTGACTTACGCTGCAATGTGAATATAGTCGCCTGTTTAATAAATATTTAGCAAGTCTGCTCAGAAGCCCCACTGAGTCAAAACACTAGCAACTTAAGCTGCTGCACACCATACATCTAAGGGCCTCTACCCTAAGGTTACCAGATTTTTTTCAATAAATCCGGGGACACTTAAAAAAATAAATTATTTAAAAAATAAATAAGAAAAAAAGTTATTTTTAAAAAATTAAGAAAAAAAGTCAACACCACAGATCAAGGTTTTTGAAACTGAGCTGGCGAGTAGGTCCTCCAGTGGGCGGACGGCACCCAGTGGGGACTCCGAGATACAGCCGATTCTCCTGCTTTCGCTGCGGGGCTGCCCCAAAGCTCCCAGCCGCCGCCGGCTGAAGTGATCCAGCGCTTCCTGCCTCTGCCAGATCAAACTCAGAGCTTTTGCACGAACACACCCACCCCCGCACTGCTGCTTTCTCTTTCTCTCGCCCCCATCACTCCTCCTCTCCTCCCCAAAGCCGTGCAGCCGCAAGCAGCTCAAATGGAGTGGGAAATGGCCAGTGGTGGCAGATCGAGCCTTTAGATTATCTCCACATTTGGTATTTAGCTGTCTCTAATCCGCTTTTATTTGCCAGAAGCCCCCCTCCCCTCCCACCAGTTTGGGCGGGTGGTGGCGGGTGCGGCGAGGAGACAGAAGAAGCCGGGTGGTGAAGAATATATATGTGTTCCTCCCCCACTATATATTTTGGCCGCTTCTATACACGTTTATATGATAAGCTGAGCCCAGGGGTGGGTAGAAAAGAGATTTGGAGGAGATTTGGAGGAAGAGGTGGAGGCGGCTTCAGTTCAGAGCTAGTGGAGAGTCCGTGTCAGGACATCGCAATCCGCAGTCACACACAGAGAGAGGTGCATGGACGAAAGCGAGCTGGCAATACAATTCACTGGGATTTTTCTTTTAAGAGCGATTTCACTCGCCTCCCCCCCCCCTCCTTTTCCTCTCTCTCTTCCTCTCTCCCCATTGCTTTCAGCGCGACCAGCTTTGCTCTTGATCTCCGTTCACGGGGCGGCAGCAGCAGCGTCAAGGAGAGAGGAAAAGCAAGGAGGGCGGAAAGCGAAGCTTGAAGAAGGTTTGGAACTGGATCCTGCTAAAGGCCAGGATGCCATCCAGGGAGATGTAAATGAGGCGGACGAGGCCGACGGAGAGAAAGGGGGCTTTTCTATCCGATTTTCCCTCTTGCGCGTGTGTCTGTGCTAATATATGGCGGCAACCAGGTAATGGAAACGATCGACTGATTTGGCTTTCTTCGTAGCTCCCCTCCTCCTCTGAGCAGTGGTTGAGTGGCCTGCATTAAGACAGTCTTGAGAAGTGTTGGTTAAAGCAGACAGCTGATTTAAAAAAATTAGAAAATAAGGCACTCATTTCTGCACCACTGCTCTTGTATAGTAAAAGCATCTCTTTCCTATCCGTCCCAAATTTGTTTTAATGTATTTCACTTTATCTATAATTGCACTACATAAATGGCTTTTCCGTTCTTAATTAATTTTCTCTATGCAGGGAAGTTTTTTAAAAGATTTGAACGTTGATGTTCTCATGTCCTCTAAGAAATTGATGTATGGGGCATGGAAGTATTTCAGGAGTAGCTTAAGTTACATGGTTGCTTTCTTTATGCATTAACCTGCCTTTCATGGCCCATTTCTGTCCTTAAAGACACCCAGTTTGGTTTTAAGCTACATCTTCAGCCCTTTGAGGACACTGGTACAGACTATTGTTGTTGTTGTTGTTTAGTCGTGTCCGACTCTTTGTGACCCCATGGACCAGAGCACGCCAGGCACTCCTGTCTTCCACTGCCTCCCGCAGATTGGTCAAACTCATGCTGGTAGCTTCGAGAACACTGTCCAACCATCTCATTCTCTGCCATCCCCTTCTCCTTGTGCCCTCAATCTTTCTCAACATCAGGGTCTTTTCCAGGGAGTCTTCTCTTCTCATGAGGTGGCCAAAGTATTGGAGCCTCAGCTTCAGGATCTGTCCTTCCAGTGACTATAGGTAAAGGGACCCCTGACCATTAGGTCCAGTCGTGGCCGACTCTGGGGTTGCGGCACTCATCTCGCTTTACTTACTTCCAGTAAGATGGCGACGGAGATAGCAGCATAGTCAGGTTCGCCTGCCTTCAATTAAGATTTTAAGTAGGTTTTTTTTTAGCCTTCCTGGACTCTAATTTAATTTAATTTTCTATGAATTTTCCAAGAAAATGCCCCCTTCTCGCTGAAACTCTGCCAGAATATGCCCCTTTGCTCCCTGAAACTCTCCCACAATATGCCTCCTTGCTCTCTGAAATTCTCCCACAATATGCCCCTCCCCCCCGAAACGTTCTAGGAGAGTTTCAGGGGGCAAGGGGGCATATTCTGGGAAAGTTTCAGGGGGCAAGAGGGCATATTCTGGGAAAGTTTCAGGGGGCAAGAGGGCATATTCTGGGAAAGTTTCCGGGGGCAAGGGGGCATATTCTGGGAGAGTTTCCGGGGGCAAGGGGGCATATTCTGGGAGAGTTTCCGGGGGCAAGGGGGCATATTCTGGGAGAGTTTCCGGGGGCAAGGGGGCATATTCTGGGAGAGTTTCCGGGGGCAAGGGGGCATATTCTGGGAGAGTTTCCGGGGGCAAGGGGGCATATTCTGGGAGAGTTTCAGGGGGCAAGGGGGCATATTCTGGGAGAGTTTCAGGGGGCAAGGGGGCATATTCTGGGAAAGTTTCAGAGGACAAGGGGGCATATTCTGGGGAAGTTTCTGGGGGCAACGGGGCATGTTCTAGCCAAGCTTCAGGTAGCAACGGGGCATGTTCTGGCCAACTTTCAGGAAGCATAGTCTGGCCAAATTTCAGGGGGAATGGGGCATATTCTGGGAAAGTTTCAGTGGGGAAGGGGGCATATTCTGGGAAAGTTTCAGTGGGGAAGAGGGCATATTCCCGGGCGGGCTGAATGGAAAGGAAGCAGAGGAGTGGAGCAATTTCTTAGGGGGGCTCAGGGGGGATGGGGATATCTTCAGGGGAGACCAGCAGGGAGGAGGACATAGTCTGGTTCGAGGATGAGGGGGACTTATCCCAGGGCAGAGCTAAGGAGGAAGACAGCTGCTTTTGGGGTGGCTATGAGCGGAGCAAGGAGAAAGAGGGTGCTCATAGGATCTTGCAATGCACTTCACTCCTTGGCGCGATTTCCTGTGTATAGCAGAAGGAACAAAGAAAAAAACCCACACCTTTTGAGTATTTCTGCAGCTAAAATCTCTGGAGCTAGAAGCATGTGTAGGCACTTCCTATCAGTTGATGTCAAACCAGCGTACCACCGTGATGCAGTATGAAAGGACACTTTCTATTGTGGACCAGTAGAAGGAGATCATCAGATTTTGATTGACATTGTTCTTTTGCAATACTCTGAGGGGATGGAGTCTCTGTTGGGCTTTCTTAACCACCTGGGCTGTATTGATTTTCCAAGTAAGGTCTTCACTGAGATAAATTCCTAGGAATTTAAAGGAAGAGACTCTCTTCACACAGCCCTCCCTGAGGTACAGCGGGGCTAGTTCTCTCTTCCTCCAAAAGTCTCAACACCATCTCCTTTGTCTTGCTGATATTAATGAAAACCTCTAAGTGGTTTACAGCATATTAAATAAATAAAACAATAAAGCAATAACCCATTGATGTTCCTTATGAGGAGCCTCTTTCTAGGGCTGGCGAATCTGGGCCCTGCCCCCTAGGCCAGGTGGAAAGGGCCTTGCAGGGAGCGGCCTTCACGCCTCACAGCCGGGCGAAGGTTGTGGTTTAAGGTTTAAGGCTCACCCTATTCTTCCGACTGTAAATTATTCTAACTTATTTCAAGGTTGCATTTTTATATTGTTGTAACCTCCCCTCGAACCGTGTGGTGAAGGAATGAAACTTAACAAAAAAACAGCCCAAACCAATAGGGACTCAAGCATCTTGCTTTAATAATAGCACTTCTTCTTTCCTTTTTTTGGCAATAAAACAAGTCTGTTTCTACAATACAAAACAAAAAGATTAAACAGTAGTACCCAGTTGCATCATAGGAGTGTAAAATAATCCCTGATAACGGAATCTTCTGGCACAATTACAGAAGCAAACATCACCTCAGAAGTCTCCCATTTGGGCACCTCAAGGGAGACGTGAAACGGCCTCGGAGGGGAGTGAGGGGGCTTCTGCAGCACCTCAGGCGGCTTTCTGGGAGCAAGTGTGAAGTGGGTGGGGGAGACGAGTAAAGGGCATTCAGCTGCCGCAGCCTGGAGACCCCAATTCACCCCAAACCGGCCTCTGGGTGAGGAGAATTCTGCCCCTCAGGCCTTGAGGTCAGGCATTGGAATGCTCATAGAAGCTTCCAGAGACAGGAAGCAGCCTGCCCAACTGTTGGCCAAACAGGATTGCCAATCATTTTGTGCCTGACCTTGTTTGCCATTTCCATGAGTCAGTTCCTTATCCAGATCGTACCTATGGGACCGCCTCTCCTGGTATGCCCCACGGAGGACCTTAAGGTCCATAAATAGCAACACCCTAGAGGTCCGGGGCCCTAAGGAAGTTAGATAAGCCTCAACCAGAGCCAGGGCCTTTTCAACACTGGCTCCGGCCTGGTGGAACGCTCCTGCCTCATGAGACCAGGGCCCTGTGGGATCTGATTTCTTTCCGCAGGGCCTGTAAGACAGAGTTGTTCCACCTGGCCTTTGGCTTGGAGCCAGTTTGATTCCCTCCCCCTCTTTCTTTTCCCTTTCTCCTCCTGTGTAGAGGCTGCATCCTAATGTTTTAATGTTGTATTTTAATCTTGTTTTTTTAAATTGTATTTTAATCAGCTTGGTTTTTATTATTGGTTGTTAGCCGCCCTGAGCCCAGTCTTGGCTGGGGAGAGCGGGGTATAAATAAAATTTATCATCATCCTGGGGATGGCAGACCCGTAGCCCTCCAGGCGTTGCAGGGTTATCAGTTTCCCATTCAAGAAAGGCACCCTCTAGGCAGGACAACAGTCAGAGAGGAGCAAGGCTGGCACAGGCAACTTCTCGAGATGTCAGTGATGTGAAGCTGTGGATGCCAAAAGGCAGGCACCAGTGAGGAAAAGGGGGCCCCTCGGGCGAGTGGAAAATATGGGGCTGGAGAAAAGGGATGAAGTCCTTGCAGCCAGATACAGATTGGAAGATAGGAAGCCACCCTATGGCGGAGCCAGGCCATTGAACCATGTAGTTCTCTTTCCTCTCCCTACCTGGAGATGCTGAGGATTGAACTGCAGAACATGCCACTGAAAGGCAGTCCTCTCCTTAAAAATAAGATTTCAGTCCAATTGCTTCTGAATAAAGGGTTGATAAAAGCAGGGAGATCAGAAGCGGCTTTACACCAAACCAGACATTTGGTTTAGCTAGCTCTGTACTGTCTACACTGACTGGCAGCTGCTCTCCAGGATTCCAGACTGTGTTCTCTCCTCTGTCTACCTGGAGATGCCAGGGATTGAAAGCTCAGGCTTCCCCCATGTAGACACAGGCCTTTGCCCATCTGAAGAAGGAGCAACGCAAAGTCCCCTGTCAGGTCTCAGTCCATACTTGCCAAACTTTGTATTTGCCAAAAAACAAAAAAAAAAAAAAAAAAAAAAAAAAACAGAGGCCAAAACAGTTACAGAAGTGGGAATATTTCTTTGGCACTGATGCAAATATCAAATATGTTTCAAAAACATAGAAGGCATCTCACTTCTAGAAGGCAAATAGTGAAATACCAGTGGGCAAATCTGAGGCCAAATGCACACTGCACATTTAAAGCAATCATTATAACACCCCCCCCCCAATAATCCTGGGAACTATAGTTTGTCGAGAGTGCTGAGAGTACTACAGTTCCCAGAATTCCCTGGGAAGAGGGACTGATTGTAAAACTACTCTGGGAATGGTAGCTCTGTGAGGGGGAGAGGGGTCTCATAACAGCACCCTCGACAAACTACAGCTCCCGGGATTCTTTGGGGGAAGCCATGGCTGTTCAATGTGTTTCAAGAGTGCTTTAAACATATAGTGCAAATACGGCCTGAGTGTAAGAAATATGGCAAATGAGTCGAAGGAAGTGTGGCCAACAGAGGGCTGAGATTTCCCAGCAAGCAGTGCTATGTTGCAGAGTGGGCATCCACCAGACGGCTATAGAAGCAAACTGGGAGGACTGAGCAGACATCCAGCAATAGGGACAAAGAAGGCAAGACATCCCTTTTTTAAAATTAAGGCATCAGGGCTCCCCCCCGCTCCCGCCGTGTGCCTTAGGATTTTTGCCCACTATTTCAAAACAATACTTCTGTGGGACCAGCTCTCTGGCTGCCCCCCTTATCCTGAACATACATCTTAAGACAATAAAACCAAAAATTTGAGAGGAGGCCAACATCAGGACAAAGCCCTAAAAACTAACCAAAGCCAACAGCCACTGAAAAACTGGCCATCAAGAGGCAAGAGTTTTCCCAGAATGCACTGCCCACTCAGGGCTTTTCCACAGAGCCACCGTTGCTGCTAATGTTGGTGCTGTGATAAGCCCCCATTTTAAAGACAAGGAGCCTGAGGTCAAGTCAGGAAGGCCTCTTTTGTGCCAAGCTGTGCGGCAAGAGTCTCGCTATGGATCGTTATTCAAAGCAAGAAGCAGCTTTGGAGGCAGCGCAGGATCTGAACAGCTTCCGAGGTCACAGGTGATGACCAGGCACGGCGGCAGGGAGCCAAGAGAGTCCACCTTGGCACGTGAGGCAAATGTGAAGTGCTGTGTGTGTGTGTGTGTGTTTAAGCACGTGTCTGTTTCTTTATTTGAGGTGGAAGCAGTGAAAAAGCAAGAAGCGACCACATTGTGATGCAAGGCACTTGCAGGTAAAAAGAACGAAAGCACAAAAGATGTCCGAGGAGAAGGGCCAGACAGCCGTGCAGGGATGGTGCTGTTTCTTCTTCAGGCAAACATGGTTAGTTGTATCCACTGCAGTGCAGGAGAGAGAGATAAAAAGAGGAATAGAGGAGAAATTCAGTTCAGGTCACCGTCAAAAGCAAATCTACCTAATTCACACTTTCTGAAACAATGCATAAACTGAAACATAGACCCATCCTTCAAAATCTGCTCCTCTACAAATTTTGCAAGTAATGCATACAAAAATGCATACATAGGCTGCAATAAAATGCACAATCACATTGGGGAAGACTGCATGTAAGTTAATGTAAGTTAAGGATAAATTATCACAAAAATGCTGGTGGGTTTTCAGGAGGATTAAAAACATAGTTATTCAGAAACCCCAAATGTCATAATCGTTCCTCATAGGAAAACGCGTTCCACCCCCTCAATAATTTTTGTTGCCATTCACCGCACCTTTTCCAGATTTACAATATCCTTTTTGAAGTTCCAGGACCAGAACAGCACACGGTATCCCGAGTGTGATCTCACCAGACATTTGTATCACAGCATTATGACACTGGCAGTTTATTTTCAACGATCAGAGAGGCATTACCTTAACCAAGTCAAAGGTGACGATTCCATCCTTGTCTGAGTCCAGTGCTTGGAAAAACCCTGAAGAGAGAGATTGTGGGGTGAGTGGCAGAGTTGAGGGTGGGAATTAAATCAAGATATTTCACTGCAGGACTTCTCTGGGTGGGAAACAAACCCAGATCAACCCTGTTGACTTCAGGGACAGGCTCCAAAGAACTGCGCCAGGAGGATGGCATGCCCAAAGATGCACCAGGCTCCTGGCCTGCTTCCTCCTTACCCATTTCAAGCTGCTTTGGAAAGAATTTAAGAGCAGCATGGGCAACATATTGCAACTGCATGGAAATTTAAAATGTTGCTGGTGGTTTGCAAAGCCTTTAGGCACGCCTAAAGAAACCCTCTAGCCCTGGAGTTAGAGCACTGGGGCATGCAAAGCCAACACCTTTCTAAACTCGCAAGGCCAACACTGCAGTCCCCTGCTACTCCTTTGCCTCCTTTGACTTCTAGGAGAACCCCAAAGAGGGAAGAAGTGGTGCAGACAATACAGCTTCCATCAGTCCTCAATAGCTATGGCGTCCTGGGGGCTTTGCCCATGCCCTCCATAGACAGACTAAAACAACCTAGTCACACATCAAAATACAAAACGACCACGCTACGAAAAGGGCACTCACGGAACATGGTTTCAAGTCGCACTAAGCAGCAGACAAAATTGTCAAAATCAATGGCCAGATCAGGTTCAGCGTAGCGGGTGATGATTAGCTCGTACAGTTTCTTGTTCAGCTTGAAGCCTGGGCGAGAGAAAGAAAGAGCAAACACACTGCATTCAGAAGCTGGGCGGCTTTCTTAAAAACACAACAGTGTCTCCCGCTTTTGAGGCAAGCCGAGGGACTGTGAGCAATTCAGACAGTCGTGTGCTTTGAAATCCAGCAGTTTAGATTAGACCTTGGTGGGGAACCTGTGGCCCTCCAGACTTTGCAGGATTCCAACTCCCATCACCACTAAACTATGGCCATACCAGCTGGGGCTGATGGGAGTTGAGAGTTGAAGAACACCTGTAATACAAAACTTATATGGCAGCTGTATCTCCACTATCCCACCTGGCTGGGTGCTGAGCAGGAAAGACAAGAGTCACAAGGGTCTTTCTCACAGGACCTGCATTGCCCATTTGTCTACATCATTCATGCACAGCTTCCAGTTACAATTAATGAGGAAAGGGCAAAGGAACTGGATATGTTAAAGAAGACAAGAAGGGTCCTGTTAGATCAGGCCAAAGGCTCATCTTACTCCAACATTCTGTTCCCACAGTGGCCAACCACCCAGGATCCCCGGCTGTTAGCTGGGCTTCTTGATTCTGATTGATGACTTGGTTTTAATTCCACCTTGAGGACTAGTTCAGTTGAGAGGCTGCCTAGAAAACTGAATGCAATTAAAAAGGGGAGGATCACCTGCAGCCTCCAGAGCCATCCGCATCTCGTAGGCACTCATGCTCCCCGACTTGTCCAAATCGAACTTCCTAAAGACTGCCTTAAAAGATAACAAAGAGAAAAGGAGATAAGATGCCCCCCCAAAAGGTGTCAACAGTGAACCCAGCAGCTGAGCCCCAAGAATCTAAGGTGTCCAGAGGAAAAAATAAATTATGAGTTCCAAGGCTCCAGTAGGAACCCATCAATTCATAGTCTAACCACTAGAGGGAGATCCAGAAAGGATCACTAAACTGCAAACTCTCCAGACTTAAGTCCCATCTAGAGAGAAAGATTTCAGAACCGGATTCAAAATTCCTTAACATGCTCAAATTATGATACTGGACATCAACATTCACATTTCAGAATCAAATGGATGTCAAATTACAAAGTTTGATTGTTTGGGCTCTCTCATTTTCAGCCTACTCCATAGATATATTCCAATTTTTTGAACAGTCAATATCTGCAAAATATTGTTTGCATATCAGAAAACAATTAAGCAGAATTCCCCAGCTTTCCCCTGCAAATAACAAAAATAATTTTAATTCCATTTAGCTATCCTGGTTTGCAGGGGGTGGGGAATCATGTAACCAAGAGAATATTTGTGAAATATTTGGACTGGAGAGTCTTGTGCACCAAATTTTAAACCATGGGGAATCTGTGGACCTCTAGCTGTTGTTGGATTATAGCTCCCATCATTCCTGACTACTGTCTATGCAGTCTGAGACTGATGGGAGCTGGACTCCACAATATCTGGGTGGGCAGAGGTCCCCACCATTTACCCACCCCACTGTAGCTACGTTTGTGTGGGGTTTTTTTTTACCCATAAATGGCTTTGATGACACTGTGAGCTTACCAAATAGCTCCTGATTTTGGTCCAAAGGATGTTGAACTCCACCAATCCAAGTTTCCCATTTCCATCTCTCTGATCAAGGAAGCGGATGTTAAGGAGACACTGCTGTCAAAATGCCACCATCGCCTCCTTCCACCATCACCTCCCCTTCCCCCCCAATACCATACTCCCAAAAAATTAGTTTGTTGAACGCTTGCAGGCATATAGCTTAGGCAGAGGTTAAACTACGTCCAGCCTTCACATAGCATTCATTTTGATTCATTTGGGGGAAGGTTACAAGACAATCAACATGTGTCCCGATTCACTTGCGAGGCACTGTGTCTGTCTTCCCACAAATCGTTCATTCATGCCACGCTTTTCAATCCGGAGCTCCAGTGGCTGCCAATACACTACTGGGCCACATTCAAGGTTTTTGCATTAATTTACAAGGCCCTGAGTAACTTGGGTTCAGGATAGTTTAAGGGTTTCCTGACCTGTTATATCCTTGTCTGATCACTGATCATCTTTGGGGGAGTCTCTGCTGCTGGTCCCCCACACGAGGACTGTTAGAAGCCATGCATGGAGTGTTGTGGGTTCAAGCCTGCATAAGTCCTTCCTGATTGAGATTAGATGGGCCCCCTCTTTGCTGAATCTCCAGTGCATGACAAAGACTTATCCCAGTAGGCATTTTAAGGCAGTGTTTTGTTTTATGGTGAATTTTCATCACTTTATTCTCTGTTAGGTTCATTTTTATGTGCACCACTTAGAAACACTAATGATTATGTGCCCACTTGACCTCTTCGACTGATGGAATTGCGACTTTTGCAGGTGCCCCATAATACCCACTCTGCATCTGGAAGAACTTGATCATTTAGTGTGGCAGTGCTGACACTTTGGAACTCCCTGCCAATTGATAACAGGCAGGTCCCCTCACTGTGCCTTGAACAGACATTTGTATTTAGACAAGCCTCACCATATGTTTAGAAAGTTTATGTGTTTTTAATTTGTTTTAGTCTATTTTATTGTGGTTTTAATTTTCTGTTTGTTTTAAATTATGGTTGTAACTTTTGTTAGTGATAATTTTATTGTTTGATCTTTTTTGTAAATCACTTTGAAGTTTTTTTCTTCTACAAACAAGCTGTATATAAATTTTGCGCAGTAAGTATTATATAAACATCTTTAAATAATTTTAAAAGTCTGTTTTGTTTTGTTTTTATAAAAGTGGATTTATTGCATTAGGGCAAAAGAGCATTATAATCTACTTTAATTAAGCGCAAACCTAAATTGATGGCACATGCTCCTCTCCTGCAAAATACTGAGAACCTGGAGCCGCCTTAAAATACACAGACCCCGAAACCAAAAAGGAAGGATACATCCATGAGGTTCACCATACTCCGACAGGACTCCAAACTGAACCCTTTCGTCCGAAGGTCTTTATCTGCAGTGAAAAGAAAAGAAGGGACAATTTGAGCTTTTCCTTTTACACCCCACAAACGCACGCAGCAAAAAGATGATGGAAATCGTTCAAAGGGACACTCAACAGTAGCACAAGGAAGCCACAAACCCTGGAACTATATGGCAGGTTTGTTACAAGTCCATGTGCAGGAAGATGGCGTGTTGCTGGTGTTCAAACATTTTAAATGGTGAAATCTGGCAACGCTTTTGTTGCCAAAGGGCCCGGGCAACACAAAGCTTTGCCAAATTAGTTTTATTCTCTGTTGAATACAACACTCAGCATTTGTTGTACGCACATGCACACATTCCCTGACTTTCTGCACGACAAATGTTTTGCTATTTTAATTTCTTTTTTTAAAAAAAAGATGAAGAGGGAATGAGTTAGTATCGGTGCTTACGTTTCCCTATGATTCTGTTGAGGATAGTCTGCAGTTCACGAACGCTGATTTCCATATCCTGCAAGGAAGGGCGGAAAAGAGGAGGACAAAAAGATTCATTGTTATTTTAAGCCCACCTCTGAGCCACTCTTAAAAGAGGCGATTCCTGGAGAGGCCTGAAGTCAAGCCCTTTGCTCAGAACTGGAACCTGTTTCCCCATCACAGCTCCAGGCACCTTTGCATATGCAAGCTAAGTGCTCTGCTGCTCAGCTAGGACAAAGGTGGGGAACTTAATGTTCCTTAACCCCCCCTCCACCTACCACTGGCCAACTTTGACAGGTGGGTGAGGTGAGCACCAAGCATCAGCTGATCAGCAGGGCCTGCCAATCCTCCATTTGGCAAGAAGTCACCTTTCACCTGCTCCACACCTGCACAGCTTGGTCAAAATAGTAAGGAAACACTTTACCAGGCTGGAAAACTGCACTGCAAAATTCTGTGAAGGGCTGATTTCAAAGGCTGCCTGAATTTCGGTCCACGTATTGTTTTGGATGGTGCATGTTGGGAAAGTTCCCCTTTAAATGGGGAATGGATCTAATTTAACCCGCCCCCCTCGCATTTGACACACTTACCGCCCCCGCCAGCTGCCTAAAGAGTTGCTTGAAGCTATCATCAATCTCGCTTTCTGAAAGCACTTTCTGGGGAAGGGAGAGACAGAGGAACGGTCAGACAGGCAGGTTAGGGTTAGAAAGTCTAAATATGCAAAGTTCTTTGGGATCGGAAGCATAGAAAAGTGACAGGCTGCTCTTTTTATTTAAAAAAAAACACCACTCACAAAAAGCTTCACCGTCACTTCAAGAATTATCTTGGCTACCCCTCTGAAATCTGTAGCTGAAGGCCATATGTGATGAGTCTATTCTAAGGGCTGCATGCATTGGCCAGTATCTGTGGGGAGATTTCCACCACCACCTCGTAAAAAATGGAAAACTGCTGGACAAATTACTGCGCCCCAGCACTAGCTGAGAACGTAAGATGAGCCTTGCTGGCTCTGGCCATAAGGGGACAATCTGGTTCAGCATCCACTTCTTACAGTGGCCAAACAGATGTCCATGGGAAGCTCTGAATGCAACCACAACTCTCCCCACTCGTGACTTCCACCAATGAGCGCATACTGAATTCAGAGAGAAAGATGTGCCCATGACAGAAGAGGGGATCCTTCTTGAATGTAAAAAATCTGGTGGCAGTTGTTACATAATTCCTCTACACCAGTGGTTCCCCAACTTTTTGTTTTCTCCAAGGACTGCTTGAAAATTGCTGAGGATCTCGGAGGACCACTTAGCTATTCTTCTACCTCTTGGAGCAATGGTGCTAGGTGCTGCATGGTTTTTAACTGAATTTTTGCAGACATGCTGCGGATCACTTGAACGAAGCTGGTAGACTATCAGAGGTCCAAAGGCCAGCTTGGGAAGTTCTGCTCTGGAATACAAGCAGGAATTTCCTCTAAGTCGCCCTTTGAAAGGGGTCCATATTTGTCGCTGGATGATTCCTACCTCATCTGGGAGGTTCGCCTGGATTTCATCATCCATTTCCCTGCAGAAAGGCAATAAAAATAAAAATGAGAACTCAGGGGAAACATAAAGAAGCTCAAGGCAATTATCCAGACACTAGTAAACATAGCAGAACAAGCATTATGAAACCGGGGTGGTGAGAAGCACTCTGAAGCCAAGGGAGAGGCAGTAGAGAGTTAAAGTCAAGGGTTTACATCTGCTTTTGTTTCCAAAGTCTGGCTCGTGTGTTGCGACAGCAGCAGAATTCCAACAAAACTGGAAGTTGCCAATGTTAACTTATTGGCCCATAATGGAAATCAACCCAGTTGAAAACGACTTGATGTTTGCTGCTGCTATTGCTTTCAGTCTACAAATGATAACGAACTAATGTTCCCCGCCGCAAACCACCACCATCTGCACTGTGATTCCTTTGCACTGAAATGAATGGGATGGAATAAAGTAATGACAACGCAAGTTATGTAAGCTACATAATCTCGCCACAATGGACAGCAAAGAACGACGTTATAATTTTTGGCACAAGATGAACTGCTGCAGAACAGCAATATCGCTGTGTGTGTCAAACACAGGGCGGAATGGAAAGCAATGCATTCTACATCCCTACCTCTGACTTGGAGGACTCCATCTTAGGAGCTCCAGTCCATCTAGAGTCTCCCCTGCTCTATGAGAGTAAAAAAGCTGCTGAGCGGGGGTGGGCCCCTTTAAGAGAAGTGGTGCTTTTCGGTAAAAGGCAAAGCTTACAGCTCCTACCTAAGGCTCAGCCTAAGGCTGGCTGTTGCTGAAGCAGCCTCAATGATCCACTCTCTCAGCCCTGGGCAAGGTCTGGGCTAGGATGAGGTCAGCACCTGTATCCCAACAGGCAGTGCCAATCCCAATAGGAAAGAGGCAAAAGCTCAGAAGGTCCTAAGTCCAGCTTCCCACACCTGTCTGGTTAAGAAGGGTTTAAAGGTAAAGGGACCGCTGACCATTAGGTCCAATCGTGGCCGACTCTGGGGTTGCGGCATTCATCTCGCTTTATTGGCCAAGGGAGCCGGCGTAAGCTTCCGGGTCATGTGGCCAGCAGGACTAAGCCGCTTCTGGCGAACCAGAGCAGCGCACGGAAACGCCTTCTAATCGATAAGTCCTAGGCTCTGTGGTTTAACCCACAGCGCCACCCACGTCCCTAAGAAGGGATTAGGTGGTAGGTAAATTGGGGGGGGGGGGTGGACCTGAGACCATGGAAAGGCAGAGAAGACCATGCTTGTTCGAAGCTTCCACGGAGACCAGAATACATCCAGTTTTCATTGAGCATTTGCTCTGATCTGTTTGCAGGCGTGTTCTATTACAACAAGCATTCAATCCTGATATGGTGCTTCCAGATCTTCCCATTAGTTTTTCTTTCATCCCATTCAGTTCAGGCAACTCCCTATTTATGTGGGGGTTACATTCTGAGGCGCAGCGTGTTTAAGTGAAATTGCATAAATTGGGAACACCATTGGAAAAGCCTGCAAACACCCTTCAAACCTCTGGAAAGTATCAAAAAACCATTTTTAAAAACAAAAAAACCCAACAAACCCCACCACAGTTGCTCCTTCCAAACCTCCTTGCTCAAACTCCAACTCTCCACAGGCCTCAAAGCTTGGTGCTAAGGCTCCTGGGATTGCCAGATATTATTTTCACGTGTTTTTATGCTCTTTTAGGCATGCTTTTGCCCCTTTTTGTGCTACTTCAGCGTTTGTGGCAATGCGCGCAATCACACTCAGGGCTGGATTTAGGTTTGATGAGGCCCTAAGCTACTGAAGGTAATGGAGCCCTTTTTACGTCCAGCTGACCTTTGTCAACAACAAATTGTCGCTGTTTTTTATCTTGAATATCTGCTATATGGTAATTTATGGACCTAATGGGTATCTAAAGCCATTTGCACATAACAAAATATGTATTTTATCCATGTAATTCTTGAACTGAAATGCAATTAATTGGGGGGGGGGCAAGAAAGTGGGGCCCTAAGCTATAGCTTGTTTAGCTTATATGTAAATCTGGCACTGATCACACATGGCTCAAATGCACATAAATGTGGAGTTGCCTGTCACTTTCCCAACTACAATAAATATGCTTAAAAAGAAGAACTGGATTTGTTGTGTCAGGGAAACCAGAGCGTTCTCACCATCTTTTATGCCTGACAACAAACCCTAACTATTGGATTCTTTTGCCCCATCTTTTTGTGCCTGCCAAACAGCTGTGTTATGCTTATGATAATATTTTATTCTCTTGTTAATTATGCTGTTTTAAATGTGCAATTTATATTTGACTTCACTTAGCAATGTGGTGTTTTTTAAAAATGTTTAAGTTTTTTTTGTTAACTTTGTGTTAAATATGTATTCTGTAGCTGACCTCCTTTGTAATGTTTTATTTTGAAGTCTTTAAGATAATATTTTAGTTTTCTGTTAATTATGTAGCTTTGACTGTATACTCTACATTTGACTTTCTTCAGATTGTTTTATTGATGTTTCAATATTCTGTAAACCGCTTTGAGATTTTTCTTATAAATATAAAGCGGTATAGAAATGAAATAAATTATTATTATTATTATTATTATTATTATTATTATTATTATTATTATTATTACCACTCAAATCTAAATGTCGATTTCAGTAGGTCTGAGTAGTTAGACAGTGCTGCAAAAGGACACTATACAACACTCCAAAACCCATTTCAAACAGTCGAACGATTGCCCACCCTCTGCCAAACGAATGACAAAGATCACCAGCAACACATACACTGTCCCGGCTTTGTTCTCTGCGAAGAACCGGAGCACGAAGTCCCCTTCCTTGTTGGGCTCAAAGGTGGAAGGCACCACGATATACTCCCCTGGCGGCAGCTTGAAGCGGGTGCTGACCTCGCGCAGGTTGATGAACTGCTCGGATCGCGCCCGCGAGGAGTTCGAGAGGAAGAAGTCGCGCTTCAGGTGTACGGAGGTCTGCCCCCTGAACTGCCAGAGAGGAGAAGGCACGAGTTGAGCAAGTGCTTCACCTGTTGAACCCTCCTCTTGGAATAGGGAACGGCCGTGGCCAGGGCCGGATTTAGGTTTGATGAGGCCCTAAGCTACTGAAGGTAATGGGGCCCTTTATATGTCCAGCTGTCCTTTGTCCAATTGTCACTGTTAGAAATGAGCAAACCAGTGATATTTCAGGGAGCAGGCTAGCAGGTGGGGCCCATTTCTTACATCACAGGAGCCTATACAACACAAAACACTGTTGCTGTGTTATTTTATGTGTTTTATATCTTCTATTTTGGAAATGTACATCCAGTTTTTTTCCTTTAATTTTTTGGGGGCCCCCCAAGAGAGTGGGGCCCTAAACTATAGCTTGTTTAGCATCTATGTAAATCCAGCACTGGATAGCTCAGTGGAATAGCTCCTGCCTTGCAGGCATGAAGGTCCCAGGTTCAAACCATGGCAGCTCTGGTAAACGGCAGCTTTCTACATCCCTGTTTAAATTGGCCCCTTCTTTAAATCAAGCGGACTGGGATCTTACTTTCTTTTTAGAGGAAGGACTGCAGCTCAGCAGCCGTAGCACCTGCCTCTCATACCAAAGGTCCCAGCAGCTCCTGATAAGCTTGTCTGAAAACCCGGAGAGCAGCTGCCAATCAGTGTAGACAATACTTAGCTAAAGGGACCAGCGATCTAACATACTAGAAGTCCTCCATACCCACTTAAATTATGCCTTTATTCAGAAGTAATGAGGACTGGGATCTTTCTTCCAAGCACTTGCCTTGACTGCAAAGGGCGCCTGCTTCAATCCCTGCCATTTCCAGACAGGGTGGAAAAGACTCCTGGCCTGAAACCCTGGACAGCCGCTGCCGGTCAGTGTAGGAAACATTGAGCTAGATGGACTCAGTTGGCCTGACCTGGGATAAAGCAATTTGCTACACCCCTACATATTTTGTTCCTTATGTTGAGGACTAGAATCTTAGGTGTCCCCCCCCCCCTTTTAGCAGAAGATCTGCAGCAAAGCAGTGGAGTGCAAGCTTTGCATGCAGAAGGCCTGAGGTTCAATCCCTGGCAACTACAGGCAGCAGTGGGAAAGACTGGAACTCTGGAAAGCCACTGGCAGACAATACAGACCCCCGTGGCCTGGCTTCTGGTCCTATGTTCTTACAGGACAGGAGATGCACTTACAGGGGCTTCCCATACTTACAGGAGTTGCTCTTTGGCATACATACCTCAGGAGGCACCTGCAGGAGACAAAAGGAAGAGGGGCAGTGAATTCCAAAAGAAGGCAGAGGAAGGGCTCCACACCCCGAGGGGCAGCTCTCCCAAGCCCTCGGGCAGTACCTCGTAGACGGCAAAGCCGATGGTCTCCATGTCCTTGCCAAATCGCCTCTCCCGGCGCCGGTGCTTCTGCATCAGAGACAGGAGGAAACTGCAGCCCGGCTCCCTCCTGTCCTCGTCGTCATCGTGGTCCACCTCTTCCAAGCGGATTTTGAACTGGGGGTTAATCCAGAAGGTTGCTGAAGGAGAAAGAAAGAAAGAGGAGACTGTGGGGTGCAAGGGTTTTGGGGAGATGGCAGTCAAATTCAACAAATGCATATTATCGCGAGTTAGTCAGTTTAGGGGCAAACGGACACAGAGCTGTATTGCTAGATAGGCAGACTCAGAGCATAGCAATGTAAATGGTAGAGAGAGTTCTGTGTGATGTCATTTCCCGTTTCCAGTAGCAGGAAGAAACGAGAAATATAAGCCCGTCTCCTTCCTGTCACACTCTCTTTCTTTCTGCAGCCTGCAATGAATGCACATATGGCTGTTCCTGCTCCAACTCAGGCTCACACCTGAAGCTGGTTGGGCTGTAAAATGCAAGTATTTTACCTGCATAGGGTTTTTTAATAACAAATCTTATTAATTTTTCAGTTTATACATCTCAAAATAAACGTTTTACATAATACCATGTAACAATTGACTTCCCTCCTTCCCTTTTTGTGGTTCATTTTACTTATCTATCATTCATGCATATTTTATTATAGTCAATCTAATCGTTTCTCCATTTTACATCCTTTAAATATTTACCATACTGTTGAATTTATCTAAATGCTGCCAGCGTTTTCAATTGTACACAATTATTTTCTAAATATTCAGCAAAAAGATTCCACTCCTCTTTGAATAAAGATTCTTCTTGCTCTCTTATTCTATAAGTTAAACCTGCTGCTTCTGCAAATTCTATCATCTTAAGTTGCCAATCTTCCTTACTAGGGATCTTGCTCACTTTCCATCTATGAGCCAGCAAAATTTGAGCCGCCGTGGTTATTTACATAAATATTTTTTTCTGACAACTGGGAACTTCAGACTAAAGTATTCCTAACTAAAAGGCCCGAGGTTTTTTTGGGAATGTTGTTTTAAACATTTTTTTTTTTACTCACTGCAGATCATTTTCCAATAGCCTTTAACCTTTTTACATGTCTACCACATCTGAAAAAAATGTTCCTTCCATTTCTCTGCATTTGCAGCACAGATCTGATCCAACTTTGTACATCTTGACCAATCTAAAAGGTAAAGGTAAAGGTACCCCTGCCCGTACGGGCCAGTCTTGACAGACTCTAGGGTTGTGCGCCCATCTCACTTAAGAGGCCGGGGGCCAGCGCTGTCCGGAGACACTTCCGGGTCACGTGGCCAGTGTGACAAGCTGCATCTGGCGAGCCAGCACAGCACACGGAAACGCTGTTTACCTTCCCGCTAGTAAGCGGTCCCTATTTATCTACTTGCACCCGGGGGTGCTTTCGAACTGCTAGGTTGGCAGGCGCTGGGACCGAACGACGGGAGCGCACCCCGCCGCGGGGATTCGAACCGCCGACCTTTCGATCGGCAAGCCCTAGGCGCTGAGGTTTTACCCACAGTGCCACCCGCGTCCCTCTTGACCAATCTACTTGGGGTTAAATACTATCTATGCATCATTTTTTATATACTGTATTTTTCTGTGTATAACACGCCCCCGTGTATAAGATGACCCCTATTTTTTGGGACTCCAAATTAAGGAAATGGGGGGAAATTGCCCAGAATTATTGAGCTTTCTTTGGGGGGGATGGCCGACAATCGCTCACCTGTGTCTTATACACAGAAAAGTAAGGTAATTCTCTTTCCAAGTATAACATGCGATAAATTTCTAATCATTCTTCCAGAGTCTCTCCCAGAGGTTTAGGTCTATGTTATGCCCTATATCCATTGCCCAGCGTGTCATTTGAAGTTTTGACTAACTCGTCTTTCATTTCCCATTCTTATAATAAGTTATACATTTTTGACAATAATTTATCCTTGTTCCACAATAATTCTCTTTCAAACTGTGAGCTTCGATCCGGAAACCCATTTTTAAAATCTAATTTAAACATATCATATATTTGATGATACTGTAACCAATCCTTACTCCTTCCATTGCATAGTTCTACTGCTGCCTTTGCCGTGAACCAGTCCAAGACTATTGAGTAAGTAAACACTATTTTTAAGCTTACTTTACAAGTTGTTGCCTGATTCTCTGTTATGCGGGCTAACATAGGGGAAGCCAGCTTATTTCATAAGCTGGATGTGCTTAAAAGAGAAGGCTTTGCAGACTAATTTCCAAAGCTTCTGCAAAGGATGGGATTTTAAAACTCTTTTTAACCCCCCTCCCCCAGGAGACTGGAGGGGCCAATTGTAATTAGGATATCCTCTCCTACCTACTAAAACCCATCCCACACGACTCACGTCACGTGTTATGTGAGTTACCTGGGTAGTTCCTGCAGCCGCCAGCTGTGCTCCCCCGCCGCCAGGTCCCGTCGTAGAGCGTCGTGTTCCACTTCCGGAACTTGCGCGACTTCAGCGCATCTGGCGTGAGGTTGCAAATCTCAAGGCGGGAGAATTCCCGGAGGAAGTCCTGGAAGGACATCCTAGGAGAAGGAGACAGGTCGCGAATTCAGATCACGCGCACGCTCGTTGGTGGCGTGTGTGCGTCTTTAGAAATGCGATTCCTAAGACAAATGAAAAGGGCGCCTACCAGAATTCTCCATCTTCCATTTTAATTCTCAGCTGCTGCCCTATAGATGGATCCACGGCGTTCCATTCCCCAGAGCTGTAAAGAAAAAGAGAAGAAAATGTGCTGCCTGTTACAGAGAGAGATTCCAAAAGAAGTAGAAAATGCAGATTCTTCTCTTTTCCCCCTTTTATAATTTTTATTAAATTTTGTTTTATATTTTAGAATATTCATTTAAACAACCTTAAAATATCAGTGACTTCCCTTCTTCCCTTTCCATGGTTCATTTGCATAACATAAATCGCTGCATATTTTATATATACTAAACCACTCAGTATTCCATTATTACATCCATCAGAACTTATTTACACTGTTGAATTTATCTCAATGCTGCCCATGTTTTCAAATATACACAATTTCCCCCCGTATATTCAATAAACATTTCCCAATCTTCTTTAAACGTATGTTCTTCTCGTTCTCTTATTCTATATTTTAGGTCCACAAGCTGTGCATATTCCATCAATTTAAATTGCCATTCTTCTTTAGTTGGGACTTCGCTCGTTTTCCATTTGGGGGCTAACAAACAGGCTGCAGTTGTTGTATACATAAATAACCTTTTTTTGACACCTGGGAATTTCCATCTGAATTACCCCCAACAGAAAAGGAATCTTGTTTTTTGGGGGAAAGTACTTTTAAACATTCTTTTTCCAATTCATTATGAATTATTTCCCAATACTCTTTTACCCTTTTACAGGTCCACAACATATGATAGAACATACCCTCAGTCTCATTGCATCTAAGAAGAAAATGCAGTCTTCTCAACCAGCCCATAAGAGCGCTGCTGGGTCTGTTGGAAGGCCTGCCTAATCAAGTGGCAAGCCAGAGGGCTACTGGAAGCCCACAAGGAAGACTTGAATGCCACAGCTCACATTCACTCTCCAGCAACTGATTTCCAGAGGAATACTTCCTCTGATGGCCCTCACAATTATAGCCAGTGACAGCCTTATCCTCCAAAAAATTGCCTAATCCTGTGTCAACGGCTTCTTTATTTCTGTCCTGAATCTCCCATGACTCAGTTTCAATGGAAGGTCTAAAAATGTCTTGCTATCTGGACAGAAAAAATAATAATAATGAAAGTTTCAGGCAGCAGAAGACTGTCTGGATCTCTTATTGAAATCAATGGAAAGTTTAATCAATATGTGCCTTAATGGGTTGCCTGTAAAATGGGCATATTTCAGGTTTTCTGAAATCTGAAACAGCCAGTTATTTGCAAGGGTAACAGAATGTCTAAAATGTTCACCTTGCCTTGTGGATGAAAAGCACAAGAGTTACAGGCTGTAGAAGAGAAGCTGGATCTCCTACTGAATTCAGTGGGAGGAAACCCAGTGAATGAAATTGAAATGAATGGGGGGCAATCAAACAAATGTTTTGAGACTGCAAGTCCCATCATCCCTGACCACTGGTCCTGCTAGCTAGGGATCATGGGAGTTGTAGGCCAAAAACATCTGGAGGGCAGAGGTTGACAAAGCCTGCTCCAGATGTTGCTCTAATCAACCCTAGCAGGAATGGCCAACAGCCAAGGATGATGGGAGTTCAGCAACATCTGGAGGTCCAAATTTTCTTCACACCTGCTGTAGCCCTAGTAACTCTCATAGATTTGTCACCAAAAAATTCACTCTGGTTTCCAAACACAACAAGCACTCTGGTTCCCTTTGCCACTTTGCTTGGCAAACTCGCTTCCTGCACACACCAACTTTGGGGCACAGGGGCTCTTCTTTTTCAAGCGCCTAAACCTTGCGCCTCCTTCATTTCTGTCTGTGATAGTTAGAACGCTGGACTGGAGAGTCCTGGATTCAAATCCTGGTCCAGCTACAAAGCTTACTAGATGACCCCGGGCTGGTTCCTGTCTCTCAACCTAACCTTACTTTGCAGAGTTGTCCTGATGCGACGCCGGGAAGATCGTGCGTGCCACCCTGAGCTCTTTGCAGTGGGATTAAAACGGTATATAGAGAAGACAGGCCTTCTGTCCCCACAGCTCTATGGCCCAGGAGGAGGGGAAGTGGAACCCAGATATTCTCATCCCCATGAAAACAAAGGAAGCTCGTCGACAGAAGGAGGGAACTTGCTATGGCCACCCTGGTGACTTTCTCCCCCTTTCTGAAGCATGCATAGAAAATTCCTCCAGGGTTTCCTTCTTACTTGTCACTCCAAGCTCCAGTCCACTCCACCTCCCCCCACGGGTTTCGCATCCGTATCAGGTTAACTCTCTGCCCTCGGTAGTTGATCTGTGGGAGCAGAGAGATAATGAGAGATGGCCGTTAAGAGATTGTCACAGAGGAAGGAAAGAACAAGGCTGCACTTGACTTGACCACATTATTGACCCAGCCCTGTTTTCAAACAGTCCGAATAGCTTCCCAGTGGCAATGAGTTCCAGGTGGCTTCTGTGGGAAAATGACAATGCCCCTGTGACTCTGGACAAATAGAAACAATAGAGCATGTGCTTCTCCAGTGCCTATATTATAGAGACATTCATATTAGCCTCATCTCCCCACTACTCCATAAGTACCCAGGGCACACAGAACAATTCTATACCTCCCTGCTGCTATCAAGATACCGACCCTGCTACAACATACGACATTGTCAGGTTCTGAATAGCAGCGTTCAAAATTCGTCAGATGATGACCTGTGCCACAAACTAGATTTAAGGAACACCCATATCAGAGCGCTCTGTAAATGGATAGCCATAGCCTTTTATATACTAACCTTTTATGCTCTTCCACATTCGTTTAATGCTCCAGTCCTAACCTTTCTTTTAGCCTCGTTTAGATTCTTGTATCTTTTACATATACCTTCTGTTTTAATAATTTTAGCTTTCCAAAACATTTTTCAGATTTTAAATGATTGTTCCCCATCCTACTTATGCTGGTCCACGACTGTAATAAAGATCTGATTGATTGATTGATTGATTGATTGATTTTTGTTGTTGTTTGGAGGATTCTTTTCTGGCAACCTCTCTGTTATTAAACTTTCCTATATAGATGATCCTCAGTTCTTTTATCTATTTCCCCTCTGCAGGAATAGAGTTCCTCTTTATGTCAGAAATGGGGAATTTCAGGCCTAGGGCCTCTCTATCTGGCCTTGTTTCACACCCAGGTGGGTACAGGCCCCTGGACTCTGAGAATGCCTCTTGCTTCCCTGCAAGAGGGTCGAAAGGGGTGTGTTAGGGCCTGTGTAGAAACCAGCCTACCTGTACAAACGTAAAATCTGCCATTGTTGCCCCACCCACTTTTGCCTCAGACATGTGGCCCTCAGAAAGTTGCCAAGAAGGCAATGCGGCCCTCATAAGGAAGAAGGGTCCCTGCCCTCGCTTTAGGCCTTCTCTCTTGACTTCTTAAAATAGTGAGACTGAGGGCAGGGGCCACCTTATAATTGTTTTGTTTAAGGTGCCCTGAGAGTTTGGGGTTTTTTTTGGGGGGGGGGTTGCTAAAAGGGGTCTGGACATAAATACTGTAAATAAAAAGGAAAACAAACGAGCGCCGAATAGTAGAAACGCAACAATCACCTGCTCAGCTCCAGTGACGGAATAGGCGTGGCCTTTCACCAGCTTCTTAAAAGTGACAGCCTCCATGTCAAAAGCACTTGTGATCTGAAAAAACGGGGGTCAAAGAAGAGTAAAAATCTAAGTGACAACCTTCAAAGGGCCTCCAAGGACGTAAGACTTTGCTGGAAGGGGATGGAGCAGCCAACACACAGCACTGTATTGGATATTATGGAAGATTATATAAATATATATATCCTTTGTTGAAAGATAAAAAGTACTTAATTGCAAGTGCACAGGGTAAGATAAGATATATATAGAGAAAAATAGCATCCACGTAGAAAAAAGCCCAGAACCAACTCCCCCCCCCCCCAAAAAAAAACTTTTATACATCACAAAAACCTGTGATTGTAGTTCACCAGCCACTTAGCAGTATACCTGTTCCTCTGGCAAAATGTTTCATGCCACCGGTAAACTGCTGTGCAAAAAAAATGCACAAGCAGGCTGCTAGTAATTGTGCAATCTGTTGCATGGCGAGTTTTCGCTAGCACGGCTGTTGCACTGGAGTCTTCTGTTGCACAACAGGAAAGCTCACCTGCCCACTAGTGCAACAGCTCTTGCACTAGTGGACTAGAGTGGTGGATGCAGCCCCAAGGTACTCACATCAATGGAGCAACCCATGAGAGACCCCCTCTCCAGGGCCTTTAAGATGATCTGGAAGAGGTCGCTGGGCGGCTTTCGTAGGTCATACCACTCAGTGACGCCTCCCGTGAAGTCTTCGAACCCTTCTGAGGTGCTCCCTCCCGAAAGAGCCTCGTAGCAGCCGTTCACCCTACGGTGGAAGCAGCAGGGCATCAAGAAGGCGCTTCGTAGTGAATCAGAACATTGCTGCATCAATCTAGCTCAGTATTGTCTGCACTGACTGGCAGCAGCTCTCCAGGGTCCCAGGCAGTGAGTCTCTCCCAACCCTACCTGGAGTTGCTGGGAATCATAGGATCACAGAGCTGGAAAGGACCCCCAGGACTCATCTAGTCCACCCCACTCAGACTAAACCCAGGACAATCTGCAAGCAAAGTACCTGATCTACCACTGAGCCACCCGAATCTCTGAACCTAAGCTGGGTAAGGCCAACTTATACGCGGACCTGTTTCCCCCCCCCCCCAAATGCTTTTTATTGATTTTCACAAACATAAATAAAACTTAAAACTTTTACATTCAACATTTTGTGTCATCTTATTTATCCTGCGCAATTTTGCGCCCGGACTTCCCTCCTACCCTGCTTCGGTTTTCCGAATTTACATCTTCTCTTACAGATTATTATTTACCCTCTATTCACATCACAGGATTTATATTAACCCTGCTACAGTTTTTAAACTTCTGCAATTAATTCGTATGTACGCAACAAATTTACTCTACTCCTCTTCAAACTTTGTCACTTTTTGGTCTCGAATTTTATAGGTCATTTTTGCCAATTCTGCATACTCAAATAATTTTGTCTGCCACTCCAATAAAATTGGGATCTCCTGGGATTTCCACTTTTGGGCCACGAGAATCCTAGCAGCAGTCGTGGCATACTGAAATAGTTTACGATCTTTTTTCCTCACTTCATCTCCTATTATACCTAATAAAAAAGCCTCTGGTTTCTTTGGGAATGTGTATTTGAAAAGTTTTTTTCAACTCATTATATATCAAATCCCAAAACTTTTTCATCTTTTCGCATGTCCACCACATGTGGTAAAATTTGCCGTCCTTTAGTTTGCACTTGGACCTGTTTTAATTGTTATACATGTGGAACTGTTCTAAACTGTTCTTGCACTTTTCTTCTTTTACAGTTCAAATGATTTAGTTCTTTTATAGTTGTTTGTTTCACTGTTGTAACCTGCTCTGGGACTTTCTGGTAAAGGGTTAGTAAGAAATCTAAAATAAGGAGGGGGGTATCCTATTTGTTCCCATTTCACAACTGGGAAAACTGAGGCTGACTCACCCTCAGGTCACAGAGTTTGCCCTTGGCAGAGGTGGGACAAACACAAGTCTTTGGTACCAAATCTTTAGCCACCATCCCCCTGTCGACCCCAAACCAAGAGATTTAGATGCTTACTTGGCATAAGCTTTCTCGAGCAGGGCACTCCAGAATTCGTTGCCTTCTGCGGAGTGGACAAACACAAGCTTGCCATCTTTGGTTGGGAGGAGGTCATCCACCACCACGTCGACCCACTCGCCAAATTGCCAGATCTGAACCAAGCGCAAAACAGGCAAGACAAAGGTGAAAACTTTTCAACCTGGAGATGCCAGGAATTAAACCTGGTCCCTGCTGCATGTGCCCTTGATGACTCAGCGGTGGGTAAGAATGGAGGCAGGGAGGAGAGAAGATGGTTGCTGTTTGCGTTTTAGATGAGAACGTACTTAATCTGTACTTCTCATCAAACCATTATGTGAGCCCAAACACAATGAGATTTACATTTCTCTGAATTTTACAACGGTAGTTCTGCAACTGAACAACTCATTTACAAAAATACATATGATAGGGGAGAGTGTTTAGAAAAACACATACTCTAGTGAAAACAGCATATAAAAAAACAAGTATTCTATAAGGGGGGAATTGCTTGCAAAACAGTCAAAATGGCATACAAAAATGTGCATTTCAGAATAAATTTACATTGAAATGCTGATGAATTTTCACAATACTTTAAAAAAAATAATGAGAACTGAATTTAAAACTGGAAAAACAAGAAACTGAAACTGACAGATCTGGGGGGTTTTTTCTTAGCAGTTGTGCTCTACACATGCTCAGAGAAAGCCATCATTAGTCCACATGTTCCAAGGTCAAGGTCCAGCATTCTGCATGAGTTCTGGTCCTGACACCTTGCTCAAGTTACATTATTCCTTGCAGGCCCACCTAGTCCAGCTTTCTTTCTGCGGACTAACAAACCCAGTTCCACTAAAGGGCAGGAGGGGAGAGAGAGTCTGCAAGTGCGATTGATTAGGAAAGCTACAGCTGTCTCCCTGCAGGCACAGATCCGCAGACTGAGCAAACACCAGGCTGTGCTCTGAATGGGAGGCACCGGGCAGCTTTCTTCCCCACTATGCACCACGCCCTTGCCACCCCCACAAACAAAGAACCTTGAAATACCAAGGCGAATCATCACCTGCGAGGTCGGATTCCACATCAGGGTGGAGTCCTCAGGTGTGGAAGACTTAAAATAAGCAGCATAGCCACCTCAGCTGGCAACAGACCAAGCCAGGCGTTGGATGGGGTGGAGCTGGGCAGAATGCCTTGAATGGCGTTTGTGCGTTTAAGGAGCTGGCTTTGGGCTAAGTGAGGGAGCCTGGAGATAACTGTAAAAACAGACTTTTTATTCTCACTCTCCTAGAATAAAAAGTCCATTTTTAAACTGATCGCCAGGCTCCCTCAGTTAGCAGAAAGCCAGGGATTATTATTACAGTGGTACCTCGGGTTACATATGCTTCAGGTTACATACGCTTCAGGTTACACACTCCGCTAACCCAGAAATAGTGCTTCAGGTTAAGAACTTTGCTTCAGGATAAGAACAGAAATTGTGCGGCGGCGGCGCAGCGGCAGCAGGAGGCCCCATTAGCTAAAGTGGTGCTTCAGGTTAAGAACAGTTTCAGGTTAAGAACGGACCTCCGGAACGAATTAAATACTTAACCCGAGGTACCACTGCATTTGTAAAGGGAATGTCTGTATGAGTTAATACCTTATTATCCCTTTGGAGCTATACTTCATCTTTGTCCTTCCAGGCTATGGTTTACATTTTTGATTCATTGGGGCTTCCCTCCCCCCTTTTTGTTATGCTTGCATTTTTTTTTGTTAAATCAATTTTACACACACACACACACACACACACACCGTTTTGCACTATGGAAAGTGACAGGAAAATGCACAGAAAAGAGTGGGATGAACGAGTGATTAACTGGAAAGGTGTAAACACCCCACAAGGAAAATCAGAGTGATCGGAGCACAAATACTTATTGTCGCATAAACAACTTGCAAAATAAATAAATCAGAATGAATGCTCATAAAGACTGGATACGATCTAACCTCGGTATGAGCATTCTGCTAGCAAATCAGGGAAGAATACTAAAATAAACACCAGAGAGATCTGGAGGACACAAAGAATTTCTCTGTTGCTTCGCAAGCAGGGCTAGTCTACGTTCCTACAAAATACATCCAATTTAAAAACACACAGAGAGAGACACAGTGCTTTGAGTAACAAGGTTCGCAGCAAGGCAGGTGCTCACCTGGAAGTGGAAGATGCCAGCGTACCCATTCTGGAAGCTCTGCCCATGGGGGACAACGCGGTGCAGAAGAGGGTCATTCAGGGTGAGGGAGGCAATGGCCGCCAGGAGCCAGCAGTCACCTGGATGGAGAGGCAAAGGGATAGCCAGCCAGTTAAAACAAAAACAACTGTTATTTATATATAGTGGTACCTCTGCTTATGTACTTAATTTGTTCTGGAGGTCCGTTCTTAACCTGAAACTGTTCTTAACCTGAAGCACCACTTTAGCTAATGGGGCCTCCCTGCTGCCGCCGCGCCGCCGCCATGTAATTTCTGTTCTCATCCTGAAGCAAAGTTCTTAACCCGAGGTACTATTTCTGGGTTAGCGGAGTATGTAACCTGAAGCGTATGTAACCTGAGGTACCAGTGTGTGTGTGTGTATAAAATTATTTGGCGAGGCTGTTACATCCAACATTAGGGATACTCAGAGTAGGCCATGACATGACTAAGGCCCCATCTGCACTATGCATCATGCCACTCTGAGCAGATGTGGCTTCCCCCAAAGCATCCTGGGAAGTGTAGTTTCATAAAGGATGCTGAAAGTTGTGAGGAGACTTTGTTTTGGAGGCATCCTGAGAGCCCCCTCATTTCAGGGAGAATCTGCTGCCCCAGAAGCTCCAAGTGGAGAGAACTTTTTCTTTTGTATTCTCCTTTCACGACCAATACATACATTTCCCCCCCTCGCACCCTCCCCAAAACTGCCAGTTCCTTTCATCCCTCCTCTCCGGACCTGTAACAGTTCTCCTGTCTTATTTCCTTCCTTTCTTTTCCCATTTTATTTATTTGAACAAATATTCACCTTTCATTATTTCACCTCCTAATTCCTCTCAGCATCTCCTCTGGCCCTTTCCCCTCAGGGGAGGGAGGCCTCCCTTCCCTCACCCTCCCCGGAACTTTCCGGTCTGCCAGCCATCATCACTCAGCGGACCAGGAGCTTCTGGTGCTATGGCACAGCTAGGGCCACCTGAAACTAGTTTGAGAAACACTGCCTTAGCCCAAGTGGACTACCAGCTGCCTGCCCGGTTCCTGATCTCTGGGTGGGTGGGTGGGGTGCTTTCTCCAGTGTTTGAAATTAGCCAGGTGCCAGGCGCATTTTGCACCTAGCCTCCGACCACTTGTGACCAAGTGAGGATGCCTGGGCGCCAGGATGGCACCTGATGTCTTGGGATCATTGGATCTGGACTGCTTTCATGCACAAATACCTCACCCTGTAGAATTCTATCAGTTACAGTGGTGCCTCGCAAGACGAAATTAATTCGTTCCACGAGTTTTGTCGTCTTGCGATTTTTTTCGTCTTGTGAAGCACGGTGTCGGGAAAGTTTTGGAAAAGCTTCAAAAATCACCAAAGTCTTAAAAAACCTCAAAAAAGGCTATCACACCGCGTTCTATGAGTTGCTCCTCGAAGTCAAGTCGCAACTGTATTAACGGTGTTAAGAAAAAGGAAACAAACTTGCAAGACGTTTCCGTCTTGCGAAGCAAGCCCATAGGGAAAATCGTCTTGCGAAGCAACTCAAAAAAACAAAAACCCTTTCGTCTTGCGAGTTTTTTGTCTTGCGAGGTATTTGTCTTGCGAGGTACCACTGTATATTTAATCTGCATAATCGGAATGAATTTCAGGAACCAAGTTCCTTTGTCTGTGCAGTCAGAGCAGGAGCAGTCGTCATTAAGAAAAAGAGGTTGGAATTGGCCAATATACTGTACAGTGGTGCCTCGCAAGACGAAATTAATTCGTTCCGCAATTCTCTTCGTCTTGCGAGTTTTTCGTCTTGCGATGCACGGTTTCCCATAGGAATGCATTGAAAATCAATTAATGCGTTCCTAGGGAAACCGCCTTCAGACCAGGTCCGGGGACAGTCTGTCCCCCGACCTCTTCTGAAGGCTGGGGGGGGGGGGGGACAAGGGTTTTTTTCCCACTGCCAGCCTTCAGAAGGCTGTTCTGAAGGCTGGCGGTGGGAAGAAAAGCCCTTCTTCCCACCTCCCGCCCTGCAAGCTCCGGGGACAGGAGGTCTTTGCTGCCGAACGCCAGCATTTTAAAAGCCCCTGCTGTCCCGGGGCGATTTTAAAATGCTGGCGGGCGGGAGCGAAGTCTCCGCTGCCCCGGGGAGATTTTAAAATGCTGGGGGTCGGCAGCGAACGCTTCGCTCCCGCCCGCCAGCATTTTAAGATCGCCCGGGGCAGCGGAGAAGTCTCCGCTGTCCCGGGAAGGCAGGCGGGGGGAGCAAAGACTTTTGCCACCGCCTGCCTTCAGAAGAGGTCCAGGACCTCGTTCCGATGCCCGGCGGCAGGGTGCGAGGTTCCCGCCCCACCGCCCGGCATCGGGGCATCGTTCCGATGCCCGGCGGCGGGGGGAGAGGTTCCCGCCCCACAGCCCTGCTTCGGAGCAGCGTTCCGAAGCGGGGCGGCTGGGGCAGGTGTTCCCTGGACCTCTTTTGAAGGAAGCGGCTGCGGAGAGAAGCGATCTCCCCGCAGCCGCTTGCTTCAAAAGGGGTCCGGGACCTCTTTTGAAGCAAGCGGCTGCGGAGAAAAGCGATCTCCCCGCAGCCGCTTGCTTCAAAAGAGGTCCGGGACCTCTTTTGAAGCAAGCGGCTGCGTAGAGAAGCGATCTCCCCGCAGCCGCTTGCTTCAAAAGGGGTCCGGGACCTCTTTTGAAGCAAGCGGCTGCGGAGAAAAGCGATCTCCCCGCAGCCGCTTGCTTCAAAAGGGGTCCGGGACCTCTTTTGAAGGAAGCGGCTGCGGAGAAAAGCGATCTCCCCGCAGCCGCTTGCTTCAAAAGGGGTCCGGGACCTCTTTTGAAGCAAGCGGCTGCGGAGAAAAGCGATCTCCCCGCAGCCGCTTGCTTCAAAAGGGGTCCGGGACCTCTTTTGAAAGAAGCGGCTGCGGAGAAAAGCGATCTCCCCGCAGCCGCTTGCTTCAAAAGGGGTCCGGGACCTCTTTTGAAGGAAGCGGCTGCGGAGAAAAGCGATCTCCCCGCAGCCGCTTGCTTCAAAAGAGGTCCGGGACCTCTTTTGAAGCAAGCGGCTGCGTAGAGAAGCGATCTCCCCGCAGCCGCTTGCTTCAAAAGAGGTCCGGGACCTCTTTTGAAGCAAGCGGCTGCGTAGAGAAGCGATCTCCCCGCAGCCGCTTGCTTCAAAAGGGGTCCGGGACCTCTTTTGAAGGAAGCGGCTGCGGAGAAAAGCGATCTCCCCGCAGCCGCTTGCTTCAAAAGAGGTCCGGGACCTCTTTTGAAGCAAGCGGCTGCGTAGAGAAGCGATCTCCCCGCAGCCGCTTGCTTCAAAAGAGGTCCGGGACCTCTTTTGAAGCAAGCGGCTGCGTAGAGAAGCGATCTCCCCGCAGCCGCTTGCTTCAAAAGGGGTCCGGGACCTCTTTTGAAGGAAGCGGCTGCGGAGAAAAGCGATCTCCCCGCAGCCGCTTGCTTCAAAAGAGGTCCGGGGGCAGCGGGAAGCGCTTCCCGCTGCCCCCGGACCTCTTTTGAAGCAAGGGGCGGTGGGGAGAAGCGATCTCCCCGCCGCCCCTTGCTTCAAAAGAGAAGACCCGCTGTCCCCGGGGCAAGCTTCGTTTTGCGAAGCAAGCCCATAGGGAAATTCGTCTTGCGAGGCAACTCGAAAACGAAAAAACCTTTCGTTTTGCGAGTTTTTCGTCTCGCGAGGCGTTCGTCTTGCGGGGTACCACTGTACTTTTCTGTGTATAAGGCTAGTGTTTTTTTTTACCAAAAATAATGTTAAGGGGGGGTAGTCTTATACACGGGGGCAATCTCCTCCCATTTTCTTAATTTTGAGTCCCCCAAAATAGGGGTGGGTGTGTTATACACGGTGGCGTGTTATACATGGAAGAATATGGTATATATGTGGACTGTCCCTGGATCAAAGGACATTTCTTCTTTAAGTTCTCAAAGCTCTTAACCTAGGCTCAAGGTTGTCATCTGAACTAGACGTTTAACTAAGAATCCATCACAGTTAGCCCGTCATTTGAAAAATAAGACTTTAGAGCTGTTTTGCCCCAAAATGGCAACAAAACATTCCGCTTTGGTGACTGCAACCTTGGTTTAAAGAGCCATTTGGTGCCTAGCTTATATACCTGAGTTTTTGACAAACACTGTTTCCTCCACCCCACAAACTTAGTTGTTACTCTGAAATGCAAACTTGTTTTGGAGTAAGCGCAGACACCAGTCTGCTGTCTTTGAGCCCTGAAGCTGGCGCTCTGCCCTGGGGAGGGGTGCAGGCCGCGCAGAGGAGACCACGCCTGCCTGCAGGGCTCTGATCAGATAAATGGTGTGTGGTGCGAGAGAGGGAGGAGAAGAAACACTGAGGAGGGTGTGTTTCCTGCAGCTGTCGGGAAGTTTCCCTCGATGACCGTGACCTGACAGTTTCAAAACAGCCAAGCCAAAAAGAAAACAGCCAGGCAGGAATGGTACGAAGGCCAGAGGGAGTGAGGGAGTCACGTCATATGCTCAGGGGGCTCTGCGGCTGCTGTTGCACAATCAGGACACACCCGGAAAGGCTCCAGCGTCCTTTCAAAATTGTACTTCTCGTCGTAACAGAAAACAAGCCATGCCGATAAAACACAGAAAAAGAGCAAAGGGCCAGCAGGAAAACAACGACCTGAAATTGCATCAAAACCTTCCAAGTTATCAGTAGATTTTGTCTACCTGAAGAAAACACAAAAGCTGTCCGTCCGTCCCCCCATTTCCAACATATAAATTTGAGCAACTTTTTTTTATTTGACATGGGTGGTATCTTGGGCATAGCCAAGATTTCAGGGGGGGGGGGCGAGCGTACACCTGTCACCATCCTCTGTCTGACTCCGTCTAGCAGATTTGGAATGAAATGTCTCAACAAACATCATTTTAAATTACTTTCTTTTGATCCCAAGTGGTCATAAAAATCTGTCATAATCTTTCCACAAATTTCTACTTTTAGTTAAGCGTTTTTATTTGTTTGTTTGTTTGTTTGATTGATTGATTTACTTGATTATGGGTGTGGGCAGCTGCCCCACCTGCTCCCCCGGCTACGCCCATGGGTGGTGTCCAACTAACTCCCACCCTAGAATACACCCACTGAAATAAACAGACATGGCTAAGGGCTTCCCATGGACACCTGGCTGCAAAAACTGGAAGGGCACCCTTTGGCCTGATCCAGCAGCCAAGCTCTTCCTAGGATCTCCTCTACAACAAAGAGGGGAGGGAGGTGGGAAAGAACCAAGGGTGCGTGAGAGAGGAGACCTGGCTGCAGTGACCCCCAACCTCTCCCTGCTTTTGGGGGTGCTTAGCACCCATCTCTGGCAGATAACCTCAGAGCCTCGGGTGAACCCTCCTTACCCAGAGCTCCTTGGCAGACATCTGTGCGGGTCGCCCCGTCCACAATGAAGAGAGGGTTGCGGCACAGTTCCTGAAATACACAAGAGGGAGGCGGGCTGTTTGTTGTTGTTGCTGCTGCTGCTGCTGCTGTTGCTCTTAAATGCCTAAGAGGAAAAGCCTGCTCTATCAGGCCAAAGGTAAAGGTACCCCTGACCATTAGGTCCAGTTGTGGACGACTCTGGGGTTGCGGCGCTCATCTCGCTTTATTGGCCGAGGGAGCCGGTGTACAGCTTCCGGGTCATGTGGCCAGCATGACTAAGCCGCTTCTGGCGAACCAGAGCAGTGCACGGAAATGCTGTTTACCTTCCTGCCAGAGTGGTACCTATTTATCTACTTGCACTTTGACGTGATTCGAACTGCTAGGTTGGCAGGAGCAGGGACCGAGCAACGGGAGCTCACCCCGTCATGGGGATTCGAACCGCTGACCTTCTGACCGGCAAGTCCTAGGCCACAGTGCCACCCGCGTCCCATCAGGCCAAAAGGAGGCCCCAAATTTAGTCCAGCATCTTGTTCTCGCAGTGGCCACCCAGATGCCTCTGGGAAACCTGCAAGCAGGACCTGAGCTCAAAGAGCACCTTGTTCTCCTGCAGTTTCCAGCAACTGGTATTCAGAAGCATTGCATTATGATTTGCCTCTACCTGGGAAAGGGGAAAAGGAACTGCAGGGTGAGGGGCCAGCCAGCTGGCTGCCTAATACCAAAGTTGCACCAGCTCTTTATCTTGTTTACCTTTTAGACAACTATCAGGCAGGGAGGGCTTTTGATCATCAGGGCCGTGTGTACTCCGCACATTAAGTAAAAAGTGAAACTCTTTTCCCCGAGGAAAGCTCAGCTCTGTAGCCTGCCTTAAAAATGCAGGTTAAACCTATATGCATATTCTCTTACGTTCTCCATAATTAATTCCACTGTTTTGCTTTTACCACTTTGCTTAATTCATTCTGGCATGAAGCCTTGAGTACTGGGAGTCCTATTTGGCTTCGGGGAGATCAGCAGACATTACTATGCA
Organism: Podarcis muralis; assembly: GCF_964188315.1. Taxonomy (NCBI): domain Eukaryota; kingdom Metazoa; phylum Chordata; class Lepidosauria; order Squamata; family Lacertidae; genus Podarcis; species Podarcis muralis. The sequence continues at coordinate 13,750,995 of NC_135670.1, read as the reverse complement.
AACACAGGTACTGAGTCAGCCTAATCAAGCTCAGTGTTGTCTGCACTGACCGCCAGTAGCTCTCCAGATTTTCAGGTGGGCGCCTTTCCTTGCTTTACCTGGAGATGCTGAGTAAAGGCACCCAGTCAGCCAGACGCTCCACTATTGAATCCACACTATCTAACATGTAATCTCCATACCCCATAAGGGCTAGAAACTTGAGTGTAAAAAGGAGGTTCTCAGGAAGCTAAATTTTCAGACTGGTAACACAACTCTGCGGCTTTCCTGTGTTCCCAAATAACTGAAGCTTACCTACACAGAACTACTACACCCATTTTCTAGATGGGCTAAACCAAGCATAGGCAAACTCGGCCCTCCAGATGTTTAGGGACTACAAGTCCCATGATCCCTAGCTAACAGGACCAATGGTCAGGGATTATGGGAATTGTAGTCCCAAAAACATATGGAGGGCCGAGTTTGGGCTAAACTGATGCCAACAGCAAGACGTAACTCGAGGTCAAAGATATTCTGGGTTGCAACCTGCGCCATTTCTTGAGTCTCACCGTAGGCCGTTTCCACTTGACTCCATACGTCTTGGAGGAATTCGGCCCAAGCTCCTTGAAACCCAGGGAAGAGGCTGTGGCAGGGAAGGTGTCATCCCTGAAAAGGGCTCCACTCTGCAAGCACTCGTTGCGAAGCCTCTCGTAATCCTGGTTCAGGTACTTGATTGCATTCTCGTTTTTACCCAAGCCCAGGTCTTTGGCCCGCTGCTTCTGGACCTGAGCGGAGACCCCCGTGCAATAGATAGGCACAATGACCTCTTCCGACATCTCGGGCAATTGGGTGAAGCCCTCCTGAAACAGATAAAGAGGGCATTAAAGACACAGAACTTTGGCTCAGTGGTAGAGCATCTGCTTGGCATGTAGAAGGCTCAATCCTCAGCATCTCCAGGTAAGGCTGGGAGAAAGTCCCTGCCTGAAACTCTGGACAGTCGCTGCCAGTTTGTTTAGACAGTGCCAAGCTAGCTAGACCAAAGGTCTGAATCAGTGTAAAGCATATTCCTAGGTTCCTAGACAGAAACGTGGATATTTCTCAGAGCAGTGGTTTGTCTTGGATCTTCAGCAAGTAAATGGAGAAATAGTGTGCGTTTTTTGGTGTTTCCGTAAAAAAGAAAGCGCAACAACTTTCGGGTTTTCCTTTAGAAAGCGCAACAATTTTGGGGGGTGCCCTGGTTTTTACTTTTTGAAATACGGCAATCCTAGAAAATGGAAGCTTTAGTATCATTATCATTATTTATTATATTTGTTAATTACTTTATATACACACAGTGCCTCAAAATGACTTAAGAATAAAGTAAAATACAGACAAAGTACACTAGAAGCCAAATTAATAAAACAAAACACTGCACAATATGATTACGTTATTTGGATGGAAGGGGACATCCTTCTGGAATCCTTTGGATTGTAGAGCTGCCTGTGAAAATAACTTTCCTTTTGAAGAAAATGGTCCAAAATCGGCTGAAATTTGTTCTTTTTACTTCTGCAAGCCCCACAGAAGGACTGCAACTCAGTGGCAGAGGACCTGCTTTGCCTGCAGAAGGTCCCGAGTTCAATTCTTGGCACCTCCAGTTTAAAAAAGGATCAGGGAGCAGGTGTTGGGGAAGACCATTTTCTGCTCAGCTGAGCAATCCAAACCCCTGGAAACCCTGAAGAGCTGCTGCCAGTTAGTGCAGACAATGTTGGGTTAGGTAGACAAATAGTCTGATCTTATCTAAGGCAGCTTCCTATGTCCCAAGTAAACCATGAGGGCTAGAATCTCACATCACACATTTAATAAACTCTTATGCTACTTTAAGCATCATGACATCATCATCATCATCTTCATCATATTTATACCCTGACCATCTGGCTGGGTTTCCCCAGCCACTCTGGGTGGTTCCCAACAGAATATTAAAAACACGATAAAACATCAAATACTAAAAACTTTGCTGCCTTCAGATGTCTTCTAAAAGTCAGACAGTTGTTTATTTCCTTGACTTCTGATGGGAGGGCATTCCACAGGGCAGGTGCCACTGCCGAGAAGGCCCTCTGCCTGGTTCCCTGTAACCTCACTTCTCGCAGTGAGGGAACCGCCAGAAGGCCCTTGGCACTGGACCTCAGTGTCTGGGCTGAATGATGGGGTGTATTAATTCAGAGTATTATTATTATTATTATTATCTCATCCACATCATCACCGTCTCCCCCAAAGAGTGCTGGGAACTGTAGTTTGTTCACAGCATTAACCTCACAGAGCTCAAACTTCCAGCAACTTTAACAAACAACTATTTCTAGGTTTGTCCATGACTGCTCACCTGGTATAAGAGTGCTTCAGGTGTATCAGGTGTTGAGGTCACCTGACTTCCTTTTTTAGAGGAAGGGTTGTAGCTTAGTGGTAGAAGGAGCACAGGTCAAATCCCTAGCATAGCTGGGAAGACCCTTGTCCGAACCTTGGAGGGCTGTTGCCAGTCGGACACCCTTGCCTGCAGATGGAGCCTTTTTCTGCAAAAAGTTACAAGCTTTGCCGCTGAGTCACAGGCCTTCCTCCCAAGTTGCACTCGTCTGGAGCACAGCGGTTGCCGAAGGAATGCAAGGGGCGGGGGATGCAGAAGGCAGCAGTCTGGAGACCAATTTCCCCAAGACTCCCATCATGCTTGCTTTTAAAGAAAAGCAAGTTTCAGCTTCCTAGCTCTTATGGCTGTGAAGACAAGCTTGAACACAATAAGAGCTCTGCTGGATCAGGCCCAAGCCAAGCTAATCCTGCATCCTGCTGTCACAGCGGCCCAACAGATGCCTGCAGGAAGCCCCCAAGCATGATGCCCCAAGCAGAAGAACACTCTTCACAGTTTCCAGCAACTAGCTTTCAGAAGCCTACTGCCTCCAGCGATGGAAGCAGGGCATCACCAACAGGGATAATAGACACTGATAGCCTTATCTTTCATGATTTGAAGTTGGAAGGGACCCTGAGGGCCATCTAAGTCCAACCCCCGGCAATGCAAGCATCTCAACACATGGTCTCCCATCCAATTTGAAACCATACCAGACCCTGCTTAGCTTTGCAAACGTGCGAGCCAATCTATTGCTGCACCACCAATCCTCTTTTAAAGCCATCCAAGTTGGTGGCCATCGCTGCCTCCTGGGGGAGCAAATTTCAACTGTGTGAAGTCTCCCCCCTTTTTTTGCCTGTCCTGATTCTTTCAATGCTCAGCTTCACCCATGAGTTCTAGTGTTAGAACTCCCAGTGCTTTTTTTTCTAAAAAAATGTTTAGGGGTACTCTCATTTTGACTCAAGAAAACCACCATTTTATAGTTCAAATCAGGAAAAATAAATACAGTAAATGGTCGCTTGCCTCTTCTTTATGCTAAGAAGTCCCAAATGCTGCACACTTTCCTTGAAAGAGGCATGCTGGCAATGCCTCGTGTCATCTCAGAAGCCAGGGGTTAGGGTAGGAGGCTTTGAAATCATGCAAAGGAACTGCAATTATACTAATCTGTTGCATTTGCATAATCCATGCGGGTTGTGGCATCCAGCTTCTCTAGGAGCAGAATTTGGGTTAGGTAGACATAGAGGTGTGCTTTAAAAAAATATAAACAAACATGGAGTGCAGATAAGGAAAGAGGAGAAAATTGGTCCAGGTTGCATTTCAAGGCCAAACGACTCAATTCACAGGTTTCAAAAAACCAAACTCAAGCTGTCCTATGAATTTTGCATTTATCTGAATTTTGCAACGCAAAAGTGTGTTACTAACATGCATTTTGCGCATTGAAATGCACATATCAACAAAGATAACTTAAACAACGCATTAATATTTGAAGAAACTCCTCTGCAAAAAAAAAAAAAGGGGGTGTGTTAGGGAAGAGTGCTTTAAAATGCTGATGAATTTCCATGAGGATCTTTCGAATAATAATTGCAAACCGATATAGAAATGTGGAGAACTGTAAGGCTGTAAAAAACGAGAAACCGAAACTGAGGGATCCACTCACCCCTACAGACTGCCAACGCTTGCAAAATGCCATCTGTCCTACCCATGGCATTCCAGCTCCAAGCAGTCAGAAGCCCAAAATGGTATCAGCAACTGTATCAGAGCCTCTCTTTCTCTGTGTGTGCCTCTTTCTCTCTGCACAGCTACATCTGCTGAACAGCAAGACAGATCACCTTCCCTTGCGCCAGTTCTGCTGGCTGTTCATTTGTAGAGAGGAATGTCAGGGTTTATGTACATATCCTTGCCTGGAATGGGGACTCTCAGACCTGGAAGCCTCGGATCGTATCCAAAGTTAATCCCACTCAGAGGAGATCCATTGAATTTAGTGGACGTGACAAACTTAGGCCTTTAAAAAACGTATTTAGTCCTTACTGTTAATACAGTAAGTAGACAGACAGACAGACAAGGATGAAGTATCCCAAACTATTATTCTATTATTATTATTACTACTGCTGCTATTTTTTTAAAAAAGAAAACGACAACAACAATGCTGTAGAGGGCATATGTCATTTAGGAATTTCCACCTCAGGAATGTAAATATTTTCGGTTGTGCCTGGAAGACAGGTTCTGGAGTTCAGCCCAGCTTTGGGGAAGGTTTAGCACACATTTGCAGAAAAAGGTGTGTGGGGTGAGGGATGAACACAAAGTTTAAAGCAAATGTGATGATAGATCTATTGCAAAAAGAACAGATATTTGGTGAATGCTGTTCGTCAGGAAAGGCCCCTCCAAAGAAATCCATTTTCTTCACTGACTTACTAATACTTTACGCCAGCAAAATTGTCTCTTCGGACTAGGGATAAATGAATCTCTCATTTCTTGTTTTCAGTTTTCGAATCTCAAATTCAGTTCTCCATATTTCTCTGGTAATTTGGTTGTGCTTTTTAAAATTCTTATGGAAATTTGTCAGGGTTTCAGTGCCAATTTCTCCTAATAAACTGATGGCTGTATCTAGACCAACTGAAAAAATTGGGTTGTATCCAGCAAAGAGTAGATACAGTGAAATTGTATTTCACTGTATCTATTCTTTGTTGGATACAACCCAATTTTTTGTGTGCTGTTTTGACTAACATACACATTTTTATTTTTTATTTTGCTAGCAATTTTATCAGTTTTACTAATATATGCATTCTTATGCACACTTTCCTCTAATAAGCACATTTTTGCAAACACTGGTTGGTGGGAGAACTGCACTGCAAATTTCAGAGAAATGCACATTTTGAAGGATAACAATCTCTCGGTTCATGCATTGGTTCAACAAGTGTGAATTAGGTTGTTTCTTCTTAAAATGGAAACAAGATCCAATTCCCCCCCCCCCCCAATCCCTACTCTGGAGTCTAGCAAAATATCCTTCTTCCTCTGCTTTGCTGGTACAGTTGTACTTCAGAAGTCGAACAGAATCCATTCCGGAAGTCCATTTGGTTTCCAAAACGTTCTACTTCCAAAGCACGGCTTCTCATCAGAAGCCCTGTCGGACGTTCGGCTTCCAAACGAACGTTCGAAAACAGGAACACTCACTTCCGGTTTTCAATCTTCTGGGAGCTGGAACGTTCAACTCCCAAGGTGTTTGGGAGCCGAAGTACGACTGTAATTCCTAATTCATAGATATGGGATTTTAAAAATATTTTATTTGTTGCAATCTTGAATGCAGGGTGTGTGTGAGTTGGGTAAAACAGTGTGGAGGGCTGGCTTTCGCTAGGTCTGGGGAGGTTTACAGAGTTTGTGCATGTGCAGAAGATTAACCCAACACGAGTCAATTAGATGAGACATTTGGCATGCACATAAAGACATCCACCCACCCCACCCTTAGCAAGGTGAGCCTGGGAGCACCATACCCTCCAGCCACGTTTATGACCCGAGGCGTGCAGAAAGTGGACAGAGAAAAAATTTTCTATGTTTCTCATAATGCTGAAACTCCAGGACATCCATGGAAGCCGGTTCAGGAGGACAGACAAAAGGAAAGTCCTTCTTCACACAGCACATAGCTGAAACTATGGAACTCACTTCCACAGGAGGCAATGGGGCACCAACTTAAGTAAAGGTAAAGGGACCCCTGACCATTAGGTCCAGTCGTGGCCGACTCTGGGGTTGCGGCGCTCATCTCGCTTTACTGGCCGAGGGAGCTGGTGTACAGCTTCCAAGCCATGTGGCTTGGACTAAGCATGACTAAGCCGCTTCTGGTGAACCAGAGCAGCGCATGGAAACGCCGTTTACCTTCCCGCCAGAGCGGTACCTATTTATCTACTTGCACTTTGACGTGCTTTCGAATTGCTAGGTTGGCAGGAGCAGGGACCGAGCAACGGGAGCTCACCCCGTCGTGGAATTCGAACCGCCAACCTTCTGATCGGCAAGTCATAGACTCTGTGGTTTAACCCACAGCGCCACCCGCGTCCGAGGACTGGACAAACTGAGCCTCCAAGTTCAGAGGCAAGTGCACTGCCAAATACCAGAGGCTTTGGAATAAACAGCAAGGGTGGATGGTCACATCTCATGCGCTTCCAGGAGCCATGAGGCTGTCCACTCTTGAGAAAGGAATCCCAGACCAGAGAGATGGCCTCCTCCACTTTCTATTCTTTATAATTTCCTTTCTATAAGTTTTCAACAAATAAACAATCCGACAACATTTCAAATTTAGCAATCATTCCACCTACGACTTCCCTTCCCTCCATGGTTCCCTCAAAATTTCAATTTATGCTGCATATTATAGTTACTCTAGACCTTCACCTTACCTCAACAGGCTTCCTCAACCTCGGCCCTCCAGATGTTTTGAGTCTACAATTCCCATCATCCCTGACCACTGGTCCTGCTAGCTAGGGATCATGGGAGTTGTAGGCCAAAAACATCTGGAGGGCCGAGTTTGAGGAAGCCTGCCTCACAATAAAAACCAAAAAGTTTGCCTCCACTGCTCTCTTACTCAAATCCTATTTGCATTCTAACATTTTTTTTACACTGCATTTTTAAGTATTCTGCAAACGTTTTCCAATCTTCTTTAAAACCAGTCTCTTTCTGGTGGTCTGATCTGACAACACCATTTCTACACTTTCGTGAGTGGGACAGTGACTGAGTGAATTAATGAATAAATAGATAGATAATTCCTGGCAAGGCTAATAGGTGTTCAGCCAGCATCCACCTGCTGGCCTTCATACTTACAGGCAGGCCTGTCACCTTCCTTCTCTTCTGTCTCCGTTTTGCAGACAGGGAGGAAAATGGAGACAAAACTAGAATTAATTGCCGCTGCCTCTTGTTGGCTTTGGCTCTGCCTCTGGCTTCTCCTCCTGTGGGGCTCCCCTCCTCCTGCCCACCCATCCCAGTCCCAATGGGCAGTGCCCGCAAAATGCTAATAGGGCTGCCATTATTTTTCAAGCCAGAGGACCAAGGCAACAATGGGTGGAAGAGATTGCAGAGAAAGGGAATCTTATAAACCTGTCAGCCGTTAATACCTTCCCCCTTCTATTTGCATTAATATCATGACTGGTCTTTCAGGTAAAGCCAGGCACAGAGATAACCCCGCTCCTAGTGAGTCACCCTCGCCGCAACTCTCTCCTTTGTACGTACTTTTGCGCCTGGCGCACTGTGCTCAAAAGCCACACCCGAGCAAGAAATTAATGTGTTTAGACTTGCGAAAGGTATTATCAGGAGGAGAAAAGGTGAGCAAAACACAAGAATCAACAAGACCCGTTTGCTCAGAATTTGAGAGCTTTTGTCCCCCCCCAAAAAAAAAAACAGTAGAAAACCCTGGGGCGGTGTTTGAAGACTGTGGCTTCAAAGATCACAACTACTGAAGTTGTGATGGGCAGTGGATATGCTTCCAGTTGCATTCAGTGCTAGTCCTGCTCAAAGTAGACCCACAGAAAATAACGGAAATGACTAATGTAGAGCCATTCATTTCAATTAATCTGAGTAAGATTAGCACCAGATATAATCCTTTGGTTTGGCAGACAAAGAGCTCTGTATAGTTCAAAGGTTTGTCCATTGGCTCTGGCTTCTGCTGGGCTCCTTGAATTTCACCTCGCCAGTCCTCAATGGGGAACAGCCATCACTGATCTTGTCAATATTGTAAAACCACTGGTTGCTCCAGAAAAACACACCAGCTCCCCAATTTGGCACCTCCCCTTCTCCATGGGGGGGGCATGTTATCTGTTTATCAAACATGCTAATCTGAGGATTTGAAGCTGTATAGCAACAGTTCTCAGGTCAGACACGGAACAGAACAACAGACCTATTTAATTAATAAATTGGGTGTTGCTGGAGATGTCAGCCATGCTTGCTGGGGCAGATGGAAGATATTGTTCAGCAACACCTTGAGAGTCAAAGTTATATCACCCCTCCTCTAAATAATTGCACGGGCAGCACCTATCCCTGAAGGGAACTTTAGTAAATCCGCCTCTAGGTTCTCAGGGGGGTGAAATGTTAAAACTTCTATGCCTGTTTACTCAGAAGCAAGTCTTCGGTTCAATAGGACTTGATTCTAAGCAAAGGTATACAGGACTGCAGACTTAGAAGGATCTCAAGTACAAAAGGATGAGAATGGGCAGCTGCTTCCTTTATACAACAAGGGCTGGGGGATCTGGTGTCCTCCAAGACACTATTGGACTCTCAGGTCCCATCAGCCCCAGCCAACCATGGCCGTTGGTCAGGGATGATGGGAGTTGTAGTCTAGCAACAACTGGAGGGCCATGGGTCCTACATCCATGTTGCAAAGCAGGGTTTCTCAAACCTAGGTCTCCAGCTGCTTCTGGACTACAATTCCCATCATCCCTGACCACTGGTCCTGCTATCTAGGGATGATGGGCTTTGTAGTCTCCAAAAACAGAGCACATCCTGCTCTGGGATCCTCCTGTCTCGCAAGTCAAGGGATAAGTGCCAAAGCTGGGAACGTTAAGTCCCACAGACGCCTCGAGCCAGGGAGCAGATCCAACCAACCCCCCCACAGCTGAGTAAATAGTGCCAATTTGCAAGTGAAATTAATAATTTGGAAAGTGAAGGCTGGCTGTAAACTGGCAACCATCCCAGACTGGGGACCAACCATGAGTATGTCACACGTCTAGGGAGGGCGAGGGCTATAGAGCGTCTGCTTTGTATGCGAAAGATCCCAGTCGCTATCTCTGCCATCTCCAAGTGGGGCTGGGAGATACTTCCTTCTTGAAACCCTGCAGAGACTCTGCATGCACAGCAGATATAGGGGCAACCACTTTTCGCTTCTTAGGGCGAAACCAGATATAGTAGTTTTGCTTTTACACTTGGAAGAAATTGATCTTTTAGCGTGGCAGCACTCTTTCTTTGGAATTCCCTATCAGCAATCAAGAAAGGTGCCTTCGCTGCAATCTTTTGGGCACCTGCTAAAATACTTTTGTTCAGGGAAACCTACCCTGATGCATAGAAGCCAGCTAATGGTTTAATCTGCTCTTAACTGAACTGTTGATATTAATTACATTTTTTGAACTTTTTTTTTTAAATCTGTTTTTAACTTTTTCTTTTATTGACAATTTTGATGTTTTCCTTTTCTGTTTGCAAAGTGCTTAGAGGTTTTATTTACAACCAAGCAGTATGTAGGGATGCGGGTGGCATTGTGGGTTAAACCACAGAGCCTAGGACTTGCCGATCAGAAGGTTGGTGGTTTGAATCCCTGTGACAGGGTGAGCTCCCATTGCTCGGTCCCTGCTCCTGCCAACCTAGCAGTTCGAAAGCACGTCATGTGCAAGTAGATAAATAGGGACCGCTCCGGCGGGAAGGTAAATGGCATTTCCGTGTGCTGCTCTGCTGGCCACATGACCCGGAAGCTATCTGTGGACAAACGCCTGCTCCCTCGGCCTATAGACCGAGATGAGCGCGCAACCCCAGAGTCGGTCACGACTGGACCTAATGGTCAGGGTTCCCTTTAAGCAGTATGTACATAGTGTTAAATGAAATAAAATGAATAAATTAAATCACTGTACAGCAAGAGGACTGCGGGCTTTGCACTTCCCGAGCTGTGATACTGACAAAATTACATTTTGTCATATTGCCACCAATAGGAGAGGTGTGTGGTTTTTTTTAAATGGTATGTATTTTTATATTTTTATATTGTAAACAGATGTCACTAAAGGACTGTAAAGCACTACATCTGTAGCACCGCTGTTCAATTATTCATATCAAGGCCTTGTTTCTAACCACCATCAAGACAAAACACAAACCTGCCCTCATTTGCTTTAAGCCTAGAGACATATGGAAAGAGATCCTCTCCATTTCCCCACAAATAAGATTATGCATGGCTTTATATACATTACCACCAACAGATTACTGGGAAGGAAAAAGCTTGTTAATTTCCGCCCCCTACTAAACTGGAAACCTCCTTCTTAAGCCTGGCCTGGGGTAGATATAACCGTGGTTCACTGGGTTTATTGTGCCTTGATGACATCCAAGGTTAGCCTGAGGCTGTGTTTCAGTGGCTCAAGAAGGCTCCTCACCTCTGAAGGCCCTTTGCGTCGTTTCCCCCCTCAGGGAAAGGATTGGTGACAACAAGGGACTCTGACACCCTCACTCTGACACAAGGATGACAGAATATTCTCCTAGCCTAGAGAGATCCAGCTGCTCTGTCACTGCCCATTTTTCCAGCAGACACCAAAAACTGCAAGACTTTGAATTCCTGAAATTTATTCTGGTTGTGCAGATCATATAGAATTATATAGGATATGCTGCAAGTGGCCAATAGCTAGGTGCAAAATGTGCTTGGCAAAATTTTGAAGGCTGCTCCATTGCTGCTAACGCAGTGGTTTAACTTCACCCCTGGAGGTGCACTCTATTGTCTCTTAAGAAAGACGGGTACCAACAAATCCCACATTTTCCAATGCAATTCCTCATAAACTTTTCCAGTGCTTTTTTTCTTTAAAAAATATATGTTTAGGGGTACTCTCATTTTCCTACTCGTATTGAAATACTGCCCCTCAATGAGGCCAAACTTAGATTCACAAAATGTTTAGGGGTATGCATACCTCTGTGTCCCCCCAGGGGGAAAAAAAGCACTGAACTTTTCTAAGTTCAGAAAGTCCCGGTTTTGTTTCTGAAGTGGATTTGTTGAGCCAGGGCAACAGGCAAAGGTGATGTGTTGCCTCTACAGGGTGCCTTCTCCAGGCTAAAGCATACCCAACTCTGTCAACCCCATGCTGCCAGACCTGATCTCCGGCCTCCTCACACCATCTTTCCCACCTTCTTCTGGACCAGCCTTTGCCAAGCCAATGTTTGGGATTACAGCTCCTACCAGCCCCAGACAGCACACCTGTATGATGTCAGAGTGGATGGGACTATAGCCACGCTAATTGGGGATGATGCGAGTTGTGATCAAAGACATATGGAAGGTCGGTGACAGTCTGGACACATTCCAGTTTGACAATACAGTGGTACCTCGGGTTACAGACGCTTCAGGTTACAGACGCTTCAGGTTACAGACTCTGCTAACCCAGTAATAGTACCTCGGCTTAAGAACTTTGCTTCAGGATAAGAACAGAAATCATGCGGCAGCAGCGTGGCAGCAGCGAGAGGCCCCATTAGCTAAAGCTACCTTAGGTTAAGAACAGTTTCAGGTTAAGAACGGACCTCCAGAATGAATTAAGTTCTTAACCCGAGGTACCACTGTACCCTCCTTAAACTGCTGTGCCCAGAACAGCGAATCGTATTCCTGGTGAGGTCTGAGAAAAGCAGAACACCACGCCACTGTTTCCTTGATGCGGATATAATGCTTAACTATAATTAATGCAAACTTCTCTTCCTGGTTTCCTAAGAACTCTTAACCACAGCACAGCAGAGGCCTGCCCAACTTGCAAGGCATCAGCCTAAGCGCAGGCCTTCGTGGTGGTCCACCAGGAGATCAATCTTGTTTTGACTGCTTGCTTCAGACACTTGACAAGGCCGCTGTTCAGGTGGGCCTTCAGCTGTGTGGGTGAACATCAAAAGAGCTCCGTAAGGTTAAGCCTAAGGCCCAGGTGCCCATGGAAATCCTGCAAACAGAACCTCTACACAACTGCAGCTCCCTCACCTGCTGTGCCCACCAGCTGTTCTTCAGAGGCACAGTGCTTCTGACAACCGGAGGTAGAGCTCTATAGTATGAAACTATCTGAACGAAATTAAGAATCATCAAAGTGGGGTGAGGGAGAGAGAGAGAGGGAGAGATGGAAACAAAGCTGAACAGAAACAAAGATTCTTCGCTTTTTGTAAGTCATTGCAACAAATGTCAGAGTTCAAGAAGAGTAAGCGTTGCGAGTAGGTCTACAAAAAGTTTCTGCGTCTACCCAAGTCCTTGCTAATTCCCCCCACCGTCGTCAGTCGTCTGTGAGCAGAAAGAAAAACCGCTGTGGATACTCAGGAAAAGAGGCAAACATGTTTTTTCCAAACAATGACATAATAAAATGACCACAACACGCATTCTGCTGCTTTTTCACAGGGGAACAAGTTCAATGTACTCTGTGGTGGTAAGCGACAGAGGAAAGGAGCTTGATAATATAACTCAGTTGTTTAGAGCCTACTAAGTTTCCTCCTTCTTTGAGAGTTGATACAGCTCTCACTTTCTCTCTCTCACCATCAAAAACCTGGCAACAGAACAGGAGACTCAAACGAAGGGGGAGACTCTCCTGCTACAAGCGGGGAAATTTCATGCTCTTTCTAGTTTTGCTATGCTGGAGGCAAAATACTGCCTTTATGAGGGCACAGAAGAGTCATTCTTTCATATTCAGAAAGTTGCCTTGGTGCATCTAGTTGAGTGTTGTCTACACAGACTGGCAGCAGCAGCAGCAGCTCTCCAGGGTTTCAGACAGAGGGCACCACTAGTCATGCCTGGGGATTGAACAAGGGGCCTCCTGGATGCTTCGCCACTGAGTTCTTAGAATCACAGAATTGTAGAGTTGGAAGGGACCCCGAGGGTCATCTAGCCCAACCCCCTGCAATGCAGGAATCTTTGGCCCAAGGTGGGGCTCAAACCCACGACCTGGAGATTTAAGAGTCTCATGCCCTACCAACTGAGCCACCTATGGCCCTTCCTTCCCATTCGCCTGCTTTGTAAGTTCAATGGCTGAGTCTCCTGGCTACAAGAGGGCCACTAAGACTTGCTAGTAAGATGGAGTGAAGAAAGCCAGTGGTCAAAACCTCATGTGACCAGGAGAAAGAAGATCAGGGTTCAAATCCTCATTTGGCCTGCCCATATCAATTGCACATTCCACTATGTCCTAAAAAAGGCTCTGTCAGCAGAAGTTCCATCTTCTACACCACTATGCAAGGTGCAAGATCCCGGTCTACTTTTCCCACCTGCTACAACAATCTACTGCATTTCCTCTTATTATCATAGAATTGTAGAATTTTAGAGTTGAATGGGACCACGAGGGTCATCTAGTCCAACCCCCTGCAATGCAGGAATCTTTTGCCCAATGTGGTGCTCGAACCCACGACCCAGAGCATCATGCTTTGCAGCATTCAAACACTGCCTTATGCCAAGTGAGATCCATTGGGTCTGTCTAGCTCAATAGCTCACGAAGAGTCGGACACGACTAAACGACTAAACAACAACAGCTCAATACTGTCTACACCAGGGGTCGGCAAACTACGGCCTGTGGGCTGGATCCGGCCCAGTTGCCCTCAAGATCCAGGCCGCAAACGGCGTAGGTTTTTGTTTGTTTCCTTTTTTCGGCCGCCATTTCCCCCCCTGCGCCGCCATTTCTCCCCCATCTCCCTCTCACACATTGCGGCAGCGCCTCCTCCCTCCCTCCTGCGAGCAAAGGCGGGCGCCAGTCACGGCCAATCGCCTGCAAAGCTGTTTGAGGCCCTGGCCAATGGGCAGGCAGTGGCTGCGTGTGATCAGCGGCTGCCCAGTCATCGGGCCTCTGCTACCGGCGGGAAGGCTCCGGACTGAGGGAAGGCCTCTGGAGCCTTCCCTCAGTCCAGCGCTTACTCCGCTGCTGGCGCGGCAGCAATCGGGCTTTCGCTACCGGCAGGAGGGCCCCCATCCCACCGGTGGGAGGTGCTGGCAGCAGGAGGCCTAGCAGGCCGCAACACAGTACCAAACTCAGGTGAGGACCTCCCCATCCAAACAATGACTATCATCAGTGGATGTTAGGGAAAAAATTAATTTTAATTTTTATCATATACAATACTGTCTGGCCTAATGGAATGTGTCCTTTTAAAATGCATTGGTGGGTTATTTGTGAGACCTGCCTGGTGTGCATAGGAATCCGTTCATCCCCCCCACCCCAAATATAGTCCGGCCCCCCAGAAGGTCTGAGAGGCAGTGGACTGGCCCCCGGCTGAAAAAGTTTGCTGACTCCTGGTCTACACATTGATTGGCAGCAGCTCTCTGGGGCTGCAGGCAGGAGAGATGCCGCTGCTGAGGATCGAACCTGGCACCTTCTGCATGCAAAGCAGGTGATCTTCCACTTAAGTACGGCCCCTTCCAAAAGTAGCAACAAGAAAGGGAAGCCAGCCCACTGTGTTTCTATATTGTGCTGCAGAGAAAGGGGCTCTCTTGCCTTTGGCCTGGCTGGTGGAAGAGTGAGGGAGCCAACCATCCCTCCTTCAACAGCTTACTTGGGAATGCTTTCCCTGCTGGCTGTAAAAGTCAAGGCACTTCCCTTCCTACACAGCTAGCATGGAAACAAACAAACAAACAGACCCAATACTAATCACAGGCTTATCTACAGGGTTGCCGCCTGGTGAGGGTTAAAGAGGAGATCTTAAATTGAAAGTTATTTCCCTGGAAGGCTGCTGGTGAAGAAGGCAGGGAAGCTTCCTTATACAGTGGTACCTCGGGTTAAGTACTTAATTCATTCCGGAGGTCCGTTCTTAACCTGAAACTGTTCTTAACCTGAAGCACCACTTTAGCTAATGGGGCCTCCCGGAGCATGATTTCTGTTCTCATCCTGAAGCAAAGTTCTTAACCCGAGGTACTATTTCTGGGTTAGCGGAGTCTGTAACCTGAAGCGCATGTAACCCGAGGTACCACTGTACTGAGTCAGTGTGTTGGCCCATCTATTGACCTTTGTTTCTTAATGGCTCCTGCTCCTGCTCTGGCTGCACAGAAAAAGCATTTGGGTTCCTGAAATTCATTCCAATTGCACAGATAACATAAAACTGATTGAATACTTCAGAACCAGTGGCGTAGCGTGGGGGGTGCAGGGGGGGCCGGCCGCACCGGGCGCAACATCTGGGGTTAGGGCAAATCCATAGGTTAGGGGGCGCAAATCCACGGGTTAGGGGGCGCAAATCCACGGGTTAGGGGGCGCAAATTACTTGCCTTGCCCCGGGTGCTGACAACCCACGCTACGCCACTGTTCAGAACGGGGTATTCCTGTGTGAAAGCAACCCAGATTCAATGATCCCCAGTTGTCAGGCGCCCTCCTGGTGCCCAGGCATCTTCTCATGGTTGCAAGTGGTTGAAAGCCAGGTGCAAAATGCGCCTGGCTAATTTCGAACACTAGTGAGGAACCCATGCTCCCTCTAAATCCCCTCTTCCATTGGCAGAAGAGCCCCACCAAAGATCCACCCAAGCTAAGATCCTGTTCCCAACAGTGGCCAGAGGGTTCTCAGAAGCCCACAAGCCAAGCATGATGGCAACACCCACCAACTAAGAACACCAGAAAAGCCGGGCTGCCAGATGAGGTCCAGCATCTTGTTCTTAGAGCAGCCAACCATAGAATAGAATTGTAGCGTTGGAAGGGACCCGAGGCTCACCTAGTCAAACCCCCTGCAATGCAGGAAGTTAGATGCCCAAGGAAAGCCTGAAAACAGGACCTGATGGCTACAGCAACTCTCCCCTCTTGCGATCCCCAGTGACTGGTGTTCAGAAACACTGCCTTTGGAACTGGGAGTTCCACTGGAATTACGTAATACCTTTTTTAAACAACTGGAAGCCACTGTTACATCCTTCTGCCGGTAAATTCTCCAAGGTGATTCCATGTGGTGTGGAAAGTACTTAATTTCGCCACACTCCTGACTGCAGTGCTTCTCCAACTGTTGCTAGGCTATGAGAGTGTCACCTTCCTCAAGTACCCCCCTCCCCGCCCCAAATGTAATATCTCTTTATCTGTTCTTTGCTGTACTGCTCTCAGCTCCATCTACAATGGGAATTAATACAGACCTTGCTAACCGAGTTGGCCGTAAGCAAAAAAGGAAACTAGCTTCGTACTGAGTCAGGCCAGTTATCTATCTATCTAGCTCCAGCCTGTCTGCACTGACTGGCAGCAGCTCCCTTTCTGGGGAGCCTGCCCCCCCCCTGCATGCAGAACCAAGCTCAGCTTTGTAACTTAAGAGCACATACGGCAGTAGAAGACCACTTCTGAAGGCAGCACCAGGTTTTATTGGTTTTAATAGCAGTAATTATTTCCAAAACATTTTAGACAAAGGAGCTTGGAACATAGCCATTAACCCCCTTTTCAAGGTTAGCATTTCCTAGCTCAGCCACAACCAAGAGATTTGTGCCTGCAAAACTCTTGTTCCTGCAGAGACAGACTAGTCCTGCCACCCTTCTGAATGTGTTAAGTTAAGCTGCATATATATTTTTCTACCCACGTTGGAAATGTCTATAATTTTTAAGAATCTGATTTCTCCTCTGGAATTCTGCATGTGTTGCAGGGTCTGGCTCTCTTTCCTAAGAGATGAGGAAAAGAAACCTCTCTGCACATGCTCAGAGGTGACGTCTTCCCCACTCTTAACGTCACACTGGATCTCGCCGAAAAGAGTTTCCTTGGCAGAGACTCTTGGCCGCGATTAAGCCCTTCTTCTTTGGGGTGGCGGCGCAAAGAGGTTGCTAAACTTACGCACCTCCTTCCTTTCGGGGAAACGAAACTGGAGCTCTGTATTCCTTATCACCCCCCACTGCAACAATTCGGGTCAGTTGGAAGCGGTGCAGAAAAGGACCTGATCCGCCAGGGCGGAGGAAACTCCGTCCCGCAGGAGGGCTGGAGTTGTGCAAGAGGCGGAGGCGCTTTATTAAATAATAGCAGAAATGCAACTCCTTCCCCTTCGCCCCCACCCGACCCGCGCTCTCAGCTGCTTCCAAGCCTCCAGCGCCCGCACTTAAAATAGCCCCCTCCCAAGCCCACTACAGCTCCCCAAAGCTGTTCATTTCATTTTACCTGTGCCTAGATCGTTGCCTCGGCCTGGCTCCGCGTCAAGGCAACCTTTTGCAAGCCGAAGAAGCGCAGACAGGAACCGGGGGGTGGGAGGGGGAAGCCCAGGCAGGCAGGCAGGCGAGCGTAGCTTCACCCCCCTCCCCGCCCTCTGCAACCCGCCCAGAGTCCCGCTATCGCTGCCAATTCGCAGAGCAGCGACTCCTCCCTGCCAAACTCCTCCTTCCATAAAAATGGGCGTTTGCCCAGGGCCAGGAGCGTGAAGCAAGACGCACAAACACACACGCCAGCAAAGGGAAGCCTGGAGGCGGGCAGGAGAGATGGGGGGAAGGAGGAGGCCCGATTCGGGGAAAGGAGGGGCCATGCCAGCTTGGGAAGGAAGTTTTGAGCGGGCCGGCCTGCTCCTATTCTCCCTTACAGCCGCTTGGCTTCCAGCAAAACAGGGCGGCGGCAGCTTTCTCGGCTCGCTCGCTGCATCCTTCTCTGCATTGCAACGGCGGGGCCGAAGGGAGCGCACAGAGACGCGCTCAGGCATCGCCCCTCTTAGGGTGACTCCGGAACGTCTCTGCAGCTGAGATTCAGGGTACCCCACCAGGTGGCCCTTCCGGGTGTTTGGGGAATCCATCTCCCATCAGCCCCCAACTAGCATAGCCCGTTTGACCAGGGAGCGTAGTTCCAGAACACTTGGAGGAACAACCAGGCGGACACAGTGCTGAAAGGCTCTGGCCATTGGGGGGAAGGCGTTTCGGACCAGTGGGAGATCGCGTGCGTTCCCTGCAAAAGGTCCCAGGTGCACTCCCTGCAGCATCTCCCGTTACGACAGGTGTGGCGACCCTTTGGTCCTCAAGATGTCTCAGGACCAAAAAACCGTGAAAGCCAACGGGCTTGGCCAATGGCAAGGGATGGTGGGAGTTGCAGCTCAGCAACATCGGGGGGGGGGGGGCAAAGGTTCCCCACACCTGCGGGAGGGGTCTCGGAGGGACCCCTGCCTGAAACTCTGGAGAGCCACTGCCAGTCAGTGTAGACAACATTGAACTAGATGGGCAGACACAGATGGACAGAAGGCTGTTCCTAATAGCAGAGCATGTGCTGATGTGTATGTAGATAGCTAGAGAAAGGCTTACTCCATCTCTTAAAGTCAGAAATCTGTGGCAAAGATGAGTCATTTTTTTAAAGTCAGGTTTTCTGAGGTTGGTAGAAATTAAAAAGGCAAACACAGCACAACAGGGGGGATACAGTTCGTACTAGAGAAGTGAGGGCAATGGACCCTGAAAAAATGGTGCAGAATTAGATCTTATCAACTAGGGAAGGTTAATGGGCTGTTCTTTTTCAAAGGTACAGACCAGCCTAAGAGTAGAATGTGTTGTGAGCTGGGGGTGGTTAGGCTGTATTCCATGAGTCCCTTTCTAATTCCTGGATCTGGCAGAGATTAAATTGCTGGAATAGTCAGGGCAGCTTCTTGGTGAGGCAATGGCCTAAGTATGGGTCCTTAAGGTAACAAAGGAAGTGGCTCTGTGCCAGAGAGCAAACAGGTGCTCCCCCTCCAACTGGCTGGTGGTTAGAAGGGCAAAGGCCAGAGTTGTGTGTGCAAACTAGCAGCTAGCGGCAGGCAGAAAGCCTGTGAGGGAGAGAATGCCTGGCTTCTGCGAGGATCCAAGGCTGTGGCTATGGGAGCAGACCTTCTTGGGGTGTTAATGCTGTGAACCCCTCCATTGTAGGCTCAGGTTGTATATAGGTGTAAATAAATCATATATCATAAAACCACCAGAGTCTCCGCTGTTCCTCGTGCCAAGGCAGGCTTCCTCACTCAGCCCACCAGATGTTTTTGGCCTACAACTCCCATGATCCCTAGCTAGCAGGACCAATGGTCAGGGATGATGGGAATTGTAGCCTCAAAACATTTGGAGGGCGGAGTTTGAGGAAGCCTGTTCCAAGTGATACGGAAGGGGGGGGCATGTTTTCTTCACCCCTTCCGCAGGTCACCAGAGGATCCGAGGCGGTGACCTCAAGGGCACCCGGCCCTACATGGACCCCTCAGCCCCCACACTGTTACACAAGCACCAATTTTCTTGCTTTCGGCGCCAATTTACTCCCTTTCTCTAGGACTCCATGACACCTCCTCTGTCCTCCATAATCCCTCAAGCGAGGTGTCACATACACTCAGGAAGACCCTAATCCTGTCAAATCACTCTGCCAAGCCTTTCCTCCGGGCAGTGCCAGGTGGCAGACTATGCATACCTGGACTATTGTCCTTTCATCACCGGTACTCAGGATGTACTTATCTGTGCATATGTCCAGCTCTGCATATTCCCCCCTCCCTCCTCCCTATGTTAATCCTGCGTAACCCAACCTCTTCTTAATGTATTAATGATGTAACCGTGATGTATTGATGATGATTTTGCACTGTATTCTGGGGCATGGAGGGAAGTTTTAAAAGTTCGTGTCACCCCATCCTCGGGGTTCAATCTCGCCTTGAACCTGTTGCGCAATAAACTTGGATCTTCTGCACCTTGCTCCTGTCTCTGGCTGCGCTCATTTTCCTCCGCAGGGACCCGCGGACTTAGTCCGACGAGCTGGGTGGCAGAGCAGCCTCGCACCCAGATTTTACCGTAACACAAGGAAACCAAACCCTGGGCAAGGTGTCTGGAACCCCCTGTAATCTCACACCACTCAATATATTGGGGTAGCATGCTATCTGTATATCTAGTTAAATTACACAGTACCTTTTTTTTTTTAAAAAAAAGGGGTGGGAACCAAATATTTATAATAAAAAAATATTTCAGCAGAACTGGTACCTTAAATAAGTCAAGCCATGAAAGGGGGCAGGGGTACAAAGAGAAGAATAAACTAAGTAGGTCACCCTTGACCGCTCCATTCCTTGCTAGCAAAAGGCAAGGGTGTAAACCTTCAAAAAGTAATTTCTAATGGCTCACAATTGGTAAACTTTATCTATGGCCTTTTAATTGTGTTTTTGGGAAGGGGCTTTATTGGTTTTTGTTATGTTATGTATTTGGTATCCTTATTTTGTATTTTTATTTTGTAAACAGCCCTGTGGTCTTCAGGTGAAGGGTGGTATATAAATCTAAATTAATAATAATAATAATACAAGTCATACTGAATAGCTTTTTTTAATACACAAGCAGGCATTGCTGTGTATTTATGAACGTGAAGATAAAGTGCTTAATAAATAGATCACTGCAGATGTAGAATAAGAACATCCAAATAATGCCACTCCAAAGAGAAAAATATTGCAGAGAGGGTTGTCTTCAGCCTTCGGACGCTATCAGATATTGGCAGTCTTTGGGTGTTCCTTCCGCCTCCATCACAGGTTCCTGTAGGCCTGCCCAAAAAAAGATTCAGACTGAAACTATGCCTTTGGGAGTTTAGCAGTTATATTTTATAAATATTGATTAGAAAGTTATGAATCCCTTAAGGACAGAAGCCTTCTGTCAGGGGTAGGGGCAGGCTGCAGAGCCCATAGAATAAAGCAAGCTATAAATCAAGTGCTTTAAAAGGGTTCACAAAGTTATTAAATCCCCATTTGAAGGGATAGCCATCTTCCCAACAACACTACATCAGCCAATCCACACTAAATTCTGGTGCCGTACAGAGTGCATGTACACCAAGCAGAGTGCTGAGCATATCAGCAATTCCAGATTACTTCTGTGTGAGAATGTTGCAAGATAACCCCTAAAGAGAAACATTCTTTCCTTACTCCCAGTTGGTAGTTGGGCCTGAACGGAAGTAGACAATAATAATAATCTACCGAGTCTGTAAGTGTGCATATTTTCACTGTTTAACACACTCATTCTTTAATAGGAGGCGGCAGGGGAGAGAGATTTGCCAACAGGACACAACAGGGGTGCTCATTTACCAAGCAGTAACTTGCCACAGTGGGGTATGCATTCACTCTTAACTGAAGGTACTAGTGGTCAGCTCACCACATGTTGGGAGAATTTTGCCACACCTGCACCCAGATGTCTGGGAAAACAGGAGTGTGGTTAAACTTTCTTTAGCACCCGATGAGAAAAACCAGCTCAGGAGCAACTGCAGCTCAAAAGCTGTTCCAGTACATTTTCAGTGTAAACATGTCTTAAAGCAGCCTTCCCCCAGTGTGGGTGTTTTGGATTACAACTGCTGCACTTGTTGCTGGGTGCAGCGGCGTAGCGTGGGTTGTCAGCACCCGGGGCAAGGCACGTAATTTGCGCCCCCTAACCTGTGGATTTGCCCCCCTAACCCATGGATTTGCCCTAACCCCAGATGTTGCACCCGGTGCGGCCGGCACCCCCTGCACCCCCCACGCTACGCCACTGGCTGGGTGTTGGTGAAGGCTGCTTTAAGGCTCTACTACGCATGTCCTCTGGGACTGGGACAGTTGGAAGGTATCAAACCCACATTGTAAACATAGGAAGTTGCACCATCTTTCTGTAATCTTATCAGACTCATGGCTTTCTATGAATTTAATATTTGCTTTTTCAGATTCAAATCTCAGCCTGCACCCCACAACCACAAGGGGAGGGGGGAACAATTTGCCAACACTTTCCCAAGCAGGAATGAATGCCGTATATTAAGAGACTCCAAAAAGCCGAAAGTTGGGCACCGTTAGTACTTACTCTGCATGCTGTAGTCAGTCATCAGCAAAGGGAAGCCGCTCAAACTCTGCTTCGGTGCTGTGGAGGGCAGCAAGTCACTGGCAGGAATACTGCTAGCAAGAGGTGTCATTATTCCAGCATCTTCTTTTTCCAGATCAAACACACAGAGAAGGCAGACTGGGGGCGTAACGCCAGGGCCTCTAGGGAATAAGTCTTCTTCATTTTTCAGGTAACTCCTCAGCGCCCCACTGTGGTGAATGGCTCGTTCACGGGACCAGACCCAGTGTGTGGGCTCCTTTAACATTATCTAGAAAAAAGGAAGCCTGAATCATCCCAAAAGAGAACTATGTTCGGAAAACTTTGGGGAAAGAGAACCAAACATTTTGTGCCATGTAACCTGCCATATAGCATAGAGTCAAATCTCTGGTCCATTTAACTCAGTATGGCCAGTGAGAGGGTGTGGCCTGGAGGGTCAAATTCAGTCCTCAAACCTGAGGTCATCGCTGATTGTTAACAGCTCTCCAGGGTTTTATTCTTACAAGCAGGGCTTTTTTTCCAGGGGAAACTCGCCAGAACTCAGTTCCGGCACCTCAGGTGGGTACCATTGCCATTCTAAGAGAAAGAGGGAGGCGTTCATGGTGCGTTCTGGCACCACTTTTTTCTAAAAATATAACACTGATTAGAAGTATTGTCTACATGCACACGCCACTGCCCATACCTTCATTTCTGAAGACCTATTAACATGATCACCAGAAAAGGACATTAGCCTGCTGCTTTTTTGGTGGTCATCCTGCAATTGTGGAATAATGTTCCATACAATGTTAGGCATGGCTTATGCCTGGATAGTTTTATACAGACTTTATTAACAATTTTTTTTTTGTCTTGACTGTAGAGCCGAATTGCAGCTAGGGATCTGATTGTAGCTGCATACCCATTACAACTTTAAAGCACTTTTTTAAAAAAAGTCTGGGCATTGTAGCCCCACGGAGCTACAATCCTCAGCAAACTAGAGTGCCCACAATTATGTGAGGAGAAAGTTCATTCTTTGAATGTGCTTTAAAGGTAATGTGTATACACAGCCTATGTCACCCGGTCATGGTAAATACATTATGCTGCAATTTTGATGTTTGATTGTTACTTTTAATTATATGGGATTCTTTTACTGAGTTGTTTTAAGATCTTGTTGTTGTATTTCATGGGAACTGCCTTGGGGAGAATTTTGTTCTTGAAAGGCGGTACAGAAGTTTGCTAAATTAAATAAAAATACAAGAAACTTTCCCATTCGTACCTGAGATGCCAAGGACTGAACCTTGTGACTTTTGAATTTCCTTCAGCCATATCGTTTCTCCCCCGCATCCCAAGGAAACAAATTCCAGTAGATCCCCCAGCAGGATGAGAGGATTATTCTGCTCTCCCTGCCACCACTAGTGCACCCAACTTCATTTATCTTAACACACCAACGCCAAGAACACTGCAAGTCAAGTGATATGCAGCTAACCTCGTCACAGCAGCGTCTGCTAACAAATGCTCTGTACTTCATTTTGGCCCAAAAGCCATCCCGCATTTTCAGGAACTGTGGGAAAAGCTTCCTCCAGTTGTCACCAAGTGCCCAAGGGAAGATCTCATATTTGTAGTCCTCTGTGTCTTCTTCCATGTCATTTGCTAGGTACCTGTAATCAGGAAAAAGTGGTGTGGGGGGTAGTGGAAAGCCTCCAGAATTCCTTCACAAAGCAATGGACGGTCTTCAAGCAGCAGAAGGAGTTCACCAGAGAAGTTATGTTCCAGCTTATAATAAAGTTTCAAAAACTATGGGGTCAAAAGTTGCTCACCATAGCCGATAGCTTTCCTCTCCACCATCAAGGGTGGCCATGTGTTCTACAAATAACAGCCCTCTATCTGAAGTGTTGTCTGGTTCAACTCACAAAAAAGCCCAAGAAAAGAGAGTAGGAGGAACCTTGAAGTTGCCCCTCAACAATTAGCACCTGTATAACAGGTTAAGATTGCAGTCTTGGGGCCTAGATGCACATGACACTAATTGGGCTGCCCTTGATCATGTTCTTCAACAACCTCATTTGCAAAGAAAAAAGAAAAAAAATATCACCTGCCATCATCACCTTTAGGAAAAACAAAAGGTCTACTTGCTTACAACAGGAGTTTTCTCTAAACCTGTTTGCACTTTGGGGACAGGTGATTTTTGCTGCAACTGTACTGATGGAATTTGGGTGAGAAGGAAAGTTTAGCTCCCCTCTCCCCATTATTACAGTTTCCAGTTAGAAACAGGGGTCCTCTGCACCTGTAACTAAATTGTGACTGGGAGAAACGCAATTAGTTCCACATGTTGTTAACTTACAGTGAACAACACTTTGTAAGAGGTGTTCTGCTGCACTAATAAATATGATGAATAGCGAGTATTTGGTGACATGGACTAAACTCCTAGCCTAATAAACATTACAGGTCACCTCCCCACACGACCGAACCAATAGAAGAGCACCAAAATAAACTTACAGAGCTATGAAGAGATTAGTCCGTGTGTATTCCTCCGTATGCAGGCCAGCACGTTTGAAGTACATCATAGTCATAGCTATAAGATACTGAATAAGACAGCTTAGCTTTAATAAAGTCTATAGCAGACCACAATAATAATTTAAGAGATGTGAAAGGAAGGCAAAAGCATTAAGAGGGTAGAAAAGTCAGCTACAAGACATTCCTCCAACAAGAAGCAAAGAATCAACATTATGCCCTGCTTTGTTGGTTGGTTACTACACAGGAAGGTTTTATCCAGAGTTCAGTCAGAGGTTTGTGGTTGTTGTTTTTTCACTTTACCAATCTTGATTGCAAATGGGCCTATCGCTATGATACTGTCTGAATGAAATTTAACTCCTGAGTTAAAAAGCAGTTCTTTATACAGCCTCCCACAACCTGGTATCCACTAGATGCTCTTGACCATAACTTCCATCAGCCCCAGCCTGCCATGATTGGTTGGTGCTAATAGGAATTGCAGTTGAAAACACCTGGAGGCACCAGGTTTTTTTGGGGGGGGGCAGGGAGGCTACAGATAGTGAAGCGGGCAGTTTTGAAAATGGATTATATTTATTTATTGAATTCCTATATCCCACCCTTTAGCATCAAAACAATATCAGGCTAGATGACATACTAAAACACAGATAAACTAATCAGATTAAAAAACAAAACAAAAACACTACCATTACAGTCTACAATTAAACATGTAAATTGTCCCATCTGTCACACCATTAAAATGGTTACTACTACTACTAATGTGTAAGTCATGTGGAAAAGATGTGTCTTCTGCTGGCAGCAAAAATTAAATAGTGATGACGCCTGCATGACTTTGGGGTTGAGGGAGGCTGTTCTGCACCCAGGGCACTACCCCAACAAAGGCTCTATTCTGAAACCCCAAATTATGTTTGACAATGGTACAAGCACAAGAAAATCTGTGGTGGGCCTCAAATAGTAAGCAGGTGTGCTCCTTCAAACAGCTGGGCCCAAAGCCATTTACCGGTAAATCTTTGTAAGTCAAAGCCAGCATCTTGACTTAGGTTCAGTAGTCAATGGACAGCCAGTGCAGATTTTTAAGGACCAGTATTGCACAGCTGCACTAGTCAATACCTTGGGGTCTGTAATTCTCACTAGGTGCAATCTCTAAATTGTTTTTACAGGCATCCCCATGTACAGGACTAAATGGGAGGTTATTGGGGCATGGACACCTGTGGCTAGGCTCTCTCTATCCAGGAACAGCTGTAGCAACCCACCACCAAAGCCACTTGAGTCTCTAGAAATTGTAGCGTCAAGGAGTACCTGCAGACTATACACCCAATGTATCTGGCGGAACTGCAAGCCTGTTCAGAGTAGCCTGCTCACCTATTTTCTGAACCTAGGAAGCAGCAATCACCTCAAAAATTTTGGGAATTCAGCTTCAGTTTATTGGTCTTCATCCAGCCTGTCACTGTCTCAAGACACTGATTAAGTACCTCTACAGCTTCTCCAAATTCAGACAGCACAAAGACAGAGCTGGGCATCAGCATACAGATGATGCTTTGCCCCCTAAATCACTGTTCCCAATGGCTTAATATGCATGTTTAAAAGTATGAGATATGAGAGTTGCTTTTGGTGGAAACTGGGATGCAAGCCATGTGGAGCGGATTGCTTGAATATTTGTTTCAGAGGTGAGTAGATCTGCTGCCTGCTGTATGGCAGCTCATTTACTTCCACTACACTCCTGCTTGAATATATGTAAATAAAGCAATTAGTACAAAAATGCTAGTAACTTAACAGTATTCTTCTAGTAACTGCATTGATTGCTCCCCTCCAGCACTCTCACTGAAAGAAGCAAACCAGAAATGTTGTCATGAAATTTCCCTCTTTGCTTCGGCATTCATATACCGTAATTAAAAATGTGAATGCCATGCTGTAATACTGAAAGTGTAGGGTGGAGGACTTGGGAGGGGGGGGGAAACCTACCTTATCTGAGATCCTGTAGCATGTATCCATTGAAAGGAATTCTTGTATCAAACTATCCTCTGATGAGAAAAGAAAGCAAAACATGTTTTAATCCATATAATTATTTGTGGGCTATCTAAAGCTTTTATAACCAACTGCCTCATGCAGCTTCAATGTATATTTATGGTACCTGAGAAGCACTGTTTATTGTTACATTCAGTCAAGCAGCCATTCTGAGCAATCGACTTTCAAAGCTTAACTACATTATAGACTAAAAGTAGACAGTTTTCATCTTGCTGAGAACTGCACCAAAGGGCAAGAAGTATCTAATGAAGCTCATGAACAGGACAATTTGTAGGAGTCGTTGGGAAGTTTTGGGGGAAAGCTGATGGTATTTTCCCTACTGGCTGCATTTGCACATTAACAGAAAGCTATGGTTTTGTTTAAGTATGGTTTGTTGAACAAACCATGAGCTCTCTTGCATAGACAAGCATGCTGCAAACTGATTCTCCAATGCTTTTTTTGTTTTCCATCTGCCCTGGCCTTTCATCTTTGTAGCTTGGGGTGTGCTGGCTGAGCCATAACATCTGATTTCAGACATAACAGCAAACCAAAGTTAAAACAACCAGGGTTTCTCAGCACAGTGTGACACCAGAAGACAAACTATGGGGTGCCTCCAGACTACCAGTATTTTGTGTAAGGGATTTTAGGTTTACACAATTAAAATGGACTAAAAGAACTCCATCACCCTAGTAGAACAAATTCACTTTTAAAAAGAGAATGATTTTTTTGCAGTTAGGAAAGTGAGAAACATATTGAGGCAAGCAAATGATTAACAAGATGTATAAACACAAGCAAATCAGGATGCATGTTCAGTAAAGAGTAGATAGAATTTAACTTCATTGTACAGTGGTGCCCCGCAAGACGAATGCCTCGCAAGACGAAAAACCCGCTAGACGAAAGGGTTTTCCGTTTTTCGATGCGCTTTGCAAGACGATTTTCCCTATGGGCTTGCTTCGCAAGACGGAAACGTCTTGCGAGTCTTGCGATTTTTTTCGCTTTCCCCCCCTTTTTCTAAGCCGCTAATAGCCTTCTAGCCGCTAAGCCGCTAAGCCTTTAATAGCCGCTAAGCCGCTAATAGCCCTTTAGCCGCTAAGCCGCTAATAGGGTTGCTTCGCAAGACGAAAAAACTGCTAGACGAAGAGACTCGCGGAACGGATTATTTTCGTCTTGCGAGGCACCACTGTAAAAGCTTTGTGCAAATAAATTGGTATGCATGTCCAAGCAGCAGCTCACCTGGAAGAGTCCATGGTTAGTCTGCTGGGAGACAGTCAAACGCACACCATTTTGCCTAAACAAGTAATGACTTAGCATTGTCTGCAATTCAGGCTATTGACCAAGAACTGGGCAACGTTTTTACTATACCCATTTAAAATTTGGCAGAGCTGCTAGGGACAAGAAAGTCTGCATGCTACCAATCTCTGAACAGGACTGTGGGGTCAGGTATCTCACCCAGGAGATTGAAGAAGGCCTCTTGTTCTTCTCTGTGTAGAAGCAAAGGTGGTTGCTGTGAAGTTTTCAAGGCTGCTGTGGTATTCTCTCTCTCAGGCCCCTGTGCATCACTGCTGAGTACCCCAACACCATGTGTGATGCGCTGTCGTCGTCTTGTGCTCCCTGGCTTCACCCCTGTGGTGACCTCAGGAGGGACACAAGTGCTCTGGTTGTCCCGCATTTTTCTTCTCAAATTGGAACAACAGAGGCTCAAAAAGAACCTTTCTGGGGAGGAAATGGTTTAGATTCCAAGTTACCAATGAACATAAAATGCTATCTTCCCTCCACTAAGAATCTGGGACAATTATGCATTATAGGACATGTTATAAGAAAAAAACAGCTTCCTTTCCCTTATGGGGTATTCTGGAGCCCGTACAGAGTCCTTAAGTGGGTTCCGTCTCGTTAGGAGAAAATAACAGAGGCCAACCAGGGTATATTGAGAAGCAAAGCCTGATCGTTATTGCAAAGAAATAAACTGTTGCAACAGGGTCCCCACTCACCACACGCAGGAAGGAGGAGAACCCAGAACAATGGTGTGCAAGCCCTTATATAGACTTTTGAAATTGCCCACCCTGTAGCCCAAGACCAAGCCCACAAAACATCATACATACATCACAGAAGGAGGCTGTCTGCCAAGATACCTGATAATGGTCACTGATTGCATTACCTAGGCAGCCTGACCATTCTTTTGTGATGGTAAATACTTTAGTTCCTGAATCCAGGTCACAGGCTCACCCTATTCATACATAAATACATCCTTAAGACAGGATTTGTAAGCAAAAAGATAATGGGAAGGCTTTCCCCCACTTGCCTCCCTTACTGCAGGGGATATATTTAAGGTCAATTTGGGAGAGCGATGGCTTCAGGATTGCTCTCCTGTACTATTTATACTTGTACATTTATGAACATTTATTTTATATTTGAGACCTTAGAATTCTTATAATAGGCACGAGGACTGAAAATCTTCCCAGATGGGATGTCACACACCCTTTTCTGTATAAACGGTATACAAGTCGTAAATTCCTGTTAAAAGCTTGCAAATAGTTCAAGAGAACTGGAAAAACCAGAGGCTGAAGAGGACATGTGTTCCCATTTGGGCTGTCTCCCCAATGCTTTGGGCTGAGAATACACATACAAGCAAGAACTAGGAAGACTTAAGTCATTAAAACACAGTCGCTAATTCCCCGAGATACTAGCAGGTTGTATCACAGAAAAGGCTGGGTTTTTTTATTTATTTCAATGTACGGTAAATCATTTCCCAAAATTGCATCCCAAAACAATTTACAGTATTTCATACATTAGAAGTACCCTGTGCAACTTTTTCCAATGCAAGCTTTGAGCCCGGTTTTTATCACTCCTGGAGTTTAGAACACACATGTGACATGGGCACTAGGAATTGTAGCTCTGTAAGGGGTAAACTACAGTTCCAGGGTTCTTTGGAAGAAGCCATGTGCTTTCTGCTCAGCCATGGTCTGCAGCACAGGGCAGAAGCAACTGCTGCCAGCCACACTCTATTCTGTCTAAAGTAACATTCCTGCTTATATCACCCACATACCCAGAGGTTTAACCTGAGCCCCAGCTAGTGGGCCAACATCCACACTCATTTCTGGAATTTATTATGAATACAGGGACTCAAGGACTCAACACCACTTTGATATTGAGAGTAGTGATTAGTAAACCAACCCTATCTGGTTCAGCTCCGTCAAAATGGAGGAAGCAAAATCCAATGATGTACCTAGCCATGACCTAACGTACCTCACTGCACTGGACAAGGCAATATTTAGAAGTTGGCAGCAGTAGTGCTGCTGGGCCACAGGCATACATAGAAGCCACTGTGTCCAACTTAGTGCACAGGTTCTAGATCCGGAGGATAACCAGTTACCTAGTTGCCTAAAGTAATCTTCATACATACTCAGAGGTACTCCTGTTGCTACTACCACCAAATGTTTCTGGAATGGCACTCCAGATTTACAAGTAATTAGGAAGAGAGGAAGCTCAGGATTTAATCTCTTGACTGCACCAAACCTTTTAGTAACACCTGTAGGTGCTGCAGCATCCAGGTTACCAGACTTCCTGCATGACACACACACTGTTTATTATGTTTTTAAGGGGCTTGAAGGCTTTCTTTAGCTGTAACAGACTGGCATGGCTATCTTGCTAGAATTACTTCTTATCCACTGATTACCCCCCACTTTGTGGGAGTGATAAACAAGCCATACTGCCAATGGCAGGGAGAGAAAAAAATAGCACCACTTCTTAAAAATGTGTGACCAACAAATTATTGAACTCCACTGGGACTATTATTGGCGGGGAAACCCAGATTTCAACCACTTTCACCACATTTTCTTTCTATTTGAAGATGGGGTAAGTGGAGAGAAAGAAAAAGGCAATATTGCAAAACAAAAATCAAAACCCTTCCAGATTACCATTGTTATGTTCTTTCACTGAAGTCTGTCACACAGGTGATTGGAGTTTCCCAAGTACTTTAAGAGGAGCAAACAAGACCTATCGATAAAAAACAGGTAGCATACATTGGTGCTGAAGATAGAGCCCCAATTTCTGATGGGTCAAGTATTGGTACATGTAACCTACTGATTTGAAACACAGTGAAGAAGCACTTCATTCTTGTAAACACTGAATCAGCCACAAATTTAAGTAATGGGCTTAAAATTTAAAAAGGGGCACCACCCAAAATTAAATGGGTGGCAAAGTCTATTAGCAGGGAAGCAAGGATTTTGCTGAACTCATTAAAATATAAATATATTGTGATTAAAAACCAGGGGAATCAAAGGAATAGTAAATAGTTCAGAGCAATACACACACTGTACACAAACACATATATCTAGCATTTCCAAATGTTAAAAAATTCAAGCAGACTCTAGTCCGCAAGCCATTAAAAATGGTTAGGCCTTCAAGATACCACAAGCCTATCTACTGTTTTTGCAGCAAGAGACTAACACAACTTTCTATGGGAATACATCATCCTGCTACACACAATTATATTACACATTTTGAACTGCAGATTGGGATGAGGGGGAGCAGCTCCTTCACTACCTCCATTTTCCTCTCCCCACCCAAATCCTTCCTTTAGCTCAACCTCCTGCCCAAAGACAAAATGCCAAGAAATTAAAGCTTTTGGTCTCAGTTTGTGGACCTTTTAAGTTTGCCCCCAATTGAAAACAAACCAAAACCAGACATATATGGCCTTTGTAATGGATTTCCTTCCCACTCTAATTAAACCAACATGAGCTTCCATGGTTTTATTTCGCGGCTTATTTTACAAACAACCCTGTAAGGAAGCTCGCTTGAGGGGGTATGCGGCATGTGCCCTCTGGGGGAACTAAAATGCCAAAAAGAGGAGGAACGACCAACTTCTCTTCTGGGGAACTCAAGGGCGAGTTGACTTTGAGGGAAACACACCCAAGAAAAAGAAAGTGGAGACACCCCCCCCCCGCTTCTCTCCAAAAAGCCCCTTCCCTCAAAACACATTTTCCCGCCTTTTTCTCTGCCTCGCCTCCCTTCCCCCACCCTTGCACCTGAACAGAGCAAACCACCCAGCTCGCAAAAAGCCACAGGTGGGCGGAGCACCACGCTAAACGCCGTTTCACCTCACCCCACCGCCCGCGCGCGGCTTTTTTTATAGGCTCCGCCGGGGATCCTGCTAACCCAATCGCCGCCCGCGGGACGGACGGAGGGAGGAACAAAGGCTATTGAACATCCAGTCCCCGCGTGCCCTTTCGCGAAGCTGTCCGTCAAAGGTTCGAGCCTCCTTGACGGGCAGTAAATCACTTCGCGAGGGTTCTGTGCGCGCGCGGGGGCGCGCTTATTGGCGGCGGGGGGGGGGGGTGTTTTGCGAGGCGGATGGAACGCGGCAGGGTTTACTTCTGAGTAACAGGCATAAATAAGGCTGCGCTCTTGCGCCCGCTTGCCTGGGCGTTAGGCTCCACTGAGATCAAACGACTGCCGCATGCTTCTACAGCGCCCTGCAGGACTGCGCTGCGTAACGGGGGTTAATTTGGGGGCTTTTCTAGTAGCACAGGTGGCGGCGAACCCTTCCTAGCAATCACTAGGGGCTGCGGCTAATAATGGGGTTGGTTTTTTAATTAACAAAATTAAAATAAACATATATACCTTTAATTGTTTTGGGAAAATGTGCATTTTGTAGTGTGTGTGTTCAAATGTTTTTTTAAAAAAGGTATATTTGTTTATTTTACTTTTGTTAATCAAAACACACACACACACATTTATATTTCTCAGTGCAGTAAACATGCACTAACTCAGCTACATTGGTAAAGATAAAGCGTTTTATCTGCGTTATAACACTGTGACACCAG
The DNA here is from genome assembly GCF_964188315.1 of Podarcis muralis. Lineage (NCBI taxonomy): Eukaryota > Metazoa > Chordata > Lepidosauria > Squamata > Lacertidae > Podarcis > Podarcis muralis. The sequence goes on along the minus strand of NC_135670.1, from coordinate 13,718,981 downwards.
ATGGCGATGTGGAGTCCCGTCTTTCGCCAACGGGATGCCCCTGTAGGAAACTTACAACGCGTTTAACTGAATCGCTTCTTTGACGTGTTGCCTACCCAGCTGTAGATTGGTAAAGAAAGAGCATTTTATATATGTTTGTGCATTGTAACACACGGCGACACCAAGATGGCGCTGTGGAATTCCGTTTTTGCCAATGCGGTTTTCTCGTGTAAAGTTTACAACGCCTTTTTCCTGAAACGCTTCTTCACTGGGTCTAGAGATCCAGCCATGGTTTCCAATGTTGTGCCAACACAACAAACCTGTGAGGTAGGCTGGGCAGAGCGTGGCTGACTCAAGCCCCCTCCGCCCATTTTATAAAGCAACCCTGTGGAGATAGGTAGGAAGACCGTGACTGGCTCAAGGGCCCCCTCAATTTTCTTCTCTGAAAAAATGTGTAAAGTAGACCAAGCAGAGATCAGCTGCCCTCCTTGCACGTCATAGAATTTCAGAGATCAGAAGGGACCACCAGCAACTGAGCTATCCCAGGCACACCCACATTCTCCTCACAGCAAACCTCATTCCCTTTGGGCAGGGGTCTGCAACCCGCGGCTCTGGAGCCGCATGTGGCTCTTTTACACCTTTGCCGTGGCTCCGGGGTGGATACTAGCGAGGGGAGGAGGCGCATTGTGCGCCCCGACACTCCCCACTGTGGCGGGCGCTGTACTGGCTGTGATGTCGCATGGGGGCGGTGCGTGCGTTAGTCACGCACCGTCCCGACGTCACTTTCCCGCCCGCCCGCTACATTGTAAGGGGCATGTATGCTGGTCACTGCATTGTAAGGGGCATGTACGCAGGTCACTGCATTGAAAGGGGGCATGTACGCTGGTCACTGTTTTGAAGGGGAGTGAAGAACACACACATACAAAAAGGTAGCTTGTTAATTTAACGTTTATTTCTATGAGGAGGAGTAATTCTGAGGGGTCAAACAAAGAAATAATAAAAAAGTGACAAAAAAGTTATTTTTATAATGACGAGGATGACATTGGGCCCTCATTATTAATTATTATTTACATCAGGCACTGATTATGATTTATGGTACACTGGGGCCCTGATTAATTTTCTATGTCGCAATGGTTTTGCGGCTCCCAGTTTTTTTTTCTTTGGAAACGGGTCCAAGTGGCTCTTTTTGTCTTAAAGGTTGCAGACCCCTGCCTTTGGGTAAGCGCCCGGAACCCCCAGAATCTCGCACTGCTCAGAGGTTTGCAACAATATTCACAGACAGACCACCTTCTGAAATACACAAAGGGTTGAGGCAGGCTATTTTCAATTACAGGTAGGTCTTGGAGAGATCCCTGCCTCAAACTATGGAGAGCCACTGCCTGTCAGTGTAAACAGTACTGTGCCAGATGGGACAATGGCCTAACTCACTAGATTATTCTGCATGATCATGTTATAATATTGATTGATTGGATCGTTGTACTAATCGCAAAAAGTAGCCCGATTAAAAAGTGACAGAAAATTGCACTGGAAAGCACAGGATAGCAACCACTAGCTGGCAAAATTGTACAGCCTTGAACATATCAGATATTGGACATAGTTTCCTGTGCATATTAGATAACAGCTGGTCTGGAAGCTGCCACTCTCAGCCTCACCTACCTCACAGGACTGTTGTGAGGGTCAAACAGGGTGGAAGTATTACATATATTGCCTTGAGCTCCTTGGGAGAGGAGGGATATATGTGTAATGAAATCACTAGTTGCAACCTCCTAAAAATGGAGGATCAAAATCAATGAAATCCAGGTGTTACATTTGTGGCGGAGATTTAACTTGATTACCAACCCCCTCAAAATCATTCATTTTCTCTAATGTTCACACAACAATCTTATGTAGGAGCAGCCTGAGGCAGAAGAACTAAAGCGACGTGGCTAAGGTATGATTTGAACCCATGACTTAAGTTCTAACTACTCCCCCTCCCCCACTTTTTCTTAGACCGCCTTCCCGCTTAGCAACGGCTGTTCCATCCCAATTGGCCCCGCTGGGAACATTTATTTGATTGGAGGAGACTCCAGACTTTGGACCAATCACCGGGAGCCACGGGACTCTCTTTCGCCTGTCCGGTGCTGGAGGACAACACCGAGCGGATCTGTTTGGATTGTACCATGTGAAGACTGGAAGGAGGGGGGGAGACTGCGAGGAATTAAAGGACTACCCTCTTCGATATGAACCTCTCTCGAAATACAAGTTTTAATCACTCGACGAGAATGAATCTACGACTCTCCGGTCGGGAGGCTGTGAAATAGAGCGGGGTCGGGGAGAAAGTAGATGGCTGAGGAAAGCGTTTGGTAGGTCCCGAGCGGAAGTGAGGTATCAGCTGAGCGTCGGGGCTTCCGGTTAGGCAGAGAAGAGAGGAGTTGGTGCTGGTTGAGGAGGGCGCAGAGGCTTCCGGGGCTGCCGGGATTAGGTGAGTCGTTAGGGTAGCGGGAGAAGGTCGCGGGTGGCTGTCAATAGAGAGTGGAGGGAGGTGGGCCTAGGCCCAGGCAGGGCTGGGAGGCAGCTGTCATGGTTCTCGGACGCAGGCGAGGCCTTCCCCCTCCCCCCCCCCCAGCCCTGGCACCAGCCTCCAGGTGAAGCTACGTGGAAGGGTTGCAGTTCAGCAGCCTAAACCAGGAACGGGGAGATCTGACCCTGCTGACGTGGCTGGACTCCTGCAGCTGCCACCATCTCTGGCCATTGGTCCTGCTAGCTGGGGCTGTTGGGGGTTGCAGCCCAGCAGGGTCTGAAAGGCCACAGCCCCCTCTTCCCCAGTCCCTGCTGCTAAGCGTATTCGCAGCCAGTGTTAGAAACTGAGATATGAAAGCTAGGAGCTGAATGGCACCTTAAACCTAGGTTATGGGTGCAACAACAGAATGTCTAGGTGAACTCTTTTTTTATCGCAAAAATACAAAGCTGGAAATGAGTGAACTGCACCTAAAATATTATGTTCATTTTTCACGTGCTCTGGTCCTTCCCCTGCCCACCCACCCCTAATATTCTTAAGAGAGTCTCTTCTCCAGTCTTCAGAGAATAGCGCAAAGTGGGAGGCAAAAAAAGTTCCTCCTTTCCTTCCACTCTGCAGTTTTAATCTGAAATCATGGGCGCAGTACTGCACCCAGAGCTTGGAAATTGCTTGCGCTAATGAAATTCCCTATCACAAAATGCACCTAGAACAACGTGCGTTTCAAACACTGTTCCCAGCATGTGGAAGGCCCCATGATTCACTCCTCTGCCTGAAACCTTGGAAAGCTGCTGCAAAATCCAGACATTACTGAGCTAGATAGACAGAAGGGCCTGATAAACAGGCAGCTTCCTGGATGCTTCAAGGAGGTGGGCAAGTTAAGGAACACACATAGGAGACAGTTTAAACTTATTGTGGATGTGGCTTGTTAACTACATAGTCAAGTATGTATTGTAGACGGGTACTGCCACATGTGTTGGAGAGAAGTAAGACATGGTGAATTGAATTTGCCTGCTACTGTTTCTTACAGGTTTCCATTGTAAAACAACAAAGTTCTGTGGTTTATCCTTTCTGCCACCCTCCCCACTGGGTGTGCCCTCTTCCAAGATACTGCCTCCTACCCAAACAGACATTTAGCTGTTTTGGTTTCTTTCCAATGAAGTTTTTTGTTTTGCTGAAATACAGAATGAAATCTTGGAGTTCTTCTGAGCATGCTGACAACTTCCCTTTGGTTTCTGCAAAAACTGTAATTTGGCTCACACCAGCTTAGTTTGCTTAAGAAGTAATTGGTGTTACTTTACCTTGCTGTCATTTACTTATGTAATGTTTAAAACCTTGTGTGTATATAAATGCAGGTATAAACCGAAAATAGTGTTTTGATTTAAACTTTTTTTTATACACTCAAGGTGATATACAGCATGTGGTAATACTTAATATTTATATAGGATTTTCTAGCTGTAAGCTTTACACCAACTTTATAAAGTAAGCCAGTATTAGTATGGGTACACATTGTGGCTGAGATAAAGTGTTTTTGCAAGAACCAATGAGGAGTTCATGGCAGATGTGAAATTTGAACTGAGGACATCTTGATTTGTAGCTTGGTCTCTCAGCTGATAAAGTATAGTTGTACCTTGATTGTTGAATGCCTTGCGACTCGAATGTTTTGGCTTCCAAACACCTCAAACCCGGAAATGAGTGTTCCAGTTTGCTAACGTTCTTTGGAACTCGAATGTCCAGTGTAGCTTCCACAGCTTCCGATTGAGTGCAGGAAATTCCTGCAGCCAATTGGAAGCTGAGCCTTGGTTTTTAAAGGTTTTTGGAAGTCGAACGGACTTCTGGAACGGATTCCGTTTGAGAACCAAGGTATGACTGTACATCTGTTTTCAGTTGATGTGCTTTACTAATATAATCATAAAAACAGTGACAGCAGAAAGGAGAGAGGAACTGAGGCAGGACAAGCAGCAGTGGAATCTGCAGTTGTTTCTGTTTCATGTATTTCAGTTTAGTTACAGTAGAGTATGGTGACAAAGGAGTCTCCAAAGGTTTCATCGAAAAGGTGGGCTTTGAAGTGATGTTTGAAGGAAGTAGGAGAGGTGGCCATGCATGGAGGTGTTCTGGGATGCAGAGAAAGAGAAAGGGAGAAAGAGTCAAGTCATTTGAAGGGAGCAAGCCACCTTCTGATGGCTGAGGTTGGTGGATCCAGCGGAAGGACAGTTACAGTTGGGATATAAGAGCAGGCAGATTAGGTGGGTAAGGTCTTGGAAGACTTTGAAATTAAGGATGAGAAGCTTGTGCAGAATCTGCAAGTGGACAAGAAGCAAGTGGACTGTGCTTACCTATTTAAACATTTTTGCTGCATCTATCTATTCTGAAGGTTCAAAACAGTTGATAATCATCCTAAAATAATTAAATGAGATGGACCAGTGCAGTCCAGCTAGAAAAAGAAAACTATCTAACATGCACAAACGATAAACGAACACTGACCCCAAAGGCCTCCTTAAATAGCACAGTTCCTGCTCTCAGGCTTGCACTGAAAAAAGGCAATACAAAAAAGGAATAGAAAAAAAGAGGCAAGGAAGCAAGCTCAAATTCTTAATGTTGTACAGTTCTTAATAATAACCATAATGTTGGAATGTAAACAGACTGTTTATAAGCTTTGGTGGGCCTCTGAGAAATAGTATGGCAACTAGACTTTTTTGGAAGTGGCTGCAATGTAAGTGGAATGGCCTTGCAAGGTGGGGCCATGGCCTTCTGGGGCTTAGCTGGGATTTGCCAGCTTCTTATCATTCCCATCATGGTAAATAGATAAAGGGAGACCTGTTGATACTGTCAACCCTAGAGCAAGCAGCCCTTACAGTTCAGTAAGTTCTGAAAGCATCAGGGTGGGTGGGGAGCAGTGCAGTCTGGTGAAAACAGCAAGTGGAGGTGGCAGTTCCTCGCTGCAGCTTATCTCCCTCACAGCACAGCTGGAAAAGGAAAATTGATCAAAGGAGGATTTCAGTGTTAGGATTCCAAAATAGAATAGCTTCCTGTATGGCAGTGATCTGAGTGCTGGTCTGATTCAGCAGGATGAGTACATATTGGGGTGATCATTATATAGTGTTTAAGGGTGCTCAAAACATTTCATGTATATTTCTGTACTCCTTACAAGAACTCTGTACGGTAATTCAGTTTTTTAAAATAAACACACACACACACAACCTGCACTCTAAGGAACAGGGTGATCAGCTGAGACAATAATCTTGGTCTAGGTGTTCTGTGACAGGAGTGAGATTTATGCTAAGGTCTTCCTAATTCATGCTTTTGGCTGCGATCCTATGCAGGAATCCTATTTGAGAATAAGCCCCACTAAACTTGATGGAGTTTATTTCTGAGCAGACAAAAAATCATGAAAGGTGTGGAGAAAATGGGTAGACATTTTTGTCCCTCTCATCATGTTAGAATTTGTTGAGGATTATACAGCGAAGTGGATTGACAAAAGATCCAGACCAGGTGGAAAGTCAAGACCTCATACTCTGCACATATAATCAGTTTGTGGTACTTGTTGCCACAATAGGCAGTGTTGACTTTTTAAAGTGATTAGGCAAATTCTTGAAAGGGAGCAGGCAGTGTCTGTCCATGACTTTGATGACTTGATGTTACCTGAGTGAATGAAGATACCTTTGAGTTCTGTATGCTGGGGACAGACATGGGAGGCCTGTTGCCTTCATGCCGTGCTTGTTGGCTGGAGACATCTGAAGAAACCACCTTGAAACCAGGGTATTGCACCAGGTGAACCCTTGACTGGATGCAATAGGGCCCCTCTTATGTTCTTGATACATTCCTGTGTACTCCTATCCAACATCCTATTCTCTCAGCAAAGATCACTGTCTGAGCTCATTGTTTGTTTGTGTCTACTGCATACATTGAACTTTCTGTGACAGTTCCCTTTGAAAAAGCACAACTTCACAGAAGGAGTCACCAATCAGTTACTGATATCTGTTAAATTGGGTGTGAGTCTAGCACCTGGAGGGCCACAGGTTCCTCCAGCCCTGCTTGAAATATATAACTAATCTGAAGTGGGTGGGGGTTGATATGTCTGGGTTGAGTTTCCTTCTTCCAAGAACCATCTTACATAGATTATTAATTCTGCTTCCAGGCTTGGCCTTCATTTCAAATTGCAGCACAGAATCCTCTTTTGCCTCTCCATCTGAAGGTGCCAACCTTTAAGCTTTCCCTTGCTTCTGTGATGTAAACACAGGTTACCGTAGCTCAGCTACCTTTTCCCTCTTGCTATGATGACCCATAGGGCAAATTACCCCATTGTTACTACCCAGTCTGTTGGAGGGTGACAAAACTTTGTCTTCAACACAGTTACCAGGTGTGTGAAATGAGAGGGAGGTATTGGTATCTCCTAAGATAATGACACACTATCCTAATAAGACTCTATATACTGATAGCTCTTGCCTTCCCTCTCTTCAGCCGAATGTTTTCCAACTGGTCAGGCCAGATGACAGGGGAAAGAATGAAGAACACAACAGGTTTTCATTACTTTGTGAAAGGGTGTGAGGGGGAGTTCTCTAGATTTATGGCAGAAAATAGCCAGAGTGGTGTAATAGCTGGAGTTAACACAGAGCAGGGAGACGGGGGTTTAAATTCTCACACAGCCATACAGCTCACTCAGCTCATGGAGTCAGCAACCACATCTTAGCTTGACTCTCGGGGTTGTTGTGAGATTGGGGAGTGGGATGTGCGTGTGCTGAAAATCTAAGAAAGCTGCACATTCTGATACGGAAAAAGTTTTGTTTCCAAAAGGCTCATGTTCTAGAATGTGCTAAACCAATCTGCTCCTTTAGGGTTATTCTTTCCCAGATTTCTGATCTTTACTCCAGCAGCTTTTGGCGCTTGGAGCTATCGGAACAGCCACAGTTAGAGATGTGTAACCGCCAGACAACCTTTATAGTGAGCATTCAACCTGATTTGTTTACAGAGAAATTAGATGACAAGTGTTAATCCTCCTATCACTTTCCTTAATTTAAATAGTCTGATCTTTTGAGGGAAGGGAGTTTGTTTCACAGGAGCCCTGTGCAATTCAAATGAACTTCTGGACTCTTGTGCAGTGAGTAGGTAAAGTCCTGGCGGGTTGTGCTCTGCATTTTCAGCTTTGAGCACAAAACCATGTCGGATCAATCCTCTGCTTTTCCTTCAGTGGGCAGCCTGGTTTATACACATTAAAAATAACCTGCAGGCTTCCAAAGTGAAATTCCATGGTGTCTGCCTTTGTGGCTAGCTGTAAATATTTCTGGATCAAGTTTGGTTGCCCGGTTATATTCCAGGCTTTGCTGCTGGAAGTATCAGTTGGACTCTTTGGCAAGCAACCTTTTAATCAGCAAATAATCTTCTCTGTAGGTACACCGAAGCCCTTATAACTAAGCTGCTACATTACAGTGTATGCCATGTCAGTTTTGATCCTGCAAAATTTGTTTCAGCCTCACTTCACAACTGCCACATTTCCTGGTTAGCATAACTCAATGCAGGCCTCACGCAAGTGGAGACTATAATGGGACACAGAATTCAGCATGTAAAGCAGGGGTTCTCCTCCTTGTAGTCCTCCAGGTGGTGTTGGACTGCAGCTCCCACTGCCTCTGACCATTGGCCCATGCTTGTTGGGTTTCCTCATTCCTGATCTATTGTTATTTTTCTGTAGCAAAACCAGGTTTCCAACCCTCATGGCTTCCAAGATAGGAAGCATCTGGGCAGTGTTTGTTAAAGTCATAGAAGCTGGAGGAGACAGTGGGGTGCAGGACTTGGTTTTGGGGAGAGGAGATAGATGTTCCTGTGCTCTGCGTATCAGTGGGTTTGAATCGGTAGTAGAAGCAAAATCCACAACTCGCGTCCCTTTGCTTAACCCTGCTACCTTCAGGGCGGGGTTTTCCTTCTGTCAAAGTTAAGAGTTTAATTCCAGTCTTGCACATTCATCCACATGTGTTCCAAGTATAGAAAGCATTTTATAAGCCAGCTAGCCAACCCCATGCCCATGTTGCTAATTGGTGACTCTTTCATATACGGTGGACACTCAGGTTGCGAACGTGATCCGTGTGGGATGCACGTTCGCAACCTGCAGCGTTTGCAACCCGGAGCATTCGCAACCCGGGTTGTGATTCGGCGTATGCGCAACCGCCAAAACCTGGAAGTAGCCCGTTCCAGTACTTCTGGGTTTTGGCGGCCCACAACCCGAAAAAATGCAACCTGAAGTGGCTGTAACCTGAGGTATGACTTTATAAAAAAGCGTTTCTGTCCAGTTGTCATGAGGCAGCTCTTGCAAGCCCTAGGTAATTGGCTACTTGCAATGCCATAGTGTAGTACGTGTCAGCAGAGGGTTTGGGCACAGTATTTCTCGTAAGGCTTCTGAGAATAGCAACATGGATGCACCAGGCCGTTACTATGCAAATTGGGTGGCTTGTCCTGTTTTGCCTTATTCACAAGCTGAGGCAAGCAATGGCCCAGTCTTTTGTCTTCAACCATTTTTTCTCCTCTTACACAGGCTGCTGGACGCTGGGCTGGGGAGATGTTCCGAACAGCCATCATGATGGCTGCCAGCCTGGCCTTGACCTCTGCAGTGGTGGCGCACGCCTATTATCTTAAGCACCAGTTCTACCCGACGGTTGTGTACCTGACGAAGTCCAGTCCCAGCATGGCGGTGAGTCTGCCTGCCCCAATTGCTGCAGGGAGGTGGGCATAATATCAGGTTTGATCGCATGGCTGTGGCTTTAAAGGGTCTCCATTTGAAAAAGGAAAGGTCCTTTGAGGAAAAGTGGAATGAAGAAGAAGAAGAAGAAGAGTTTGGATTTGATATCCCGCCTTTCACTCCCTTTAAGGAGTCTCAAAGCGGCTAACATTCTCCTTTCCCTTCCTCCCCCACAACAAACACTCTGTGAGGTGAGTGGGGCTGAGAGACTTCAGAGAAGTGTGACTAGCCCAAGGTCACCCAGCAGCTGCATGTGGAGGAGCAGAGACGCGAACCCGGTTCCCCAGATAACGAGACTACCTCTCTTAACCACTACACCATACTGGTGAACTGGAGAAAAGGCAGAGAAGACATAAAAGCACACTACAGATACCATTGCTGAGTTTAATCTTTGAAGTTTGTACAGTGGGAGGAATAATCAGTGCATTCAAGGATGCTTAGCCAGCATCTTTTCAAACCCTGGGCCTCTGGCATATGATCATCGTGGCTTTCTGAAACCAAACTTTGGTTCATATAATATGTGAACCTGCTCCCTCTGTGCAGCGCCCCAGAACCCAGAAAATAATTTCAAAAAGGACCTAAATAACATGAACCATAGTTCAAGTCTAGCTAGCAAACCTGGATCTTTAAGGAGCCACAAGCAACAGTCCTGAGTTTGCGTGGCACAGGAAGCCAAGCTTAGGAGTGGCCTCTGTTTGTTTTTCTTTCTTTGTGCTAGCAGTTGAGGCAGTGCACAACAGCCCAAGGTTATTGCGCCATGTGAATGCTGCCTTGTTCTCTGCTGCTCAGTAAATGCAGGACTAGCTCAAAGGGGCTTAAGTTATAAAGTGGTAGATTATGGTTGAACATTAGGAGAAGCTTTGTAGTGAGGAGAGCAGTTTGATATGCAGTTTGTCCCTTTTCCATTATGTGCAGTTTTTATTTTTATTTAGATTGTAAGCTTGTGGGTAGGGACTGCCTTGTTTTGATTGTATGTAAGCAGCTCTTGGAGTCTTTGCGGCAGAAGAGCAAGAAGCAGATTCCCTGAATAAATAAGTTATGTCAAGGGGTTCTCCTTTGCTGGACATATTCAAGCAGAGGCTAGACGGCACTTAGGACAATTGAGGATGTAGTAGGTTTTTGAACTTCTGGCATCAAGCAAAGCGCTGATCCAGATGACCTCACAAGAGTTCCTTCCTGCCTGAGACTCTGGAACTCCTGCTGTCCAGGACTGTCTACCTTGGCTGCTTAGGTCAGCTGCAGGGAACCCATTTGGTTCAGTAGGCCAGATCTTTCTTACCCTCTGCCCTGCCCCCTGTGACCCAGCTTTGTCCCACCCACCTGTCAGTCATTTGATGTCATAATATAGTCAGGTGGTTGCTCCCACCCACCTGTCAAAAGTTTGCTCACAGGTGTGTTTGGGGGGTTGGGATTGGAGAGATACTGAGCAGGATTGAACTCCTTGCTCATCAGATGACATGTTGGGAGTTTGTTCTTGCTTTCTGATGTCACATATGACATTGGGTATGGAGCAGATGAGTGTGGTTTGGGCGAATGGCCCAGTGAACCAAATGGAGAGGCCTGGCAGGGAAAATCTGACCCAGGCTAGAGGTTCTGCACCCCTGGCCTAGACTGACTCAGGTTACATGACCCAGGCTAAAGCAATACCCAGTACAGGAACTGGGAATGAGGAGGAAAGGCTGCTTTCTCTTTCTGTGGTGGTATTCTGTGGTGACTGAGTTCACAATAAAGTTTTCTAAATGCAATTACTGCACTGTTGCCCCATCCCAGCCCTCAGTGGAGTTTGGCAGAGTAAAATCTTCAGACTAAGCTCGTGGCGATGGAACTGTGGTATGAAAGTAACAATGACAGTTCAAACCCTTTTACTGTTAAGTTTGCACCAAAGCAACATGTTGATTCCAGGTGTTCTTCTTGCCCTGCCAGGGTCCCCTCAAAAAATGGTCTCATCAAAGCTGTCATCTGCATTTCAAGGGAAGTCTTCAATGTAAAGCCTTATTTAGACCTACATGTGTAAGGAATAGAAGAACCCAAACAATCTGCATATAATAGAGGTTTTCTGAGATCCAGGCGTAGGGCATCTGAAATATAGAGCTCACAAAATATTTCTGCATCACATAGTAAAATTAACCAGTTTTGAATCTGGGGCTTATGCCCCAGATCAAATTCATGTGTCCTTTGCCAACCAGGAGCCTGGAATGCTTCTATCTGCAGTTGTAGGTTTCTTCATTGGGGTTTCCTGTTACATACATGCATAAAAGAATAATTTGGTTTGGGAGATTAGGAGGAGATGCTGAGGAACCAGAAAGAGATCAAAAGATATTCCCCCACCACGGAGCTCAGCAACACAGTCTATCCTGTTAGCTTCTGAGGGGAGGATTGTGGGCAGCAATGAATGACACCTTTAAGTTTTGTCTGGCCTGCACAGGGATGTTTGCTAAAAATGATTTCCCACTCTGCCATTTTTTCTCTCCTCCTTGCTATGTCAGGTGCTGTACATTCAAGCTTTCGTCCTGGTGTTCCTATTAGGCAAATTCATGGGCAAAGTGTTTTTTGGACAGCTCCGAGCAGCGGAAATGGAGGTGAGCCTTGTTGGGTGCATGGTTGTTGTGGGCCTTGTGGGAGGGCACACATGAAATGCTTAAACTAAGAGCCAGAAACCCCTTTGCTCAATCGGCATCATCCTGTGATCACAGAGGAGAAAATAGGTTTGGCTTACAATGGGGGATCTGTATCAATCATCTCTAAAGGGTGCTGTAAGCTTGCGGGGAAGGATTTTGGCATCATTTCCTAGAGTTAAGTTGTAAATAACTTGCATTTCTTTACCAGCTAATGTGTCCTGAGTTCTTTAAGCTTTGGCTGTAGTGGCACAGCAGAGAGGATTTTTGAGTACAATGAGGAGAGAGACGAGATGTTCAGTTACATTGCAATCAAACGTTCTGAATGATAGATCTTTAATTCCTGAGCCTTTGTACATTTTGGTAGCCGGAAGGCCTAGAAACACCATTTTGTTCACATGGAACTGGAGAATTTCACATCTGTGCCCAGGCCCCTGGCTTCCCTGCCAGCTGGCTAGATTTCTACCTGTGTTGTTTAACTACGGACCCACAGGTATCAACGCTGTCAGTAAGCCTAGCTGGGGAACCTTTCTCAGCCCAAGGGCTGCCTCCCCTCATTAGCAGCCTTCTGGGGGCCACATACTAGTAGAAGGAAGGACCAAAGGTAAAAAGCCCTTTTTATAAGGGAATTTTTAGCCCACCCACCATCATACAACCCCAGGGAAGTTTTTAATGTGTGATTTTACTGTATTTTTGGTTTCTGTGGAAGTCGCCCAGAGTGGCTGGGGAAACCCAGCCAGATGGGCGGGGTACAAATAATAAATTATTATATTATTATTACACTAAAATAAAAACCAATTTATTAAAGCAGATAAAATAAATGGTCAGAGAGAGACAATCTCAATTCCACAGTTGCAGCAGTGATGGGATTTCTAACGCACGCAACCCCCCAAATGGCAGCAGTGTTAGCTAGGAATCCAGGCAAGCAAGATATGTTATCACAATTCAAGAGCAATTTTCAGTGAGGCAAAAACACTTGAGGAGGGCATAGAGCAGGCTGCTGAAGGGTGTGATCTGGGGACAGTTGGAAGAGAGGCCCCAGAGGCCTGAGGGTTCCCACCCTTACTTTGGAAGCATAGCAAGGAGGGTGCCTCTTCTGGAGACGACTGCATTTGTGGGGGACAGATGGGGCCCAGGATTAGAGAGAGCTCCTTAAATCAATCTCTCTCACACAGCATCTGCTTGAGCGGTCATGGTATGCAGTGACCGAGACCTGCCTTGCCTTCACAGTCTTCAGGGATGACTTCAGCCCCCGTTTTGTGGCCCTCTTCACTCTCCTCCTCTTCCTCAAGTGCTTCCACTGGCTGGCTGAGGACCGTGTGGACTTTGTGAGTATGGTGGCCCCAAGGTGCACCACCTGGAGGAAGGGGTAGGGTGGGCGGAAACGGTTCTTGCCGGTCAGACGCACGGTGGCAGTGGGAGAAATAAAATGGTTTCCTGAACAGTTCAAGCAGCAGCCCAGTTTGGCGGTTCTTGTATGGTGGCTCAAAAGCAAGGCTGATGTGCATTCCTAGGAACACCTGGGGCTTTGATAGTTTTAGGTATATTACGCTTGTATATCTTAAAGCATTTTTCGATCAAAGTAAAAATACAATAATAAAATCACATAAACATTATTTAAAAACAAATTTAACAGTACAATCATATCATTGGAGCTGCTCAAAATGCCTAGGAGTGGGGGCGGATCACCTATTTGCCTGGTGCCAAAACAGTGACAAAATTGGGTGCCAGGGGGGCCTCCTTGGGGAGAGCATTCCTTTAAAAATTGGGCTACTGTGAAGAAGGCCCCAGTCTCTTGTCCCCACCCTCTGGACTAGGATTTCTGAGAAGCTTCTCAGCTTACCTACCACTAGTTTTCTTCCAATGGCACCAGGGGGTTGGTGAACCACTTCTCAGTTCATGGAAGGCAATGGTGGAGGCCAAAAGGCTTGCATTATCTCTGCATCCGAGAAGGAGAAGGGAAGAGAGGAGGACGTCAACCCCAGGCTTGCTGTACCTTGTTCCTGCTGGTGCATGCCACACACTAAGTCAGCCTAAGTCCACCTGGTGCTTTCCAGGTGATTTGGACGTATGCCGGCTGGGTTGATGGGAGTTGTAGTCCAAAACTTCTGGAGGTCACCAGGTTGGCAAAGCTTGTGAATCATGGCTTAGCATGGCATGTGACACAGTAAGGGTGAAAGGAAGAGCGGATGTTGCAAATGTGTGACGCTTATCAAAGTAACTCTGCACAGAGGTTTCTGAAGTTGGGCAAAATGGTGGCTCTTCCCATCAGCCTCACACACCAACCCAGGCCAAGCTATGTTAATAGCAGGGTTATTCCAATGCATTGGATTCTCGGCACTAGAATCTCTTGTTAACAACCAGTCTTGAGCAGGGATTGGAGGGGGGGATTTGTAAGATTCCAACACTAGTTTTAAGTCAGGGATGGGGAACCTTTGGCCCTCCAGATGCTGTTAGTCTCAACATCCCTGACTGTTGGCTATGTGAGGTGCGGTTGATGACAGGTGCAGTCCCAACAAGATCTGGAGGGCCACAAGTTCCCCATTTCTACTTTAAGTGCTTCCACCTTCAGACATTTCTTTTCTACAGGGATCCTTGTGAATTCTGGACATTTGCCCAGAATGCAGAACAGCCATGCTCCAACCTGAGTTCCAAGATGTGTCGGCAAAGCACATGTTCGATATAGAGGCATACATGAGTTTGGCCAGTCAATAAAAGTTGCTGCTTATCTTGGGTGATAAGACCACTTAATCTTGCTCCTTTCTCCCCTGTCTCTCTAGATGGAGAGGAGCCCAAACATTTCCTGGCTCTTCCATTTTCGCATTGTCTGTAAGTACCTGCCTTCCTTTCAAGGCTTTCCTCTTCCACTGCCCGGCTGCTTCCAGTCCTTTCTCAATGAAAGAGGGACATACCTGCAGTTGCCCCAAATCTAGCCCATTTTCTTGCAAAGGTTGTTGCCCACCCACCTGTGCTGAGTACAAGTGTAGGATTGGTTAACGATCCAGCTTCCTGAGGCAGAGAGAGAGGAATGAATATGCAATTACTTCACAGGAAGAATATGGCAATTATTTCGATTGCGTGTGATTTGGCTTAGTTCCAATTTGTTTTGGGGTGGGGTGGGGTGCATTCCAAAAGCGCCCTGGGAAAAGATGTGGTTTTCTTCCATTAAAGAGGGGAGCATATTGCCCTGAGGTGTTTTGGGAGGCCATGCCAGGCAGGAGGGGCAACAAGAGAGGGCAGCGTTGTTTCAGGGAGCAACAGGCCTTTGGAGGGGGAAGTTGGTGGCGATATATTGGAATAGAAGAGGAGGGAAATAACTGGCGAGGAGTGAGGCCATAACAAGCTCTGCAAGAGAAGGGCAAAAAGTTTGTGCTGGATCTGGAAATCGGTGGGAAGCAGGCATAGGGATTTAAGGCTGACCAGCTGCGGATATCTCCAGGACTTCCAAACAGGCAAATTTGTACAAACCAGACAGCGTAGTTCAGGGCTTGCATTCAGAAATGGGAAGTCATTCCTGGTGTTTTATTCATCTATTTGGTTTTATTTTTAGATGCTTTTAAAATGTTCAATAAACAGGGCAGTTTGCACTAAAAACACCCAAAACAGTTAACATGCAAATTAGACAGGTCCAGGCAGTCAAATAGGTACGTTTAAAAAGAAAGAATCTAAATTCTTAAGGCGAAGTACCTTAAGGCGGCAGCAGGATGTGGAGGTTTCATAGCTGATTTGCTGAGCTGAAACAGGAGTTCTTGCCTAAGAAAACTCATTCATGTGCTCTGCCAAGAGTTTGGCGGGATGAGCATTTTCCAACTGTTAGACCCTTAGGCCTGATGAGAAGAGGGTTGAGCTCATCTTCCACAGCTGAGCCTCAGCTAAAACTTTGCCCTGGTGAAGGCTTTGCTGAAAATGCTTCACACCACTTCTGCTGGCAGAGCAGCAGCTGGTCAGCTTGTAAGGCTTTTGTGGCTTTGCGCAAGGGTGGAATAATTAGTAGGGAGGATGGCGGAAGGGGAGCCTGAGTAAAAGGAGCTTCCCCATCAGACGCTTTGTGGTGTGGAGGGTGAGGGCGGATTGGCATTCGGCACAGCTTTAAGCACTTCCTTTGGGGGGCTCTGCAAAGGAAGCAGTTGGTTAAGGAGGACAACTCCAGATGACATTTGCATGCAGGGACTGCAGGAAATGTTATTTCATACTGGCATTTGCATATAGCTCACTTGGGTGCTCTGACACAAAGCCCTACGTGGCCACTGTCTGTGGGACTTCCCATTGTCTCAACCTGCTCAAGCTGAAATGCAAATGATTAAGTGGTATATATAAATGCCTTAAACAAATAAGTGAAGAACAAGGGAGCCAAGGAAGAACGCTTGAGCTGCTGGAGAAGGGCTTGGGGAACCTGAAGCCTTCCAGATGTTGAGGGCCTGCCATCTCCCTTCAGCCACAGCCAGCATGGTCAGGGGCCAGGGATGATGGAAATTGTAGTTCAACACTGTCTGGAAGGTCACATGTGTCCCCATGCCTGTGCTGGAGTCGTTGGTGCACAGCTGTTTATTGCTGTGGTGGGATTCCTGGAGTTCTGGGCTGACTTCTGCTGTAACTGCTCTTCTGTTGGGAATGCCTTGGGGTTTTCTCTTAGGATGCTGTGAAGTGTAATCCCCCTTTGGCAGGCTTTTGTAAATGTTGGAGATAAATGGCAGCAAAGTAGAAGATGTACAGTCTGTGGTGCTTCAATTAAAGCTGAGGTGCCTGCCAAAAAATAAAATAAAATAAAAGACAGTGACCATTTGCAAGCACAGTAATTGGTGCTGAAATGAGCAGGGGCTTAGCACAGCTGAGTAAATCAACACCCACAGTGGGTCAGCAAACCATTTCTCTATTCAGCATCTGATGAACTGAACTTTTTGGTAAACTACATTTCAGCTGCTTGACACCAGATATTCTCTTCAAAGTTTGTTTTCAAGGGTGGGCCACCATGAGGTCAATATCAGCGTGTTCTAGCAGGTTGAATGTTCTCCTACTGGCTTCTGAATATCACCATTTCAGAAAGCTTATGCCGTAGTACATTTGCTAGTCCTTTCCTTTAGGTGTCACAAAACTGTGTGGGGTTTTTGATGCAACAGGCTAATCTGGCTAGCCTTCTAGAAATGGCAAATCACTCTTTCTCTCTCTCCCTCTTTTTAGCTCTGATGCTGCTCCTGGGCATTCTGGATTTCCTGTTTGTCAGCCATGCCTACCACAGCATCCTCACCCGGGGAGCCTCCGTCCAGCTGGTCTTTGGCTTTGAGGTGATTGGAGTGCGCTTTGCGCTTTGCATGGAAGTCATTGCTCACAGTAGCTAGCAGAGGTTTCTGACAGCCTTTGATGACACAGACCGCAGATTGCAAAGAGGAGAGCAGACCAGCAGCTGTGAATGACCCTGGGAAGCAGAGCACTGGGTGGGGTGGGGAGATGTAGCCATAGATTTCAGCAATTCAGAAACTCCTTTTCTCATGCAAGTCAATAGAGCAGCTCTTGTTCAATAGCCTGGTGTGAAGAACTAAGCTCAGTCAGTAGAGCATGAGACTCTCAATCTCAGGGTCGTGGGTTCGAGCCCCACCTCGGGCAAAAGATTCCTGCATTGCAGGGGGTTGGACTAGATGACCCTCATGGTCCCTTCCAACTCTACAATTCTGTGAGTCTAAGAAGACGAAAGAATCTACAGTCATGGAGATGTGTATGTTCATGGGTGGGACACACTTGCCATACACCAGCTGCCACTGTATACATTCTGAGCGAAGGAGTGTTTTTAGAGTTGGAGTAAAGACAGACTTAATTCAGATTAAAAACAAGAAAACGGACAGTGATTTAGATTGCTTTTAAGGAGGTAATTTCTAAATGAGTAGGGATTTAAAATTCAAAGCAAGGAGCTTTGCTGGATTCCAGAGAGAACTGTGTCAGAGTTTGAGGGGGATCTGTGGAAGCTGGTCCATTAGTTCCCACAGGGCAGCGGCCCACGAACCTAAGCCACCACCCACCTGCTTGCTTTCCTGCTTACAGCCAGTCCAGGGAGTGGCCCTGCCTGTTGGATTCCTCCTCCTTAGTCCCAGGGTTGCCCTTGCAGAACTCAGGTGGGGATGAGGAGGATTGGGAGAAAGGTAGAATGAGTTGCCCCAACCTGTCAGCAGCTCTGACTCCAGCTCCTCTTGGGCTCCCTGCCAGTCCCAAGGAACATCAGCCTCTACTGGAGGGGATGCATTGTAGATCCTCTTCATGCTGATACTTTGGCTGTTGCCTGCTGTGTTGAGCGTCTTTTATTATGCTGAAAGCATAGGAAGGTATTTGCCACCCCTGTGACGCTGCCCATCCTTTCAGAGAGAATCATACAATCATAGAACTGTAGAGTTGGAAGGGACCCCGAGGGCCATCTAGTCCAACCCCCTGCAATGCAGGAATCTCAACACGTGGTCCCCCATCCAATTGGAAACCACACTGGACCCTGCTTAGGTTTGCAAATATGCTAGCAATTTTATTGCTTCACCGAAGTCTCATGGAAGGCTGTTGCTTCATGAATGCATCCCAGTTAATCCCCATAGCCAGAAACAAAGAACTGCAGGAAGGGTGAGGTATGTGTCGCAGGTTGGAATTGCATTGCTTGTTGGTTTAACTTAATGGCTTGATGTGAGTTCCTTGGCACTGCCAGCTTTGGATATGGTGTGCCTGGCTTGACATGGCTGCCCCCATGTTGCCCTCAGGGCGGATTGAACCTTGAAGCATTGATGTCTTTGGGGAGCAGGAAAGAGGACTCCCGATCCATGAGCTGCTTTGGTTTTCTCTGGGAAGCGACGGCAGGATTAGGGAGATGTTTGCCAACCAATGCCTCGTTCTGCCAGTTGACTTGGTCCTCTCTCTCTTGCTGCTCCTTTCCCACAGTATGCTATCCTCATGACGATGGTGCTCACCATCTTCATCAAATACATCCTGCACTCCATCGACCTCCAGAGCGAGAACCCTTGGGACAACAAGGCCGTCTACATGCTCTATACAGAGCTCTTCACAGGTGAAGGGGGAAGGCCTGTGGGTCTGTGGCAGAACACCTGCTTTTCATGCAGGAGGCCCCAGACAGGGATGGGAACGGCCCCTGCCTGAGACCCCGGAGAGCCTCTGCCAGTTGTTGTAATACTGAGCTAGATGATCCCAGGGTCTGATAATGTAAATCTTGTCATGTTGCAAGCCGCCTTGAGCACTGTTTTAACTATGGAAAGGCGGCATACAAATAAAATGATAAATGAATGACAGAACGATCAAATATAAAGCGGCTTCCTAGGTAAGAGGGGCTCCTGGCCAAAGAAAGCAGACAATGGGCTCCTGCCTTAGAGTTACTTTTCTGCCCTGTGGCGATCCTTGGTGGGGCTTGGCCGGGTGGGCACAAAGCAGCCTCTCTGCACATGCCAGCCATAAAAGTAGTAGTAATAATTCGATTATTTGTATGCTGTAGCCACTCTGGTTGGCTTCCAGTAAAATATAAAAACACAATCAAATATCAAACATTAAAAACTGCTTTCAGGGCTGCCTTCCGATGTCTACAGAAGGTCATATAATTGGTTATCTGTTTGACATCTCATGGGAGGGTGTTCCACAGGGTGGGCGCCACTAACAAGAAGGCCCTCTTCTTGTTCCCTGTAGCTTCACTTCTCACAGTGAGGGAACTTCTAGAAGACCCTCAGAACTGGACCTCAGTGTCCTGGCTGAGCAATGCTGAGTGGAGACGCTCCTTTAGGGCCGAGGCCATGTAGGGCTTTAAAGATCTACCTTCTCCTGGAACTAGTGGCAACTCCTCGTGGAGAAATCAAGGCAATATTTTTTTTGGGGGGGCGGTTAGATTTGTGACAGCTGAGCCAATTCCCTGGTGAGAAGAGGACATGGAGCATCTGTGGTTTGGTTGCCGGGAAGGATTTGCCTCTTGGCAACGTGAAGGTTTACGTGCTGGCTTGACCCCCTCTTTCTTCCTCCACCTCTTCTGCAGGATTCATCAAGGTCCTCTTGTACATGGCCTTCATGACCATCATGATCAAAGTGCACACCTTCCCGCTGTTTGCCATCCGACCCATGTACCTGGCTATGAGGTGAGATGTGGTTGGCATCGTCGTATGCGCGGGCTTGCGAATGCATGTGTCAGTCTGCTTGTAGGGATACACATGTGTAGGAAATAAGTCCTCTGGCTTGAAAATAGCCGGAGTCTTGGGAGAGGGGAGGCACTTTGGGCCAATGCCATTTGAAGAGAGATAACGTTCATGCTTACTGTCTGTCGCATCTGTGGAAGCAATGAGGATGGTGCCCTTAGATCACCTGCTAGTGCTTTTTGCCTCTTTCATATCCCACCTTTTCTCCACAGAGCTCAAGGTAGCAGACATCAATCCCCCCCACTCCCCATGTCACATGGGGTTAGACCTCGGAGGCAACAACTGGCCCCAAGGTCACTCAGCAAGCTTCATAACCAAGAAGATGGCTTGAGCCCTGATTTCCCACGTCCTAGTCCCATACTCTAACTACACCACACTGGCTTATGAAAGCACCATTTTACAATTTTTTTAAAAAATATTTAGAGAATAAACCAACATCAAGAAACTCGCCTTTCTCATCAGCTGGGGAAGATGCTTGTTTCTCTTGAGTACAGCATCATATGCACCTGGAACAGCTAAAGCAAGGCTGAATTTTATTAAAACAAAAGCACTTGTTTGCTGGTGTGTTCCCAAACCACCTGTAGTTTATTACTGCTAGATTATGATTTTTATAGTGCAGTCTATGTACGTGGCATTTTATATTGAGCAGGTTTGACAGACCTGTGCCCCATGTGGCTGAAACTGATACAGGGAAACAGTTAAGGGGGGGTGGAGATGGAGGCAGCTAGGGAAAGAACACACAGTGATTTCAGTCTGCATGTGTTTTGGCTCAATTACATTAAATAATAGGGACTAGGAGGATGAGGGAGCAGCATCAGCAAATGAAGCAGGAGAAGGGAAGCCCAGGGGAAAGGATTTAGAGCCATAACATTCAGAGCAGCTATCTTGGACAAAATCAGGAGTCAGACACACAGGTTTTCAGTAACTAGGCAAGATGTTAACCCAAGGGTGTCCTGTCCAGTATTCTCTTAAGATGTTTTGGTAAGACTTTTCAAATCAGTGATAGACTTGATTCTCATTTATGTACATCCAGGCAGTTCAAGAAAGCTGTGACAGATGCAATCATGTCCCGCCGAGCTATTCGCAACATGAACACCCTGTGAGTATTCATTGGGAATGGGGTGAGGGCTGTAGAAAGTGGTTCTCCTTTCCAAGTTTGGGTTGCTGAGGTGAGGGGGCAGGGCAGAGCTTTCATGGTTTGCCGGAGCCTTAAATAAAACTCAATAAACTGGACCTTGTGAAAGGCAGGGAAGAAGGTCCATGATCTTCTGCAATCCTTTTCCTCCTCCCCAGGTACCCTGATGCCACTCCAGAAGAACTGCAGGCCATGGACAACGTGTGCATTATCTGCCGGGAAGAGATGGTAATGGGTGCAAAACGCCTGCCTTGCAACCACATATTCCACACCAGGTAGGAGCCTGGCTGATACTGTACTGTAGAAGCTTGAATGTATGAGATGGGTTTTATGCAGCACTGAGACAGTTCAGCTGGTACTGTTAAGCCTAGGACTGGTGGTCACTGTCCAGGGTCCCGAGCACAGAAGGTAGACAAGCGAGGAGGGCCTGACCTTGTTGGCGCTGAGCCTTGAGCGCACAGGATAGCATCAGTGGGGGAACCCTTGCCGTTCTGCTGGAGGAGGATGGGGGAATGCTTGCCAGTGGTATTCTGGGGAGTGCATTTGCAAACCCTGAATAAGTCAGTGGCTGGTGCCTGCCTGCTCCATTCATTGTGTGCTGTATCTTAGGGTAATGGAGCGACCAGGCCTAGTGAATGAACCCTCCACCCCTGATCAGGGGCACAGAAAGCAGCTTGTGGTCCTTGTAGCTGGGACCTCTTTTTAAAAATTGCACTGTTAGACTTTTTGTGTTATTTGATGCTTTCCCCCCTCCTGCGCTTCCTCTTGATTGGAGGATGCAGCTTGGGCCTGCCCAAAGGAGAGCTTTCAGCAGGTAGAGTGCTAAGCCAATAGTTGCGGCCCAGCCACTCGCTCCAACCAGCTTGCCTCTCCCTTTCCACAGCTGCCTGCGATCCTGGTTCCAGCGCCAGCAGACCTGTCCCACGTGCAGGATGGACGTCCTCCGAGCCTCCCTCCCCACTCAGTCGCAGACGCCCCCTGAGCAACAGGAGGGAGGGCAGCAGCCGCCGCAGCAGCATCAGACTCCACTGATCCCTCAGCCGCCAAACTGTAAGTCTGAGCTGCAGGGCGAGTCATCTCAGGCTGGTTCCCAGGAATTAACCCCAGTATACTCCTGGCACCAAGTGACCCCTGAGGAACACCAGAGAACAGGTGGTGCTCTGGGGTTCCCACAGGCGCCACAGTAATGTGGGGAGCTCAGCGCTGTAGCTCCCACAACCGGGGTTGTGAAAGACCCTTGGTGTTCCTTTTGCAAGGTGGCTCCTAATCTTTTTGAGTTTATCTCTCTCTTATTATTATTTCCTGCAGTTCCCCAAGGCATCCTGCCCCCTTTCCCTCCAGGGATGTTCCCTCTGTGGCCGCCCATGGGCCCCTTCCCTCCAGTGCCTGGCGTCCAGCCCCCCAACAATGCAGACAACGCTTCAGCAGCCACTCCCTCCACCTCAGGAACACAAACGTCAGGTGAGGCGTCCCCTGAAGGACCACAAGTTCCTTGTCCCTGCTATAGGGAGCATCCCTTGAACTGTGCTCCTTGGGCTCCCTGAGTCAAGTATGTTGGCTCCCACTGAGTGCAGCCCAGGAAGAGGAATAGACTTGTGTGAACTTGCTTTAAGCTTGTGGGGCAACCATGAGGTTTACGTTGCCATCTTCCCCAGCAGGCGCCTCGAGGCCCAGTGGCGATTCAACATCCGGATCAGACACCGCGGCCCCTGCAGGGACGGTGCCTGGTTTTGCCTTCCCTCCGCCTTGGATGGGGATGCCGTTCCCACCTCTCTTTGGTGAGTCTCAGAAACCCAAACACAGACCCTCCTCGTGTGTGTGCATCTCTGTGGATGGCAGCCTGGCTGGGCAGAGGAGGCAGGCCATACCAGTGGCTGCTTCTGTGTGCCACAACATTAGCCTCGCTTTTTGCTTATAACAGTGGGATTTTGGGTAATTGTTAAATTTAAATTTAATTTAAAACGCTTGTTAAGTGCTATACAGAAATGCAGAATAAAAACCAGTAGAAAAGCATGAGGACAGAAAATCTAGTAATAACAGGATCCGAGCAGCAACTGTAATCATAAAAAATTTGGTATATACACGTTGGCACAATTTTGTTACTATATTAAGAAACATTTGTCTGTTTGTCGTTTCTGATTCCATTGTGGCAGAGGGAAGTGCATTCCGTGGTGCTGGGCCAATGGCAAAAAATGTCTGTTTTCTGGTCATTAACCTGTGATCCTGTGTAGGGTGTGGTGCCATGAATAAGAGTTGAGTCCTATGCTATTTTTCTAGAAAAAGAGGTGCTGGAACTCAACACAAACACCTCCCTTTTCTCTTACAATGGGAATGGTGCTGGAATTGAGTTCCAGCTGGAAAAAAAAGAAAAGCCCTGGTTGTATCCAACATTAGTCCACTCAGAGAAGACCTATTGAAATGAATGGGCATAACATTGGACACCGACCATCATTTTCACAGATGATCTGAATGGTATTAGCTGTCTGTGTGCTCTAGGGTCTGGCTCCTTGTCCTGCCGATCTCTCTCTCTTTCGCTCTGCGTCTTGTCTCATACGCACAGTGTTCTTCCTTCTCCTAAAGGTTTCCCTCCGATGCCGGTACCACCATCTGGGTTTGCTGGGCTGACAGAGGAAGAGCTGCGGGCCATGGAAGGCCATGAGCGGCAGCATTTGGAAGCCCGTCTCCAGTGCCTGCAGAACATCCACACACTCCTTGACGCTGCCATGCTGCAGATCAACCAGTATCTCACTGTGTTGGCAACGATCGGGTAATCTCCCTGGTTCTCTCCCTGCTCCCCAACAACGTTTTGCTGCAGCAGGTCTTGATTCTGCAACTGAACTGCCTTGAGACAAGCCTTCGTTTCCTTAAAGTAGGCGGGCGTTGCATTGAATTGGAGCAGTTACTGTATTTAGAGGTCAACAGGCTGGTTGTGTGTCCTGGTGCGTGGGTGGCTTTTGGTGGTCATAAACTAGAACAAGCCTAGTTTGTCCCTGCAGATGTTGCTGAACTACAATTCCCATCATCCCAACAAGCATGGGCATATGGACTGGGGTGATGGGGATTGTAGTTCAGCAACATCTCAAGGGCCAGAGGTTCCGCTCATCTGCCCCTGAACTACCCTAACTTCATTTCCTACTTGGATATTCTCTCTCTACAACAACAACAACAACAACAACAACAACAACAACAACAACAACAAATTTATTTACACCCCTCCCATCCAGCTGGGTTTCTCCAGCCACTCTGGGCGGCTGCCAACAGATTAAAAACAGAATAAAACATCAAATATTAAAAACTTCCCTAAACAGGGCTGCTTTCAGATGTCTTCTAAAGTCTGCCCGCAAGGGTGAGACTGCTTGAATTCCACAGGAAAGGGAAAGTCTTAAGAGTGTTGGATTACAGTGGTGCCCCGCAAGACGAACGCCTCGCAAGACGGAAAACCCGCTAGACGAAAGGGTTTTCCATTTTGGAGGCGCTTTGCAAAACAAATTTCCCTATGGGCTTCCTTCGCAAGACGAAAGCCCATAGGGAAATCTGCGGGACAGCGGGGAAGCGCAGCGTGTCTTCCCCACTGTCCTCGGACCTCCTCCGAAGGCTGGCGGCGGGCGGAGAGACCTCCTCCCGCCGCCAGCCTTCATTTCTCCGCTATCCCGGACGGCTTTTGAAGGCAGGCGGGGGGGGAGCAAAGACTTTTGCCCCCCGCCGGCCTTCAGAAGAGGTCCAGGACCTCTTCTGAAGGCCGGCGGGGGGCAAAAGTCTTTGCTCCCCCCTGCCTGCCTTCCCGGGAGAGCGGAGAAACGCAGCGCGTTTCTCCGCTGTCCCGGACGGCTTTTGAAGGCAGGCGGGGGGGGGGAGCATAGACTTTCGCACCCCGCCCGCCTTCAGAAGAGGTCCTGGACCTCTTCTGAAGGCTGGCGGGGGGCAAAAGTCTTTGTCCCCCCTGCCTGCCTTCCCGGGGGCTTTTAAATCGCCCCGGGACAGCGGAGAAGTCCCCCGCCGTCCCGGGGCTTTTTAAAATGCTGGCGGGCGGCAGCGGAGGCTTCGCTCCCGCCCGCCAGCATTTTAAGATCGCCCCGGGCAGCGGAGACGTCCCCCGCTGTCCCGGGGTTTTTTAAAATGCTGGGGGTGGGAAGAAAAGCCCTTGGTCCCCCCCCCCAGCCTTCAGAAGAGGTCGGGGGACAGACTGTCCCCGGACCTGGTCTGAAGTTGGTTTCGATAGGAACGCATTAATTGATTTTCAATGCATTCCTATGGGAAACCGTGCTTCGCAAGACGAAAAACTCGCAAGAAGAAAAAACTTGCGGAACGAATTAATTTCGTCTTGCAAGGCACCACTGTAGCTTCAAGAGTTCAGCTTCCTACAAAGCCAGAAGGCTGACTAAATGAGAGCCAAGGATTGGGGATGCTGCCCCTTCTCCATGAGTAGCAATAGCAGAATAGATTGTGCAACTTAAGTAGAAGTGGAACCACCACTGACTTTGGCTATGATCTGAAGAATTTGTGCCTGAGCTTGCTTTTCCCTCCTCCCTTCCATTCCTTTTTCCTCTGGCAGCATGTCTTTTAGATGGTGAGCCTGAAGGCAGGGACGATGTCTGTTTTCCGATCTGAGAGCCTTTTTGACTAAGAGGGCAGGGTATAAACATTGCTAGTAATAGAAGTATAATGTGTATTCCGATATTATTATGATGAACCAGATTATTTATACAGGCCTCAACTTTTGACTTCTCTTGTTGCATAAACTTGCATTTTCTAGCTCTCCCCCCAGGCTTATGGTAGTATGTAAGCTGTTAGTTTCCTCTTAGTCTTTTCTTCAGCCACTGATGTGCAGACTGTGTTGTGTGCATCTGATGGCAATCTGTTGTTCCTAGTTGATTTTTTTTAACCATTTGGTTTCCTACATCTATAAAATGAGAATTGAAGTGGGAAAGCGGTATCATGTCCAAGCCCAGCTAGTACGTCACAGGTTGCCTGTGTGTGTGTGGATGAGTGTATGATCTTGACACAGTTCTTGCATTTTGCCTGCTGGATCTCTTACCTCTCTGTCTCTCGCAGGACACCCCGAACTGCGCAGCCACCAAGTGCCCCAGCTGCTTCAGCACCCCCTTCGGAGACCCCCAGCCCTGTCCCTGGCACAAGTGAACCCGCCACCACCACTTTCCAGTCTGCAGACAGCACCTCTTCACCTGCAGAAGAGAGAGACGTGGCAGATCAAGCAGGTAGCCAGAGTCAATTGGAGCTGAGATGTTGCTTTTGAAAGTGGGATACAGTTGCGGGCAGCATGCCAGGATCCCCAGCTTTATTAGCTTAAAATCAGCAGAGCATGAGACTCTTAATCATGTGTTTGAACCCCACATTGGGCAAAAGATTTCCACATTGCAGGGGGTTGGACTAGATGACCCTAAGGTCCCTTCCAACTGTGATTCCAACTACAATCTGTGATTCTATGATTCTAACACATTTTACTTCTTTGAAGCTGCTGGGTTTTGGATTCCTGGCTACTGGTTCTCTTTAGCATGCTGCTGATGCTAATGAAATGTTTAGTGGGGGTATCACAGAAGTAACATAGCCCCCACTTTCTGCATTTTGACAGTCAGGACTTGGTCAGCCTTGGGGAATGCGGTGTTTACTGAGTTCAAGTGCACCAAGGGTGACTTAGAAAAGATTTGGCCAGGGGGGTAAGGATGGAAAGAATTGCCCTGATCAGTGGACAGGGGAGCCTGTTTCAGATGCAGGTATGGGTGTAGAATGAATGGCTTTTATTTTAAAATGGAATAATATTTGCTTGTTTAAAACATTTGTATCCTGCTATTCCTCCAACAGAGTCCAGGGAACATAGCAAATAATAAATGTTACAGCCCTGCCATAAATAATAAAAAAGTAAAGGTACCCCTGCCCGTACGGGCCAGTCTTGCCAGACTCTAGGGTTGTGCGCCCATCTCACTCTATAGGCCGGGGGCCAGCGCTGTCCGCAGACACTTCCGGGTCACGTGGCCAGCGTGACAAGCTGCATCTGGCGAGCCAGCGCAGCACACGGAACGCCGTTTACCTTCCCGCTAGTAAGCGGTCCCTATTTATCTACTTGCACCCGGGGGTGCTTTCGAACTGCTAGGTTGGCAGGCGCTGGGACCGAGCAATGGGAGCGCACCCCGCTGCGGGGATTCGAACCGCCGACCTTTCGATCAGCAAGTCCTAGGTGCTGAGGCTTTAACCCACAGCGCCACCTGCGTCCCCACGCCATAAATAATATAAGACTATAAAATAAGACAACAAAAACAGCAATGAAGTTAGGAGGAGAATGGAAATAGACAACCCCTAAAACAAATTGTACTACAACAATTTCCAGCTGAGTTGAAACAACAAGTATTTGATTTACTTAATTTTTTGTGTAAACTGCTTTGAGGGTTTGTTTTTTGCATTCAAGCAGTATATAAATTTTGTAAGACACACACACAACACACTTTGAACTAAAAAGACTAGAAACTTGATGCTGAGGAACGCTACCTCCTTGTGTGTTTGTGCCAGTTTTGGCACAGACCCCCAACATTGTGGTGTTTCTCCCTCCCCAGATCTGTCCCCAGCAGCAGCCGGTGCCAAGGCCTACACAGAGCCATCTGGCCAGGAGCAGGATGGAGCTCAATCTTCCCCAGAGGAACCAGACACTGCAGAGCTGCGCAGGCGCCGACTTCAAAAACTGGAATTCCCTCCTTCCTCCTCCCATTGATGTCCCTGCTGCCCCCTCCCAGCCTGTGCTATTTCTTTCCCTTTTCCAAAAAAAGAAAAAAGACGAAGAAAAGCAACATGCGGTGAGAGAAAGGAGACCTGGATGCCTTTTACTTGCGCTACTGAGTGCTGATGCGATACACAGCCGCCTCTGGGGAGGGGGGGGCACACTTTTCTGCAGGACCGGAGAGGGTGGGAGGGGGACGCACCTCCAAAACTTGACTCTGCCTTGATTTCTAACTCTTAAAAGAAAGCGACTGTCCATCCTACAACATAGACCAGTCTTATTCTGACCCCCTCGCAGAAGGACAGCAATGCCTCTAGTTCCCGAGTCTGTCTCGTCTCAGCCAGACGGACTCTTACACCACGGGAGCAGCCTGAGGAAGGCCCTCCTTCCCTTTTGCACACCTTTTGCACACCTGGCTGAAAGGGTTTCCCCATCAACAGTTTTGGAGGGTGGCTTCTCCTGCGGGCAGTTTGTTTTTGTTTGTTTAGTTCTCCATTTCTGACTCTGCGGCGGGATTTTTAGGTGGGTCCTTCGCTGGATATTTCTGAGCAAAGCAGCCTTTTCAATTTTGGGGTGGGGGCATGGAGGCCAACTGAATGGAACATATGCTTGACATTTTTGTAGATGCTTTTTCACAGTAGCTGTTTTAAGGCCACAGCATCCCACCACAAGGTCTTTTTTACCCTCCCAAACAAACACACACACCCCCTGGGGAAACGGCAGGTCACCTCAATGCTTAATTTTGCTGGCTCTCTCTGAGCTCAGGTTGAGAGGAGGCATATTCTTGGCAGCAGAGAGTGCGAGTCTGTAGCGATTGCTCTCCCCTCTGTGGGCATACGGCTTGCGATTTTAAAACTATTTCGTACTCCCTTACCTGACTTTTAAACAAGGATTCCTCCAAGCAGCAGTAGATGGAGAGGAGGTCCTGGGGTCCTGCTGTGAGAGGGTTACAGGGGAAGATGGGATGTGCCCTCCGAGGTGGCCACCCGTCTACCTTGCCCCTCTGCTGCTTCAAAGGGCTAGAACCAGGTGTTAGTTGACTTTCGGCTGCAGCCTGTGTGGGCCTTGAAACGCCTAATCCAGAGTCCCAAGTTCTGAGCACGCACAATATGTGGCAGGCTGTGGGTGTAATCCTGAGAAAGTTAGAACAAATGTAAGCACCATAGGACATCTGAGAGCATCTGAAAGCACGTTGGTTAAGTAGAACGTCAGCCACCGAGTCCTCCCAGTGGTGGTTTGCGTTTCCAGTTCTGGCACCCTCTTCCTCTGCTTCCATTAATTCCAGGTTTGCCTGCTCTTCTTTGCAGCCCCTGCTCACTCTCTCTTTTCCAAATGCTCAGACCCAGCAAATGCTTATTTGAGAGTCGCCACAGGCAACAGGCCCTCCCCTTCCTCAGCTCCTGAAGCTGCCGGCATTGGGCAACAGGCCTTTTGAGATGTTCCTGCCTGTGTCTGTCGGGCTTCATTTCTGGGAATAACAACGCCTCCTTTCTGGCGTCTTCACAATAATGTCCATCAGCTTGTGGATCCCAGCTACGCTTAATCAAGCTGTCTGAAAGGCGGCAGGGAGAGGAGCGGAGCCTGTGATGGGGCTTCCCTTCCCAAAGGCAGGGCCCCCATGTTACCTGAGCAGCTATTCTAAGAGTGGGGTTAAGGGGCTGGAGGCGATTGCCTGCTTCTGCATCACAGTGCACTCATCTCCAGCTTTGCAGTGGGGTTGGTGGGGACAAGACTCTTGAGTGTGATGCTTTCTCCCTTGCTTTAAAAGAACAGGCCGTTTTCAGAAACTAATTGAGAAAAGCAGTGTGTGCTTTTTCCCTGCACTTGGGACCCCCATGCTGTAAACAGTCTGAAGCTGTCAGGCTCCCTCTGGGGTCCCTGCTCCCCTGCAGGGTGGAAAACACTGTCCTGTCCCTGAGATGGTGCCAAGGGTCTCCGCCCCTTCTCACTGAAACACCCCATGCTCCCAGCAAAATGCTGAATTGTTCAGCTCATGGAATATGAAATCCCACCTCCTGGCAAGATGCCTGCTTAATTCTGTTTTCATTCCTGGGACACCACCTGTAGGACCATCTATATTTGATGCTAGACTGCCTCAGATTTCTTCTTTTTCAGAGAAACTGGGCCACCTTCCTGTAACTTCCAAGTTGTTTTGGGGTCTGAGTTGTCCCACTTCAAGACAGGTTAGGGCATTGTGACATGCAGTATTCACGTTTCTTACTCGACAGAAGAGGAAGAAACCAATCAGTTTAGATTTGAGGTGGTGGTTGTGGGAAGAGTCTATGGGAAGGGTGGCTTAAAGTATTGATTTCAATAAAAGACTTTGATCACGGCTCCTGTTAGCTTCATCTTTCCAAATTTTGGAAAAGCCTTCTGAGGGTGGTTCTCCCTTTGTCCTCTCTGCTCAGTAAAACGAAGGTGGATTTACAGAATTGGCAGATAGGAGAAAGTTAGCACGTGCCACGCTTTGTAATAAGGTGTCCTAAATCTGACACAGTGGGCACATCTCTGCAAACTACCTGCCCTTTTGAGGAAGGCAAGAAGCAATGACTGACAAGTGACTTTCTCCTGTCCACACCTCCCCTGCGAATCCAATTTTGTAACATTGGGAGGAGAACATGGCTCCCGTCTCCTTTTGGAATGTGCATTGGCAGTATGTGGCTAATGTTAAGAAAGTTGGCATACATCCCCCAGGAGGTAGAATGTTATGCTCTAATTATAGCATTGAAAGACTATCTGTAGTAGAGCAGTTTTGCACATGGACCCTTGAACAGCCTTTCTGTTTCAGGAAGCTCTACATGTGCAAATAATAATAATAATCCTGAATCAAGTACATATCACCATCTTGGAAAATGTCCAGTGACCTTGTCTTAATGCCTGGCGAGAGTTTTTTTGGGTGGGAGAGCTTGCTGTGGGTAGCACAAGGCAGCCAGGTTGAAATCTCACCCTTCAAATTCCTTCCTGCTCTTTCTATGCTGTGTCCTGCTAACCCAGGGCTCTGTTATCCATACCCCCCCCCATTTCCCACATTGTGCTGTGGCCTTTCTGCCAGTACCCTTCCTGATACTTTGACTTTTCAAGGAACCCATATTACAATGCTTTGGAGGTGTGTTACATGTAAGCCCAGAGATAGGGAACCTGCCAACTTTCCATGTCTCATTGGACTTCCAACTCCCATCAGCCAAAGCCGGCAGTCAGGGATGATGTGAGTTGTAATACAGCAACTTTTGGAGGATTGCCGGTTCCTCACTGGGGTATAATTCCTAGAGCCTATTCTCTTAAGGGGGCAGGCAGGATTGATGGTCTGACCCCATCAGTTTGGATTCTGCCAGGGGGTGCAGTTGGTGGCTCTCCCTTCCATTTGCTATGCGGGTTTTGCCCAGGCCTAGGAATGAACCTGAGATCAAATAATGCCATTGTATAGCACTTTGAAGCAAGCTCGGCCACCTGCTTTTTCAGTGAGTGAATGCCATCGCTCAGGTGTGCAATGGATGTGTTCCCTTCTGCAGCAGGAAAGGGAAAATTTAGAGGAGCAAAAAACCAAGACACACACACGAGTGACAGCACCTGTAATTCAGGTGTGGGGAACCTTTCGCGCTCAAGATCAGTGTTTCCCAAACTTGGGTCTCCAGCTGTTTTTGGACTGCAACGCCCATCATCCCTAGCTTGCAAAGACCAGTGGTTGGGGATGATGGGAACACTAGTTCAAAAACAGCTGGAGAACCCAAGTTTGGAAAACGCCGATCTAGATGTTGCTGATGTCCCTGCAAGCAGGTGGTGACTGAGAGGATGGAAACTCTTACTCAGCAACATCTGGAAGGCCAAAATTCTCCAACACCTGCTGTAAACAGAAGAAAAGTTGGCAGAAAGGGTAGAAGTAGGGGAGAGAGGTGTGCTTGCGATTGCTGTGTCTTGCCAGTGGATTTTCCTTGCTCCTGGCAGTGCACACAGCCCGTCATGGAGGCTGCGATTTGAAATGGAGGATTTGTTTCCACACAAGTGACCCCCTGAAGACCAACAGGCATGCAGAACCTGTGATGTCGCTGGACTCCCCATCTCTCTGATCAATGGGAGGTGGAGCCCAGCAACACCCAGAGGACCGCAGGCTCCCCTATCCCTGACTTAAAAGGAGGCTTTGGGTTTTTGTGGCCTGTTTGCAGCTGCTCAGCATATTATTACCCATATGATTCCCTCCCCTCCCTTTTTTTAAAAAAAGCTTTTGATTTTGTGTACAAAACGAGAGCCAAGTGGCCTTTTCCCCCACACCTCCAAAAACACATTTGAAAGTGGCCAGATTGTGTTACCTTCCTCACAGCCTCTTCTGCAACTTTCATGGGTTTTGGAACAGATAATTACATGCATTTTAACAAAGCAGCCTCCCAGGTTTGACTTCTGCATTCCGGGTCTTAACCAAATGAGATGGCTAGTCAAAGGGATAGCGGAAATCCTACAGCTGCTGGATTCCCCCTTTACATAAATAGTGGGAGTGGGAGCAGGAAATGGTATTTTGTAAAAGCGATTGCCATTTTGTTGTTGTTTACATGTCATATTCATTGGGTTTTATCCAATGCCCATCATGGCTATGAATGGATCAGCCCGAGTATGACCTGGATTAAACCTGTAATATGTCATTTAAGAAGAAAAATCTGTTTTCAAATTGTGTCACCTGGGAGAAGGGAATTGCTTTGGGAAGAATCTATACCTCTGTTCTCATTTCTTATTTTTAACATCAGTGGTGTTCAGTTGGCTCAGGGTCCTTTTGAATGCCGCAAATAATAATTACTATTTTTGTCAAACTTGGCTCCTTTAGGAGTTGATATGAACGCTGTGTGTTAACATGGAGGTGAAGGAGGTTTGGATAATTATTTAATTTTTTTGTAAATATTGTATAATTTTTAATAGCTTGAACCGTGTATATACGTCAAATAAAAACTTGCATTAAAAATGGTGTGTTATCTGTAATTCTGTTGTGCAGAGAAAGTAGCTGAGAAAGGGTTTTTCTCTACCTCCCGATACCAAGAGCTGAAGGCTGGAAGACTTGGGATAGACAAAAGGAAGTCAACCCATGGCTTGCATGGTTTTGAAACAGCATTAGGCAAATTCATGAAGGATAAGGTTCCCTGTGGCTGCTAGCCACAATGGCTGTGTGCTACCTCCATGGACAGGCTTCTTTTTCCTTGGCGACCACTCGTAGCTGAGTAAGATTGCCTTCCATGAACACAGTTTTAACAGTGAGTCTGTGCCTGTGGAGGGCAATTCTGAATCCACATGTCCGTCTACAGTGGGGACAGAGGTTTCTGGACGGGAGTTGATCATGGGAAGGTTTGCCAAGCGTGTCTTCATCTTAGCACCTTTCTCCCTTTCGTCCCGAGTTCCAGCGTCTTGAAAGCCCGTGACACCTTTGGTAAAGGCTGTTCTCAAATTGGAGCACTCGCAGGCCAGTGTTTCCCAGTTATCGGTGTTTATACTGCATTTTTTAGATTTGCCTTGAGAGAGTCTTTGAACCTCTCTTGTTGACCACCAGCATTACACTTTCCATTTTTAAGTTTGGAATAGAGTAGTTGCTTTGGAAGACTATAATCAGCCATCCACACATGACCAGTCCAACAAAGTTGATGTTGAAAAATCATTGCTTCAAAACTGGTGATCTTTCTTCCAGTACACTGGCATTAGTTCACCTGTCTTCCCAAGTGATGTGTAAATTTTTTCAGAGACACCGTTGATGGAATCTTTTGAGGAGTTGGAGATGGCGTTTATAAGTGGTCAACGTTTCACAAGCATACAGCAAGGTTGGTAGTACAATAGTTTTGTAAACAAGTATTTTGATTTCCCTGCGAATATCAAACACACTGCACTTCAATTGGGAGAAAGCTGCACTCGCATAGCTTAGGTGATGCTGGATTTCGGCATCTATGTCGGCCCTTGTGGAAAGATAACTGCCCAGGTAGGAGAAGACCTGCCTGCAGACTGATGGTGAGAACCAACTGCAAGTTGTTAGATTCCACAGGCCTTTCGCCTGATCCAGGAGGTTTATTTTTATTTTATTTATTTTATTTATGTGCCGCCCTTCATCAAAAGATCTCAGGGCGGTTCACAAGATAAAAAATACAAAATAAAAGCACAAATAGTTAAAACAACAAAACAACAACCTCATAAGAGGTGCAATCAAAGCACCTGTGGCAGCTTTTTTTAAAAAAAAAAAATGCTGATTTTTTTATGTTACTTCTACTTCAGTCAGTTATTTAAATGGGCAGTTGCCCAAAACACTTGTGGGTGCGGCACCATGATTTTAAGTCTGAGGGCCACATTCTCTTCTGGGCAAACACCCAAGGGCCACATATCATGGGTGGGCCAAAAGTAGATTTGTTTATTCTTGTACAGGAAGCTTGCTTCTAAAGACTCTCTCCCACTCTACTTAAGAACCGCCTGCTATTCTATGGTATACAACAAATAACTTCTAGGAGATGTGACCGTAGTTTATTGTATTTGCAGTGCCTGATGTTTTTGTGGTTATTGCTGCTCTTTTTGTTCCCTTTGTGAATGGTGCCATGGCCTTTGGCTAGTGCAATAAAGTTTATGATGATGAAGAAGTGCATATTGCAGTGGGTTCAGTGAGAGGGTGCGCCCTGGGGAACTTTGCGAGGGCAAGATAAAGAGGCTTTGGAGGGGGGGCAGGTCTCATTATGCTCCCAGGGCCTGAGGAATCCTCCCCACTGGCTT
This sequence comes from Podarcis muralis, assembly GCF_964188315.1. Classification (NCBI taxonomy): domain Eukaryota; kingdom Metazoa; phylum Chordata; class Lepidosauria; order Squamata; family Lacertidae; genus Podarcis; species Podarcis muralis. The sequence continues at coordinate 13,684,428 of NC_135670.1, read as the reverse complement.
ACCGCGTGGCGATTACTCGGAAGCAATTATCCACTTCACTTTTGCACAGGTTTGCAGCCCTAACCCCCCCCCCCCGAAATCTAGGACTGCTATTTGCAACCTGAAATAAGAGGAAACGTGAACCCAGGAACTACCGGTACTCGACAGCTGTCTGTGTTTGCTGTCTGAAAGCCACCTCCCAGCGATCTACTGAAAGTGAAAGCAGAACGAGAAGTTTCTCGCATGAAATGGCGCCTGTTTTTTCCTGTCGGCTGTGAAGACGGAGCAGCAGCAGCAGCGACCCAGGCCGCGGTGATCTGAGCATGCACAGATCCCCACTTGCCTCGGCTCTCTCCGGCCCTCCATCAAAGTCAGCTTCCAGAAGACCAGCAAGGCTGAAGATCAGTGTAATCGGGCAGGTGAGTTCTCTCCGCCCGGTGAGCTGAAGTTCATGGTCCCAGCTGAGGACTCTGGGGGACTTCCTGACATTTGGAATCTGGCCGGCAATTAAAAGATGAGGGTCACCGAGCATACACAGAGTGCATTCTCCCTCCAACACAGAGCGTTCATTGTCCAGAGTTGTTGTTGTCGTCGTCGTTAGTCCCTCCTTCAGTCTTCTCTCCCGCCCCACAAAAATGTACAGTATCAGCAGCCTGGGACCAGGTGCTTTGAGAGACAGCCTGTCCCCAAGGGCGTAGCCAAGATTTTGATTGTGGGGGGTGGGGGGTGGGAGGACTTGGTTTGGGGGGCAGGACTTTTGTTAGAGGGGGCAGAAGCTACGTGATTGGTCCATTAGTTAAGTATTTCTATTGTTTTGCTTGATTTAAGGGGTGTGTGGAGTTGCCGCCCCCCCCGCTACGCCCTTCCCTGTCCCCGCATAGTGTTACTGAACTGCAGTTCACATCAATTCTGACTGCTGGCTATGCTTGCTGGGGCTGATGGGAGTTGTAGTTCCGCAGTATCTGGCAGGCCAAAGGTGACTCATACCTGACTTAGATCATCTGGGGGTATATTTTGCTCATGGGACTGGACCCTACAGAATATCACAGTGCTGGGTCCCGATGCTCTGTGGAACGTGCCACATGTGAAAAAAAGCAACCTCTACCTGTTGCTTCAGAAGTCATGTTTTTGAACCGGCTTCCCCACCTGACCCATCAGATGAGACCCCATTTCTCTGTTTTTCTCTCTTTTTATAAAGCGTTTTTTTACTGTTATTATGGGCACCACAGTTCAAGAAGGACATTGACAAACTGGAACGTGTCCA